>NC_057833.1:13515000-14140000 GCF_910594005.1 Cervus elaphus | reverse complement strand
AAATTGCTTTTAAGCAACTGGTGATTACACACACACACGATTTAGAAAATCAATCATGTTTTCTCTCATTCCAGATGGATTCTTACCATATCCAGAGCCATTATTTCCCTAGTCATGTGAAGTCAATGAAAACAAAAAATGTTTTAGTATGTGAATTACTTCGATAGCTGAAAATCAGGAGGAAAAGTCAGTTAGTACTGGAGAATCTGGCATTTCTAGGTACTTTGGTTAAGGTTTGCATCTATGTAGCAGCCTTGCAAAAACTATGTCACAGACTATGTATCTATGTAGATATGTCTGTATCTCTGTAGATTTATCTGTGTTCTACATTATATAGAGAAGAATATTAAAAAATAAGTACAGTCAGCATTTCATCATGATTTATTTTCAGGTGAAAGAATAAAGCTACTTTCTACATTTCCATTTTTCTACTAGTTCTATGCAATAAAAAACTTCCAGGTGAAATCTATAAAACTTAACACCAAGATACTGCCATTAGTGCTTTAAAAATGTTCCTATCTGGATATTCTAGCATTGTGAACACATGGGTTCTGTGTGTATTAATATGGTAGGTGAAATATGTGTGTGCATTACCATGAGATATGTTCATTTATCACTAATAAAAATAGCTCTTCAGTATTTTTTTTCCTCCACAAAATTATGCCTGAACAGAATTGTGCTTGGTAAATCAGTGAATTACAAGAAAAAAACCAAAGTAGAGTCAAACTCATTTTTTTTTACTGAACTGGGGGATGTGAATAAAGGCTTGTATGATGTGTAGGAAAAAAACAAGTGTAAAACTCTTTTAAAATTCAGCAGAATCTCATCACGTGACTGGTGTCACGTTCTGAATTCTAGGGAGAGAAATGTTTCATAAGCTGGTACGAGAAAAGCATCTTGATTCATATCATGTGTCTTTTCACAAGATTTTTTTGTACAGTTCAAGATACTGGTAGTAACAACATGGAGGATATATTTTATATACTGGTACTTGGATATTCATGTTGATGTTTCAGATATGGGTGATTTTTTTAAAAGTGTGCCCTCAAAGGATAAATCACTTAAAGGAATAAGGCAACTTTCTGGTTTGTCTGAATGGTGGGTGGTATTGACAACCACATATAAATAAAATGTACAGTGTTTGAGTAACATTAATATTTGTGATCATTCAATATAACGTGATTTCATTAAACCCTATACCATTCTTAGTAAAAGTTGATACAGTCTCAACTCCTGATGCTTTGCCAATTCACAGCTTAAACTTGTTTTTAAATGATAAAGACACACATTTCACATTTTAAAACAGTACCATATAGTTACACATCTAATACAATTTACACAGAGAAAGATTTTAATGTTTTTCTGTTTTAGTACACTTCAAATGATTCACTTTAATGACAGGGTCATTAGCTTTTAGAAGTTTAGAATAAACCATTCTCTTACAATTCAGGCATCTTAAGATTCTTAGAACTCTCATACTTTTTCAATCAGCTTTAAAAAGTTTAAAGTAATTAAATAATTTTTTCTAATACAGATATTTTAAGATTTCTCAGGATTGTCAGAAATTTTCAATCATAAGAACAACTTTTCTAAATACATGTGTGAGGTCCACTGTGTAATTTTTCTCAATGTAATATTCATCCTTCCCTAAGCAGAAAAACCTTTTTAAATTTATTTTCCTTCTTTCCCTTTCTTGATAATCACAAACTGTAATAATTATAAGATATACAATGTGTGTACTGTACATAGACAATATGCATATGTACATTATACATAATGCATTTTAATGCATTATTTTATATTACCATTTGCTTAAAGGACATTTCATAGAATGGTAGAACTGACACAATGACATTTTTTTCTTAAGAGAGGTTGACTGAATCCTTCTGTAATACCTTACAGCACAATTATGGCTTTAAACAAAAGTTACAAGTCACAACAAATTCTTATGTTTTGTACCATGTTGTGAAGTGTATTCCAAATGAAAAATGGAGGGAAAGTGTATGACATCATGCTTTGTAGTATGGTATACATGTATCAATCCATTTTACACGTAACTATCACCTAGACTACATACATAATGTATAGTTATTATAAAAGTTATATATTATGCCACAGTACTAAAAATAAAATATATTTTTCTCAAATAGTGAAAATAAGGTATCCTTCATGTTTTTAATCACATAATGTTTTCTTGTTTGACCATGCCTCTTCTTTTTCTCCGTTGTAAATGAAATAATATCCAGCATTTTATGAAACAATAATGACAGTGAGACAATTTCTGGGCCATTAAGGCCTAAAAAAGGCGCTGAGATGATTACCTTGTCATGAATTGCAGAAATACCATGCGTTGAATACATGGTAAAAATATAAAAATAAAAGACAAATAAATATAAATATCTTCTCAGTTACTGAAAAACCAAAAGTTCAACTGTACCTTATTATGAGTATAGTCTTGGATGTGCCGTAATTGCCGTGTTAAGTACAGCAACTAGCCGGATATCACGGTTGTCCCCCTACCAATCTGTGAGCTGTGACTATGCTGCGCCCAGAAGACACGGGAGGGTTTTGGGGGGGTTCTCGGCGAGGGAGGGTTCGCCCACACCTAGGTGCTGCTGGCCCAGACCCGCGCGCAGCAGTCTCCAGTCCGGGCTCGCCTCCTCGCCCTCCGCCCACCCTGGGAGACCTCGACCTGTCCAGGCGAGAGGGAAAGGAGTGGCACTGCGCCCCTTCCCCTGCATCCCGAATGGTCACTGCCCTTCTCCGGAGGCTCCTATGTCTTCTCATTCGGGAAGCAGGCACTTACGAGTGAACACAAGCCAGCCGAAGGGAGGCTGAGGGCGGCGACGTCCTCCAAAGTTGTGCGCCGGGCTGGTCTGCACCGCCGCGCGAGCCTAACGTTTCCTTGAACCGAATGAAATGTAGGGAAACTTAACCTCCCTGGGGAAGCGGGGCTGGGGGTGGCCCCAACCCAGTCTCCGGGCGACAGGCGGGGGTCTCAGGCAACTGGCGGCGGCCGCGGCCACCCGGGCCGTGGCGTCCCACCCGCAGCCCCCGGCCCGGTTCTGTCCGCGTGGTCCTCGCGAGGCCGCGGGTGCTCAGATGAGCGGGAAGCGGCCCTCGCCGCCGCCGTCGGACTCCCCGGCGCCGCCACCTCGCGGGCGGCCGAGTACCGACACCGGCAACACGACCTCCCCGGGACTGAGCTGCTGCAGCCGCATGGACTCCTCGTAGGTGGGCAGGTACTTGACCTCCTCGTAGCTGGGCAGCTGCAGGAAGACCGGCGACACCACGCGCAGCTCGTGCTCCGAGGCGCAGGAGGGGGCCGAGCGTCCGCCGCCGGCCCGGCCCCGGCCGCCGCCGCCGCCACTGTCCAGCAGCGAGTCCTGAGAGCCCGCGGCCGCCTCGTCGCGCAGCAGCTCGGGCGAGTCGTCGTCCTCGTCGTCGGGCGGCCCCGCAGCCCCCGGCTGCCCGGCGCCCCCCGGTGGCCCCGGCCGCGCCTGCCCGCGAGGGTACCTGCGTGGGCTGGGGCAGATGATGCGCTGCAGGAAGTAGCCGATGGCGAAGAGCACCAGCAGGATGAGCAGCCCGGACAGCTTGCGGACGAACCAGCCCACGTTGTCGAGGAAGGCGTGCAGCGGCAGCTTGCAGCAGCGCACCGCGGTGGCGTTGGCCGCGTCGCAGCAGCGCTCCCGCTCGCCGCACGCCAGCTCCGCGCAGCCCCCGCCGCCCCGCGAGGGCGCCACCAGCGCCAGCGCCAGCGCCAGCAGCAGCGGCAGCAGCGGTGGTGGCGCGGGCGCCACCGACAGGCCTTCGGCCGCGACCCCGGGGCCCCACATGGCCGGCGCGGACCGTCGCTAGGGTCCGGGGCGGGAGGTCCGTCCGTCCGCTCGTCCGTCGGCCCCTCCCCTGGCGCTCCGCTCGGGTCCTGTGCGCCGCCTCCCGCGCGTCTGCTACCTGCGGCCGGAGCAGTGCTCACTCGGCCACGCTTGGGCGGAAGGAGGAGCCCGAGGCGCGCCGAAGCTGCGGGAGGCGGCCGCTTCCCGCCGCCCGAACTGCCTCCTGAGCTTCTGACCTCAACCCCGCGCTTCCAGCCGCCCCGGACGGGCGCTGGGCGCCCGGAACCGCCCAAGATGGCAGAGGCAGCCCGCGCGGGGCTGCCCTGGGCATCTTGGCCCCGGCCGGCCGCGCTCGACCAAGCCCCTCTTGGTACTCTCCGGGGCTGGAATGGTTAACGCTCTGCGCGCAGCCTGGGAGCCCCCTGATCTTGATTAATTCAGCCGTCGCGCTCTTCCCAGCCACACGGGCGGGGGCTCCTGCTAGCGTAGGTGTCTCGGTTTTAAGTGATTGAATTTCCCCAGGAATGTTATTTAAATTGACTTGCGACTGGGATTCGCTTACCATCCTTCTTGTGATCTTTCTGATTAAAAATAGATGATGACCAATAAAGGCTAGCGCAGCCCCGCAGCGTTCCCAGAGCTTGGGAGGGTTGGGGACCGCAGGATGGTTTTCCCTTCAGGCAGATCCAGAGGGCTGGGAATCCAGTACCCTCAGTAGATCTCCAGAGCACATAGAGAATTCTCCCGAGAGGCTAAGGTCACGGCACCACGGAAGTATTCACAGAGGGACAGGGAGGACTCGGCCAAGGTGACCCGAGTTGACGCCGACGAAGGAGAGAAGGGGCACCTATTTTCCCAAGGGCTCATCCGACAAGTACCCACTGCGCTGGAGGGGCAGAACAGGGATTTGGATTTGGGGTGGAAGGAGGCCTCTCCTCCCGCGTAAGTAACACATCCGTGGAATGTCAGAGGAACTTGGCAACGTTCCTGAGCATTGATCTGAGTCTGAAGGGTCTTTTTCAAGGTTATTCTTGTTTGCAAAGTTGGCCTTTAAGGGCCTCTGTGCTCCAGTTAAGCGCATGGGGTCGCGTAGTCACCACTCCCTCCCTGGTTAAGCACCTTGGCACAAAAGGAGGGCTGGCAGTTACGTGGTCCTTGACACGGTGTCTCTGCTGGGTGGTGGCCTTAAGCAGCTTCTTAAAAGAAGGTGGCACCGTGAAGAAGCTAGGGACTTGTGCTTTTATTAAGGTTGTCTGAAACAGTCATCTTTGTAGAGTTAGGATTTATTCATTCCCTCACCCCTAAACACGTGGTCCCTTGTAGAGAAACCAAACAGGAAATTCCGTAGTCATCGAGAGAAAAAAGTAAAAGCAAAGGAAAAAATATAGAGACACAGGAAACTCAACTGTAGGTCAGTAAAAGCCAAGATTTCTCTCAGAGTAAGTCACACTGTATCTCCCTAATAACCTTATGGAACAAGGTGAAGGGTGCTGGTTGATTTAGACATTTCATTGCTCCTCCTAAATGAAAACCTTCTAAATATTTCTGCAGCTGGGAGCACCTTACTTTTGCCACACACTCCAAAGCAATCCCTCCTCCTGGAGAAGCTCTGAAGTGTCCCTCAGACAAAGCTACTTCATGTGAAGCTTAGTTGAGACAAGTCCTTCTTTCTAAGCCTGTCTAAAGCCAGGATAGTTCTCTGCCATCGTTTGTTTTACTACGCATGCCCGCTAAGTTGCTCCAGTGGTGTCTAATTCATTGCTACCCTGCCAGGCTCCTCTGTCCATGGATTCTCCAGGCAAGAATATTGGAGTGGATTGCCATGCCTTCCTCCAAGAGATCTTCCCGGTCTAGGGATTGAACCCACATCTCCTACATCGTCTGCATTAGCAGGTGGGTTCTTTACCACTAGCCACTTGGGAAGCCCTTGTTTCTCTATAGGGAAGCCTAAAACCTATTTTGTAAAGACTGGGTAACAAGGGACTTTGAACTGTAGTAAGATAACAGCGTGGAAATGATTCATTTTAAAACAATGAAAATTATATTATTCTTTCATTCACCCATTCTTTCGCCAAATTTGCACTGGACATTTTCTGTGTTCAGGGAACTCTGCTAGGTACTCACCATTATGGAGAAATAAATTATTCCTCCCCAGCATGGAATAAACCCATGTCTTCAGCCCCAGCTGCTACTAAATGGAGTAAAGGAGATATTCCACAGAGGGAAACAAATGGCAGTTTCCTCTCTGATCATGGCTTGTTCTTACTTTCCCAAAGGAAGAATTAATGGGTTTCAAACAATCTCAAGGATGAAAGCAGTCCATAGCTTGAGATGGGCTCTGAGTATGAAGTTGAAAAAAATGTGAAGACCTCTTTGGGTTTTTATTATCTGATCTTTTAGGATTTCTGCTAGTCATAGTAGGAGCAATGGTGAAAGTAAAGGGGAAATTGTATGGTTGACAATGCATAAGTGAAAGTGTCCTGCTTATCCTTATTTTGAAATTACTTAACAAACAGCATTTAATTTGTTTAATTTCTGTCTGCCTTTAAGAGAGTTAGAATTTGTTTGCAGAATATTAGGACACAGTAGAAAAACAAAATAGATCCTATATACAATAGAATATTGGCAGAGTTACTTCTATGAAAACAAAGAAAAGGATGAGGTCTGCAAAATGAGTATGGAATGGATTTTTATTTGATTTTTTCCTTTCCAAATTGATAGTCCCAAAGCATTAGCCATTAAAGACCCTCTACAGAAACTGGCGCCTCTTTATTTCTTCTCTGATCTCTCAGTCTCACTTAATTCATTTTTGTTTGCCATGTAATTTATTGTGTACAACCTTTTGAAGGGAAGAAAAGAAACTCTATAGCTTTAAAAGCACCAAAAAAACCCCATGATCTTCACTACTCAGCATCCTTATTTTTTATATTTGTCTAACACACAAATAAATGTGTTAGCTCCCAGGAAGTCATAAATTCAAGCCACTTAGTGAGGAAGATGGAATTTAATTGTATGTTCCATAGAATAATTGAAAGACAAAGGAAGGTCACAATATAGAAATTAAAAAGAAACCTTATTTTGTTGAAAATTGGCACCAAACTGTGTGTAAATAAGTGTCTGCAAAAAAAAAAAAGGACTGATGGAAGGGGATGGGAACTGAATTTGTCCAAAAAGCATGGTCTCTTGGAGTACAGCTTAATCAAGTTTAAGAACAAGTAACTGCTTTATCTTGCTGTGGTGCTTGAAGAATATTTTCTGAAAAATTTATCTTCCTTGTTATTTACATTCATGTGAATGAATGCCAAGTAAGCCACATTTTTCAACTTTATAGAACAGAAGAAAGTAAAAAGAACACAAGCAGGCTGGCTGCTATTTCACATGCTTCTGGAAGTGTCCTAACAGCTTGAAAAAGACAGGGTGGCCCCATCATGCAACTTTCTGTCGTCTCATATGGTACCTGGTCCCGAAGGGAATTTCTCTCTGAGGTCTGCTGTGAGTTCGTGCCTTTAAACCTGGAAAGCAGTGACTCTGCTCTTCTCACGTCCCTCCTTTAAAAGGTCTAAACATGGCCAGTTAGGACCTTGTAAACCATTCGGTTTCTAAGAACCCCCTTTTGGATGTGCAGTTGATTGGTTAATGTCCTCATTTCATGGTCTCCCTCCTGTGCAATATGGCCTTGTACATTGAGGGTTTTATGGGTAAATAGTGTATATCTGCATAAATGTGTCTACCTAGAAATGATTTGTGATCTGAGATATTCTGCTTTGACATTCTTTTCAAATCATATTGCTTTCATCACTCATCTAATAAATATTTAATGAAGGCCCACTCTGAACTGAGCATTCTACTCTGTTCTGGGCGCACTATAAAATCAAACGTTTCCCTGTCCTTAGGGAGCTTGCTGGGGGTGAGGAGGTAGGGGTGGGGGAGAGAACAACAGAGCTAATCAGTCAAATTAATAAATCACTAATTCCAAACAAAGATCAATGATTATAAAAGAGAAATGCAGGGACTTCCCTGGCAGTCCAGTGGTTAAGACACTGAACTTCCACTGCAGGGGACAAGGGTTCAAACCTTGCATGTGCAGCCAAAAAAAAAAAAGTGCAGGGTCTGTGAGTTTTCACACTGGACATGATCTGGATTGAAGTGGGGTGGGGGTGTCAGCTGGAAAGCTTTCCCTAAGAAAGAGCTCCTTAAGAAAGGGCAAAACTAGGAGAAGCCATGTACTCCAGGCGGAGGAACCTTCACAGGGACCAGTTCCCCGGGTGGGAAGACTCTCACACATCATCTCTTATGCTTGGGGCAAAGCCTGTGTAATTTCTGCCTCAGCAGTTGAGACTCTGTCAAAGATTAGTTTTAAGTAGAGTCAAGTCATGCCTCAGTGCTGTTCAAGTTTAAACCAAATCCGGTTCCCTGTAGGGTCTGTAACAGGTTATGTGACCATAGTTTCCTCTGCAGTCCTCCTCAATCTTTCCTTGGAGACTGGAAATTCCAGCACTGTTTTCTCTTCTCTCCATCTACACTAGCCAGACTTGGAGTGAAGTTTGGATTTCCTTTCAGCTCCATGAGTTGGCAGCTTGCCCAAAAAAGGCTTCTTCAAGTCAAATGCTCAAAGTAGACGAAAAGTCAAAATGAGATTGTCGCTAAGTCATGTCCAACTCTTTGCCACCCCATGGACTGCAGCACGTCCCTGTCCCTCACTATCTCCCAGAGTTTGCCCAAGTTCATGTCCATTGAGTTAGTGATTCTTTCTAACCATCTCATCCTCTGCCACCCTCATCTCTTTTTGCCTTCAGTCTTTCCCAGCATCAGGGTCTTTTCCAATGAGTTGGCTGTTTGCATCAGGTGACCAAATTATTGGAGCTTCAGCTTGAGTGTCAGTCTTTCCAATGAGTATTCAGGGTTGATTTCCTTTAGGATTGACTGGTTTGATCTCCTTGCTGTCCATGGGACCTCTCAAGAGTCTTCTCCAACACCACAATTCAAAAGTATCAAGGTGGTTTGTATCTTTTGCTCAATTTAGGCACAAAAGGAAATAGAAGTCTTCCTCCCATGCTTGAAACTAGAAATAAAAGGTTGGGTGTATTCAGGCTCTTAGGAAAATTATAACATCCTCATTTGTATTTGGCCTTTCAGCTTTCAAAATATTTCCCCATGCATTGTTGTGTTCTCTCCTTCCTACATTCTTATGAAATGGTTTGAAATCATCATTTATACCTTTTTCCAGGTGAAGAGAGGTTAAAACATCTGAATCACAGAGGAAGTTGTTGGCAGTACTGAAAGTGGGATCCAAGCTTTGTGAGTCCAAGTCTGGTTACAAAGAATGGGGAAGCCTCATACCACCTCAATGACTTGCACCAGGCAAAGGAACCCCTGTTCCTTTGTGTTCCCTCCACCAACATCCGATGCATTAAGAGCCCATTTATAAGGAAAACAGAGCTGGACTCTGTTCTAGACCGTAAGTATGAGACTCTTCTGAGGACATAAAGCTTTTATTTCTGTCATTTTTGTGGCCACTTTCGGTAACCCATTAATAATGGTTCAGGTAATAATGTGATAGGCCAGCTATTTTTGTATGCATTTCTGAAAACAACAACAAAAAAAAGCATTCCCCTCCTTCACTCTGTAACATTCTTTACATGAACTAAGTCATCTAATTCACATTGATATGCTAATGGTACATGCTTCAGAAAATAAGAATATACTGGGTTCTGAAACACAAAATGAATATAGGAAACTGTCAGTGACTTAGCTTTCTATATTTAATTTTGCTTTATAACAATTCATCAGTTAATTTCTCATGGCAAACTTTTCTATTGCTGAAGATTAAAAATCAAACTGTAAATATGAGAGATGTTTAGTGAGGCCAAGAAGATCTGAAATTAGAATTGCAGTTATGTCAGCTGAATAAATTTCTTTTTCACTCATACTTTTTTAAATGGTCAGATAGTTGCAGTTAGAATATATCTGTCAGTAAGCTGATGTACCAGCCAAATGCTCACACTGGCAGAAAAATCACATAGCATGAAATTATTTCATACAATGATATAATTTCATAAGGTGAAACATTTTTACACTCCATTATTTTATTTTATTTTATTAATTTTTTTTTACACTCCATTATTTTAATTCGAAGCTAGAAATATATTCTTTGCCTCTCTTTCATTACAAGGAGAAATTGGTGGTTAATACCTCCTTCCACATATTCTCTGTAGCCCTAGATAGTGTGAGGTGCATGTTTTTGGCTCAGGATCCTGCATGTGACCTTATAGATACAGGGCAGCAGGACCGGGGCCCTGACCCAGCACTCTGCTTCTAATGTAAAATGGCATGGGATAACTCTTCAATGAGACTTGCCTTAAAATATAGTGAATGTAATCAAATATCCAAAATTGCCGTTAACAGTTTTCATTGAAGATTTATGCAACAATGAATTTTTAAAGAGCCTCTTAGGTGTAATCTTAAATTTCCTTTTCATCTTGATTTTTCAGTCTTTCCTTTCTATACCCTTTACTTCAATAAATGACTGCCTGAGACAGCAGCCAAACCCCCTGCTTTAGCAATATTGCCTTTTCCCTTTTGCTGTGCCCTCCACCAGTAATTCTCTTTTTCTATCTCTGTAGGTCAAACTGGGAGATTAGCATTCACATACACACACCGCCGTGTGTAAAAGGGACAGCTTGTGGGAACCTGCTGTAAAGCCCAGGAAGCTCAGCTCTGGTGCTTTGTGATGACTTAGAGGGTGGGGTGGGGGTGGGGGGTCAGTAGGAGAGCGGTCCAAAGGGAATATATGTGTGTACACACACACACACACACACACACAGCTGATTCACTTCATTGTGAATTGTATTCTAATTATATTCCAATTAAAAAAATACATATAAGACACAGCTCCCAATGTCACTTCTTCTCCAAAATTTATACAGTTCATCTCCAAATCCACTGACCCCAGCTGGAAATTATCTCTTTCTTCTCAGAATCCTCTTCACATTATCTCTCATTTGTGACAGTTCTCATTCTCTACTTCACCTTTTAGGTATTGGGTACATATGTTAATCCTGGGGATTTCAGAAACCCGTTCATGGCGGTAGACTTTGTGTCTGGGCACCTGTAGAGCCGTGGTTTTCCATCTCTCTGTGAACTGGTGCCATTTTGACCAGCGCTTTGGGAAGCTCACCTGAAGAGTTCCCCTGCTCACACACTGCCGTCCCCCCATTGCTATGCTGTTTGAATGTCAGCTGTGCTCCTGTCTGCTTGACTGTGTGCTGCTGAGAGTTCTCACTTGTTCCTGTCAACACATCATCTTACTATAGGCACGATTTTTGCTGTCAGGTCACCCTTCTTCCTGCAGGAACGTTTATACTGCTGACCATGAGTCATACGACCCATTCTATTCATCATTCCATGGGACAGGCATCACCTTGTATGCGTGGGGCTCAGTTGGGACAAAATGGACCCGTCAGAGTTGGGAGCACATCTGTGAAGAGCTTACAGCACTCCAGAAAGCCATGGCCACATCATTTAGGAATCTCTGCCTTGGCAATTTGAACCTCATAGGTGCTAAATGTGTTTTTATGGAATCAATTGGAGAAGGGGACGACAGAGGATGAGGTGGTTGGATGGCATCACTGACTCGATGGACGTGGGTTTGGATGGACTCCGGGAGTTGGTGATGGACAGGGAGGCCTGGCATGCTGCGGTTCATGGGGTCGCAAAGAGTCAGACACGACTGAGCGACTGAATTGAACTGATGACTCTGTTTATATTTTCAACCTGTAGCCCTTTCTTGAGTAACAATACCATGGTTTTGCTACCTGCAGAATGGAGTATTTTACGTATGTATTCTTTCAAGCAAAAAGAATATTTCCCCCTTGTTAGCGTCTCTAGACCAGGAATTTAGAGAACAAGCCTGTATCTACCCAGTGACCTGCCTTCTGAAACCCTTTAGCCTCAGCTACTGGAAGACACAATTTTAACATGTTAACTTTAGTACCTGGGCCAGTCTTGGGCATTTTTGCTTTTAGGTCTGTTCCTCAACATTTACAGGATTGTTAATCTTGTATCATAGGAAGGCTGCCTTATGACGTAGGTGGGCTGATCCCTGGAGGGTGCCTTTTCCTGTTAGTGGGATTCTGGCAGGGTTCAGCCAGTGGGAGGATGGAGGGCAGTTGAAAGAAGCTGGAGTGGGGGCTCTGGCAGCTCTCCCATGCTCCCGTAGGTCTGCGGTGGGCAACCCCAGCCCCCAGACTCCCATAAGAACACTTCCTCCTTCCTTCTGTTGCTAATCACCAGGCTACTTCCCCATCTCCTGAGGCCTCTGAGCTGTTGCTGTGTAACCAGTCTCTTGTATTTCATTCTGTTTTAAGTCCCCAGAATGGTTTGTTTTTCCGGTCGGACTTGACTGATAGAGTGCCGCTGAACCACCTTCTCCAGCTCTAGGGACATAAAGATGACAAATCACAAGATTCCTCTGATTGTATAGATTGAAGGGAATAGTATTCTTCACTCTGTTGCCAAAGACTGGCTTCCATCCATATGGAAAAGTTGGCCTCAATTGCAAGTGACAAGCAGACAGTGTTAATACTGCTCTGTGACCTTAGGCACATAGTCTCTGGGTCTGCATTTCTTCATCTGTAAAGTAAATGGTATAATAATATTGACCTCATAGAGTTGTGAAGATGAAATGAATGAATACATGGAAAGTGCTTACAACACTGCTTGGCACATAGAGAGCTCTATGTAAGTGTTAACTATTATTATTTAACCAAAAAGAGCTCATTATCTTTTCTTGCCTGTTAGTTTAATTCTGAAAATGGTGAAGTACAAAGCTAATTTGTTGTAGGATTTTCATGACTTTATTAGATTTGTAACTTGTCTTCCTGAATCAGCCAAAGACAAATGGAAGCCATTAACTTCACAAAATTTAATATTTGGCCTGAGCTTTATCATTGGCAATGCTATCAGAATTAGCCACATAAGTTTGTTACTGAATTTGGAAAACAGTTTGGAAGCATTATATCTTCCATGAAATTCTCCCTTTTGAATGATTCCTTTTAGAATTCAATCCAACAAAGCCTTGTTTTCCTTATGAACCTGTCGAAGCTTTCTCTTTTTTCATCATGGTAATTATGTAAATGGCCGTGAATCCTTTTTGGTTTTGGCTGCTGGAGAGCTCAGAACTAAATTTAAAGTTTAGTTGTATAATTTGTGCTGGTTGCCCTCACCTCATATTTGTTTCTACTTAATTTGGCCTTGGTTTTATCATTCAATTTATTTTTTGATTGATTCCATTATATTTCACCATTTGTATTAGTGTTATGTGTTACAGCAAATTCTTTCTGGAATAAGATGTGATAAATAAGTAAGATGTGTTATAAATAACACTAAATTCAATTTGTAGGGTTTTTGAAGTGTGTTTTCCATCAATTTGTTATTCTGTGTGTATATTAGTTGCTCAGTCATGTCTACTTTTTGCGACCCATGAATGTAGCTCACCAGGCTCCTCTCTCCTTGGGATTCTCCAGGCAAGAATACTGGAGAAGGTTGCCATGCCTTTCTCCAGGGGATCTGCCTGAATATGTTATTCTGCATCACCGAATTCACTGGGCGGGGGTGGGGGGTGGAGGGGGTTAGAGGAGAATGGGTTGGGAGTATAGGATTAGTATATATAAACTATTGTATGTAGAATGGATAAACAGTAAGGTCCTACTATATAGCACAGGAAACTATATCCAATATCCTGTGATAAACCATAAAGGAAAAGAATATGAAAAAATAATGTATATATATGTATAAGTGAATCACTTTTCTGTACAGAAGGAATTAACATATTGTAAATCAACTATACTTCAATGAAATAAATTTTAATGAAGAGATTAATCTCTAGATAAAAAATTATATTCATAGGTAGCTGAACTTTTCAGCATGGCCTGTCTTGGGAAGTTGAAGTGGTTTGGTCACATGCCTCAGTCATTTTTATTTCAGAATCAATTATAATAGACTGCCAAAGTCTTACAGAGCGTGAATTCTATGGTATGTTATTATTATTTGGAAAAAGCATTTTGTGGTCAAGTAAGTTTGGGAAATGCCCAGTTACAGAAAATTATGTTTCACTGCTTCAGGATTTTTTAGAGCCTGAATTAAGGTTCATTGTGATTCTCTAAGAAGGAAACAATATAAAGTAGAATTTTCCCAACTTGCATAATCAAGGAACTCTCTCCACTGCAATTTTTTTTCCTTCTTAATTGAAACTCCAGTTAATATTTTGAGGAGTTAGGATTCTCTTATATAAGCTGATTTCCTATAGACTGGATTTTCCCTACATAGTTTAGGCAAGTACTACTTTTTAATTAAGTACTTATTATAAGTACTTTTACTTATAAGTAAATAAGTAAGTACTTATTTACTTTAACTAAGTCTAATTAAGAAAATAGGGCTGTTCACCATCAATTAAGAGCAGTCTTTAGAATCAGGAATCTTGAAGATTTCTTAATTCTTAAAAATTCATCTTATATAATAAAAGCAGATTGTTTGGAAGTAAATGTCCTTTTTTAGTGCTGGGTCCTCACTGTTTCTGCTTAAAATCAACTTACCTGGACAGAAATATAAAATCAATGACCATGTCACTAATGTGACATATAAACTGTTCAGTATCATGGAGGCATGATTTAGTTTTAGACAAGAGTTAGATTAAAACTGAGTAAGAATAGAGTTAAAGGGATCAAGCTGTGAATATAACAATTTTCTAAATGACGTGCTTGGGAAATAAAAGTAATCACTTTTGAGCACTTTTCCATATATAAATCTCAAACACAAGGCACAATTTTATTAAGATTGACAAGGCTAATCTATAATTAAAGCGGTTCGGAAAGACATTTAACCGTGATTTACTTTTTCTTAAAGCTGAACAAAATGGATGCTGTTAAGTGGAACTATCTAATAATACAGCATTCTGGCTGCCTATCTTTGGTTCCAGAGAGTATAGTGGTACTGGCGCCAGAATTCTAGATTCCTGTATTTATGGGGACATTTATTCCCACAGAGCCCCTCTTCCAGCACAATTTTCCTACCATAACCAGATTAAAAACAGCTCAGAAACACAACGTTTGTTTCATGCTTAACTTTTACAAAAATGCTTGCACATATATTATTTTGTTCATTTTAACAAGACAAATGAGAAAAGTGTTAGCAGAGACAATTATGCTGCATGGTTAGGAGTGTAAGCCACACCTGGATTTAAATCTGATTCTACCATTCGTTCTGGACCCTTGAGCAAGTCACCTAATTGCTCCGAGCCTCCGTTTCCTCCTCGATAAAATGGGAGTAATAATAGGGTCTAATTTATGTGAAGATTAAATGAGCTAATCCAAAGTGCTTAGTGCAGAGTAAATGCTCATTGCATGCATTATATATTATATAATGTATAGATTCAAGCAGAAGAAAGTGAGAGTCAAGAGAGTGACTTGTTCAAAGTTGCCAAAAAAAAAAAACACAAAGAACCAGGGTTTGAACTCTGACCTTGCCATTCCTAGAGGGAAACCTTTTTGACGGCTTACCTGATGCGCTCCTTGCTGACCCTAGCAGGGCTCTAGCTCATGACCTACCATAGCATAGCAGACAGAGTGTGTGGGGTAGTTGAAAGCATGTGAGTTTTAGAAATAGACAGATACGAGTTCAAATCCAAGTGTTGCCACCGGTTTGCACCATTAGTGAAATCGTGATAATGATATCCTCTTCAGGATGAGAATTCAGTGAGATGATGTATGTCAAGTGGCTCGTGCATGATAAGCTCTCAGTAGATGTTGATCATTGTTGAGAAGTGATGTGTAGTTGCGGGTGGGGTGGGGATGGGTCTCTGTCTTAACCTGGGGAGAATAGGAATGGACCTAGTCCTCAACCAATGTGGTGGAGATATAAACTCCCATTTTATTCCCTCTACTCAGATATAAAGAGATAGAAAGGCTTCTCATCCCTGTTATTTTTTAACAATCTTGTTTATAAACTTTATCTGCATAATCCAAAATAAAATATTAAAGCTCCTTAATAGGCTCTTAGAAGTAACATCTTGGCAAGGTCTTCTGAGCATGTTTACTACATCTTGGGTTTGTAGTTACAGTGAGTCAATAGATACTTCTAGACATAATTTAAAACTTACACTTAAATACTAGATGCTTAAAAGAACATCAGAGAATAGAATATTAAATAGCGCCCCACCAACATTTGATATTAACTACTGTCAACTGGGAATCATATAAGTATTTGGCTGCTACAAAAATGATGTCTTGAATTCCGTGAGCCTGGCAAAGAGGGCAAGGAGTAGAATCAGGAAGTACTCCCCTGGGGAGGGGAGATTAACTCTACTAAGGAGGGGAATTATAAACTGAAGCTTGAAGGAAGAGCTGGGACAGAAAAAGACACTGAGCACTGTGGGTCATTATAATGTAAAGTGTGTATAGCAGTTCTTACAGTCTAAAGATTTAGAATAAATGCAGGTGTGATGGAGGAAATGTTTATATCACCCCCAAGTTCATATGTTGAAGCCCCTAACCCCTAGTGTGAAGATATTGGAGACAAAGCCTTTAGAAGGTAATTAGGTCATGAGGGTAGAGCCTTCATGAATGGAACAGTTAGTGCCTTTTATTTTTATTTATTTATTTATTTTAATTTTAATTTTAATTTTTTTTTTCAGTTAGTGCCTTTTAAAAGGGACCTCAGAGAGCTCTCTTGGCTTCCTTCTGCCACATGAGGAGAAAATGAGAAGAAGGCAGTCTGCCACCCTGAAGAGGGCCTTCATTAGAACCTGACTGTGCTGGCACCCTGATCTTGGGCCTCCCACCTTCCAAAGCTGTGAGAAATAAATTTCTGTTGTTTATAAGACCTGCAGGCTATGATACTGCACTATAGCAGCCCAAACTGACTAAGATAGCAAGAGCCTAAGAATACGTATAACTGTAAATTTGAGAGGTAATTCAATTTTCCCCAGGTCTATGACAATAACCATATTTTCCTACCTCTTGCCTTTCCTCCCCACCTCCACCCTCTGGTATAAAAGTAAGGCACCCAAACTATTTCAACATTGTGATAGATTATATTTTCCAAAGATAAGTGCATATATACACACACACACACACACACACACATATATATATCTCCCATCTCACATGCTGTTATAATGTGACATTAACATGCCTCCATCAAGAGGTGGGGTATATGGTCCTTCCTCTTGAGCCCATAGTATGCAGCACAGGTGGCTCTGGATGATTTCCAACAGTAGGTCATAAAAGATGGTATGACTTCCACCTGGCTCTATCTCTTGCAGCACTCACTCTTGGAACCATGCTCAGGCCACCTGGAGAAGCGTCATGTCGATGCTCTGGCTGACGGTCCCAGTAGGGCCCCCAGCATCAACCTCCAGACAAGTGAAAGAATGAGTTCCATGATTCCAGTTCCCTGCCTCTGAGTTTTCTGGCCAAGGCCCTGGAATTTGAGGAGAACCAAGTCAGCTTTGCTATGCCCCATTTGAATTCCTGACCTGTGGGAACCAGGAGGTAACAAATGCTTATTATTGTCCTAAGAATCTGAGTTTTGGGATAACTTACTCCAGTTTTTTGGTGAACCCCTGGGGGTGTTTCAAACACGTCTCATAAACAGTCTTCTCAGAATGCCTCACTGTTGTCACTACTGCTAGGGCACTCGTGTGATTAGAACCACGTTGGACCCGTTTGGAAACTTCATATGGAGCTGGAGAATTTCGATTAGTTGAGAGAAGATGAAAAACCATTACCTAAAAGAGGAATAACATGTGCCATGATTTGGCGATTTAGGCATGTAGATATAAGTGCTTTTCTGGGTCATTTTGGATATGTAACTGGTTTCATGCTGGAGATGGGGTAGGGGAATTCAGTTGCAGTGGGAGGCTAGTGAAGTTCCCTTTAGGGTACAAACCACGGGCAACATTACCCTTTTGCTGGTGGTCATTAAGGCACAGGATCTCAGCCTGCGTACTCCACAGTCTCTATCCTTCTAGGGACCCTCCAGGGAAACTCTAGACAATGTGGTTTGAGGCACAAAAGGAGTCAAGGGATCCAATATGTATTTTTAGTGAGAGGAGTCAGGATTCTCCTACTGCTTCTGTAGTAGACTGGTTCAGAGAGTTTAGTTCAGACTGGTTCACATTTAGGATCTTACTTAACTGGAAGAAATAGGAAACCTGAAGAAATGGTGGCTTAAACAAATGTGTTGTTGCTCTTATCACCTCATGTAAAAGAAATCCAGTGGGAAGCAGCACAGAACTGGTAAGCAGTCCTGTGATGTCATCCTGATGCCTCGTGGTTACAAACATCAGCTCTACCTCCAGACTCCATATCTGAATTTCAGGCAGGAAGAAAAAGAAGGGCAAAATATAAAAAGTGCATCAAAATAAAGAAACAGAAAGTATATTCTAGCTGTGTCTGTGCTTGCTGTACGGAGCTTTCCTAGAAGCTCTACCTAAACAATTCTATTTATTCCATGTTGGTGAGGATGAGTTGTGTATCCATCTACCCCTGGTTGGGAAGGATCTGGGATATATAGTTGAGTAGTTGAGCACATTCTGCGCAAGCCAATGTGGGTCTTGCTGCTTTTAAAAAATGTCTATCACATGGGGTTTGCAGTCTCCCAAGTGTGTCGTGTTTCTAGGATAGGTTTTAGAGATGTTACATGGTATGTTAGAAAAGGGGTTTCCCAGGTGTCTCAGTGGTAAAGAATCTACCTGCCAAGCAGGAGATGCGGGTTCAATTCCTGAGTCAGAAAGAGCCCCTGGAGAAGGAAACGGCAACCCGCTCCAATATTCTTGCCTGGGAAATCCCATGGACAGAGGAGTCTGACAGGGCTGTCCAAAAGAGATGGACAGGACTGAGTGATTAAGCAAAAACAGCTTGCTAGAAAAAACCTTGGTTTTGGAGTCCAAAGAACTTAGTAAAAGACTTACTTTGTCTGAATCTCATTGTCCTTACTTATAAGAGTGATGTTACATGAAGTTTTAAAAGACATGTAAAACGTCCACTGCAACACCTGGAGATAGGACACTTGCAAAATAATTAGTTCCTCTTCAGTTCCTCTTCCTCGCAAGGATCTCTAAAGAATCTCAGTGAGGCCCTTCTGAGTGCAGATCAATCAGGCTCTCCCTAGCGCCTCAGGCCTTTTTTACACAAGCAGTGAGTAAACCTCCCAACCTCCCGTGGTCAGAACAAGGGCCCCAGGGAGCCCAAACCCTCCTCTCATGTCAGGAGAGACTTGCAGCCAGACTACAGCTATCGTGGCACCAACTGCTCTGTCACCCTTCTCCTGAAGAAGTTCAGCATGTGTAAGCATTTTGGGGGCGTCTCATGAACAGTTATGTGTACAAAGAGGTACTTAACTTAGATGGTTCTTATCTCCCCTTAGTCCTAGGATGTGGGCTGCATGTAATGGTAAAGAACCCACCTGCTAACGCAGGAGACATAAGAGGCCCAGGTTCGATCCCTGGATCAGGAAGATTCCCCTGGAGAAGGAAATGACAACCCATTCCTGTATTCTCACCCTGGAGAATCCTACAGACAGAGGAGCCTGGCGGGCTACAGTCCACAGGGTCGCAAAGAATAGGACACGCCTTAAGTGACTTAGCACACACACAGGGTACGGGCTGCGTGTAATACAGGGTGTGTGTTTGCTTAGACGCTCAGTCAGGCTCCTCCGTCCATGGAATTTTCCAGCCAAGAATACTGGAGTGGGTTGCCATTTCCTCCTCCTGCATCGGCAGGTGGATTCTTTACCACCTGGGAAGCCCAGCACTGGTAAGCGTTGTCTGTTGGTGACAGGTTGGTGGCAGAATTTCTTATTATGACAACGGAAGCCATTTACATGATGATAGGATTAAAAGGGTGCCTGGGCGATTTGGGAACCCACGTTCCTTTCACCTTAGGGTCCTTCATCATCGCTTTATCTGCTGATTTGCCTAAAGCCAGTGGCAGGAGCGGAGAAGGCAATGGCAACCCACTCCAGTACTCTTGCCTGGAAACTCCCATGGGTGGAGGAGCCTGGTAGGCTGCCGTCTGTGGGGTCACACAGAGTTGGACGTGACTGAAGCAACGCAGCAGCAGCAGCGGCAGGAGAAAGGGCTGGAAGATTGTGGATGGTGGCGTGGGTGGGTGGTTCTTGTGGGCCAGCCCTGGAGGTAATGGACATCCATTGACTAGCAATCAGTTGCATGGTGACGTCTTACTGCAAGACAGGCTGGGAAATGAATCCAGCTATGTACACTGGATTGATGGGAGGAAATGGGTTTAGTGATCGGCTAGCTGGTACCTGCCATAGAGATGACAGCAAAGGCCAGATCCAAGAGATAGCCTCTGACTCATAAAACCCAAGGGCCAGAATGAATTCTTAAAGTCCTGTAGACCACCCCCCTTATTTTGAACTTTGTTCCATTAGAAATCAAGACAACAAGCTTTACGATGCTGTGGGAGACGCAAACAGGAATGCAATCCTGCCATGCCCCTGCCCCTGCCCTGAAGGAGTCCACAGTGCTGGGTGGAGAAAGGGGCAGGGGCAGGTGTGCGTATAATGAAATGTAAGGCAGATGGATGGTTGATGGATGACAGGAGGCCTTTCAGAATGGTTTAGTTTGAAGGTTTGTGGTACAGATAAGTATGAAGGTGGTACTGTGAAACTAGAAACAGTTAATAAACATGAGCTTCATTTATTTATTTTCTTGAAGCATAGTTGATTTACAATGTTGTGTGCATTTCTGCCATGTAACAAAGTGATTCAGTTGTATGTAAGGTGACGCTACTGGTAAAGAACCTGCCTACCACTGCAGGAGACATAAGAGACTCTGGTTCGATCCCTGGGTTGGGAAGATTCCTTGAAGAAGGGCATGGCAACCCACTTCAGTATTCTTGCTTGGAGAATCCCCATGGAAAGAGGACAGAGGAGCCTGGCAGGGTACAGTCCGTGGGGTTCAAAGAGTTGGACATGACCGAAGCAACTTAGCACACACAGCACACTCATACACACATATATAAATAAATATATGTATATATATATATCCGATCCAGGCATCAAACCCATGTCTCTTAAGTCTCCTACATTGGCAGGCTGGTTCTTTACCACTAGTGGCACCTGGGAAGCCCCTATATATTTTTTTTTTCATATATTCTTTTCTGTTCTGGTTTATCACAGAATTCTGAATATAGTTTTCTGTATGGTGCTATACAGTAAGACCTTGTTGTCTATCTATTCCATATGTAATAGCTTACATCTGCTTACCCCAACCTCTCACTCTATCTCTCCCCCATCCCCCTGCCGTCTCTTGGCAACCACAAGTCTGTTCTCCATGTCTGTGAAAAATGAACTTTAGACACATGGTTCTGAAAGTGTGGTCCCTGGACCAACAGCATCAGGCTCATTGGGAACTTAGAATTGCAAGTTCTTAGGCCCCTTTCCACATCTACTGACTGAGAACCTCCGGGATGGGGCCCAGGATGATAAACTCTGTGTTTTATCAAGCTCTCCACGTGATTCTAATACGTAAAGTTGGCATACCAGTACTTTAAAGCATATCAGCTCTACAGATTTTCTTCATGTAAAGCATTCTAGACTATGAAGATTTTAACCGTTCTTTCCATGTTGATTACAATTTTGTAAGACCACTTCATAATCAAATATCGATAACATCTGAAACCTAAATAAATTTGATGAAGTTATATGGGTGCATTTTCAACAGTTTTTCAAGCTGTTATTTGTTATTATTAATAGCATGATATTGTTTGGGGTCATGAAAGCATTTAAATCTAAAGACCAGCACTTAACTGCATGGTTGGTCCTCGATGGTTTATACCCTTGCTGTTTCTTTTCGGAATGAGCCATGGCTCATAGATTCTTCTCTGTGTGCAATAGCAGTCGTAGCACAGAAACAACCAGCTGTCTATTGCCTTCTATTGTCACTGTTTTAGATCAGAAGGGCCTGTTTCTCCAATGGGTTTCACTGTACATCACAGTCTCACCCAAGTTTATAGTCAGAGCAGGGGGCAGAGGGCAGTGCCATGAGGGGGTTCTGAGCCTTCAGTTGGGGGGTGCTAACAGAGATGGTTGGATAGCATCACTGACATCATGGCTCAATGGACATGGAGCTGAGCAAACTCCAGGAGATGGTGGAGAACAGGGGAGCCTGGCATGCTACAGTTCACCGGGTTGCAAGGAGTCCCACATGACTTAGTGACTGAACAACAACGGTGATGCCAGACGGGGGGAAGTGGTAGATTTTCTTAGAGGCAAGGAGGTGCTGGGAGGTACCAGCTTGCTCCTTAACCCTTTTCCTGCCATCACGGACTCTGAGACCTGTTGGTTTCCATCTCTGTAAAGTGAGAGAGCCAGGTTTGTTCCGTGCTTTTAAACTTCTTAGGAGTCCTGGTCCCTTTGGGAGTCTCTAGAGGGTTGGACTCTCTCAGAAATACGTCCATGTATGTGTGTGCCTCCAGGTCCGCAGGCAAACCCAGGATTAGATGGTCTCTCCAAGTCATCCCAGCCCCGGCCTCATTGAAACTTCTGATGTGTCTGGAAATATGTGGAAAGAAGTCTAATGCTTAAATTCTGGAGATTAAAAAATGTTGCCATCCTTCATGACTCTGTGACTGCTTAAGTCATGTCTTGTAAAGAGCACCTTTAATCTAGTTGAAATAATCTAGTTAATTAAGTTACCCTGATTTGGAAGATGATTGTTCTCAGGGTAGAGAAATGAGCAACTCCTTCTCAGCCTTTTGGATTCAAAAAAAGGCCAAGACCTTATCGTTTATTTAGGAAGTTAAAATGAGGGTTTTACATTTAAGTTTCCATCTTTTGACAGTGTTAGACAGGAAGCAGCCAATCAGAACTCTGGAGCTATGCAGCAGTAATTATCCTTCATCTGCTAATTTCTAAGCAGGAAAAATATGATTCAAATGAGTTTCCGCACAGCTGTTGATTAGGCATAATGGCAAAGTAATCATCATAAAGCTAATAATCAAAGCAGAGCTAACATTTGGAAAGTTATTGTTGAGTAACCAGAAGGCTATAAAACCCAAAAACGACATCCAACTAACTAGAAAATTACACCCACCCCCACACATTTTTTTTTGGTCTGTAATTCAACATCAATTAAACCGAGAAAACTAAAATCAGTTAATTACATCAATTTTGAGGTCAACTTTTAACAGCTCAAAGCTCCCTGATAAACAAACCACAATATTGAAAGCTTTTTTGAAAAATCAATAAATAAACAGCCATCATACTAGGCAAAGCTGCAACACATTTAACAACACGTCAATAAATTCTAAACAAGCCTGTACTTTGATGAGCTCAAACCCCCTGCTACCTGCCCTCCCTGCCCCCTAATATGCAATCCCATTCTGCCCAGGCGAGTATGCCTGTGGTTGGTGATGGTGCCATTGGACAGCTATTACAGACCTCCACTGAGCAGTTCTTTGTAATTGCACAGCTCCCACTGGAGAACAGAGATTAATGAGCTCACAAATGGGACAGCACGTGATTTCAGATCTTGGGGATGATACCAAAGCTATGTAGAATGCTTGATAACAGAATCACTTTCTTTCTTATGTTCATCATCCAGAAGTCTAAAGTCAGTAGCGTAAGTGGAAAGCTGGGCTGATGTGGAGGTACTTCAAACAGAGTGAGCAAATGGGGTTTTTGGCTTGTCTTCCATTGTGATCCTGACTGAAGACCACTGCATAAGACCTGTTAGGATTCTAACCACAATCCACTGGAAATCATTAGAAAGCCAAGGGTGAACAAAGATGAATGTATGTACGAGGGAAGATTGGTTAGATGCCCAGTGATAGAGGAACTTGTGACCCAAGGGTGTATGTGTTTAGGGTTACAACACCTTGGCTGCTTTCTTTCTACTTTCACCTTCCCTTTCTTTCTTTTTCTTTTAATTTTTTGGCTGTGCCATAGGGCATGTAGGATCATAGTTTCCTGACTAAGGACCCAACCCGTGCCCCCTCTATTGGAAGCAAGGAGTCCTAACCAATGGACTGCCAGGGAAGTCCCCCGCCCCTCTTTTTTTAAAAATAACTTAAATTCCTTAGAATTCTCTCTCACTATCCTGGGTGGAAACACTGGATTTCCTCTACCAAATGAAGTAGGATGTTTCCCATCATGTCAAGTCACCCAGACAATTTTTTTTCAACAGACCCAGGCCTATATTCCAACATCCTCCTTTTAATTTTTTCCAATACTCTGGCCACCCGCTGTTTTGAGGTTATCCAGATGCTCTTGCATATGATTTTATACTTTAATGGAAGAAGGCTGAATATGGATTGTAAAAACATCTATCCCCTTTCCCATCATAAGAACATGACAACTCATTAATCTTAACTCCTCAATAAATAGCAGTCTTCTCTGTGGGTAAAATTCCATAATGTTAAAGTCACTGTTTTTCAAAGGCCTGCATCACAAGACCTTCTTTCAAGGAAAACTCCAAATTTCTAGTGCTATGAGTATTAGTCACTTTGATGGAAAAAGAAGTGTGGTCAAACATTTGAAATTTGCATTGAGATGTACATGCTCTGACTGTGGGGAGTTGGAGGGTGAAGACGCCCCTGGAGGAACATAAACAAAAGTGACAAGAGGCTGGGAATTACAGTGGACATGGAATTAGCAGGAGAAAGGCATGGGGTTTTCCTGAACTGGTCAGAGTTTTCTGTCAGTTCTGAACAGAAGTTGTGAGCCTCATGGCCTTTCCTCTGGGCTATGTTTAAAGCCAAGAATTGTGGTTCTCCAGGACCAGTTGGATGTTCAGGCCCCTCCCCATTCTTGGTTCTAGAAAGATGATGCACAGTTCCCACTCACCCCTCTTTGTAGATGACTCTGCTTCCCTGCCTGGTGTGAGATTCCCAGCAGTGTTCTATGAGGTATTCCTGGAGAACTGTATGTGGCCTAGAGGAAAACTTCCCTCCTCATTCCTCCTACTTTCTTCCCAACGTCCTACACTCCCACCCCCATATTGTAGGACATCTCCAGTCATGTCAATGTGTAGAATGGGCTGAGGTTAACTAAGATAAAGTTACAATAATCTTAGGATGTTAAGATTATTGTTTCTAATGTAAGTCTTATAAAGGGAATTCTGTGGTTGTCCAATGGTTAGGACTCCATGCTTCCACTGCAGGGGGCATGGGTTTGATCCCTGGTTGTGGAACTAAGATCTCACATGCCACACAACATGGCCAAAGGAAATACATACATATATATATATATATGTATGTGTGTATATATCTTATATCAATAGAAGCACTGGAGGCTTTGCCAAAAGATGTGTAGAGACCCCAGAATTTATATTTGCTTCTGTCAGTTCCACTATTTTCAGGATCTGGGTGTTCTTATTTTGACTTCACTGAATTTCCAAAATTTTACCTTTTGTAGCCCAAAATAGCCTCTTTGTCTTCCCTTGCCATTGTCAGGATAAGGGTAGGAACAGATGATGCTGAGGTACAGGGGAGAAATTGAATGAACTTACTGTGATTTAGGCTGGGACAGTGACTCCATGCCCATTCTCTGGGTGAGTGGGATTCGACAACTAAGATAGCTGGAGAGATTGATCAGAGCTCACAATCCAGGCCAAGGAGGCTGACATCAATAATTATGCCAGTCATCAAAAGCCTGCCAGCAGGTCATGAACAAGGCTGAACCATGGAAGTAAATAGGAAAAGAGGAAGAGAGTCATGGTGAGTTTATAGCAGCTCCTCTTTCTTAAACTTATGTACATTTATCTTACTATTATTCTCAGCTGAGGGTATCACATTCTACTTTATAGGGAAAATGGAAGCCAGACTTACACATCTACTGACATAGGGCCCATCTGAGTTCCTGTGTCAGTGGAGGAAGTGCTCTGTCTCTTCTCCAAGGTCAGCCCTCCACTCATGCCCTGACTCAAGGCCCTTTCATCCTCTCAGGACCTGGTCCCTCTCTCTCTTCTAAATCTTCAGCCTCTCCCTCTTTACTGGACTACTGCAATCAGCAGACAGACATATGCTTACAAAGAAAAAGCCACCTCCCTCAACCCCTAAGTTTCCCCTGCTGCTTTCCCATTTCTCTTAACACAAGCACCAGGGTGAGGAAGGCAGTAGGATTGCCTTTAGTAACTAGAACAGGTTAAAATTCTTACCACACAGGAAAGGATCAAGGAGGTCCGTACATGTAGATGAGAGTGAGCAGATCATGAGGACCCATGTTCATTTAGTGAGCACCTACTCTCTACTCTGGGTCTTTAGCAGACCCAGATGGTCTGCTAGGTGTTGGTAACCTAAAGAGCGTTAATATTTTGTCTCTTCACTGTTAGTGTGCAAGTGTGGGTAGAGATTTAGAGAGGTGAGGCTGTCAAGGCAGTATGAGAAGCTATAATTGCCCCACTCCCACCCCAGCCATATAGACTTTTGGGCCAGTTATAAATGACTACGAGGACCACATCCTCTGAGGTCACATCTCTTTATAAAGCTCCTGAGGTTTCTTGGAGCCCTGTTCTACACTACTCTTCAGCTTCCTACCCTTATACCCTTGGGCATACCAGGCCTTTAACCTAGCCATCTCTGGTGAGGCTGACTGGGGTCAGGAGGGTAGCTACATATTAGCACAATATTCCAAGAGCCATCACCTTGATCAAGTAGATGTTCTCCAGATGGTTCTGTCAAAGTGCAGACCTTTTGAAGAGCCTCCTACAGCAATAAAAACACATAGCTTCTCTTGGTTTAAGAGTTAAAGTCTATAGGTGCAGACAAGTACTGTTTGAGTCCCCTTATATGAAATACTGTGCATGCGTGCTAAGTTGCTTCAGTTGTGTCCGACTCTTTGCAACCCCATGGACCGTAGCCTGCCAGGCTCCTCTGTCCAGGGGGTTCTCCAGGCATGAATACTGGAATGGGTTGCTGTGCCCTCCTCCAGGGGATCTTCCCAACCCAGAGATTGAACCCATATCTCTTGCATTGGCAGGTAGGTTCTTTACCACTAGCGGCACCTGAAAAGCCTACATGAGTTACCTAGAGTAGTCAGAAAGTACATTGGTAGATGCCAGGGGCTGAGGCGGGGTGTGGTGGGGATTCAGGCACCTTCCCTCTTCCTGATCTGCCACCTTTACGTTTAGCATTTGGCTCTTGTCCACTTCATTGTAATATGTCTTCTACAGGTCCGTTCATCACATCTATATCACTAGCAGTAAGACATGAAAACAAAGCAAAGGGCAAGAGGCTGGAAGAGCAGTCTTCCTTCAGAAGCTTTCCTGGATTCTCCACCCAGGCAATTCCACTTTCATCTCATTGGTCAGAACTAGGTCACATGGGCCTCCTAGCTGTAAAGCAGTCTGGGGAGGAAAATGTTCTATCTTGCTAGTTTTTTGGTCTGTTTGTTTGATTTTTACGTTTTGGCTGCACTTTGTGGAATTTGGGATCTTAGTTCCCTAACCAGGGATGGAACTTGCATGGGAGCATAGAGTCTTAACTGTGGACCGCTGGATAAGTCCTCTAGTTTTTTTATGAGAAGACAAGGCATTGAGCGTGAATGACTTTGGGGTGTCTCACAATGTCTGTAGTATACTCCATTTGACTTTCTCCCTGAGCAGGGGTTCTCAACCTGAATGTGCACTAGTAGCATGCTGGGAGAGCTCCTAAGAGTAAAGCCCAGGCTACCCTCAGACCAATTAAATCGGACCCCCTGGGTGGGACCCAACATTGATAATTGTCAAGCTCCTACATGCAAGTGATTCCTGCCTGCAGCTAAGCTCTGGGACCACTGCTACATTTCTACCTTGGCTGCTCTAGAGGCTGATGGGAGCATTAATTTTGACCTGATTCTCATTAGAAATAAGCGATAGATTTATATAAAGTGTTAGAGAGGGGTAAGACCTTCCTTAGTGGTTACAGAACAAGATTTTCTCAAGGTCAAATATGGAGTCAGTGAAAATTTTGGGTGAGATCACTAGACCCTACACCCCCACCCTTGCAATGAACAGTAGCCCCACTCAGGTTTCCCACTGCATCCAGTCAAATGCCGTGTGAATTATGTGGCGGTTTGGGGGAATTTGGGCTTCCCTAGTGGCTCAGTGAAAGAATCTGCCTGCATTGAGGGAGACCTGGGTTCAATCCCTGGGTCGGGAAGATCCCCTGGAGGAGAAAATGGCAACCTGCTCCAGTATTCTTGCCTGGAGAATCCCATGGACAGAGGAGCCTGGTGGGCTAAAGTCCTTGGGGTGGCAAAAAGGGTAGGACACAACTGAAGCAAGTAACACTTTAGGGGAATTTAACCTTGATCCAGTTAGCACTAAAGGTTAAGGAAAGCAGGTAACCTTGAGCTGCAGCTGTCTCTCCTCCACTCCTGTAATGACGCTCAGCGTGGAAATCCAATTTGGGATGAGTGTGTAATTTCAATGTTTATTTAATCCAGAGCCACTTCTCTGTAAATAGGCTGCTTAAAAGCTTGAATTACTAAAGCTTTCTCTATCTGAGGTGCACTTACTAATCTGCTCCCAGCACTGTTCACTGGGTGTGCAACTGCCAAAAAGCCCAACGGTAAATGCCCCCTTGTTCATCCGGAGGGTCTGGCTTCTGAAGCCAAACAGGTGGTGCTGATTCACATGGAGTTTTCCAGACTCTTAGCATTAGAGGCAGCCTTACAGATCATCCATCCAAACAGAAGCTTGGGGAGGTGGAGTGACTTGTCCAAGGTCACCCAAACTATTTGTTGCAGTTTGGGTCATTAGCACCAGTCTTTAGGCTAAATTGATTATTTTTACATAGCAGAAGCCTAACAAATGTGACCTGGTCCCTAATTATTGCCCTCTAAATTTTCAGCATAAATCTTTAAATAATTCAGGACTCAAAACAAACCCATCTTGCAGGAGTAACTCAGCCAGCAGAGGGAAAAGGAAATGTGTATTTCTATATGCACTTCCTGAACTGGCTGCCAGAGCTGCTCAATGATACTGAATGCGCCTGCCAGCACCTAGCACATGCCTGGCCTGTGTAGGTTCTCTCTAGATGTCTGTGGGTCTGAATTGATCCCCACAAGCCCTTCACTTTGCTCCCCACTGTTTAGAATGCCTCTGAAGCACCACATTATCACTAGCTGTTACTTTTAGAGCAAAGCAACACGAAATCAACTATCTTTGGGATTTATGTGAAAGAGACTTATAGTAGCTGGAAGTCATACATAGACTGATGAGTGTTTTTACAGTAATGCGCTCTCAAGTTCAATTTCTTAAGTCCTCTAGGTGACGCAAAATGATTGATTCTGAAAGTGAATGCTGAAGAAATAAATTGATTCCTTTGAAGTAAGCGGACCATTAATTCTTGACCTAAAGTCTCTAAAATGTTTTTAAAAAGAGTTGACTTAGCAGTTTCTGCATTTTATGGAATTAACTCTTTTTTTCTTCTTTTGTTAATTTATTATCTTCCTGGGGCTTATGCACAAGCTTCCGAGTTTCTAGAAAAATAGGATGGAGCTGGCCATATGCCAGAGGGTACCTTAATGCCTTGCTTTAAACACGTATGCGGTCAGTGGTTGAAGGCAGAGCGGAGGACTTAAATCCATAGGAAAGCTCAAAGCTGCCTTCTAGGCCACCTTAGCAAATGGCTGGTTATTTTGGCTACAGTTCTAATTCGAGTTCATTAGTGAGGCTGATTCTGTCCTATAGTCATCCCCCAGGCTTCTGATTTGACCCATCGTGGCTCTAGCTCTGCACCTGGGCTCTGTGTATCCAGACTGACTCAGAGGGTCAGTTTCACTCTGTGAGGCTGCCCCCGGCTGCCACGGTGGAGCTCTGGTGGTTTTGCTGTTCAATTGCTCAGTTGTGTCTGACTCTTCTGACCTCATGGACTATAGCCTGCCAGGCTCCTCTGTCCATGGGATTCTCCAGGCAAGAAGACTGGAGTGGGTTGTCATTTCTCTAGGGGATCTTCCTGACCCAGGGATCAAATCTGCAGCTCCCTCATTGGCAGGTGGATTCTCTACTGCTGAGCCGCCAGGGAAGCCCTAGAAGGCCTGGTGTGTGGGCCTAAACTTTGTCTGCTCACACATTTATTTAGCTGATGTTTAGTTGTTGTCTGCTATATGCTGGCAGATCCACCCTAATATTTGTCAGGCTCTGGGTGAAAGAGTAATCGGAGACCCACAGAGGCTATGTCTAAATTCTGAGTTATAGATCAAACTAAGAAACTATTCAATAGTACACCCTCACAAATAGGTTCAAATGAAGTACTAGGGCTCCTTGGAGTTGTGCATTGAAACTCAGGGGCATGGAGAGCTCCTCCTATTCCAGCCCTCCAGCCCTCAGCTGGACGCCCCTGTTTCCCCCCCATCCTGCTGCATCTGCCCAGTGTTTTGAGGGGGCCTCAACTGCACACGCTGTCCCTGGGCCACCCTCAGGCGTCGAGTCTTGCAGCCGGGATGTGATCTGCCTTTGAGAAGACGAGGTCCGTGCAGGCCCTGGAAGTGGGTGTAGGGCCGTGTGGCCGGGGAATGCCCAGCTCCTGGGTGCCCCCACTATAGTCTAGAAGGGGAGGTGGTGGGCTCTGGGTGAGCATATCTTTGGCCCTGTGGACTCCTCAGCCCAGGCGAGGGCACAGCTGCAGGGACATTAGTTCAGTGCTCTGTGCAAGGGTTTCAGCTTCCCCAGGCTGAGGATAGTGCTATGTGCCACGTGCTGAGAGGCAGCAGTGAACACAATCCCTAAACTGCCCTAATGAGGGAGACAAAAACAAACCAAGATGACTGGGCCAAGGGATGTGAAGGCATTGAGTTGGGGGATGAGCTGCAGAGTGACTGGTAAATGCTACTTTAGAGTGATCAGGGAAGGCCTCTTGGGGGTGGTGACCTGTATGCTGAGATCCAATGACACTGAAGTGCCAAGGTGAAGGGAACACATGGAGGGAAAAGGCCCAGGGGCAGGAAAGGGCTGGTTTGTCTGAGGAATAGTAAGGGAGCCAGGGTTGGTGGCAGTGGGAAGTGAGTTGTGTGCGTGGAGGTCAGCAGGGGCCATGCCAGGCAGGGCCTGGAGAAAAGAGAATTCACCTGAGACAGAAAAATGACTTGAGGCTCAGGTCCTCTGTTTACTCACTGGCTGACGCTGAGCACAGCCCATCCTCTGGCTTCGGTCATCTCACCTGTGAACTCCAGCTGCCTCCTAACTCTCCTGTCTCTTTCAGCTTGCTACAGGAGGACCAGGTGGGGTTCTGCTGTTTTAGATCTGGGGCATGAAGTAGCTAAGTAGGGAGGAGCAGTGACCAGCAACCTTGAGGGGCTGTTGCTGGGGAATGATAGTCACAGGGAGTGTCTGGCTGGGCTTAAACGGGGGCTTGTTTTCCACACAGACTCAAGGCCACCCCCACCTCCTCTCCCAGGCAGGCTTTGAAGCTCATCTCGTGTTGCCTGTATCCTGGGAGAGAGCAGAGAGTGCCAGCAGGCCATGGAGCTGATACCATCTGCACGAAATGGCTCTTCCGAGGCCCCTTACCCCCTGTCAGCAAGTAAAACCCAACCTTTTGCCAGAACGGAGGGCCAGGAGCTTGAGCAACGACTAAGACTCAGCCCCTGGCCTCCGAGCCAGGCTGTCAACAGCTGGCTTGGCACAAGGGCAGCAGGTGCCCTCCCTGCATGCTGGCTGACCAGGACCAGAGCTGGGATGGCTCACCCAGCCCCTCCCAGCTAAGGGTGCTGCTTCGTGGGAGGAAACGGGGACCAACATTAAATGCACATGTTTCTTTCATGCGCCATTGTCTATACTTTTTCTTGTGAGTCTGTTATCAGTACAGAGTATGAGTTCCACATTTCCAAAAGAGCATTTTGCCATCTCTTCAAGGTCTCAAGGTAATGAATCCTTGGGGTCTGTGTAACAATAATGATTTCAACCACAACTATGTCTACTTTCTGGCTGCTTCCTAAATGCCAGGGCCACACTGAGCACTCTGGTCTCACAACCACTCTCTTCGGAAGGCACTTGTTATCATCCCATTTTACAGATGAGGAGACGGAAGCTTAAAGAAGCTGAGTAACTTCCTCAAGATCGTACCTCTGGGATTTGAACCTAAATTTGTTTGACTCAAAAGTGGCATTCTTAAATCATAGTACACGAAGACTTTACAAGTCTTCATCATCTTTATAATCCTAGATTATGCATACGTTAGATTCTTTAATCTTTGCACACGTTAGATTCTTTAATCTTCACAATAACCCTGTGAGATAGGAATTATTAGTATTCCCATTTTGCAGAAGAGAAAACTGGGGCATAGAAGTTGTAAACTTCAGTCTTGTTGCTCAGAGATAGATACATGTATCTGTATAACTGAATCACGCTGTTGTCTACCTGAAAGTATCACAACATTGCTAATCAGCTATATTCCAATATAAAATAAAAAGTTAAAAATTAAAGATAAATAATCAATTAAATTTTAAAAAGAGCCATGAGAGGCAGGTTAAATTTCAGACTAACCGTAAAGTGCAGAGATGTGTTATCAACAGGATTCATCACCTGCAAAGGTAAAGCAGGTGAGATCCGGAGAGACTGGTATGTCTCCATTGCTCTTTCCTCAACTCCCCCCTCTGCCCAACGTCTGAAATTCCACCATTAATCACAATCCATTTACCCCCTCCCACAGTTCCCTGATGAAATTCAGAAAATACTCCAGTACTCCTGGGCGTGGGAGAGAGCTGAAGTGAGTGCAGCTGCCACTGAGGGAGCGGGGCTCAGGGCCTGTCGTGTTTGGAGAAAGCAGGGAGGCCCTGGGTGTCTCAGCAAGGTGGGGCGGCTGAAACAGCGAGGGAGGGGCAGGACTCTGGGCCCACTCTGTTCTCCAGGGCGGCCTTGACCGACAGCTGCACTCGTTGTGGGTTATACGGCTGATCCATTACCCATAGGGCCGAATTGATAATGTTTGGGCGGCTAAATGTTTTATGACTAAAGACTCCCAAGGTGAAGGCAACCAATTAGGAAACATGACGGAGAATCCCTGCAAGCATATTCTACTGCTCTCTTTGTGGGCACAGATGTGTGTAGGTCACACGTCTGTGCCAGAGCCCTGCTCTCAGTTCTGTGTGAAAAAGCCTCCCAGCCCGCATCTCGCTGGGCTCTCACCTGCCTCTCCCTGGGGGCCTTTCAGTGGAGCTTCTTTCCCTGCCTGCCCCTGAAAGCCTCGTGCTCTGCCCTGAAACCACTGACAGCCCTGTCTAAAAGGTTTTATTTGGGACAAACTCCTTTTAACCCCAAATTCATAGATTCCTCTGTTAGCGTATGAAAGCTAGTGGTGGTACTAAAGTGTCATTCTTCCATTTGTTTATGTATGGGAGTGAATATTCTTCCGTTTATTTATGTATGGGAATGAATATTCTTCCATTTATTTATGTATGGGAATGAACGGCATTCATTAAATGCCCCTGTATCTGCTAAAGCTAAACACACAGCTACTGCGGGCCTTGCTAAGCCACTCATTCACCTTCAGTTCTTTGCAACCCCATGGACTGTAGCTTACCGGGCTCCTCTGTCCATGGGATTCTCCAGGCAAAGATACTGGAGTGGGTTGCCATTTCCTACTCCAGGGGATCTTACAGACCCAGGGATGGAACCTGTGTCTCTTAGGTCTCTTGCATTGGCAGGTGGGTTCTTTACCACTAGCACCACCTGGGAAGCCCACTGCAGGACCCACTGACTTCACTCTTGTGTATTTACTCAAGAGTGAGTGCCACGTGCTTACAAAAAACACATTATATGAATGTGTTTAGCAGTTTTTGTCATAACTGCCCCCAAATGGAAACCAACTCAAATGGCCATCAAGGTGAATGGACACACAGATTGTAGTATATTCATGCAGTGGAGTACTACTCAGCAAGGAAAAGGAAAAAAACCACTGGTACATGCAACAACATGGATAAAACTCAGAGACAGTATGTTGAGTAAAACAAGTTGGATACTAAAGGGGATATACATTATGGTTCTGAGCACTATCAATTCAGTTTAGTTGCTCAGTTGTATCCGACTCTTTGTGACCCCATGGACTATAGCACACCAGGCTTCCCTGTTCATCACCAACTCCCAGAGCTTGTTCAAACGTGTGTCCACTGAGTTGGTGATGCTATCCAACAATCTTATCTTCTGTCATCCCCTTCTCCTCCTGCCTTCAATCTTTCCCAGATTAGGGTCTTTTCCAGTGAGTCAGTTCTTAGCATCAGGTGGCCAAAGTATTGGAGCTTCAGCTTCAGCATCAGTCCTTTCAATGAATATTCAGGACTGATCTCCTTTAGGATGGACTGGTTTGATCTCCTTGCAGTTCAAGGGACTCTCAAGAGTCTTCTCCAACACCACAGTTCAAAAGCATCAGTTCTTTGGCGCTCAGCTTTTAAGTTCAAAAACAGGCAAAACACAACTATGGTGTTGTTCGAAGTCAGAATGCTGGTTACCTTTGGTGGAAGAGTTTATTGGCTGGAAAGGAGCATGGGGTCATTTTTTGGGGTGATGTAATTTTAAAAGAAACCTTGACCTAAATAGTGGTTACATGGGTATAGACCTATGTGAAGGTCCATCAAGCTGTACACATATGTTCTGTATCCCTGACTGTAGATAAGTTATTTTCTTATTGTCACTAAGCCCTGTCCAGCTCTTTGCAACCCCCAAGCACTCTAGCCTGCCAGGCTCCACTGTCTTTGGGATTCTCTAGGCTGGAGTGGGTAGCCATTCCCTTCTCCAGGGGATCTTCCTGACCCAGGGATCAAACCCACATCTGCTGCATTGCGGGCAGATTCTTTATGGCTGAGCCACCAGGGAGGTCCTAGATAAGTTATACTTCAGGTTTAAAAAAAAAATTATTACTTATTTGGCTGTTTTAGGTCTTAGCTGTGGCACGAGGAATCTTTGTTGTGGTGTGCAGAAACAGGGGCTCAGAAGTTGTAGGACTTGGGCTTAGTTGCTCTGTTGGACGTGGGATCTTAGTTCCCTGATCCAGGAACAAACCGAGTCCCCTATTTAGAAGGTGGATTCCCAACCACTGGACCACCAAGGAAGTCCCTACATCTCAGTTAAATAAAAGTGTCTGCTAGCAGAGCTCTGTGTTGACCTGGCCCGAATTTTCCAGGCTAATGTGGCTGAGAAGAGTCAGCGACCTGGGTAGGGGTCTGGAGCGGCCCTTCCCAGAGGGTCCCTAAGGGATGTGGACGGGTCCTGGAGTGGCAGTGCTAACTAGGGGCCTGGGATATTCAAGGGGAAGACGAAAAGTTGTTGAGACAAAAAGAAGAGGTGTCTGGTGGTCGCTCCTGAAGGCCTGAAGGGCAAACAAATCCAGCGTGGAGTGGAGGGGGGTCTGGGAGAACTCCGAGGCAGGAAAGGACCTGACGTCATTAGCAGTCAGGGACACGGGAGCTGGGAGGAGCTTTGCAGTCAGGATCAGGCCAGGAGGCAGCAACCCTGGCCTAAAATGAAGGAGATTGTACAAAGAAGGTGACACGTGGAGGAGCGAACAGCAAAGAGCAACTTCTTTTAATTTTTGAGTGTATACAGACATTATTTCATGTAAGTCTCATAACTGCATGACATAAGATATCTTAGCAGCCTACTTTCCAAACAGAGAGTTGAGAACTAGGAGACTTCACAGGATATGCTGAAGGGCACCCAGCTGTCAGCGCAGCACTCAGCCCATGGCTTTGAGACCCAGCCAGCACCCCAAGGCCAGTTAAGTGTGTGACCAGTTCAGTGATGGGTTAATCATCCCATGCAGGTGCATTCATAAAATGGCATTACTTTCCCAATATCTGTCTCCATCTATGCTCTGCTGCTCTGGCCCAAGGGCTTCCTTCGTGTTATCTTAGTCCAACTCTGTAAATCCACCTCATTTCAGTAATTTAAATAACGTGACCCAGTTATTAAAACTCAGCCCTGATCATTTAAAAACTCCACCCTCATGTTGATTCAAATCTTTCCTCCTTTCCTGAGTTCAGGGTTACCTGTGGCTATAGGAGCCTGGAGTAGGGGCAGTGGGGTGGTCTGCCCTCTTCAGAGCTCACCTCTTATTCCTGAGTTCTGCAGAGGAGGGTAGCTGTTTCCTTAAGCAAGAGCATGCATCAAGGTTTGGTCCCCTTTCCCAATTGTTACCGTTGATCCAGTTCCATTGTCAGCACTCCCAAGGCACTTGAGCCACCCCTGGTTTTGGTGGCTCTTGGGAGACACACCTCCTTCCATGCTCCTCAACTGTCCTCCAAGTTCAGCATTCCTGTATCCCTGCAGCTCCAATTTCCTCTGCCTTCCCTAGCCTCCGAACCTTGGGCCTGAGGGCTTGGATCAGATCTTTCTTGTCCCTGCCCCCCCCCCCCCACATCCCACCCCCACTCCATCTACCATGCTTCCTCTCCCCAGTGTTCTTTGCCCATCGGCAAGCATTTGTGATAGGGACAGAGTGAAGGGACAAAGTAACTGATGAAATAGTTAATCCCACTAGGGGATTGTAAGTAGAAAAAAAAATGGGAGACCCCTGTAAGTTAGTGATTACTCAAGAAAGCAGTTTTGCTTAACCGCAAAACCAAGCAGTCTTGCTTTGCAACAAAACCATATGACAAAAGCACAGACATGCGCCAAACAATGAAACAATGGTGGCGTGAAACCCACATCCTGCCAGTGAGCCCAGTAAGTTAGGACGTGCTCCCTGCACACACAGAAAACAATTATTTGTGGAACCAGCTTGACCATATAGGGACAAGAAAACTCCCTTGTTCAACCTGGAAGAGAAGCTGATGATGGAAACATGACGTCTATGCAAGAAAGACAAAGAAGTTCTTCTCCCCCTCTTCACTTTTCCTTTGATTATAAAACTGTAGCCCCGTAAGTTTTGGGGGCATGGCTTACTCATCCACCTGCTTGTAAACCTCATGAGTGTCCTATTTTAATAAATCACCTCTTATCCATAACTTTCCCTTCAGCAGAATTCTTTCTGTGTTAGGACACAAAGGACTATGGTACTGGATCTCTTTGGAACCCCCAAAACAACACCAGTCAGTTTCATATGGAGAGGCTGGGGACCCAGTGGCCCAGCCAACAACCAAACAGGGCACAAGACTGTCAAGTCTTTCCTTCTGAAATAAAACCCAAACTTTATGACAAAGTGTTTGGGGGACCTCCTTTCTTATCTTCAATGTTTAATCAGGAGTCCTCAAGGAATGGTAATGAACCAGTACCCGCTCTCTTTGCCTTTTAGGGTAGGGAGGAAAAATGGCGTATCCTCATGAATACTGCCCTCCCTCCAAAGACAACCTCCTCCTCTCCCCGAGTCTTCTCTGTTCTCTCCACGTTGAGAGCCCCAAAGCCCGTTCAGCCACTAGGAGTGTCTCCTGCCTAGAAGGAGGCCTTTGAACAAAGTCCAGGAGAATTTAATAATTTTATTAACAATGCCTCTACATACATGAGGGTTTATCGCTGAATTGTTACGAAACTTCCAGGGGCAAAAAAATATTTCAGTCCAAACTCTCACCAGCTCATAGTCACAGGTTTGCTACTGAAAACCCTCTGTGTGCGAGCCCACATTCCTATCTGAGGTAAGTGAAGTGATTTGCTTCCTCTTAATATGCTGTTCATCATGCTACATTGCTTAGGAAAGATTAAAGCTCCAGGACATATATCCTGGCAGAAACACCCCCTCTCTCGCCTCTGACATCTCAGATTCCAACAATGGCTATTGAAAGAAATCTGCATCTTCAGACAAATATATATCCATGAAAAGCATCAAAATGCATCATTATACCATGAAATGTTGTTTCTTTCTAGTGGGTAACTGATTGCTTGAGGTGCTGTAGAGTGTCAATCGGGGGCTTCCCAGGTGTTGCGAGTGGTAAAGAATCCGCCTGCCAATGCAGGAGACGTAGGAGATATGGGTTTGATCCCTGGATCGGGAAGATCCCTTGGGGAGGGCATGGCAATCCACTTCAGTATTCTTGCCTGGAGAATCCGAAGGACAGAAGAGCCTGGCAGGCTATGTATGGCTCATGGGGTCTCAAAGAGTTGAGACAACTGAAGTGACTTAGCATGCGTACATGCATGCAGAGTGTCAATGATGAGAATTGTTGTCCAGTCTAGTTTCCCAAGTGTGCTACGTGTGCAGAGGGAAAGACTTCCATGGACTACTTGTTGCAGTGCTGTTGAGCTCAGTCTCAAAGATAAAAACCATCCTAGATCCAGGGCAAATTTCTAGCTTCATTGACTCTCCAATCGAAAGGGGAAAGAGCCCTTAGGACATTATTTTGAATGTCTCTAGTGGGATGGCAAACATCTGAATCTCTTGGTCCCCTTGAATGTGGTGATCAGGAGGGGACCATCCCATGAAGGTTCCCAGACCTGGGGCTAGCGCATAGAACATTTCCTTCTGAATCGTGGAATCACCAAAACTAGAACAGTGCAGTTGAGTCAGTGAAGAAATGAGGTGAAAGCAACCACATGGAGGCTCTAGAGAAGAGAAGAGAATTATGCATCAAAACTGGGGTTGAGACAAACATCTGGGAGACAAAGAGGAATGCATTTGGGAAGAAATGGAGGAAAGATTCAGAACTGTGCTTTCCAACATGATGGCCACTAGCCGTGTGTAGCTATTTAAATTAGTTAAAATAAAATAAAAAATTCAGTTTCTCTGTTATACTAGCCCCAGTGTAAGTGCTACATGTGGTACAGATTTTGGAACATCTACAATATCACAGAAAGTTCTATTGAGTGGTACTGGCTCTTAGAACACTATTTTAAAATGGACAACTTATTCCATGAACCAGTCTTAGCATGATGGGAGTGGCGGAGGGAGAAGGGGCGAAAGGTGGAGAGATAGTCAGCTGAACGTAAAGGACCAAGAGTACATTTGATTTTCCGAAATAGGCCAGAGCCATTTGGAGTCAAATCATACAGTGGATCTGGTGCACTCATTCTCAACACATTTTTGTTGAATTAATGAGTAGGTGATCTGGGAGCATTGGTTGGTGGGGGAAGAGGACGGGGAAGACAGAAGGCATCTACAAAATAGGAGAGCTATATTTTCTTGTGTTAGTAGCTCATTAGCTAAATGAGAGACATTCTAAAAGAAGAACTTCAGAGATGCTCTGAGTACTGTCAGCAAGCCTGGAAAAAGTATAAAGCCTCTCAAGGTAACTGCTTTAAAATAGACCATGTTCAACAAGCTCCTTGGATGACTGATTAAGAGTCCTAGCCACTCTTGGCTTCAACTTCTTCAGCTGTAAAATAAAGACTCCGGACCAAGGACCAGCTCTTTCTGTACACCTTGTTGTTCAGTCGCTAAGTCGTGTCCGACTCTTTGTGACCCCATGGACTAAGTGTGCCGCAGTCTGTGGCTAGGATTTGGATATTTAAGCCACATTATTATCTTTATTAAAAGAGCTTTCTTGTCATACCTCAGAGTTACCATAAATGCTGAAAATAATCAAGAACAAATAGGCTTTATCTCATGAACCAGAGTTGACTAATTGGTAGGATTTGAATGGAAAACTCTGTGGGGAAGAGTCTTGAGGCCACATCCAAGCTTGTTTGATGAGCAGCTGGTTAGTCTGCCACGGAGGTGGAGCCATGGAGCACTTGCTGACACCTGCCATCCCAAGTTTACAGACTGCCCGGCCCAGTACCCATTCTAAGCGCTTTTCCCCCTGCCCAGGCCTGCTATAAATACTGGAAAATCTAAATATTTGCTTTCCCACCCTTCCATGCAGCTAGGGGCAGCCTGTAACACTGCGCATCTGAAAAAAAAAAAAAAAAAAAACTTGTTAAGGAAATTTCCAAGGTCTGTTTTAGCTGTAATTCCTATGGATGCTGATAGAAATGGATGCAGACATGCTTTTCCCCCCCCTTTTGTCTGAAGCTAATCCCTGGGCATCGGTCATATTTTGACATCAATAAAGCTATGACAAACCTAGACAGCATATAAAAAGCAGAGACATTACTTTGCCAACAAAGGTCCGTCTAGTCAAGGCTATGGTTTTTCCAGTACTCAGGTACAGATGTGAGAGTTTTACTGTATAGAAGGCTGAGCACCGAAGAATTGATGCTTTCAAACTGTGGTGTTGGAGAAGACTCTTGAGAGTCCCTTGAACTGCAAGGAATCAAACCAGTCCATCCTAAAGGAAATCAGTCCTGAATATTCATTGGAAGGACTGATGCTGAAGCTGAAGCTCCAGTGCTTTGGCCACCTGATGTGAAGAACTGACTCATTGGAAAAGACCCTGATGCTAGGAAAGATTGAGGCGGGAAGAGAAGGGGATGACAGAGGATGAGATGGTTGGATGGAATCACTGACTCAATGGACATGAGTTTGAGCAAACTCCAGGAGATAGTAAAGGACAGGGAAGCCTGGTGTGCTGCAGTCCAAGCAGTTGCAAAGAGTCAGACACAACTTAGTGACTGAACAATGAAAGACCTGTAAATACATGTCAGAATCCATTCTTGCTGGTGGAGTATAGCTCTTTTTCCATGTGGAGGCAATAGTCTTTGGCAGGGAATAAACAGAGAGCCCTGGGATGAGACAATCCTTGGATCAGACCCAAGTGCTCCATCTCAGAACCTCGATTCTGACACATCTGCTTGCCTCTGTCCTGACCTTTGCCTGCCTCTCATCTGATATGTAAGCTATCCTACAACGTGGATTTGGGAACCTCACCTGTGTTTTGGATTTCTGCATGCTGGATTTGTTCTTCTACCTTCCACCCTCTGACTCCTTTCCCATTCATTTTCAACTCTGAAAACCCCTTCCCTTCCCTTGTGCATGTGTGTGCTCGGTGGCTTAAATTGTGTCCAACTCTGTAACCCCATGGACCACAGCCTGCAAGCCTCCTCTGTCTTTGGAATTCTCCAGGCAAGAGTACCGGAGTGGGTTTCCATGCCCTCCTCCAGGGGATCTTCCTGACCCGGGGATCGAACCTGCGTCCCCTGTGTCTCCTGCATTGCAAGCAGAGTCTTCACCTGCTGAGCCACCGACGAAGCCTCCTTTCCCTTTGTGCTCAACAACTCTCCACCTGGAATCCGCAGGGTGAGCCCTGCTCTGACCGCAGGCCCCCGTGACAGATGGAAACCTCACGATTGCCCACACATAGAGGCCAGGCTCAGTACCCCTAAATGCTCCCTCATCTTCCCCTCATCCTCAGTATTAGGAGCCCCAGTCCCCTTCTTATTATAATGACCAAGCACCAGGGTGCCAGTTTCTCCCTACCCTGGTTCTCAGGGGTGGCTAGACACATGCAACCTGATCCATTAAGTAGCTGCCTTATAAACATGCAGCAAGCCAAAGAAAGTCCTTTTTAATTGTGCTTCCTGTGGACTTTGAAATTCAAATTCTGTTAGGTACACAAATGATTCCAGCTATGTGGTCATATTGCTATAGCAACCTCCCCAGGCTCCTGCACCTCTGAGGTGTGGGGTGGGGTGCTTTTCTCCTGACCTTTAAAGACATCAACTGTCCTTAGCCATGTTTCAGTTTGCCCATTTGCTACTAGCCAAGAGAGAGAACTGAGCTTAAGAAATCATAGGCGAACAGCCATTATATGTGTAATCCAATTTATCCTGGTAACAAAATTCATTTAGGTCTACTTAAGTCTACTCAGCAGTCAAAGGATCACAGACTTTGCGTGGGAGAGTCCAGTCCACATCTTCCTGGGAGTGTATAGAAGATCTTCCCTCAGAATTATATTTGTAGCCCCTGCTTTAGTCCTGTGGGTCTTGGATCATACCTACCTGCCCTGACTTTCAAACATTTAGTGCCTGACTTCCCTTTCAACTATTAATTAACTACTCAGCTTTCTGATCTCCACTGTTACCTGGTTTTTACATTAGCATGCTCTTTTATGAATGTGTACTTTTACCTCTGATTTCTTGCATGTTGTGGCTCTGATCCTTTATATTTCCGTAATATTTGCCAATTTTGTTCAGTGCTAACACTTCCCTATAGTAGCCCTGCTCACTATAACCCATTTTCCCAGGATAAAAGCCATGTGTGTACAGTTATATACAATATATAATTATATATGTAGAAGCACCTTCCAGGTGGTGTAGTGGTAAAGAATTCGTGGATGAGGAAATAATGGAAACAGTGAGAGACTTTATTTTTTTGGGCTCCAAAATCACTACAGACGGTGACTGCAGTCATGAAATAAAAAGACTCTTGCTCCTTGGAAGAAAAGCTATGACCAACATAGACAGCATATTAAAAAGCAGAGACATTATTTTGCCAACAAAGGTCTGTCTAGTCAAAACTATGGCTTTTCCAGTAGTCATGTATGGATGTGAGAGTTGGACTATAAACCAAGTTAAGCACCGAAGAATTGACGCTTTTGAACTGTGGTGTTGGAGAAGACTCTTGAGAGTCCCTTGGACTGCAAGGAGATCCAACTAGTCCATCCTAAAGGAAATCAGTCCTGAGTGTTCATTGGAAGGACTGATGCTGAAGCTCAAACCCCAATACTTTGACCACATGCTGTGAAGAACTGGCTCATTGGAAAAGACCCTGATGCTTGGAAAGATTGAAGGCGGGAGGAGAAGGGGACAACAGAGGATGAGATGGTTGGATGGCATCACTGACTCGATGGACATGAGTTTGAGTAAGCTCCAGGAGTTGGTGATGAACAGGGAAGCCTGGTGTGCTGCAGTCCATGGAGTCACAAGGAGGCGGACACAACTGAGTGACTGGACCAAATATGAGAAGACTCCAGAGACGTGTATACCTATACATACATATATGCATATGTATATGTTCAATAATAGGTTGGTAAATATCTCAGATGTTGGTTAACATTTCAGGATATAATGTAAGCTCTCACATTAACTCAAACACAAAATAATTAGCTTTCCTTTAGCTTGGACTAGCTAAATCAAATCTTGAAGAACAGAAAACAAAAGGGGAAGTTTATTCACATTTGAATAGTCCCACTTCACCTGTCCTTTTATGCCTTCCTGACAGTATTTTCAGAACATCTGTACAGAAGGAGTGGAAGTTTTTTATGAACACTGCGCGTGATTATTAGAATAACTCTTGTGGAGTCTTCAAATGGATGCTAAGTCTTGCTAAATATATCTGATGGAAACAAAACAATTTAGAATGCAGTTACACAGTTGGCCGTTGGGGTCCAGTTCTGAAAAGGCACATATTCCAAGACAAGAGGAGTTTCTTACTGGCGTGGCCACCTCCCATCTCTGGCTCTGAAACCATTTTAGAAGCAAGATGACTCTGCAAGTTGGAACTGAATAAAAGGCGTGTGAAACATTTTCCTGTGAGCAAGTATTTCCTTGTAAGCTGAAGAAAGGCGATTGTAGCACTTACACAAAATTGTGATCCGTTTCCTTCCCAGATTAAGTGATTGCTTCTGCTAACAAGTTAGATAATGTTCAAAAGCGAGCTAACTTACTTTTAACTTCAGTCAGTCTTGAGACGTACTCCAACAAAATCACATCAGTGCTGTGGATATTGTCCAAGTTTCCAGATTCTGATCTTGAGTGTGCTATTTAATGCCTGTATCAATGTGTGTAAGAATAATAATGATGGCAATTTGAACCTAATAATATTTTCTTTGTCCTACAATAACTGGTTAGTGTTTGAAATAATAAACGTGTCTTCACATCTTGCTGCCAAAAATAACAAGACTCCACCTACACCCAGAGCAACTCACTGAATGATATCCCAAGTCACTCTTCCTCATACATGATACATGTTAAAAACCACACATCTTGAATCGCTGGACTGTATAAAACCAATTATTACACTTGTAAACCTGGAATATTTCAGGACAATGACCTGATGGAATAATAACAATAAAAAAAGCATTTGTTTTACAACAAGCCAGTTTTCCAAACCAGAGTTCTAACTGGTCGCATTTCTCAGGCAGCAGTAATGCTATTGCCATGGATTTTCCAGAGAACATTTCACTTCACTGTTATTTATAACTTAGCTCAGCCTCTTTCTATTACTTATATTTAAATATAGAAAGAAATCTTTTCCCATTCCTCTTTCTTTAGATGTTTCTCTTCAACACCCACACAAATCCATGAGTCATAAATGAGACTATGAAAATGAATGGTCCCCATTGTACAAGAACACTCTTCGGCTACCCATGTGAATTTAGGTAATATAATTGTCAAAGTAAGTTCAAAAAGCAGATGAAACAATGCCCATGTGAATTCCATCCAGAGAAAAGAAAAAACAACTGAGAAATGATAAAGTCAACACATTGTCTCTGTGTTCTAATATAATAAAACAGATTTTATACACAAACACACCCTTTTCTGAACTTGTACATACATACTGTAAAATATGTGTAACTGGGTGAAAGGAGAATGTGGCAACCTAGATTCTAATCTCAGTTCTCTGATTCCTGGTTGGGCGATTTAACTATGACTGTTTGAAGCAGACATGGTAATGTCTGTCTTGCTTCCCCTATAGGGTTGCTAAGCGGGTCAAAAGTGATGAAATATGTGTTGATAGAAGTGGTAAGTGAACTGTAATGTGCTATCACAATTTTAAGGTATGTTTATTACTGTTTCTTCAGCTAAGTAATTGTACAGGCAGGAGAATGACTAGGCAGTGGAATAAATTGACTGGCGGATTATGAAGTTGCTGTTGCAAACATATTTAATGCTAAACTTGGTCCCCAGGGATCCAAGAATGAATTTGGTCCCGTAATACAAAATGACATAATTGATCACCATAAGTCAAGTCCAATTCAACCTAAATGATCCAATGATGAGTAAGTAAATATCCAGGACAAAGAGATCTATTGCTTTTGCAACTGAACTTCATTTTACTTCTGTCCAAGGGCAAGTTACCTCTGCAAAACTCCATCTCAATGATTCTGCATCTTACAAAAGTTATTCCATCAATCTTCATAATAGCTCTGTTTTAGAGATGGAGAGACTGAAGACTTCAAATAACTTTCTTATTTAACTATGCACTGAAACTTGGTCAGAGTTCTTATTGTATTTCATTGTTATTATAGTTGGACAAAAGTGATTAGAATATTTTAATTCCATTTTTAAAAACCTTGTTATCTTAGTTAAGGTTTACCAAATTTAAGTGTAAAGCTGTAAAACGTGAAATTTTTTTCAATGGATGATAATATGCATGGTAAACATTCAAATGGTGCTAAAAGAATATATCCTGAAAAGTTAGCATCCTTAACAGAACAAGGGCTTCCCAGGTGGCTCAGTGGTAAGGAGTTTACCAGCCAAGTAGGAGATGAGGGTTCAATCCCTGGGTTGGAGAGATTCCTCTGGAGAAGGAAATGGCCACCCACTCCAATATTCATGCCTGGGAAATCCCAGGACAGAGGAGCCTGGTGGGCTTCTCTGGTCCACCGGGTACAAGAAGAGTTAGACACCACTTAGTGACTAAAACTAAACAGAGTAAACTCCCAGCTCCCCAATTCTCTTCCCTAAAAGAATATACTTTTGCCAGACGGTGTATATGTGCTTGGATACTTAATCATATATAGCATTTATGCATATGTTCTTTTAAAAACAAAATACAAAGGGTAACATAATATTATGCTGTTCCGCATTTTTTTTTTCTTCACTTAACAATATATCTTATAGGTAGCTCCACACCAATTCTCACAGAATTGAGATTGAGCAATTCTCACAAATTGCTCCATATTTTTAATAGCTACATAATACTTTATTCTGTTTGGATGTATAATAATTTATTTTACCAGTTCCCTGTTTATGAGCAATATTTTGTTGTTACCCACAAGGTTGAAATCCTTGTACACACATCCATCTGCAAGATATTTTAAAAGGAAAGGATGAAATGAGACTCTCAGATTTTATGAAATACAAATACGTGTAAAATGGAAAGAAAGGTTTATTCATAAGTGTTGTAAGACCGGGGGGAAAAAAACCTTCAAATTCCTTTTTAGCCAAATGAGAAAACAGGATTGAACGTCATGGCTTAAGTAAATTTGACCCTATGTGGATTAACATTTGGATATCATGTCTGACCACCCCAAAGTAAATTATTCTGCAGCCAACTTCAAGTGAAACTCTAGTATTTAGACAATTGCAAGCTTCCCATAAAAAGTAAACAAACCAAGGTCACTTTCTGTAAGCAGAGGGAAAGTATGTAAGAAGATGATAGTCCACTTTGCTAAATGAGAAACAAATTTAGAATTTTGTTATTTGGACTTGCTTTGGGGTCTCTTCTATGGCAAGTCTCAGGAAGTCATTTAATGTCACAAAAATGAGGCCATGCACATCATTTTCTCTGAAGTGGCTTCACTCAGGTTAGCAAGTTGCATGACTATCACCACAATCCAGTTTTAGTCCATTTTCATCCTGAGTAAGATCTTTTATGCCTGCTTCCAGTTGATTCCCATTCCTTCCCCAACTTCAGGCAGCTGTTAAGCTTCCTCTGGTCTCTGGAGATTTAGCTATGCATTTAATATAAATGGAATCATACATTTATGTGTATGGTCTTTTGTGACTGGATTCTCTCAGTTAATATAATGATTTTGAGGTTCATTTATGTTGTAGCATTATCAGTATTTCCCCTTTTTATTGCTGAGTAGTATTCTTTTGTGTAAATATACATTAGCATTTTGTTGATCCATAGTTCTTGCTCTGTTAGGGAAAAATAATAGATTTTGACTATGGAAGAATCTAGTCCTCATTCATCGAATAGCATATCTCAGTATCTCTGTTTTTAGGTTGTCCCAGTTGCTGGTGGAAAGAAAGCATTAAAAGAAAAAACCTGGATTCACTTTGGAGAAATAGATTGAGTATAAGTTTTATTCTTGTTTTCAAACTGATTGTCTATTCATTGATGCCTTAGTTGAGAACATCACCCAGGGAGAGGCTTTTCTCTGTACAGAGTCCGTCAAAGATTTGAGAATAAAATATATTTTTCAGGTCTCCCCTGGTAGTCCAGTGGTTAAGATGCTGAGCGTCCAATGCAGGAGGTGTGGGTTTGATCCCTGGTCAGGGAACTAAGATCCCACATGCCATGCAGCAAGGTCAAACATTTTTTAAAAGCATTTTGCTAGTTTTTAGAAACTAAACTTTTGTGTCTATAATAAATCATTAAAATTATTGAGACAATATTGTTTCAAAGTATGATGCCCAGCTATTTTGCAAACTACTTGAATGATTTTTCTCTCAACCTTACTTTGTCAACCTATTGATTCCCTCTGTCTACTTTAGCTTAACAGAGTGATGAACTCAGCTCTGTGTGAAAAAGGGTGGTGAATTAGAAAAAGAACAGTAGTAAGATTTGTGCTAGTATATAAAATGGGAATGAAAATGAGGTGTGGGCTGGTCTCAGGTCCTCACTCCTGTCTAATTCTGAGGTCTGGCACTGAACGTGGAGTTGAGGAAAGGTGAATTTTACTGTTGGTTTTGTCACAGAACCACCTTGAGAAATTTGCATAATGATTTTGCATCTGAATTTTTGCCTTTGTGAAACAAAATTAGCTGTCCAAAGGCCATGGTGGCCACTTCTTGGCTCCCCTGTGAGAAGCACACAGCCCCCTTGATGGACCCAGTGAGTGAGGGGCTGCTTTCCCAGAGCTCCCATTCTCCTCACTGCATGTTGGGTCCCTTTTGGTGGTGGCATGGTTGACATGGAGCCAGAATAGAGAGTGCCCTCTATTGGGCACATGCCAAGTGCCCATAGGATCGAGGCCCTGGAGATCATTGTGGTGGTGATGGTGTAGTTGGTAAGTTGTGTCTGACTCTTTGCAACACCATGGACTGTAGCCTGCCAGGCTCCTCTGTCCATGCGATTTCCCAGGCAAGAATACTGGAGTGGGTTACCATTTCCTTCTCCAGGGTATCTTCCCACCCAGGATCAAACCAGGGTCTCCTGCACTGCAGATGGATTCTTTCCCAATTGAACTTTGTAACCACATACAAATTTACTCTGTACCGCCAGGGTCTAGGGGAAGCCAGGTTGACCAATGTACCCCTTTACCTAAGACTTCATTCCTGGGCTCCCTTTCCCTTGCACATTTGCCTTGTTTATATGTATCAATCTTTCTTCTTTGATGCATACATTGTTTATGTAGCTTTTCAGGAAGAGATACATATGCTCAAAAATGAGTAGTACTCATGCTTCTAGTTTATTCCAGGTTGATCTTCTTGGCTAGTGGGTGTGAGACATACTGGGTTCTACTTGCTCTGTATCACTTCCTAAGGGCCTCTTCTGAAAATCCTACTTCCCAGAGTTTTTGGAAAGGGCACACACAATGTGGCATAAAATGGATGTGAAAGACTGAAATTAGTGGACCACTGTTAAAATGTCAGCTATTCTAGTGAGCATTTATCTAGTGAGTATTTATCTCTGTTTCTTTTCTGGTTATGTACATTCAGAGGCCTGATGGGAAGGGAGTTCTTTAAAGATGAATTGCACTTAACGTCCTTGTTTTTTCCACAGCCAAACCAGTGTGATTTCACAATGATCCTAATTCCTTTCATTGGCCTAATGGCCACATTTCCTACCAGAGAGAAAGGCTGGTGAGTATGTGGGGGTGGGGGGAGGCGGCAGGAATGGGTGTTTTTTTTTATGGATTTTTCCCTTTGGCCATATTTCCAAGTTGAATGCCTCTTGGGCTTTTGTTAGAGTTCTCTCAAGGAAGATTTCTAATGTCCCTGCTGGCCAATGTCCTGTTGGCAGGAGAATGTGTTGAGAGGCAGCCAGTCATAAAACTCTGCTGCCAGGAAATGAGGCAGCAGTTAACAGACACAGGATTAGATCCCAGCTTCAGGCTATGGCTTTTCCTGCTCAGTTTCTGACAGGCTCTGCATCTCTGCCTACTTAAACAAAACATTGTTTTCTTCTGATATCAAAAGTGAATAGGTGCTTGTAAATAATTCAAACAATCCAGAAACATATAATTGAGGAAGTCAGAAGCTGCCTGTTATCCTTTTCTTGCAATGACTGTTGAGGGATTTGTTGATTATTTCTCTAGGTTTCGTTCTCTGCATAATACTAACATTTGCATTCGTTTTTAAAGTTAGAATCAAATTAGATGCAGAGACCTGCCTGCTTTTTCATGCTTTTTTTTAATCATGCTTTTCTGCTTAACATTATATATGAGAATTTTTCCTCATCTTTAAATCTATCTCATTCTTGTTAAATATTTGAATGGCTGTACCACACTTTAATTAAACCACTTCTAAAGGCTTGTTTCTAATATTTGAACTTTAAAAAAGCACTACAATAAATATTTTTGTTCATACTTCTTTGCAAGCTTATGTGTTTTGGATTGTATACGTTCTTACACATTTCTGCCTGCTTTTGAATAATGGTAAATTTTTAACTGCAAAATGAGACAAGTAAGTTGCCTTTTATCATAGCGTTATAACTGGTGAGTGAAGGAAATTTGGTCAAAGCATGCCAGTAACAAATGTAGATCATTTTTCAAGCTTCTTGCCAACTTCCATCTTTGTGAAGGATGTAACAATTCCCAACTCCACTGTCTTAATTCCTGGATTCCTAACAAGGGAAATGGATCTGAAACAACAGATGACTTGGTCCTGGGCCTGATGTGATTCCTTTCATTGTTAGTCAGCGTTGCTCAGTGGATGAGAAGCAGGACTCTGGCCAGCCTGCCTCAGCGGATATTCTAGTCCTGCTGCTTCTTCCTTCTCAGTGTGCTGTGCTGTGAAACCAGAGGCCAGGTATGATGCCTGCTTCTTAAGATGACATGGGGATTCAGTGAATTAATACCTCAGTTCAGCTCAGTCGCTCAGTTGTGTCTGACCCTTTGTGATGCCGTGGACTGCAGCACGCCAGGCTTCCTTGTCCATCCCCAACTCCCGGAGCTTGCTCAAACTCATGTCCATCGAGTCAGTGATGCCATCCAACCATCTCATCCTCTGTCGTCCCCTTTTCCACCCACCCTCAATCTTTCCCAGCATCGGGGTCTTTTCCAATGTGTTGGTTCTTCGCATCAGGTGGCCAGATTATTGGAGTTTCAACTTCAGTGTCAATCCTTCCAATGAACAGTCAGGACTGATTTCTTTTAGGATGGACTGGTTGAATCTCCTTGCAGTCCAAGGGACTCTCAAGAGCCTTCTCCAACACCACAGTTCAAAAGCTTCAATTCTTCGGCGCTCAGCTTTGTTTATAGTCCAACTCTAACATCCATACATGACTACTGGAAAAACCATAGCCTTGACTAGATAGATCTTTGTCGGCAAAGTAATGTCTCTGCTTTTTAATATGCTGTCTAGGTTTATCATAGCTCTTCTAATACCTAGTAAACATTTAGAGCTGTACTGGGTACATCATAAGCATTTTGGTAACTATCATTGTGATTAGTACTCAAAATCGCTAATCTTTTTTTTTGAGGGGTTATTAATTTTTATTGGATTATAGTTGCTTTACAATGTTGTGTTAGTTTCTACCACAAACCAGAATGAATCACCACACATATACGTACATCCTCTCCCTTTTGAATTTCCCTCCTATTTAGGACACCACAGTGCATTAAGTAGAGTTCCTTGGGCTATACACTATGCTCTCATCTGTTGTCCATTTTATACATAGAATCAGTAGTGTATGGGCTTCCTGGTGGCTCGGCAGTAAAGAATCTGCCTGCCAATGCAGGAGATGTGGGTTCAATTCCTGGGTCAGGAAGATCCCCTGGAGAAGGAAATGGCAACCCACTCCAGTATTCTTGCCTGGGAAATCCCATGGACTGAGGAGTCTGATGGGCTATAATCCACAGAGTCACAAAAAGTCGTACACAACTCAGCAACTAAAGAACAACAAAAACATCAATAGTGTATAAATGTCAACCCCAATCTCCCAATTCTTCCCACCCCATCTCTTTCTTTTTTGGTATCCATACATTTATTCTCTACATCTGTGTCTCTATTTCTGCTTTGCAAATAAGGTCATCTACACTGTTTTTCTAGATTCCACATATATGTATTAATATACAGTATTTTTCTTTTTATGACTTAACTTCATTCTGTATGACAGTCCCTAGGTCCATCCACATCTCTACAAATGACCCAATTTCGTTCCTTTTTATGTCTGAGAAATATTCTGTGTATATATGTACCACATCTTCTTGCTAATCATTTATTGAGTATATATTCTGTTTCACACATGGAGTAGGCACCTCACATATATTGTCTACTTTAATCCTCCACAAACTCTAAAAGCTAGGTATTGCCAGCCACACTTTGCATATGAGGAAACTGAAACTTTGAAAAGTTTAAGTAATCTGCAAGTTTCTCTCCACCAGTCAAAGAAGAGCTGTCCCTCTCTGATGGATGAGAGCATTCCCTGTATGTACTGTGATCAAGAAATTCAGGGATCCCAAATGAGCACAGAGAGAAGATTCCACACTAAGTTCTCCAAGGCCAGCTGATGACATATTCCAAGATTGGAATAAGATGAACAGTCTTCCTCCAGCAGCTGTTTGTTAAGAGTGCTATCCGAAAACTTTGTTGTTGATGTTCAGTCACTAAATTGAGTCTGACTCCTTGGGACCCCATGGACTGCAGCTCACAGGCTCCTCTGTCCTCCACTGGCTCCTGGAGTTTGCTCAAATTCAAGTTCATTGAGTTGGTTATGCTATCCAACCATCTCATCCTCTGCCGCCCCCTTCTCCTCCTGCCCTCAATCTTTCCACATGTCAAGATCTTTTCCAGTGAGTCGGCTCTTTGCATCAGGTGGCCAAAAATTTGAAGCTTCAGCTTCAGCATCAGTCCTTCCAATGAATAGTCAGTGTTGATTTTCTATAGAATTGACTGGTTTGATCTCCTAGCTGTCCAAGGGACTCTGAAGAGTCTTCTCCAGCACCACAAATCAAAAGTATCAATTCTTTGGCATTCAGCCTTCTTTATGATCCAACTTTAGCTCCAAGTATTTAGGAGAAAACCTTATTTGTGTATGATGTAGACTGTAGTGAATGTAAGAGTTTTATGAAGTGATAATGCAAATTCATCTTTCCTTGATTTTGTTCATTTGTGTTGTTTCCTCAGGCTGGAGTGATATCATTTTTCTCGCTCAGAATCCTTCACATCACTTCCTCATTTTTGAAGGTGCAGCAGGCGCTACCTGCTCTGGGAAGCCTCATCACTGAGACTGTGTTGCTTCTTCCTCAAAGTTCTTGTATTCATGAAGTGATGGTTCATATGGTGCTGTTTGTATTCTGATGAGTGCTTCCCTCCACTGTCTCAACTTTGAGCTTGATCACCTTGAGGAAAGAGTGCATCATTCACCATTTTTATTAAGCCTCTACTAAATGCTGGTCCATTTGTGCATTAGATCCTACCCACTTCTGTATGTTCAAAGACTTGCCTGTTGCAACTGTCTTTTTCTGTCTGTCACCACTGATTTCTTCTCAACAGGAACCCCACAATCAGTATTCAAGTATGCTATTGTATCTCTCCTGTAAAAACAAACAAACAAAACAAAAGAAACAAACAAAAAAACAAAGCTTCCTTTGCATCAAGTTTGCCTCCAGGGCCTTCCCTGGTGACCCAGGGGTTAAGAATCCGCCTTGCAATGGAAAGGACACTGGTTCAAATCCTGATCCAGGAAGATTCCACAAGTCGCAAGGCAACCAAGTCCGTGTACTACAACTACTGAAGCCTGCGTGTCTAGAGCCTATACCCTGCAACAAGAGAAGCCGCTGTCATGAGAAGCCTGTGCACCACAACTAGAGAAAGTCCTAGTGCAGCAACAAAGACCCAGTGCAGCAAAAATAAGATTAATTAATTTTAAAAAATTTTCGTCTGTAGCTATGACCGCCTTTCTCTGCTCTACTTTGTTGAAAATGCCCCTCAGAAGAAATGCCTGTACTAATGTCCATTCTCTTACCTCCCAGCCCCTCTGTAATCCACTCCAATTAGTCTTTCATTCCCATCAGCCTCTGCAACCCTCTAGTCCAAGTCACCAATGACTTCATCTTGGTCAGTTCTTTGCCCTCATCTTCCTTGACCTCAGCCACACTGGGCATAGTTGACTACTTCCTCCTTCTTGAGAGACTTCTCTGAATCTTTACTGGTTCATCTATTTTCTTATTAGAAACTTTTAACTTTTTTTAAAAAAAGTTTTGCATGTCAAATCTTTTCATCACAAGTACTTGCCCTCCCACAGTTCACATCTCATTCATCTTTATGTTCTTTTTGGTGCTAAAGCACAATGTCTAATATGAGGAAGATTTTATGAATCTCTATGGAGCTACTTCACACACACATGAAAAAATATGCATGCAGGTTATTTTTTAAAATACAGATGAATTAACCAGAAATTATTTAAAACTGTTCCCTCTGGGGTGTAGGAGTAAGTAGAGTGGAGGAAAAAATGATGGGAGTAAGATTTGTTTGAGGTATTACTTTTTCAATAGTTAAAACTTCCTGAATGTTTTACATATTCAAAAAATAAACTTAAAGGTATGATAAACACTAAGATTAAATAAGAACAGAAACAAATGAATCTAATTGAATACTATATTGAGAACTTGGGAAAGAAAAAATAAATTCAAGTAACATTTGTGGACAGCACTATAACTGCATATCCTTTAGTTCAGTTCAGTTCAGTCTTTCAGTCGTGTCCGACTCTTTTCGATGCCAGGGACTGCAGCACGCCAGGCTTCTCTGTCCATCACCAACTCCTAGAGCTTACTCAAGCTCATGTCCATTGAGTCGGTGATGCCATTCAACCATCTCATCCTCTGTCGTCCCCTCCTCCTCCCACCTTCAATCATTTCCAGCATCAAGGTCTTTTCTAGTGAGTCAATTCTTTGCATCAGGTGGCCAAAGTATTGGAGTTTCAGCTTCAGCATCAGTCCTTCCAATGAACATTCAGGACTGATCTTCTTTAGGATGCACTGGCTGGATCTCCTTGCTGTCCAAGGGACTTTCAAGAGTCTTCTCCAACACCACAGTTCAAAAGCATCAATTCTTCCGTGCTCAGCTTTCTTTATAGTCCAACTCTCACATCTATATATGACCACTGGAAAAACCAAAGCTTTGACTAGACGGACCTTTGTTGACAAAGTAATGTCTCTGCTTTTTAATATGCTGTCTAGGTTGGTCATAACTTTTCTTCCAAGGAGCAACCGTCTTTTAATTCCACGGCTGCAGTCACCGTCTGCAGTGATTTTGCAGCCCCCCAAAATAAAGCCACTGGGGCCGCAGCTGCACAGCGCTGGAGTGACTTTGAGGAGACACCCCACCTCCAAGGACAAATGGGGAACCCCAGCAAGATGGTAGGAGGGGTGAAATTGCATTTAGAATCAAACCCCATACCCGCCAGAGACGCTCAGAGGGCTCAAACCAACCTTGTGCATATTCTTAGTGGGGTATATTCAAAGAACAAAAAGGATAGCTTGGAAATTTTGGACTTCACAGTAACTTAGTAATTGGTAGCAGTATTGGTGATGTGACTCTGGAACAATTTTGGGTATATTATGGGATAGATCAAATTAATAAATACATTTGTGTTTTGTGAGCCAGACTTCATTACGGGTAAAGAGAGAAATATAAACATGTTTGAGGGAAGCTGGGGAACACTGTGTTGTTGGATTTGAACTGGAGGTATCAAATGAACCTGTGTGTGTTTCCCAATATGTACACTGAAAAGGCCTAGATACAAGCATACATCCCTGCAGAAACGAGCACACTTAGAGCCCAGATCTTGGTTTCTGAGTACCTTTCTGAAAGGTCGGGCATGTTGAGGCATGCCCCAGAAAAAGTGCCGCAGATGAGTTCCGGAGGCTGGCTAAACTTCCGGGGACCGACCCCCTGCAGCCTGGTCCAATCAGGTACCGACCTGGAGCCCTTTGGACACCAACTGCCGCTGTAGCCCGCGCTTTCTTCCTTATATGAAAAGACCTGGCTTGGACGCCGGCCCTGGCTATAAAACCTCTCCCCACCCCTCATACCTCGCAGACTCCCTTTGTCTCCTCGCTCACCCGCCCCCGGGAGTTCTGCCCGAGAGCGACCGCCCAATAAAGGCCTTCATCAACGGTCCTTAGAGGTGGCTTTTTCTTCCCGCGGCGTTTTCTAACACTTTCTTCTCTAAAAAGGAATAGGGTTTCTTGGGAAAATGGCTGACTCCATGTCAGGGGCACAGAAAATATAAAGTGAGCCTGAAAACTTCTCTTGTGTCAATAAGAAAGACTAGGGACTTCCCTGGTGGTCCAGTGTGTCACGGACTGTGCTTGGATTGGAAAAGAATTTCCAGACACAGAGCATTTCAGAAAGGACTGAGCTTATTAAGAGCAAAAAGCAGAGATAATGAAGGCGCGGGGTATTCCCGAGCGATGTTTTTAGAGCAGTGGGCCGGCTCAAGGGAGAGCCAACGCTTTTTGTGGGTTTGTAGCCAATTTTTATAGCCTCATGACAAAATTCCTGCTGGAAGAGTGGCATTAGGTGATTGGTTAGCACTGTAGGGTGACTACTGGGGTGGGCAGTTTTTCCTAATACAGGGTCAGGAAGCCTGCTGGTGATGGTCGGAGGTGGGGGGATGGTGGTGGTTTGGCAATGGTTACAACAGGGCTCACCAGTGATCTCTGGAAATGATCTTGTTTCTGGGCTCCACTTCTGCGGCCTTAGTACATACAAGGCCTCGTACCTGTGGCCTTGGGGCAGGACTTCACACAGTGGTTAAGACTTCACCTTGGAGTGCAGGGGGTTCAGGGTTTGATTCCTGGTCGGGGAGGTAAGATAGCATATGCCTCTTGGCCAAGAAACCAAGACATAAAAAAATCCAAAGGTAATATTGTAACGAATTCCATAGAGACTTTAAAAAATGGTCCAGATTTTAAAGAAATCTTTAAAACAGAAAGAAAGAAAGACTAACGTCATGTCAAAAAAAAAAGTCCATCTTGAAGTGGTCCATAAAGCTAAATCCGACAATGGGAGCATCAAAAGGAACAATAGTAGCAGTGAGTGATAACATACTGCACACAAAAATGCATGAGAATTAATGATAATACGCAAATAAGAAAAATAAAAGAAAAAGAGGGGAAGATTTTCTCTGGAGTAGAATGCCAGATAATAAATAAAAAATCATCAAATTGTAAAGCCAGTCAGCAACCTCTGACAATAATTGTGTGAAAGGTTGTTGGGAAACAGAATATTCACATGGTTTCACAATATCACCACAGTTACTTGTGAATTCCAAAGGGGGAGCATCTTTACAAAGGAAAGGTCGGACGACAACCTTAACCAAATGAGCAAACTTAGCACCACATACAGTGAACAAACCAGCATAAACCCCGTGCTATGATGCTATAAGTACATGATGTCCCTTATGGCATATTCCTGCCAAAAACATTAATCTGAATATGATCATAAAGTGTGTTAATCACTCAGTTGTGTTCGACTCTTCGCGACCCCACAGACTGTAGCCCTCCAGGTTCCTCTGTCCATGGGATTCTCAAGGCAAGAATACTGGAGTGGGTTGCCATTTGCTTTTCCAGGGCATCTTCTTGACCCAGGGATCGAACCCAGGTCTCCTGCATTGCAGGCAGATTCTTTACCATCTGAGCCATCAAGGAAGCCTCTATGTAAGAAAATTAAGTGTCTCGGAAAGCCATATAGGGCAGGAAGACTGTTCTAAAATAAGAGAACGTGAAGAGACATGGCAGTTTCTAGAGACTGTGTAAAATTTTTTTGGAAACTACTGGGGAAATTTGAACATGGGTTGTATATTAGATACATTAATACTATTGAATTAAAATTAATTTTCTTGGAGGAAGAGTATGTGGGGAGTTGTTTAAGGAATAAAAATTTCAGTTTGCAAGATGGAAATGTTCTGAAGTCTGTCTGTTACACAGCAATGTGCATGTACTTATTACGACTTAACAGCACACTTTGAAAGGGTTAAGAGGGCAAATTTTTGTTATGTGCTTTTGAACCACAGTTGGAAAAATTTCTAATTCTTTGGGAATTAATTTTCTGAGGTGTGGCAATGTTACTTTTATATTAAAAAAAATCCTCTATAAGACGCATGTTGAAATATTTAGGGATGAAATGTCTAAACTTACTTTCAAGTGGTTCAGCAGGAAAAAATAAAAGTGTGTGTGTGTGTGTGTGTGTGTGTGTTGAAAGGAAATGAGTAAGCAGCAAAATGTTAAGAAATGTCGACTCTAGATGATGGGTATACAGATGTTCGTTTTTCTCTTTCATCCACTGTATGGAAATGGTCCAACTAAAATTTTGAAAAATGAAAACAAGACAATTACCTGAAACTGTATCCTGCTTTAATTTTCATTTCATTCATCAGTTTCCTCGTGATGATTTACTTTTTCTCATTTTAATTACGTGGCCAGCCTGACACAATCCTTCACTCTTTAGTGGAGTCTTAATTGTTTCTTACATACTTACCTCTTTGTAGATATAGATATGAAAACCCTGAACCACGGTAGGCCAAATGTCTTTTTTCAAACTGTTTTCTTATAATATTGGAGAGCCTGGGTTTAGTCTGGGACCTCTTTTCTCTGCACTCCTCCCTGAATGATTTTGCTAATCTCACAGCTTTCTGGATCATCTATGTGTTAAAATTTCCAACTTTATTTTTTAAAAATATTTATTTATTTTTGGCTGTGGTGGGTCTTCATTAACTACATGCGGGCTTTTCTCTAGTTGTGGTGAGCAGAGGCTGCCCTTCGCTGTGCTGCCTGGGCTTTTCATTGCGGTGGCTTCTCTTGTTGCAGAGAACGGGCTCTAGGTGCATGGGCTTAGTTATCCTGTGGCGTGTGGAATCCTCCTGGACCAAGGATTGAACTTGTGTCCCCTTAATTGGCAGGCAGATTCTTAACCACTGGATCACCAAGGAAGTTCCAACAACTTTCACTTTTATATTTGTAACATGACCCTTCTTGTAGCTTCTGGCAACATTCCAAGGGCAATGACCACCTAGTGTCCAGACACAGACCAAAAGGAGCTAGGGTTCCCTGGAGAAATGGTTTACTCCCTTGCAGAAGTAGGGAAGGCCTAGAAAATTCTGTTGTACCAGAAAACAAGGAAGGGTTCAGAGAACAATGAAAACCTGTCAAAAGGACACAGGAGTCAGCTTGAAGAGGCTTCCAAGGGCCAAATCTAGGCCAATTAGAGCCCCAAAGTAAATAATGATAGCAATGGAGTAAAATAAGAATTCATAAGTTCCCATGATATGAACTAGGAATTGCCTTTTCCTCTAAAGGGCCAGGTGATAAATATTTTAGGCTTAACGAGCTATGCAGCCACAACTATTCAACTTTGCCATTGTAACACAAAAGCATATATGAACAATACATGAATGAATGAGTGGCTATGTTCCAATAAAACTTTATTTGCAAAAACAGGTAGCAGCCTGGATTGACCCATGAATCATAGTTTGCCTATCTCTGCATCTAAATAAACAGATGAATAAACAAATAGGCAGAAGAGAAAGTTCTTTATCACAATGGAATGCCAATAAATAATCACAGAAGAAATGATGGAGTTAAAACAATTACAGTGTGGCAACCATCAAAGTAATTCTTAATTTAGGTGAGAAACATCAGTGGATGCTAAAAGTAGTGTGCCAAGAAGGATGAGGAATGGCTTGTTTATATAGTTGTAAAATGGCTCCAAATCAAATACATATTAATTACAAAGTTGGGGGAGGGAGTGTCTTCACAGTGAAGATATCTGCAGACACTCTTTTAATAAAATGATAAATGTTAATAGTACAAGTAAGGGTTCAGAGGCTTCCCTGAGAGCTCAGTTGGTAAAGAGTCTGCCTGCAATGCAGGAGACCCCGGTTTGATTCCTGGGTTGGTAAGATCTGCTGGAGAAAGGATAGGCTATCCACTCCAGTAATCTTGGGCTTCCCTTGTGTCTCAGCTGGTAAAGAATCTGCCTGCAGTGTGGGAGACCTGGGTTCGATCCCTGTGTTGGGAAGATCCCCTGGAGAAAGGAAAGGCTACCCACTCCAGTATTCTGGCCTGGAGAATTTCATGAACTGTATAGTCCATGGGGCTGCAAAGAGTCAGACATGACTGAATGACTTTCACTTCACTTAAAGGGTTCAGATCAACATTATTTGCCTCCTGACTTGACACAATGAGAACAACACAGCATTGCTCCTCTGATATTTCTGCCAAATGTTTATAACTTGGGTCTAAACATGAGGAAACATTAGACAAACCCAACAGAGGGACACTTAAAGTGAGTTTGAGGGTTTATCAAGGAAAAAGATGCTCACAGCATGGCAGCCACACACACACACTTTATTGGAAGATACTTGGACAGATTTTCATGTGGGGAGAGTCTCTTCCAGAATGAGACTGTTCAGCAGGTCACTACCCAGAAGGGAAGGAGGACAGGGAACTCCCTGAGGAAAGGCGGGATTGAAAAGGGCAGTACATGACTAGGTGATTTTGTTGAAATGAAGGCACAAGAAAATTTGGTGGGAAAAACATACAATACTTCATGAATTACTTATCTGTTTATTTGATTCTTTCCAACATTACTGACAAATCACAGAACATCCAGGCTTATGCAATAATAATTAAATTCAACTATCTTTGATGTTTTGCCAAATTTCAGTCATATTAAAACCATATCTTTCTATGTATTTTTTAATCTTATTGTGGCATTTTATTTGTCAAGGTAAGTAGATAGGATATATTTTATTTTATGATTTGTCATCTTGTTTTATAAATTCTAATTATTTAGACTGTGACATATGGACCTTTGTTTGTAATACTGATTCATACTCCAAATTTTAGGGTCTGGCCTGGGTTGGGGAACACTTTGTACTCCATTGACTTCAGAAGAACAAAGGAAAAGAACATTTAGTCCAGTGATCCAGTAATTTAAAGTTAGATCTGTGGATGTTCTGCTTCTTGTTAAGATAAATAATAATAAATATTTTTAGATTTATTTTTTATTAAAAAAATGAATTTTTTTGTCTATAATATTTTCTTAAAGAAGGTTAAGAAGATCTTCAAGGCATTCAACCATTAGTGATAGAAGATTTTTGTGACTCTTCCAACAACATAACTTTTAACCATGATGTCCACAAAGCTTGTAAAATGTGTTTGTTATAGAAGATGGTATGTATTAGAATCTATTTGTTATAGAACATTGAGTTGCTCACTTGAGCTGCCCACAAATTCACTACTGTGGTGCCATTACCTGAAAAAGAGAACCAAAGGGGAGACATTGGTCTGGGGAAGGATGTGGTTCAGTTACTTTTTGAATTTGGGACATATGAAAACCCAGTATGTGGTTGCCTATCCTGAGTTTACCAGCATAGTCTGAGCTGGCGATTTAGATTTATCACTCATCTGCACTCAAGGGGCAAAGACGAGGAGTTTGTGCAGAGAGATACCCTGTTGGGTGAAAAGAAGAGAGAGGCACAAGACTGGCCCCGAGGACAACCTTACCCAGTGGGGAAGAATGGGCAGGAAAGGGGCCAACAAATGAGCCCAGGAAAGTACAGTCAGAGAAGGAGAAAGAAGCCCTGGGAAACGGTGGTGGTGGGGGGAGTTGCTGAAGCCAACAGAGAGGCATTTCAAAGAGAAGAGGGTGATTAGTCGTTTCATGTGGCGGGCAGAATCAGAGCTGAAAATAAGCCACTGCCTTTGGTAAGTCGGGGGGGGAATGAAGGAGGTAACAAATGGTAGTTTCAAATGATTGATGGGAGTAGAAGCAAGATTGCAGTAGGATGAAGGGTGAAAAGGATTTCGCTGGTGGCTCAGCGGTAAAGAGTCTGCCTCCAACGCAGGAGCCGAAGGAGACATGGGTCCAATCCCTGCATCAGGAAGATCCCCTGGAGGAGAGCATGGTAACTCATTCCAATATTCTTGTTTGGAGAATCCCATGGACAGAGGAGCCTGGTGGGCTACGGCCTGTAGGGTCACAAAGAGTTGGACACACTTCATGCATGCACGATGGGTGAAAGGTGTTATTAAGTGGCAAATTATTTTTTTAAGAGGAGTGATAGTGAAGTGGAAGAACAGGATGAGGCATAAGCCTGAGGTGAAGGGCACAAAACAGGATGTGACTCCTTTTCTTTTATCTCCCTTTCCATTCTCCCTTTTCCTCCTTCTTTCTTTCCTTCCTAGAACACAGAGTTTTTAAGCAGGTTTGTAATCTAAAAAAGTGGAGATTGAGTGGAGAAGAAGGGACTCAAGATATGAGAAGGAACACAACTGACACCCTGAATTTCTGAAAGAGGTAGAAGGAAGAAGATCAAGAAAGCTAGCGGGGTTATTTACCTACAAAGGAATCATGACAATAGCTTCTTTTATGGCAGGAAGCAGAAGCAGAAAGGATAATTAAAGATAAATTTGGAGGTTCAGGGGAGGAGAGTAGAAGAATTCCTATAATTCTTGGCCCTCTTAGGATCCCAAGGGGATAGAATTGAGCAAAGAAGAGTTGAGTGGGAGTTATCACTGAGCGAGGGCTGTTCTGATCTGTATTATGTGGTTATGTGTTAAATTCTGGGGTTTACACTATAACTGCTTCTGAACTTTGGAGATGGAGAGGCCAGTTCAAGGCAAGACAGTCAAGAAGAGTTTAAGAAAAGAGACTGGGTTTGAGCTGGCTTTGAAAGAGTGGCAGAATTTGATAAAATCTTGGCTCCAGTTTACAAATAAGGGAACATTTTGGAACCCAACTGCCCTGGAAAAGCAAACTCTTGCTAACTAATGAGCATTTTTTGGGGGTAATAGAAACCTCAGGAATATGAAAATGTGGATGAGGAAAGCTGGGAAAATCCAAATTTATTCTTTCCCAAGAAGTCCCTGGTATATCAGCCAAATAATCTCAGGGAAAAGTTTTTGAAATAAACAATAAATTTTCCTTTTGCAGTAGTCCGGTAAGGCTGGGTCTGTTGTTATTTAAATAACATATCTGGAATTGCCTCAAGAAAGCTCTGAAGAGATAATTGTTTCCTTGCCTCCCCAGATTCTTATGTTGACACTTTAACTCCCAATGTAACTATATTTGGAGATAGTGAAACAAAAGGGAAGGGGGGCAGGGCACAACCTTTAGAAGAATGACACAACTGAGGACATGACATAAACTGGTTAGGACCAAATAGCAAGATGGTGGATGGACGAGTTGACTTCCACTAGAACTTGAGCCTCAGTGAATATGTAATACATTAGCATATGTTAAGTGACACATGCATAAGTGCCATGACAGTTGTAAGGCTGACCATAAAGGTCAAAAAGTAGGCAATGGCCCCATTTCTGGAAATTCCCACTCCTTCCCCAAAATAGATGGAGTAATCTTCTTACTCATTAGCCTATGAAATTACCCACCCCTATAAAAATGACAACCCCATACCCTGGTGCTGCTTTTGCCTTCTGAGATGGCTCCCACTCTGTGAAGTGTGTTTCTAACTAAATCCACTTCTTACTTATCACTTTGTCTTTCAATGAATTCTCTCTGTGATGAGATGTCAAGAACCTGAGCTTCATTAAGTCCTGAGACCAGGTGTGTGATCGCCATTAAGCGTCCCAACCTGAGATGTACAGTTTCAATAGGGCTTTTAGGAAGTAGTTAGGGTTAAATGAGGTCATAGGGATTTGGTCCTAATCCAATAACATTAGTGGCCTTATAAGATAGCAAAGATTTATCTATCTATCTATCTAACTTTCTTACTTTCTTTCTCTCTCTCCCCATGAACACACTCAACATTCAAAAAACTAAGATCATGGCATCCAGCCCCATCACTTCATAAGCAAATAGATGGGGATAAAATGGCAACAGTGACATACTTTATTTTCTTGGGTTCCAAAAATCACTGTGGATGATGACTGTAGCCACAAAATTAAAAGATGCTTGCTCCTTGAAAGAAAAGCTATGACAAACCTAGACAGCATATTAAAAAGCTAAGACATCTTTGCTGACAAAGATCCGTATAGTCAAAGCTACGGTTTTTCCAGTAGTCATGTATAGATGTGAGAGTTGGATCATAAAGAAGGTTGAGTGCTGAAGAACTGATGCTTTCGAACTGTGGACTGCAAGGAGATCAACCCAGTCAATCCTAAAGGAAATCAACCCTGAATATTCATTGGAAGGACTGATGCTGAAGCTGACATTCCAATTCTTTGGCCACCTGATGCAAAGAGCCAACTCATTGGAAAAGACCATAATGCTGGGAAAGATTGGAGGGAGGAGGAGAAGGGGATGACAGAGGATGAGATGGTTGGATGTCATCACCGACTCAATGGACATGAGTTTGAGCAAACTCTGAGAGATAGTGAAGGACAGGGAGGCCTGGTATGCTGCAGTCCATGGGGTCACAAAGACTCAGACATGACAGCGACTGAACAGCAAAAACCATGAATGCACGCTGAGAAAGGCCAAGTGAATACAGGAAGAGAAGGTTGCTGTCTGCAAGTCAGGAAGAGAGCTCTCCCCAGAACTCTAACATGCTTGTACCCTGATCTTAGACTTCCAGCCTCCAGAACTGTGAGAAAAGTAACTTCTGCTGTTTCAACTACCCAGTCTATGGCAGCCCCAGCAGACGGAGACATTAACACAAGGAAAAGCAGCAGACATCTCGTTATTCCTCTTATAGCTTTTGTTCTGCTGTCAAGTTTGACCAAACATTTGAGTGATGGGCTTATATTTCCTTCTCCCTGTGCCATGGAAAATTTTTTCACACACTGCAACTCAAGTTTTAACTTGCCGATTAAAAGCATCACCATTTCTTCCATTTAAAATAACTAGGGAAGACTCTGTCTCCTGCAGATAAGTACACTGACATTTTCCTGCCTTCAGACTCAACCTGAAACATCAACTCTCCCTGGGTCTTGAGACTAGGCTTTCAGACTAGAACTCACACCACTGTGTGCATGCTCAGGAGCTTCAGTTGTGTCTGATTCTTTGCGACCCTGTGGACTGTAGCCCACTAGGCTCCTCTATCCACGGGATTCTCCAGGCAAGACTGCTGGCATGGGTTGACATGCCCTCCTCCAGGGACTCTCCCCAATCCAGGGATAGAACCCGTGTCTCCTACATTGCAGGCAGATTCTTTACCACTGAGATACTGGGGAAGCCAGAACTCACACCATTAGGTTTCCTAATTCTCAGGCCTTTGGACTCAGGCTGGAACTATAGCATCTGTCCTCCTGGGTCTCCAGCCTGCAAACTGCAGTTCTCCAGACTTGTCAGTCTCCATAATCATGCGGTTGAAGTTCTTGTAATAAATCTCTTTGTGCATATGTATATACATATATGGGCTTCCCTTGTGGTTCAGACAGTAAAGAATCCGCCTGCAATGCAGGAGACCTGGGCTCAATGCCTGGGTTGGGAAGACCCCCTGGAGGAGGGTATGGCAACCCACTCCAGTATTCTTGCCTGAAGAATCCCCATGAACAGAGGAGCCTGGCAGGCTACAGTCCAGGGGGTCACAAAGAGTTGGACAAGACTGAGTGACTAAGCGCAGCACAGCATGTACATATATGGGGCTTCTCAGGTGGCTAAGTGATAAAGAATCCACCTGCAGTGCAGGAGATGCTGCTTCGACCCCTGGGTCAGGAAGATCCTCGGGAGAAGGAAATGGCAACCCATTCCAGTATTCTTGCCTGGAGAATCCCATGGATAGAGGAGCCTGGTGGGCTACAATGGGATCCCAAAAGAGTCAGACAACTAAATAGCGATAACAACAACAATATATGTAATTATCTCCTATTGGTTCTATCTGGAGAACCCTGATTAACAAAATAAGTAATATACCTACCAGGGGGGAAGCCCTGATTCTTTTTCCAAGTGGTATCAGGGACAATGGGAGGCTTAGTTGACTGAGCGGTAAACTAAGGGTAAGAGGATGCTAGGTTCACCTGTGTCCTCTGCGTCCTTGGTGGCGTCTGTTGCTGACTGTCTGCCCTGGACAGGTCCTGAGAGTGTACATGCAAAGGAGCAACGGCTCAGCTGGGTCCTCTGAGGCCTCAAGCTAGCACATGCTTGCAGTGTCCAGCTTGGTCATTTGCCTCTGTTGCAAAGTTCTCAAACGTGGTGGCTTTTGTCCCAATCCCAGCCTCTGCCAGGGATTAAGGGAAATCTCGATGCTCTGAGTCAACCGGACGTGTTTTTTAGAGATGACTAAGAATGAGGAATATGTGAACCGTGAACTCCCAGATGTTCAAGCTGGTTTTAGAAAAGGCAGAGGAACCAGAGATCAATTGCCAACATCTGCTGGATCATTGAAAAAGCAAGAGAGTTCCAGAAAAATGTCTATTTCTGCATTATTGACTATGCCAAAGCCTTTGACTGTGTGGATCTCAATAAACTGTGGAAATTTCTGAAAGAGATAAGAATACCAGACCACCTGACCTGCCTCTTGAGAAGCCTATATGCAGGTCAGGAAGCAACAGTTAGAACTGGACATGGACCAACAGACTGGTTCCAAATAGGAAAAGGAGTATGTCAAGGCTGTATATTGTCACCTCGCTTATTTAACTTATATGCAGATTATATCATGAGAAACACTGGGCTGGAAGAAGCACAAGCTGGAACCAAGATTGCCGGGAGAGATATCAATAACCTCAGATATGCAGATGACACCATCCATATGGGAGAAAGTGAAGAGGAACTAAAAAGCTTCTTGATGAAAGTGAAAGAGAGTGAAAAAGTTGGCTTAAAGCTCAACATTCAGAAAACTAAGATCATGGCATCTGGTCCCATCACTTCATGGGAAATAGATGGGGAAACAGTTTCAGACTTTAATTTTTTGGGGCTCCAAAATCACTGCAAGTGGTGATTGCAGCCATGAAATTAAAAGACGCTTACTCCTTGGAAGGAAAGTTATGACCAACCTAGACAGCATATTAAAAAGAAGAGACATTACTTTGCCAACAAAGGTCCATCTGGTCAAGGCTATGGTTTTTCTAGTGGTCATGCATGGATGTGAGAGTTGGACTGTGAAGAAAGCTGAGCACTGAAAAACTGATGCTTTTGAACTGTGGTGTTGGAGAAGACTCTTGAGAGTCCCTTGGACTGCAAGGAGATCCAACCAGTCCATCCTAAAGGAGATCAGTCCTGGGTGTTCATTGGAAGGACTGATGCTGAAGCTGAAACTCCAGTACTTTGGCCACCTCACGCGAAGAGTTGATTCATTGAAAAAGACCCTGATGCTGGGAGGGATTGGGGGCAGGAGGAGAATGGGATGACAGAGGATGAGATGGCTGGATGGCATCACTGACTTGATGGACATGAGTTTGAGTAAACTCTGGGAGTTGGTGATGGACAGGGAGGCCTGGTATGCTGCGATTCATGGGGTCGCAGAGTTGGAAACGACTGAGCAACTGAACTGAACTGAAGAATGAGGATATACTGGCTTAAGGCCTCAAAATGTTATTCACTTTTTGGGTCCTTTCCCCTTCAGGGCTGGGTGTGTTGACAGGTGTGAAAGTTGCTCAGTCATGTCTGACTCTTTGCAATCCCAAGGACTGTAACCCACCAGGCTCCTCTGTCCATGGAATTCTCCAGGCCAGAATACTGGAGTGGGTAGCCATTCCCTTCTCCAGGGTATCTTCCCAACCCAGAGATCGAACCCAGGTCATCCACACTGCAGCCAAATTCTTCACTGTCTGCGCCACCAGGGAAGCCCTGTTGACAGGTAGGCACATAGAGTCAAAAAGGGTGAGCTGAGATTCAGCCTCAGAAGAACCGAGTAACTTGTTGCCTCAGTTTGCAAAAGGCAGATGCTTACATGGATATTAATTGTGAAAAAGCATTGTCTGATGTCTGCGGAGAGATGAATGCCTAAAACAATGAACAGATACATGACCTGAGATCATTCTTAATGGAGCAAAGTATTCATTTGGTCCAATTGGTGTTCTTAAGGTCAAAATAAAATTAAGGCCAGACCACATCGATTGGCCTCTTGCCAAGTCACACCTCAGGCAGGGAGCCTGTGTTCTGGAAGAGGCCAATTTGCTAAGGTCACCTGTCTCAGGAGAAAGCAGGAAAAGGATGTGGTAGTGGCATCCAAGTACCTCACAATATGAGGTTCAGGTTTAAATCGTTGATCGAGAAGGGAAAGTATTCTTCCTGCAGATGTAACTGATTTTAAAAAGAAGTAAATGGAAGGGAATGATTTGTTTTCTGTTTACAGCTGTGTAAAGGACATCTGTTTTTATTTACCCACCCAGCTCCTGCTTACGCTCCTGGTAGCATCACCTCCATTTCCTCTAGGGACACTCATTTTCCACTGCATGTCAGAGAGACAGGAAGCCAGGTGCTCTGTTCTTCCAGGTCTAGGGTGGGGGTAGGGGGCATTGGGTCAGGCAGACTTGCCTCTATCCATGCGTGAAAAATACAGAGATGGAGAGTGCTGGGGTGGGAGTATAATTTAAAACAGGGTGGTCAAGAAGGGCCTTATTGAGATTTAACTTTGCCTGAGACTGTCTCCCAAAATAGACCCTGCTCCACCCACCCACAGTCACTCCATCTCAGTTGATGGCATTGCTACCCTGTCAGTTGTGTCAGCAAAAAAAAAAAAAAAAAAAGCAAAGAAACAGATACAAATGAACAATGTAGAATAATCCCTCTTAGTTGCTCATACCCCACATCCAATCAGTCACCGTAAACTACTTATCTTTGAATCACATCCAGGATCAGACCATTCTTCAGCATCAGCACAGCTGCCAGATGGACTGAAGCCACCACCGTCTCCTACCTGGATGATTACAACAGCCTCCTGTATGGTCTCCCTGCTCTTGCCCTTGCTCCCTATAGTCCATTCTCAGCACTACAGCCACAAGACACTCTGCAGATGAAGTCAGTTGATGTCACGATTTTCTCAAAAATCTTCTGAGGGCTCCCCGTCTCCCTGAGAGGAAAGGCCGTCTTAACCATGACCTGGCTAGCTACTGGTCATTTTCTCATACTGCTCAGCTGCCTGGTCGTCTTTTATTCTTTAATGCTTCTGTGCATGCTCCTGCCTCAGGGCCTTTGCACATGTGGTTCCTAGTTTCTGGGATATTCTTTCTCCAGATATCACAGGGCTCACCCACTCAATTCCTTGAAGTCTTGTGTGTTTTCTCCAGACTGACTCAGCTGTGTGGGCACAGATTGAGTAGGCTGAGTTGAGACTGGTCATGGAATTAAAACTGTGGTAAATAGAGAAGTGAGGGGAAGAGGTGTCTGAGGAACAAATGAAAGGCAAGAGATAGATGGATGAGATGGCTGGATGGCATCACCGACTCGATGGACATGAGTTTGAGTAAACTCCGGGAGTTGGTGATGGACAGGGAGGCCTGGCGTGCTGCGATTCATGGGGTCGCAAAGAGTCGGACACGACTGAGTGCCTGAACTGAACTGAACTGAGGTATTGGAACGAGTGAGATGGAAAGAAGGGGGTGGGACTGAGAGTAGATGAGGGAGGGTCGTGGTTGTTGCTAATGACAGGGCTGGAAGGTGACGCTGAACCTGGGGGGCCAGTGTAGGGCAGATGGCAGGACTGGTGGATGAGAAGACGGGAAGCACGAGGCCAGGGCTTTGGGATGATCATCAGAAGGGCTGTTGAAGTTGCCAAGAATTAAGACAGGAGCAGAGTTGAAGAGAGTGGCAGTAAGCCAGAAGTGGTAATCTTCAGTGTCCCAGCACTGGTGAAAGAAAGTGAAAGTGAAAGTTGCTCAGTCGCGTCCGACTCTCTGTGACCCTCTGGACTGTATCGTCCATGGGATTCTCCAGGCCAGAATACTGGAGTGGGTAGCTATTCCCTTCCCCAGGGAATCTTCCCAACCCAGGGATTGAACCCAGGTCTCCTGTATTGCAGGCAGATTCTTGACCAATTGAACCACCAGGGAAGCCCCCCAGCACTGGTAGATGACAGTAACAAGGAGAGGTATGGGTGGTCCTGCTGATGACTTGAGATTCAAAGATGCTGGGGTGGAGGATGCAGTGTAGACGGTGAGGAGGGAAGAAGGAGGCAGTTAAGAGGAGGGGGAGAGGCTGCATGATGTGAGGGGGGTGCTGCAGGGGAGCAGCAGTGTCCTCAGGGGACGTTGGGGTTCCTAGAAGAGAGCAAGACCACGAAGCTGCAGGAACAGGGGCTTTTTGCTGAAGGCTGTGATTTCCTGGGGACCCAGGGAGAGATGTCAGGAGCTTGGGATTGGTGGGTCAGGGCCATGCCGAGCTGTGTGCAATTCAGACTGCGGGAACTGGGGGTGACCTGGCGTCCTGGATTCTTGTGGAGACATGAATGGGGATAAAGGCATAATGAGATGAACAGTGGTGGTAAAACCTTAAGTTCCTTCCACTAGTTCAAACCTGAGGAAAGTATTTTTAAAAAATCCTGTAGCTGGAATGACTCAGCGAATCAACTAGTAGCCTGTTATTAGAAACAAAATTAAAATTTTAAAAGGTGTTTTTTTTAAAATATAAAAGCAATACATGCTCCTTGTAAAGAAAAATAATTCAAATAATCTATTAGAAGAGCATAAAGTGAAAAATAAGAGTCTGCCTCCGAGTCTTATTCCCAATGGTAACAACTATCAACAGTTTTTTGGGCATCCTCTCAGCTTATGCATGTACAAGCATATACCTTATTTAGCTTTTAAACAAGTAGATGGGAATATTATTGCTTTAGAGCTTGGTTTTATCCTGTAGCAATACTTTTTTTTTGGCTGCACCATTGTGGTTTACAAGATCTCAGTTCCCCAATGAGGGACTGAACAAATGCCTCCTGCAGTGGAAGCCTGGAGTCCTAGCCACTGGACCAGGAGAGAATCCCCTCCACCTTTTTTTCCATTAGTAATACATTTGATATGTTTTTCATACACATATTAATTACCCCACTCTGCTGCATACATTTTATAGCACCATGTCTATTTAACCAGTTTCCTATTGTTATACATGAAAAAGGTTTCCAGGGTTTGGTTTTTTTTTTTTTTTTTGCCTTAAAAACATTGCTTCCAAAAACATCCTTGAGCATAAATCTTGTTTTACTTCTTTTTTTTGATAGTACACAAGAGATATAATACAGAACCATATGCACACTACTGGGATTAAACACATGTTAATGTTTTACCATAATCGCTTTCAATCTTCAGTTTTACTAGGAACCACCACCTTGCTCATCCAAGCAGTTGTTTTAGTTTATACGTCCACCTGCAATTATACAAATTCCCATCTTCCCACATCTTTTACAGCCATGGCATTGTCAGACTCTTGTTTTGCCAGTTTTCTGAGCGGGAAATGGGTTACATGGCTTAATTTTCATTTTCCCAAGTTTCAAAAACTCCTCAAATATTTCTTGGCCATTTGGGTTTCCTTCTTTATGAATATACTGCCCCTCAAATTTGTCCTGGCTCTTCTTGGAGATCTGCTCTTCCAGATGTGGGATTTGTGGGATTAATTTGCTAAATTCTATGGAAAACTGTTGTTTTTACAGTTTTTTAGCAGTTAACTCTGTATTTTTTCCAGTGCTTGTTCTAAAGATTATACTACCTAGCCTTAACTTTGCACAGTCTTTCTAGAGTTAATATTGCATCACTTTGTGTAAAATGTAAACATTTCACAGTCATAGAGGTTTATTTACATGCTTTTATTCTAGTGGGTATATGTATTATATCTGTACTTATAAACCCTTACTGTTATAATTAACTTTGTGATTTTTGCTTTAAATATTACAGTGTACAAAGGGGCTAAGAAGGGGGAAAATAGTATTTTATATTTACTCACATATTTACTATTTTCAATGCTCTTTGTTCCTTCCCAGAAATCTTAGTTTTCATCTGGTATCATTTTCTTTCAGCATTTCATGGAGTAGTGTAGCTGGTGACAAATCATCTTGTTCTGTTTTGCTTTTAGACCTAAAACTGTATTTTGCCTACAATCTTGAAGGATATTTTTCTGGGATATAGAATTCTAGGTTAGATTTTTTTTTTCTTTTAATACTACAAAAATGTTATTCCACTGCCTTCTGGCCCTCATAATTTAGGATTCAAATCCTTAAGCATTTGAATCATTGTTTTCCTGAAATGTGCTACTTTTCTTTGTTTTTATCTTTGGTTTCCAGCAGTTTTATTATGATGTGCCTAGGCATAGTTTTTCCATATTTATCTTTTGTGAAGTTCACTGAAATTAATCTGTTAATTTATGTTTTCCACCAAATTTAGAAAAATTTTCATCAGTTACACCTTCAAATATTTTTTCTGTCCCATTCTATCCTTTGCTTCTGGGACTCCAAAGGTATGTTTATTTGACTTTTTTAATATTGTCTCATAGATTCCTTAACTTTTACCTTTTGAAGTTTTCTATTTTTTCTGTTCTCTACAATGGATAATTTTGATTGATTTATATCCAAGCTTATTGACTTTTCATTGTCATAATCATTCTGATATGTATTTTTAGTTTTAATTTAAAATTTTATCTCTGCTAGCGAATTTTTAATATCAGGTATTGTTGTTTGGGGTTCTAGAATTTCCTCTAGTTCTTTTATTAAAAAATTCAATTAATCTATTGTCCTACTGGACTTGAGCTGCAAACTCTGTCTTTTGATTGGCAGCTCAAATCTCAGTTCAGTTCTCCGTCCTTATTTGTGCTCCTGCCCCGGTGCTCAGCTGCTCAGTCATGTCTGGCTCTTTGTGACTCTGGACTGTAGCCCACAGGCTCCTCTGTCCATGGAATTTTCCAGGCAAGAATACCAGAGTGGGTTGCCATTTCCTCCTCCAGGGGGTCTTCCTGACCCACGGACCAAACCTGCATCTCCTGTGTCTTTTGCATTGCAGGTGGAATCTTTACAGGGGCTATCTAAATCTATCTCATTCATGCAGATAACAAGGTATACTTTACACTCAAGAATTTGGGGCCCCTTCCACTAAGACTCTCTCTCTGAATGTTCATCTCATTTTTTAATGTCCGCAGTTGCTCTCAACTCTGTCCTTTGCTTCTTCAGCCCCAAAAGACTGTGGTTTTTTTTTTTTCTATCAGAGTTTCAGTCACCCTGTGTAACACTGCTGCTGCTGCTAAGTCACTTCAGTCGTGTCCGACTCTGTCCGAACCCATAGACGGCAGCCCACCAGGCTCCCCATCCCTAGGATTCTCCAGGCAAGAACACTGGAGTGGGTTGCCATTTCCTTCTCCAATGCGTGAAAGTGAAAAGTGAAAGTGAAGTCGCTCAGTCGTGTCCGACTCTTAGCGATCCCATGGACTGCAGCCCACCAGGCTCCTCCGTCCATGGGATTTCCCAGGCAAGAGTACTGGAGTGGGCTGCCATTGCCTTCTCCGTGTGTTAACACCAACTTCAGCCTAATCTCAGATTTAAAGCCATAAAAACAGACACTTGTTATTACCTTCTTCTGAGTTTTAATTTTCCTTCAGAATATATAAGCTTTTCAAAATAATTTTCTTTCTTTCTTTACTTTTGGCTGTGGTGGGTCTTTGCTGCAGCACTGGCTTTTCTCTAGCTGCGCTGAGTGGGAGCTACTCTCTAGCTGTGGTGTGCACGCTTTTCATCATAATGGCTGTGTTATTGCCGAGCGCAGGCTCGAGGGCACTCGGGCTTCAGTAGTCGTGGCTCCCAGGCTCGAGGGCACAGGCTCAATAGTTGCAGTACATGGGCTTAGTGGCTCCAGGGCATGTGAGATCTTCCCGGAACAGGTATCGAACCTGTGTCTCTCGCGTTGGCAGGCAGATTCTTTACCACTGAACCACCAGGGAAGCCCAGAACATATCAACTTTTATTCACTATCCAGCACCTTCAGGGGTGTGTGTGTGTGTGTGTGTGTGTGTGTGTGTGTGTGATTTCCTCCAGGGTTTATAGTTGTTGCTTGAGGGAAATTTGGTCCAGAAAAAGCTTCCTGGTCGTACTGAAAACAGAAGCCTTCATCCTTTTATTTTGCATTTTTGGATTAGAATGTGATGGAGCATCTTTTCACATGCTTATTTCAATTCATATTACTTATTTTAAAGAACTTCATAGTCATGTCCTTTGGCCATTTTTTCATACCCTTCCTTTTTTTTGTTTTCTCCTTTTCTTTTGATTTCTAAGAGCTCCTATGTCAAGAATATATTTCTATCTGTTTTACTTGTCACAGATATTTCCCCTAGATTGTCATTTTCCTTAACTGCTTATGTTTTGCCCATGAAGAATTTTAAATGTTGTGTGTAGTTAAGCTTATCAATCATGTCTTTATGGTTCCTGAATTTTGGAGTCAGGCTTAGCAATCTCTTCAGCATCAAGATGTATATATATAAATGCTAGTCTTTTTACAACTTTTAAATATTTTAACATTCAGCTGTTTGATTTATTTATAATACATTTTAATGTAAGGACTTAGAAGATGAGCTGATTTATTTTTCCAATATGTAACTAGTTGTCCTAATTTGACTTAGTTAATTCATCTTTCCTCACTGATTTTGCAATGCTAACTACATTACTTAATACTTTCTTTTTTGGATTTTTAAATATACTTTATTCTGACTATTCGAGGGATGGTATAGAAATGAATTTAACATTGTATTTACATGCTCTCAATACCACCAGCAGGCTGGATTTCATCACTGAATAGTTTTTTCTATAAAACTTTGTAGATGCCATTTGTCTTAAGTTCTTGCATATTTGAGAATGTCTACTTTTTACTTCTTCAATGTGAATGACATATGCAGCAAGTTTAAAATTCCTAGATCACGTTTTCACTCAGAATTCTACAAACATTGGTTCCTTGTTTTCAGACACTGGACATTGCAGGATAGTGCGGACAAGTCTGAAACTGGCCTGACTCAGCCTTTCCCGAGTGACTTGCTTTCTCTGCCTGAGTATCTGCAGTAGTAGTGGTAATGTTAGTTGCTCAGTCATGTCTGACTCTTTGTGATCCCTTGGAGTGTAGTCCTCCAGGTTCCTCTGTCCATGGGATTTTCCAGGCAAGAATACTGAAGTGGGTTGTCATTCCCTTCTCCAGGAGATCTTCCCGACCCGGGGATTGAACCTGGGTCTCCTGCATTGCAGGCAGATTCTTTATCATCTGAGCCACCAGAGAAGCCCTGTAGAATTTTTATTTTCTCTTCACTTTCTTATTTATATATCTATCATATTCCTGCAAACCATTAATATTATGTTAAATTTTTTCCTGTTTCCAGCAATGTCTATTTTTGTTCCTTTAAATGTCTTCCATTTTTATGTTTACTTCTTTATTTTTCTTTTATTCTCCTAATCTCTACTGTCTCATTTTTAAACTAATGTTGTTGTCCTATCTTATTTGATCTCTCCAATTTCTTTGAGTTTTATTTTTTCCCAAAGAGTCCATATCTTCTCTAATATCTTTGAAAGTTTGAAGAAGTACTTGTCTGACAGTTTCTTCTGTTTCTGGAGTGATTCTTCCTTTGCTATGAGCCCTTAATCTATATTTTGTTATATTCCTTCCTCTAGCCCCCAGCAGACTCAAACTTTATTCATCTGACATCAGATCCCAAATTGCACTTCAGCAGGATCTAATTGGGTGAGAGTATAGACTCTGGAGCCACACAGATAAAATCCCAACACCGCCACACACTAGCTCTCTGATTTTGAATAATTAAATTGGTGTATTATGTACTCCTGGGCTTTCCTGGTGGCTCAGACAGTAAAGAATTGGCCAGCAATGCAGGAGATCTAGGTTTTATCCCTAGGTTGGGAAAATACCCTGGAGGAGAAGATGGCAACCTACTCCAGTATTCTTGCCTGGAGAATTCCATGGGCAGAGGAGCGTGGCAGGCTACAGTCCACGGGGTCGCAAAGAGTCGGGCATGACTGAGCATCTAACATTTTAGGGCTCTTCCAAGGGTTAAAGTGTTTAATACAGTGCCTGGTACATAGTGTCCCATAAATATTTAGAGAAGGATAACTGTGATTATTACTTGAGTAATAATACTTATCTTGTATCCTTTTGGTTTTATCTAAGAAATATCTAGGTCTAAGAGTGCTAAATTGATTTCTCTGTTTGGTTCATCCTAGAAAGTTACAAAATAGGCTATTGGTGAGGTTGATTACAGTGAGTCCTCTCCATATGAACCTTTAAGTTTCAGACTTTCAAAGATGGGAACATGTTACTACCCAGACATCACTGGATCATTTTTTTCAAGAGGGCAGATCAGGCATGAGAGACATTGCAGCTTGCCCTCCATCTCCTATTGCTGATGATCTATCAGCTCTACCATCTCCCACCTCCTCTCCTTCATCCAGTCAGTAACTCTTCTTGTCGGTTCACTCAATGTCAGCCCCTGTGTGTCAGCTGTTGTACTGTACTACTGTACTTTTCAAGGTACAGTCCTGTAAGATTGAAAACGCTTATTTTTGTGCTTGTGTTTTATGTACATATTATTTGTGTGAAAAGCATTACAAGCCTATCACAGTAAGTACTGTACAGTCGATTGTGTTAGTAGGGTAACTAGGCTAACTCTATTGGACTTACGGACGAATTGGACTTACAAATACGTTCTCAGAACAGAACTTGTTTGTATGGAGGGGACGTACTGTATCACCTACCAATAAAGAGCTATCCCCATCTGCTGGCCACACTCAGAAATTAAAAATAAAAGGCTGTCCAAATATGGTTGTGGAAGAAGAAATATCTCATTTTACATCTACCGTGACTTGTAGAATCTTTTCAACAGGGAGCACACCACTTTCCTCTCTTCCTCACCCACCCACAAACACTCTAACAACCATCATCCTGTCACACAATGCTGGCTCATTGTTCGTACACTTATTTAATTGAGGCAAACATTTCTTTTCAGTTTAGAATTTAGACTTGTCTTAAACGGAGCCTGGACATGTTTCCCTTCCTTTCTGGCTTGATTGTCCCAGAGGCTTAGCCTCCAAAGTCTTGGATCTCTGTCCCAAGAAGGAGATTATCACTAATGGTTTTCTGTTTTCCTTCTTAAGACTCAGTGCATTCACCCACAAGAACCAACAGGCCTGGTATGTAACTCACATGCATTGTATTCCTAGCCATCATTAATGCTAAACAGGAAAAACAAATCTCTTAATTGGTCATTCCATGCTTGGAAATATAAGAAGAGCTGATAAATGAGCTCTTGGGGAGAGTTCTAGTTACCTTCCAGCTGGAACTAAGTCATCTCAGACTGAATCACGATCACAGCTCTAGGTCTTGGTTTTTGAGTCTTGAACTTTCTGAGACCAGTGAATTTCACCAGAGCTTTCCATGAGGTGCAGGAAAGTGGCAATCCAGATTCTGCTCTTTCTCTGTGACTCAATCGGCTAGTGAGTTCGGAGGTTAACTGGAAGATTGGTGGTTTGAATCCACCCAGGGATGTGTCCTTTAGGGCTTCCCTGGTGGCTCAGTGGTAAAAGAATCTGCCTGCCAAAGTAGAAGACTCAAGAGATGTAGGTTTGATCCCTGGGTTGAGAAGACTCCCCCGGAGGAGGAAATGGCAACCCACTCCAGTATTCTTGCCTGGAGAATTCTATTGACATAGGAGCCTGATGAGCTGCAGTCCATGGGGGTCACAAAGAGTCAGACACGACCAGGCATGCAGGCACTGATTGCTACAGGTTGCAGGGGAGTGGCTTCGGACAGTGGCTCAGGTCAGCATGGCAAGAGGAGGAGAAGGTGATGCTGAAAAAGAGCCTGCCTTTGCCTTTCTACATCAAAGGTGTCAGCCTCTTTGCCCCCTTCGGCCTTCTTGTTAGCAGGGCAACAGTTAACTGATTCTGCCTGAGAGGGAGCTACCCTTCTCTGCCTTCCAAGAAATTGCCAGTCTCCCACGCTCACAAGCTCTGTGGCCTCACAGTGTACCTGTTTCCCATAGGATCTCTTCCCGAGCCCAGCAATCCAACGAAGAAACTCCCTCGCTTCTCCATGCCAAGGGATAAGCTCTTCCTGTTCCACTGTCGCTGCCCACCCCAATCACCGCCTGTCGCACTACCTGCAAACCCTCTCACCATCCTCTCTCCAGCTTCTCCCACATCCTTCTGCTGTTCTCTTGCCAACCTGCTGCTTCTCTTCCCACTCTCTCCTACCCTCTGTGCCTCCCTGATTCTTCTCATGTTTCACTCATTCTTTCCTTCCACAGCATCACTCTTTTCCCATGCTTTTGTAAGGTCTTCAGGCTGGCTTTTGTTCATTTGAAACACACCCTAATTTATTACTTCTTTTCCTCTGTGTTCCCATAATACTTGGTTCATGTTTATAATATAACACTCATCACAACTTTACTGTCTGTATCTTCCTAGTCCAGACTGAGGCCTCATGGATAGCAGGCCCTATCTTTCTCTTTGAATCCCCAGCACCAAATACAGCCCCTGGCCTAGTTGGCACTTAGTTTGTTGAATGAAAGAATATCTGTGCTATTTCAAATCTTCACTTGTTGATCAAATTTTCCCTGATGGTTATTTTCACTATACTTCATCTGTGTTTAAGATTATTATTTTTTTAAAAGATTTTTTTTATGTGAACCATTTTTTTTCTTTACTGAGTTTGTTATATTGCTTCTGTTTTATGTTTTGGTTTTTTGGCCACGAGGCATGTGGGATCCCAGCTCCCTGACCAGGGATCAAACCTGTACCACCTGCATTGAAAGCATAGTGACCTAACAACTGGATTGTCAGGGAATTCCCTAAAAATTATTTTTAACTTTTCACTTTGAAGTAGTTTCAGACTTTCAATAATGTTGTACAAATAGTGGAAAAAATTCTCATATACTCTTTAATCAGATTCCCCAAATGTGAGCATCTTACATAACTATAGAACATTGATCAGAACGAGAAAGTAAACACTGATACAGTACAATCATCTACAGAACCTATTCAAATTTTATCAATTGTCCCATTAATGTCCATCTTCTGAATGAGGATCCAAATCCAGGATCGCACATGATACTAGGTCGCCTAAGATCTCCTTAGTCCTTTTGAGTCTGGGTAGTTCCTCAGCCTTTGTTTTTCATGACTTTGACATTTTGTAAAGATACTGGCCGGTTATTTTGTAGAATGCCTTTCAAAATGGGTCTGTGTAATGTCTCCTCTTGCTTATGTTCACGTCTTATATTTCTGCTAATAATACCCTTCTCAGTGCATTGTATCAGAAGATGCACGACGTCTACATGTGCTGTTAATGATGTTCTTACGCCTATCACCTGGTTAAGGTGGTCTGGCAAGTTTCCCCAGTCTACGCTGATTGTAATTAGCAAGCATCTTATAGGAATATGTAAATATGATGGTTCTTATCACACTTCTGTCCACTGATTTTAGTATCCTTTGAGGATTCTGGACTGCAGTGATTATTATGGTTGTTGTTTTCCAAATGGTGGCTTTCTATTTCCAAGTTTTTTAACAAGGCTGGGAAAATGGTTTGCCCGTGGTGAATCCTGCAGGACCCAGCCCCAGGAATGACCCTAGAACATTCTCTAAATGAGGCCTTAGCATTTAGTGTAGCACACTGGGTCACAGGTCTCGCTAAACATTTTAAGCCTATGGACTGCTCCTTTTTCTTTTCTCCCCCTTCCAGTCTCCCTCAAATCTCCTATTTGTGGATACAGAAAGGCTCTCCTGATGGGTGGTGGTGTTCCTGAGGAGACACCAAGAAGGGCTATCAGAAGAAAATTGATCACAGCTTAATTATTAATTCATGCCCCTAAAGTACATACTGTGGAGATTAATGCTCCAAGTCAAAAGATCCTTGGCTCACAGTTTTAGAACCACTGCCTTAAAGGACAGCTGCCTAAGACCAAGGCAGTGTATAACAAACCAAGACCTACTGTTTCTGTAGCACCACCTCCCCATCCATTCTGAGCTAAGTCACCAAACTGATGACCTTGAGGATCTTTTCCAAAGCATTTAGGAAAGCTGCTGATTCTGGGGGAGGGGTTGGAAGCCATATGAAATTATGAAGTGCCAAAACTGAGGATCCTTCACATAAGGTCTGTTAGCTTCCATTAGTCCCTGAAGCATGGAGTGTTTAATATCTAGACAAATTTCCCCATCCATAGACAGTGTGTCTGAGAAAAGAAAATCCTTCTTTAGCCACATTTGCAATAGTTAGCTTTCAGTGTGACTGAATTTAGGTTGATTATTCTCCGGTTAGAGAGGTGGAGGTAGTAGAAATCTGCACACTTTTAGGGGACTGCAAAGCAACCATCTGGAGAAGGAAATGGCAACACACTCCAGTATTCTTGCCTGGAAAATCTCATGAGAAGCCGAGCAGGCTACAGGCCATGGGGTTGCAAGAGTTGGACACGACTTAGTGACTAACACACAAAGCAACCACCACCCAGAATTCCTAGCTGCATGAGGACTCCTTAGGATAAACAGGTAAGTGGGCATTGGAATTTACAGTCAGCACTGAGATGAAGAAAAATAAACAGTGGCTGTCTCAGGCCCTGGGATCCTTAGATATGGCCCTGTTTCTAGACTTGGTTTCTTTAAAAAAATTTTTTTTTTAGAATAGTATTATTGAAGTTTAATTTCCATAGCATAAAACTCATTCATTTTAAGTATGTAGATCAATTCCTTTAAATTTATAGATCTGTGTAACTGTCACAAAAATTCAATTTTAAAACAGTTCTGGAACTTCCTTGGTGGTCCAGCAGAAAGACTACTGCACTCCCAGTGCAGGGGGCCTGGGTTCTATCTCTGATCAGGGAACTAGATCCTACATGCCACAACTAAGAGTTTGCAGGCTGCAACTAAAGATTCCGCTTGTTGCAACTAAGACCTGGCATAGCCAAATAAATAAATAATATTAAAAAAATTTTTTTTCTAATGCTACAACAGCGCACTCTTTCCACTTGTAGTCAATACCTATTCCCACCTCCAGCCCCAGGCAAACACTGGTCTATTTCCTGTCTCCATTGATTTGCTTTACATAGACCTAGTTTCAGTGTTGGAGAGGAGTCTCTCAACTGAACTGCCCCCTCCCACTGCCCAAACAAGACCAGCTGGCCAGAGTTTGGTTGAAAGACCTGTGACGCTTGGGGATGGGGGTCTGGCTTTCTCCTGTGTGGGCGCACTGTTGGCAGCATGTCCTCTGGGACCCTTGGGTGACATGGCAGGGGCTGGCGGCATCCCCAGGGGACAGTGATGGTAGCAGGAAGAGTGAGAGTTCCAGGAACACATGCGGTTGGAACTGGAAGCCAATTCTGCTGTGATTAGAACCCACATCTGTGATTTTCCTCCACAGCTGGGACAACCCCTGGGGGAACAAAAGTTACATTCATGAATAAATTAAAAGCATGAGCTGTTTCTTCTTTTTCTGTAATTCCTTAAAACTGATCATAATTGCTTTTGAAATCTGTGAGAAATAAATAAGTCTTCCATAGGGTGGGAACAGGAACATCTTTATGTTCAAGTTGCAGTCCCAAGTGAATTTTTCAGAACCCTCTGAGAATGAATTGCCTAAATACTTCGTGATAGCACAAAAGCTGTCTGTTATGAGAACCATGTTCTAAACAGAGGCCTTCTTTAGAGCCATAGGACTGAGGTTATTCTTTGTAACTCATACATTTTTCTGGTCAGCAGTGGAAGATGTCCTTTTTCTTAGCTCTGTCCAAAGGGATGGTCCCGCCTAAAAAGGAACACTCTTTTCTCTCATTTCTCAATAGGGTCTTGGGGGCAAAGCTCTCATTTCACACTCTGAGCTTCGAGCTGACAGGGACCCTTTAAGACTTGGCTTCACCAGCTGGGTTCTCTGAAAGAGTGGCTTCAGGGGACATTTGGACATACATGTCTCCACTGGGCACAGTGAAGCTGAAATAACCAGGGCACAGATGGAATGCTCTCTGGGCGCCAGTCATGGGGAAGAGGCTAGAAACACACTATCCTTGTCCATCTCTGAGCATCACAGGCCCAGGGCCATAGAGCTTCACAAAGGCCGCACCCTGGAGCAGTTATTGGTGGGGATTCTTCCAGTGCTGCAGCGAAACGTGTTACTCAGGACCCATGTGAACTCGGTCAGAGCTGACTATAGCCACGGCCTCATTTTGGGACCACTTGATTTGGAAAAGCACTTGAGGGGGCTTGAGATACTGGGGAGGGGGCTGGAGGGAGGGGGAATGACTAAGCCCCTATCAAGGCTGTTTATATTAGTCATATTAATGTTATTGTTTCCTGCACAGGAACAATAAGTTACACAGCCTCAAAGGCTCTATCCTCTTCTGGAATGTGCTGGGAACACACTGAGAAGAGAAGATAGGGCAAATTAGCCTCCTACTGAGTGTTATTCGTTCATTCATTTGTTCAGTTAATCACCTTGCTGTTCAATGAATATTTATCAAGTGCCTAGTAAGTGGGAGGCACTATGCTGGGTGCCAGGAATGGTAACAGTGAACAAGATAGATAGGGTCCCTGCACTTGGGGGCTTCTTTTTCTAAGAATTGGGGTAGAGTTGATTTACAATGTTGTGTCAGTTTCTGATGTACAGCAAAGTGAATCAGTTATACATATACATATATCCATTCTTTTTTGGATTCTTTTCCCATATAGATCATTGCAGAGTTCCCTGTGCTATACAATAGGTCCCTATTAGTTATCTGTTTTATATATAGTAGTGTGTATGTGTCCATCCCAGCCTTCCAATTTATCCTTTCTTCCCTTACCCTCTGCCTCCAACCCTCCATAACCATAAGTTTATTTTCTACATCAGTAACTCTATTTTTGTTTTGTAGCTAAGTTCATTTGTAGGCTTTTTTTTTTTAGATTTCAGGGAAGCTTTTAAATATGATACATTCTAGATATTAAGTGTTAAAAGGGAGATGAGCGAATACAATAGAAAGTGTTTGGGGAGGGCTGTCTTAGCAAGGGAAGTGCTCACAGATCTGAATGGCAGGATAGAATCTGTCTTGTGACAGCCCGAGGGAGGAGAATTCCAGGCCGTGGGATTGTCCCAGGCAGAGCCCCTGTGATAGGCCTGTGTTTGAAGATCAGGACAAAGGCTAGTAGCGCAGAGCTCAGAGAACAGCCCCAGGGCAGGCTGGGACCAGGGGTCCAGGCAAGGTGGGAGCGGAAGACGGAGGCAGGTTGATGGAGGGTGCTGCAGGGCTTGGTAAGGAGTTCGGGCTTTGTTCTTCTGTTGTCATCCAGGCCGGTCTTTAAACATTCTTTCCCAGAGAACTCAGTTTCATTTAAAGTCCAAGGAAGCAGCAGGGTGGGCAAGACTGTACCCTCCTCCCACATCCCCATTTCAAACCAATATGCCTCCCTTCCTTTATCAGTTTTGTTCACGCAAATGCTGTGTAGGATTTCACCTCTTAAAGGTTTCAAAGTGGTGGCAGATGAGAGCAGACATTCTTTCACTTTCCCATCAAGAGGTGCAGTTTATTTATCCTGGTCTTGAATCTGGGCTTTGAGCAACAAATGTGCCAGAAGTGATGGCTTTAAGAGGAGCTTTAAGAGGATGGCAGCTCCCACGTCCCCCTTGACAAACGGGCTCTTGGAGCCTCAGGCGCCATCTAAGAAATCCTCCTACTCTATTGAAGAGACCACATGTCAGAGAGCCAAGAAAGCAGCCCACAAGGAGATCTGAGGCACCAACATACGTCTCCAGTCAGGGTGTTCCGGCCACGCCCTGGCCATTTGAGCCATCCTCGAGGACCGGAAGACGCCATCTTGGATGTTCTGTCTCCCACATACATCACGTGGAGCAGGGATAATCCCATTCCGCTCGCCTTGTCAAGGATCTCAGAACTGTGTTCAAAATAAAATGCAGTTTCATTCCTCTATGTTTTCCTGTCGTTACACAACAGTAGAAGACTGAAGGAAAGGTTTGAACAAAGAGTTTGAAGGCCACCCTCTGAGTAGAATCAATGATCTTACAAAGAACTCCAAGAGCTTTTATCTCCCCCGCCTTGGGAGATAGGGAGGAAAGTGGCCAGGGCAAGAACTCTGGAGTAAGAGGGTCCTGGAGTTGAATCATGACATAACTCAGCTTCTTCATTTCTAAAATGCAGATAATAATACATGCCTTGGAGGTTTAATGAAAGACTTAAAATCAGACGCTTTAAGATTTTGGCACATAATAAGAGCTCAACGGATTATAGTTATAGTGTAGTCATCAAGGCCCTTCCAATGAGAGGGCTTGAGACAGGTTGCTTGGGTTGGAAAGCCTGCTTGGTGGGGCCAGAATTTGGTCACTACCAGAGTCCACATGAGACCACAGTGCAGGCGGCAGTGAGAGAAAGGGCCATACCCAAACCTACTATCGAATTTCCTTAAATATCAACCTGTCATGCAGACACAGTATTTCATAACATTGAACTAGTATTGAGACTACTTTTTCCTTTTCAGTTCTCTATCAATCCTGATAAAGTAAAAATGTGTTCCTACAACTTTAATACCTCCTTTAAATACTTGCTAATCTAATTCCTTTTTTAAAAATTTTATCAGAGAGATCGAAACATACAATTTTAAATTTAGACCATTTAGCAGGCAACAGTATTTGCACTAACATTGATATCATTGTTTCATTTTCATTGTATTTATTTTGACCCATTACTAGTTTCTTTCTTTTTTTTTTTTTTTGCCTTGACTTAAAGATTTCCTTGAAAATAAATGAAGAACATGAAGAACAGGGAATCAGTTTAAAGTAGAATGTTAGATGAGAAATTGTACAAGTGGTGTTTGTGAGTGTGTTCTAAGTCGCTTCGGTCATGTCTGATCTGCAACTTCCATGGACTGTAACTCGCCAGGCTCCTCTGTCGATGGGATTCTCCAGGCAAGAATACTGGAGTGGGTTGCCATGCCCTCCTCCAGGGGATCTTCCCCACCCAAGGATCGAAGCAGAATCTCTTATCTCTCCTGCGTTGGCAGCTGGGTTCTTTACCACTAGTGCCACTTGGGAAGCTCTCTACAAGTGGTGTAAGATGTGGCCAGGATTTCAACAAAGGTACATAGAAGACCTTTGCAAATGCTTTGTCGTCGGCCCTACGTTGGGTTCTCACAGTCAAGAAAAGCTGATAAACTCCCTGTATGAGTGAATTGTCCCTCTGCCACCTCTGAGGCCCAGGCACGCCACAGCCCTCTGGGACGTAGAAGCATCAGTCAGGGGTGGCAGGAGCAGAGGACAGCTTCATGGCTGAGGATCTAACACACAGTCAGCTCTGGGCATCCAGGTGATGGCTTCTTGGTTTCCAAGTCCTTTTCAGAGCCTTGCTCACCCCAGAGCCGCCACATCTGCCCTGGGATGCCTGACTGGGCAGTTCTGTCCGCTCAGCTCTCTCTGACCTTCCCCCATTCCCCCCGCCCCCCCTTGTCTGCAGCTCTTGCTCCCCTAATGCGCTCAGCACTTTTAGCTGTTCTGTGATATTCTCAGAGGACACGGAGATGAGAGCCTTGCTGAAAATGTGCATCTTCTGCAGAAAAGGGCCACGGAACACTTAAGAGAGGAAAAGGACAAAAAGATCAAAGTGGTTTTGGAACAGAAGAGAGAAAGAGGGGCTATAAAATTTGAATGAAGTGCTTGGAAAAAAAAAAAAAAGCAGGAGAAGGGAGCTAGCTTTGTTCAGCAGTTAGAGCTCAGAGGGGAGAAATGACAAGAACAGGGATGAGTGCCCTTTAAATTCAGGGCTGCTGAAACACTAGAAATATTAATGTCACTCTGATCAAAGCACGCAAACCTTTCCCAGTGTTGATCTGGAGCAGTGAGTGTGAGTGTAGCAGTTTTGTCACTGACTCAGTGTTTCCACGGCTCCCTTATCCTCCCAGGAATCTGTTTCTGGGTCACCTCCTCAGTGAGGCCTTCCGGGATCACACAGTCTAAAACAGTGTTACCCTCTCTCTAGCTCTGGTTCCCCTGCATCTTTTCTCAGCACACTTACCACTTCTCGGAAATTTATTTGGTCATTTATTTACTGTCATTCTCTCCCCTTTAGACAGTAACTCCACAAAAGCAAGACTTTGCCTGTCATTGTGTCCCCAGCTCCCCTGGCATGGAGGAGACACCCAACAAATAAATATTGGGAAAATGGGAACTTCCTTGGTGGTCCAATGGTTAAGACACAGATCTTCCATTGAAGGCGGTACAGCTTTGATCCCTGGTTGGGGAATTAAGATTCTGCATGCCACACAGCAAGGTCAAAAGAAAAAAATTGTTGGAAGAATGACTTCAACCAGCTGAGGTTTATGAATATATGTGAGATAATACTAGGAATAAAAGAAGAGTTAGACATGAATTTTGCCCTAGAAGGACTGTCTAATATTGATAATAATCACTATCAGTTTTAGCGGGCTTACTACCTGTTAGGTACCTTTTATCTTCATGTTATTTTGACTGATAACTAGGGGTGATGTTATATAAACATATTTAGCAGCAGGTATTGTACACACAGACCCATCAATACCATGAACTGGCACTCAGATATTAAATAACAATACCAAGGTCTGAGGCCCAGGAAACCTTAGAATCAAAATTTGAGTGAAGGTGTGGCTGATTCCAACATACATTTCCTTAACCCACTACACGAGGACGTATTGTCCTGCTTGTAAAGATGTACGGGCACCTACTGTGTGAACTGCAGTAACATGATCTCTGCTCTCAGACGCTATACACCTGGCAGGGAAGCTGGGGACTTTGGGGCCAGACCGCCCTTGGGAGCCAGCCCGACCCGCTCCCTCTGCCATTTTGGCTGCAATAGGTGGGAGGGCCAAAATGCATACAAACAGAAAGAAGAGAGAAGCGGGAGGGAGGAGGAGGAGCTGAGAGGACAAGCAGAGAGAGCCTGAGTGCTTGGTGGGCTTGCTGTTCTCCCCAGGGCATCTCCCTGCTCACCCCGAGGTCACCTCCACCTGTGGGCGTTGTCCCCGAGTGGCAGCTGGCTGAGCTCTCCAGCAAAGGCTTTTCACTGTACACAGTCACCCGCATCTCAGCTGATATGAACAATATCACCGCAGTCAAAGGAAACTGGGACCTGTGCTGCCTGCCAGCTGCCGGTAGCCGGGCGCACGCTGAGCTTCCACGTGTTTCCGCGAGTCCCCTCCTGGCCTTCCCTGCAGTCAGTCCACTGTTAGCAGCAGAAGGGGCTGCTTCATCTGTATTTCTCTTCTGCTGTGGTGGTCTCACCGTCCCATTTTCTTTTCCTTTTTCCTCTTTTCGGCTTTTTTACAAGTGATGGCGCTGCGGGCTCGAGGGTAACATGTTCCATCACGCCTTGAACATGGGGCGGATGGTTAAATTGTGTCTCCAGGTTCTCTGGTCATTGACAAGGAAGTCGTGTTCCTTTACGGACTGACGTCACTGTCACATTTTCAGGTTCAAGGTTCTAAGACAGAGGGCAGTCTCTGACTTACCATGTCCAGTTTGCCCTGAGCGACAACGACAGTAACGATTTGCTTTTATTGGAGTGAATCACTGAGACCTCAGGTTGCTCTGTTGCTGCAGCTCCGTGTTAATTACCTGGACTAATGTGTCTTGCTAACTACTGCTTGCTGAATCTGTCATAATTACTGTTAATAATAATATCTGTTTTGGGAATTCCCTGGCAGTCTAGTGGTTAGGACTTGGTACTTTCACTTTAGTGGCCAGGGTTCAACCCCACAGGGAACTAAGAGTTCAGTTCCCATGGGGAACTAAGATCCCATAAACCTCATAACAGTGGCTGGGGTGGGGCAGGGGTGAGGTGGGGTGGGTAATCTGTTGCACATTTTCAGTATTAGCAGGCTTGGCTTAAATGTCCATGGGCTTGGCTTATGGCATGATTTTACCCCGGGGTTACTCTTTTTTTAAAAAAATAAATAAATATTCACTTCATTAATTTTTTAAAATATCTTCAATTATTTTTATTATTCATTTTTCTTTTTTAAATTTTGGCTGTGCTTGGGCTTCATTGCGGCAGATGGGCCTGTTTAGTTGCTGTGCAGGTTTAGTTGCCCCATGGCATGTGAGGTCTTAGTCTCCCAACCAGGGACTGAACCCACATCCCCTGCATTGGAAGGTGGATTCTTAAGCCAGGGAACTCCCCTGGGGTTACTTTTGAGAAAGTAATGATGATAGAATTAAATCTGTGCTTTTGTCCCTCAGTGATGTGGCACAAAACTATTCATAGCTTCCAAATGTATCTTTGTAGATTCTAAATATCATCTGAGTAAACAGACATTTTTGTATTTACCCTGCTGAGTGAAGTCACTCAGTTGTGTCCAACTCTTTGCAACCCCATGGACTGTAGTCTACCAGGCTCCTCTGTCCATGGGATTTTCCAGGCAAGAGTACTGGAGTGGTTTGCCATTTCCTTCTCCAGAGGATCTTCCCGACCCAGGGATGGAACCCAGGTCTCCCGCATTTTAGGCAGACACTTTACCATCTGAGCCAACAGGGAAATCCTATTTACCCCACTAGGCAGATAGTATTCCCCCTGTGTTACCTTGGGAAGGTTAACTAACTTGTTCTCCGTAGTCACTGCGCAGTGGAGGCGGGAAGCTCTTATTCCAAAGCTCATTCCACAGGGCCCTCTGCCTTGACTTGTATGTTGCATCTATTTAATTCCCTATGAGAGATAGTCCACAAAGGGAGAATACTCAGTTATTGACATCAAGGAGAGGAGGGACCAGATGAGGTCACTAGGTGAACCTGGATAAGACAGTTAAAATGCAATATTTAAAAGCACCAGTGTGAAGGGAAACTTTGACATACTGCAGGCACCCAGACAAGGGGAGAGAGAGAAGCTTGACTGCCTAAGAGCACCGGCTTCCCAAAGCTCAGAGAGCTGAGGGAGGCCAAGAAGCACTGAAAAGGCATGGGCAAGCGGGCAAAGAAAAGGTCTGTACGAGGGAGCAGCCTTACAGGGTCTTCAGAGGGACCCAGCCTGAGACACATAAGGACAGAGGGAAAACTAGTTTGGCAATTATTGTAGGCTGTGTGGAGATGAGTGGGTGGAGGCCCAGGACAGTGGGCCGTGGAAGGCTGGTTGAGGAGTTTGGGTTTGACCTTGAGGCAGAGCCAGGTCACAGAAAATTGACGAGGAAGGAATCAGTTGTATGCTGAAGAAGTATCTGAGGCAGGTGGGACTGCTGAGTTTTCTTTGAAAGTAGAATTGGTCCGCAGGCAGTTACTTCCTCTGAGCATGGCAGTGCTGGACCAGACAGCCTCTGTTAGTCAGCCTTGGTGACTAGGAGCTCTTACCTTAGGTCCACCCTGTCGTAATTTTCATAAAGTCATTCTGTTCCCTTAAAAAATTTTTTTGGGAAGATGTCTCAGGTTATGTAATCAGATAGCCTTTCTAGGGTCTTCGGTAATGAGGGAACATAAGCCATCTGACCTACTTTTTATGGGACCTGACTGCCTGTTCCTATATTTTGGCCAGAACCTCATGTCTCATGGAGCACAGTTCCCTTAGGCTGTAGTGAGTGAGCATTAGATTTGGAAGACCTAGGAGATATAAATGTTCAAAGACCACCTCTTTGAATACACACTGAAACATTTATGGATGAAATGATAGACCATCTGGGAAGTGGATAAGGTATATAGTTGAAACCAGATGGACTACAACCTGATCATTGTTGAAGCTGGCTGATGGTATGCAAAGTTTCACTAGAGTGAATATTTTATAGCAGTAGTCAGTCTACAATTGTGCGTTTATTTCAGCAAAGTATCAGTTATACGTATATCCATCCTTTTTAAGATTCTTCCCCCATATAGATCATTACAGATCTGTGCCTTCCGCATTAGCAGGTGAATTCTTTACCACCGAGCCACCAAGGAAGCCTCATACACTGTAGTAGGCATATGTTCTTTCCAGTCTTCTAATTTATCCCTCTCCCCACTTTCTGTCTTGATAACCATAAGTTTGTTTTTTTACATCTCTAACTCTATTTCTGTTTTGTAGATAAGTACACTTATACCTGGGCTTTCTGGTGGCTCAGACAGTAACGAATCCACCTGCAATGATGGAGACGCTGGTTCAGTCCCTAGGTCAGGAAGATCTCCTGGAGAAGGGAATGGCTACCCACTCTAGTATTCCTGCCTGGAGAAGTCCAAGGACAGAGAAGCCTGGCAGGCTACAGTCCATGGGGTCGCAAAGAGCCAGACATGACTAAGCAACTAACACTTTCACCTTCTCTTCACACTTGTATCATTTTTTTAGATTCCACATATAAATGATATCATATCTTTGTCTTTCTCCATCTGACTCATTTCACTTAGCGTGACAATCTGTAGGTCTAGCCATGTTGCTGCAATTGCCATTAATTCAGTCTTTTCCATGGCTGAGTAATGGAATACACTGTATATATGTACCAAATCTGCCATATCCATTTCTCTGTTGATGGACATTTAGGCTATTGCAATGTTTGGCTATTGCATTGCAATGGCTATTGTGATAAACATTGGGGTCCATGTATCTTTTAGAATTATGGTTTTCTCCAGGTATATGCCCAGAAGTGGGATTGCTGGATCATCTGGTGAGTCTATTATTAGTTTTTTAAGGAACTTCCATATTGTGCTCCATAGTTCTCCTGATGACTTTTGTTTGCTTAAAATTTTTCCATCATAAAAAGTTAAAGAAGCAGTACACATACGTCTTTGTTTCAGGCTGCAACATCTAGAAAACCAAACTTTTGCATATCCACAAAGCAGGATCCCAAAGCAATCTTGAGATGTGGGAAAGTCAAGTTGATACAACAAAATCATTTACTGTACGTGGGAGTCTCTCTGAGGACACTGGCCTTGGGTGACTTGTTGACAAGAACATCTCCCTTTGTAGAGATCTGTTCTTTTCCTGCCTGCTTGAAGACTCCGCCTTCCACTCCTTTCCTTTCTGTTTCTTTGTCTATAAGTTAACTTTCTCCCAGGGGCAGAGAGAACTGCTTCTTCAAGAGCCATAAAGGGACGACAGAGCCCTCCAAAGCAGTAGTTTTCCTTTTTTAAAAAACCACAACTCAGAGTAAGAACTATACTCTTTGTCATCGCATACAAACACAAGTGACATGCAAGTATCACAGAATAACACCCTTTACTTAGTGGGATGTGAAAGTGAAAGTGTTAGTCGCTGAGTCTGTCCGACTCTTTGTGACCCCATGAACTGGAACCCGCCAGGCTCCTCTGTCCATGGAATACTCCAGGCAAGAATACTGGAGCGGGTTGCCATTCCCTTCTCCAAGGGATCTTCCCGACCCAGGGATTGAACCCAGGTGTCCTGCATTGCGGCCAGTCTCCTGCATTGAGGGCAGATTCTTTACCATCTGAGCCTCTCAGTGGGATACATTCTGATATTTTTTGTTCAGCTCTATTCTAGTCAATTCTATTCCAGTATTTGGAAAGGCTGTTGTAATCCACCAAACTGATTTCAGGATCACTGATGTGTTGCAGCCTGCAGTTTTAAAAAATGGTTAATGAAAGGATACAGTGTGCAGGAAACTTAACATTTAAAACATCTGGCCTGGGGTTGAAGTCATAGACAGCTGGATTTCATTTGTATCTGACAGTGGAAAAGGCCTCAACACTTCTTTAAGTGGGCGGAAGGTCAGATCTATAATGCTTGCCAAGGATTGACTAAAGTATTAAATTTCAGCAGATGTGTTAATTGATGTACCCATCAACAGTGAGTGATCATAGCTGCACATAGGCCTTAAAATTGGTTTTGGTGGAACTGGGCTTAGCCACGTGCTGTATTATAATGGTAAAAAGGGGGTAGCAATGTCTTCACACCCCACTATGGCTATTGCTTGGAGTGGACACCAGACAATGGTGTAAAACTGTGCATGTCCTTTTGAACCAGAGGGACCTGAAGTTGGACCTTACCAACTACCAACCATGTGACTTTAGACGCATCAGTTAACCTCTCTGAATCTCAGTTGTTTTTCTTTTTTATCAGAACAGAGATGGTTCTGCATTAAATAAGATAATATATTTAATGATAATGATAAGTGAATATCATTAGATACATTAAGTAAATATCATTTATTATTAACTATCATTAAATATATCATTAAATATCATTAATGATATTATTTAGCATATCATTAAAGAGACACCAGCAGGGATGGTGTCTCTCTCATTACGGAGGTTGGTCAATGTCAACACATAAGACCTAGTGCAAACCCGGCACCGATATCATTAAATAAATAATAATGATATGTAATAATATCATTAAATAAATAAACAAGATAATATCATTAAATAAGATAATATATAGCATCTTGGAGAAGGAAATGGAAACCCATTCCAGTATTCTTGCCTGGAAAATCCCATGGACAGAGGAGCCTGGTGGACTACAGGCCGTAGGGTCCCAAGAGTTGGACACCCTTAGCGACTAAAGCACCACCACCATAGCGTCTAGCCCAGAACCTCGCGTGAGAACAGGTCATCAACTGACATTATTACCCTCTTCATCTCCCAGCACAGAGGCCATAGGCGGTTTCCCATGAAGGCTTCTCAATCGAGTGGCCTGTATGGCAGAGGCTTGCTGCAGGGGAACCCTCAAACAGAGAGAAGCCTGAAGTGCCAACTAGCCAAGAGAGAAGCTGCATTTTCAGGCAAAGTGACGTAGGAACATAATTTGCCAGCTTTAGGTGTCCAGTTCCTCAATCGTGAAGTGGAGATGGGGAAATGCAATGTTCTTCCAGAACTCTTGGCTTATGTTTCGTAAAGACATTTAGCTTCCTGGGCACCAAGTCACACTCACTGAGTGAATCATAGTCATCCCAACCCCACGTTCATCAGCTCACTGGGTCCTTTCAAGTCTGCTTCCTCAGTCTCTCTCCAAGCCATCTCATCATCTCTTCCTCTGACCCCGCCTCCATACCTGTTTGCTGGACTCCTGGCTTCTATTCTTGCTTGTTTTCTGTTCAGTCTCTGCAGTCATAGAGGTAAAGTTTAACAATGCCGAAGTGACACAGAGACGGCTAGGCAAAATTTCCAGTGACTTCTCTGTGGCCTCTTAACAGAGTACAAACCTGTATGACAAAACCCACTGAAAAAATAAATAAATTAATTTAAAAAAAAACAAAAACAGAGTACAAACCCCTGACGTGTCTGTCTCTAAGACTCAACTTGACCTGGTCAGTGCAACTGCCCCAGCCAGCTGACTGCCACCAGTTTAGGGACAGACACCGGCAGGGATGGTGTCTCTCTCATTATGGAGGTTGGTCAATGTCAACACACAAGAGCTGGTGCAAACCAGACACTGAAAGAACAGCCAGTTCCTGAGTGTCCACTAAATCTTTTTCCATAAAATTATGGCCAGTGCTCTATTTCATGGACAAAATAACTTCTATGTCCTATGGCAAATTGTCTCTTAAAGTCCCTATTATATTTTCTCCTGGCTGTTTAAAGATTAAATTGCCCTATAGGATTTCAAGGTTTTATTTCTTTTTTTTTTTGGAGAACAAATATAGTTTGGGTGCTTTTTCCATGTTCCTCAAAATATTCCAAGTGCACACTAGAATGTACTCATTACTTCTAAAGCCTGGTCTTACCTGGATGTAATGGCTGAAGATCCCCCTTAACAAAAAGAATGCCATGCATTATGGTTTTCACTTCCATTTAACCAGATTAAATATTGGGCTAAATGCTTTATGCCCTGATTAGAGGGGTCTGTATATGAAGTGCTCCTTGAACAAAAGTTATGGGTAATCAAATGTAATTTAATTGAATCATGTTTAATAATTAAGGCAAAACCACTTCACTTAAATAATTATCTTGAAGTGTTTGCAGTAGCAGGGTTAATAGATTTGCTTTTATTTCATCTATGCTACTAGTGTTACCTGATGACAAAATTACGGTGACATGCTGCTCTACAGAAACTTCAGGTTCAGACATTTAGGGTTCCAGGCAGCGTGAGGACTGCCCAGCTGCCTTCTAAGAAGGTGTCAAAGAGCAGTAATCATTGGATCGAGTTCCTCCCTATGGTTTCTTCATAAGGTTGAATTAGCATTCCAAACAGAGCCCTCTGGAGCAAACACATTCAGTTTCCACAAGCATGGTCTCAAACACTGGAAGAGACATCATTCACAGATTTTTTTAGAATAAGGATTACCAAACCACTACTGATTTAAGATACTTCAGTCATTGGGGTGGCAGCTACAGGTGAGACCAATGCAGGATTCAGTGTAGGTAAAGGAGTAGATAATATATGTTAGTTAAACATGTAACAGAAAAGTCAGTTCACCGTGGCCGCCATGATTAAATATTTGTAAGTAGGTGGTTATTTGTTTTGGTTCAGTAGGTCAAAATATCATCTAAGCGCTTGGATACATTCTCTTTCCAGATTGCCATCTTTAGTATGTTGGTTTCATCCTTGACTCATCATCTTGTCACTAGCTGCAGTTCCAGCCGTGCCTCAGCATCCCAGGAGACAAAAAGAGAAGGGAGGCAGCTAAACCACATTTGTCACTTTTCATCAAGAGAACACAAGGCTTTCCCACACTCCTCTGTCCAGCAGACGTCTGCTTGGATCTCACTGACGAACTGGGTTGCATTCTTCCCACACCCCTGCCACCTCACCAGGGAGGCTGGACAATGGGGAACAGGACTTTTATGTTTGCCTTAGACTCACTCTTATCAGAATAAATACTCTCTTTTATTCCTACCTTTAAAAATAAAAGCCTCAAATTTCGTAATACCCTTTTATCCTGAAAGGCAATGACTAGATCATATAACCCATTTATAGTCATCACTTGAAAATAATGCCCTAGCTGCAATATAAAAATAAGAAATAAGAGGAAAATAATTTATGATACAATGTGTACATTTCGATGAATAATTGACTTGGTATGACTCCACCAGTAGACAGAATGTCAGAGTCAGACGTTGCACCTGTTTCAAAGAAATAGTTGAGAAGAAAAGAGAAAGAAGATCAGAAGATATTCCATAGAAAAAGTACAGGAAAATCCAGTGCAAGTTTAAGTAGTAACAAATCACACTTGTCTGAATATAATTAAAAAAAGAGAGAGAGAGAGAGAGGGAAAACCTTAATTGTCCAGGCAATTTACAGAATGTTAAAGTGGAGACAGTGAAGCCTAGGATATTCTCCCAAGTGAGCTGAGCCTTACTGCTAAGTGCAGCATCAAAAATAATTCTTTCTTTATGACATGGAACATCCACTGGGGAAGTACCACAAAAAACCCTTCTCCTAGAGTGAAGACTTCATATCTGAAGATCTATGCTTAGCCTTGAGGACCTACAAAATTTTGTTTCGAAAAGCCCTCTAATAAAAGATATTCAAGGAAAAAAATCATAATAAAAGGGACTGTGCATGCATGCTAAGTCGTTTTTAGTCATGTCCAACTCTTCTCGACCCTATGGACTGCAGCCCATCAGGCTCCTCTGTCCATGGGTTCTCCAGGCAAGAATAATGGAGTGGGTTACCACATCCTCCTCCAGGGCATCTTCCCAACTCAGGGATGAAACCCAGGTGACCCATAGTGCAGGCAGATTATTTACCATCTGAGCCACCAGGAAAGCCCAAAAGGGACTGTGGAGTAAATCAACTAAACCTCAAAAATAAATGAATAAATAAACAAATAATAACTCTTCCAATAACTCCAATAAAAGGGGGGAAAAAGGCTGTAGAGAAGGTGTTTGGTACAATTCTGGCAAGAGGATCAAAATAAGGATGGAAAACAGCAGGCAACCCCCAAATAAATATCATTATTCTCATGGCATAGATTTCTTATCATTATGTTAAACAAAAAAGCAACAATTTCAAATATGGGATGACAAACATGGAATCATTTTGAAAATGACTCAAGTTATAAATTTAAGTCAGAGTCCTGTGTCACGAATCTCCTCGTGCTTAAGAACCTTTGATTTCTAAGTCTATTCACAGGGACTCACATTCTCTCTGCGACATAATCGCATGTGGCAGTTACCAAGGCGTACTGATGTCGGGGTGTGGCGCTGTCAACTCAAATACAAAGAGCAACGCCCAGCAGTGATGTAATCTTCAGTAATAGTGAACAGCTCTTGTGAATTTCAAAACATAGCAAAAACATAATAAAGCATAGCACAATCATTCCTCAATTTATGCAATAGCTGCACTCCTGGAAAATGTCAGTGTTCATTAAAGCTACAGAGCAGATACTTTGTATGTGAAATGGAGTTAGACTCTTGGTCACAGAGAATAGTTTCCTCATCTATATGAGTTTCCAGTAGGCAATAGAAGGATATTTGGGGCTGGCCTTAATGCCAGGGAATTCCCATTGCAGGGCATCCCTCACCCCTGTCCCCACTCTCTGGTACCCCCTTCAATGGTTCAGACATTTACATACACACTTCTAATACACATTTTCTTAACTTTCCTGGAGAATCCACTAGCTTAAGTGGGTCCACATTGGGTTTCACACAATGGCCCCAAGGAACAAAATCGGGGTTCTGCAGGCAAGGAGGAAGGGGGACAGATACTGGGGAGCAAGTAATGATATTTGTGCCACAGGGAGGGAGCTCAAGCAGGTCCTTTCTGAGACCCCGCATCTTACAGGAGGAAAAGGTGGAGGGATGACCATCCACAGGAAAGTCAAGAGGTGGTGATGGGAGGCCCTGAGGTGGGGGTGAGATCTCAATCTCACCAGCACCAGAGCCCTGCCTGGTGAGAAACCACCTCCATCAGAGGCCCCCATGGATCTTGCGCTGCCCAACAAACCCAGAAAAGGAATGTTTTTTTAAAAATTTATTTTATTTTAATTAATTAATGTTTAAATTGCACGAGATCTTTGTTGCTGTGCAAGGGCTTTCTCCAGTTGCAGTGAGCAAGAGCTCCTCCCCGTTGAGGTCCCCAGGCTTTACGTTGCCCTGGCTTCCCTTGTTGTGGTGCATGGGCTCTAGGTCTGTGGGCTTCAGTAGCTGTAGCACGCGGGCTCGGGAATTGTGGCTCCTGGGCTTTGCTGCTCATCTGCATGCGGAATCATCCCAAACCAGGGATCAAACCCATGTCCCCCATATTGGCAGGCAGATTCTTATCCATTGTACCACCAGGGAAGTCCCAGAAAAGGAACTTCTACCTAGGGTATAGTGGCCACACACCAGCCGCCAGGCCCCACCTACTAACCCCTTGTAAGCAGACTAATCTGGAAAAGCAGAACTCAAGAAAATCTCAAATTGTTTCCCTTTCTAGGCCTGTGGGATCTGACCAGGAAGCCACATAATTGCTGCTAGAATTTATCTCACCTAATACATGCTGGACACATAGGGACAGCCTCTCTACGTGGAGAAAGACCACTGGACATATTTAAAATATATTTTTAAGATAGAAGAGCTGCCTGTCTTGAGAAATCAAAGCTATAATATTTCCTTCTGAAAGTATTAATACTTCAAGCCACTGAGAGCTGAAAGGTGCAAGTTGCTCAACTGTGTCCGATTCTTTGCAACTCCATGGGCTGAAGTCCACCAGGCTCTTCTGTGGGATTTTCTTTTCCTTCTCCAGGGGATCTTGGGGAATCAGTCATCGAACCTGGAGACCCAGTCATTGAACCTAGGTCTCTTGCATTGCAGGTGGATTCTTTACTGTCTGAGCCACCAGGAGAGCAAACTTCTGTCATTTGCAAGTCATTAGGGAGCCCTAAACCACCTCTGATTATATCCTCAGAGAGTCAGTGGCATGTTGCACCCAAAACAGGGCAGAAAGCAGATAAGAAAAGAGCAGGAGTTGGGGCAGGAAGATTGTTTATGGATAAAAGACACAACCACTGCATGTGGAAATGCTGTGGCTGATGCTAAGTTAGGGCAAGAAGACAAATGAGGCATTTTCCCACAGTTGAATAGAGACAAAAATGGCACAGAGAAGAAGGAAGCCATGATAACCCAATTCAGAATATTTAAATGTATGGAAGAAACTTCCAGAATGAGAAAATGACAGATGCAGTAATTAAATCTGAATGGAAAGTTACTGTTCTTTTACTTTGCTTTCCCTTCAAATTTGCATGGAATGTGCTACTTATAAACTCAGAAAACCACAAATTACAAAAAGCATGCAATTTAGACAAGAATATCTGTCTAGCAGTCCTATTTCCTTTGTTTTTTGGAAGAGAAATCATTAAAGAGCTAAGGGGGGAAATCCCAGACTGAAAGCCGGAAACCATCAGAAATGATAGTTTCAACCAATGGTGAACATTTGCTGGAAGAGCCCTGTCTTTCTATGTTACTTGTTTGCTTTTAGCTGTCCCCCACATCTGGGGAAAGCGGAACCAGTTCTGTTGTCTATAGTCTTCCTCCTAAGTGGGCTTATTTCATGGATCAAGGCTTCCAACCAGAGGGGACCCAACCTTGCACTGTTTAATTCTAGACCATCTTGCATAAACATCTAGGACCTGGTGTCTGGGGCTATGAGCTCTCCTAGCTAAGGAGGAAATGGTAAGAGAGTAGATGCCGAGATGTCTATGACTTTTATACAGTGGGGGCTCTAGGCCTCCCACCCCAGGGAAGCTCTGGCTTCAGTGACTGGTCATCAGGCATTCAACCTTCCCTGGTGGCTCAGATGGTAAAGAGTCCACCTGCAATGCAGGAGACCTGGGTTCGATCCCTGGGTTGGGAAGATCTCATGGAGAAGGGCATGACAATCCTCTCTAGTATTCTTGCCTAGAGAATCCCCATGGACAGAGGAGCCTGGTGGACTACAGTCCACGGGGTTGCAGAGAGTCAGATACGACTGAGTGACTAAGGACAGCATCAGGTATTCAGGTCTCAAGATGGGGCCTCAGTGCAACTCTCACCACCGGAAAAAGAGCTGGAATCATTGACTCTGTCAAAGTCGTGTAAGAAAAAAAGAGCCCCTTACTGCATGGACTGGGCCACAGTTTTCTTTTAAGGAGAATTAGTGAGATGTTTAATTTTCTCACAGTTATCAATGAAACCAGCTTAATCACATAAGTACCCCCTTGCAGCATGCCAGTGAGCCTTTGCCTTAAGGCTTGTTGCCCCTGAGAGGAAGCAGAGACACTGATACGTATATTTTTAAAAATATTTACTTGTTTGGCCGTGCTGGGTCTCGGTGGAGGCACACAGGATCTTCACTTGTCGCGTGTGGGAACCAGTGCCCTGCCTGGGATAGAACCTGGGTCTCCTGCATTGGGAGTGTGGAGTCTTAGCCACTGGTCCACCTGGGAAGTCCTAGCGCTGATATTTTTAAGTGAATAACATGGACTGTCTTTTTTTTTTTCATATCTGGATATTAAATGCATCAATCATGTGGTTAACAACTGACTGGAATTCCAGTCTTTTTCTTCAACATAATAAGCCTTAGATATATTTTAATGGGGTTGAAAATATCAGCATGTTGCAAACCTGGAAAGAGTCATTATTGTGATCTCAGCCTTAATGATAGTTTGGTCAGGTATAGAATTCTGTTCATAACTGCTGAATGGGTAACCAAAATGTGATATCTAGCAATAAAAAGAAATGAAGTATGGATAAATGCTACTGTATTGGTTGAACCTTGAAAACACACTGTGTGAAGGAAACCATTCACAAAAGACCATATATTGTATGATTCTCTTATTGGAAATGCAAGGCAAGTCTATAAAGACAGAAAGTAGCCTACTAGTTGCCTAGGGGTGAAGTTAGGGAATAATGGCTAAGGGTATGGATTATCTCTTTAAGCTGATGAAATGTTCTAAAATTGATTATGGTGATAGGTGTATAATTGTGTGAAAATGTTAAAAGCACTGAATTGTACTTTTAAATGGTTATGTGATATATAAATTGTATTTCAATATAACTGTTCAAAAAAAAAAAAAAATGAGCCCCAGGCAGTCACTCTTTTCTAGGCATGTGCTTGTATTTAGCACTTTGGCTCGAAGATTCCTGGCTTCCTCCTTCTGCTTTTGAGGCCTCACTTTTGTTGTCCTGTTTGGAATCTCTTTCTCTTTTTAAAAAAAATTGAACCCAGCTTCTCATTTGACTCTCAGCTCCGCTCACTTGCTTAATTTTGGCAAGTCTGCAATCTTGGGTGAGAAACCCTTCTTCCTGCTCCAGCTCCCTACCCCTACCCCAGTGTCAAAGGCAGCCTTCCCCATGATCTTGCATAACAGATGGGGAATTCAGAGAGAAAGACTTGCAGCTCACCTCCTTAGTGGACAAAGGAACCAAGATATTTGCCTTCACCACCACCATCCTCTGGAGAATACTGTGTTTTCCAAAGCAATTTTCCCACTCACTCCTGTACTTGCTTTTCACAGTGAATGGGGTGAATTACATTAATGTAATCCTTGCATTACAGATGAGGAAACCAAGCTCAAAGAGCTGAACTAATTTGCTCCCTGGTCACACACTGGATCACATAACACAGATCTTCTAATTGTAGATTTATTATTCTTTCCGCCCAACATGAAGTTCTTTCGGGTGAATCCTTTACTCTAAATACATTTATCTCTTTCATCTCTGCTCTTCCTGCATATTTATTGAGCAATTTCTGCAGACAAATTGAGAAAAAAGTTCCCAGTTCTACAGACTATTAGAGAATGTAGGCATGCCTACCTCCTCTTGTTGTTCAGCTGCTCAGCCGTGTATGACTCTTTGTGACCCTGTGGACTGCAGCATGCCAGGCTTCCCTGTCTTTGCTCTAATAAACTCTCCACCCCACACTAGCTTCATGCCTACTATCCCCCACTACTTCCTACACATCTACCATGACTTTTGTCTCCTCTCCACTGGGTCAATGACAATCTAACCTTGAACACTCCTCCCTAAGATAACACAGCTTCCCGATAATACAGAATCTCTAGGGATTTTTCTCTGGTTTCCTTCGGTGATATATATGGGTTTTAAAAGGAGGTACCCATGAACAGTGTGCGCATTTGGAAATGCTGTGAAAAAGGGGAAATACATTATCTTCTGAGTCCAAAAGGGCTCAGAACAGAGACGTGCAGATTCATCTTAAAGACACAGCCTGGCTCCCGGACTGCAGGTACCCTGATCAAATGTAATAAATTCTCTAAAGAAAGAAAGCATCATTAAGAGGGGATTGGTTGGCCATGGAGATTAGAATAAGGACAGTCCCTGAAGCAACTGTTAGTGCTGCCCACTCAAACACCATCTATGGAGAAGAGTGCCTAGCCAGGGTGTAGGACAGGAATGACTATTGTAGAACTGGTCCAATGAGTCACTCATATCTGCTGGGACCAAGCCTTCAACTCATGTACCTCCCATCCCTTGCTCTGAAGCCATGCTGACCAAGTAACCACCATCACTCTGCTGACAAAGTTCCATCCTGTCAAAGCTATGGTTTTTCCAGTAGTCATGTATGGATTTGAGAGTTGGACCATAAAGAAGTCTGAGTGCCAAAGAAATGATTCTTTCCAACTGTGGTGCTGGAGAAGACTCTTGAGATTTCCTTGGACAAGTGAGGAGATCAAACCCATCAATCCTAAAGGAAATCAACCCTGAATATTCATTGGAAGGACTGATGTTGAATCTGAAGCTCCAATACTTTGGCCACCTGATGTGAAGAACCAAGTCATATGGAAAGACACTGATGCTGGGAAAGATTGAAGGCAGGAGGAGAAGGGAATGACAGAGGATGAGATGGTTGGATGGCACCACCAACTCCATGGACATGAGTTTGAGCAAACTCTGGGCATAGTGAAGGACAGGGAGGCCTGGCGAGCTGCAGCCTATGGGGTCACAAAGAATCGGACACGACCGCGTGACTGAACAACAACAATACACTGACTTCTCTTGCTTCTGGGGAACAACAGCTGCTTGAGCTGATGTGCACATTGGATCACTATAGAGTTCTGCTTCTCACTGGAAATTACTAAATGAACATGTACGTCAGCTTCTGTGAACGTGAGTCAAACTTCAGTCAAACCTGGGACCCTCCCAAGACTGAGGGTCTGACCCCTGGAGGCTGAAGTCAGGGCCCTGGGTCACTGTAAATCACTGCAAATCATGGAAAATGACACCCTGTGGAGCAGAGTGACACACCCACTTCCTTCAAATGCTTAAACCTAACAGCAGATGCTGGTTGGTTGATGCATTATCCTGGGGGGAGACTTGGAGGAAAAATCAGGTTTTACCTTTGCCTGCCAGAGCCTAGTTCAGTTCAGTTTAATTCAGTCGCTCAGTCGAGTCCGACTCTTTGCGACCCCATGAACCGCAGCACGCCAGGCCTCCCTGTCCATCACCAACTCCCGGAGTTTACTCAAACTCATGCCCATTGAGTCGGTGATGCCATCCAACCATCTCATCCTCTGTCATCCCCTTCTCCTCCTGCCCCCAATCCCTCCCAGCATCAGGGTCTTTTCCAATGAGTCAACTCTTCTCATGAGGTAGCCAAAGTACTGGAGTTTCAGCTTCAACATCAGTCCTTCCAATGAACACCCAGGACTGATCTCCTTTAGGATGGACTGGTTGGATCCCCTTGCAGTCCAAGGGACTCTCAAGAGTCTTCTCCAACACCATAGTTCAAAAGCATCAATTTTTCGGCGCTCATCTTTCTTCACAGTCCAACTCTCACATCCATGCATGACCACTAGAAAAACCATAGCCTTGACCAGACGGACCTTTGTTGGCAAAGTAATGTCTCTGCTTTTTAATATGCTATCTAGGTTGGTCATAACTTTCCTTCTGAGGAGTAAGCGTCTTTTAATTTCATGGATGCAATCACCATCTGCAGTGATTTTCGAGCCCAAAAAATAAAGTCTGACACTGTTTCCACTGTCTCCCCATCTATTTCCTATGAGGTGATGGGACCAGATGCCATGATCTTAGTTTTCTGAATGTTGAGCTTTAAGCCAACTTTTTCACTCTCCTCTTTCACTTTCATCAAGAGGCTTTTTAGTTCCTCTTCACTTTCTGCCATAAGGGGGTGGTGCCAGAGCCTAAGCACTCTGTAATTTTAGCTGCCATTGTTGTTGCCACTGTTTCATAAAACAGAATGTCCAAGGCCACGACATTTGACAATGGAAACCTAAGAAGGATGATCATTTGAACAAATATTTAGTAACAATCGTTATTTGGTGGGAAATGTCTTTGCTCAGTATATGATGTTATTTTCTTTCTTTCTTTCTTTTTTTTAAAAGATTTTTTTGATGTATGCCATTTTTAAAGTCTTTATTGAATTTGTTATAGTATAACTTCTGTTGTTTATGTTCTGTTTTTTTTTTTTTGTCTTTGGCCACAAGACATGTGGGAACATAGCTCCCAAATGAGGGATGGAACCAGTACTCCCTGCATTGGAAGGTGATGTCTTAACTACTGGACTGCCAGGGATGTTCCTGATGTCATTTTCAAAAGCCAGTCTTACTCATCTATTTTAATTCTTAAAAAAAAATTATTTGTTTATCTGGCTGCATTGGGTTTTCCTTTCTGCTCAAGGGCTTTCTCTAGTTGTGGTGAGTGGGGGCTACTCTGTAGTTGAAGTGGCTTCTCTTGTTGCGGAGCACATGCTCGAAAGTGTGGGTTCAATAATTGTGATGCGTGGGCTTAGTTGCCATCAGGCATGTGGGGTCTTTCCAGACAAGGGATTGAACCTATGTCCCCTGCATTGGCAGGCAGATTCTCAACCACTGGACTACCAGGGAAGTCCTACTGAATCCAGCTCCAGTTCTGCAACTTCAACAAGAAGCTGTCTGCTGAGATGGAGCTGTCCACTGAAGTCCACTGAAGTTTCATTGTCATATGGCTTAACTGTGTAGGGGTAGAGTAAAGGTGTTCTGTTTTTATGTGAGGGTTTTTGTCACTATTTATATAAGTTTTATGACGTACGTGAACTTGTATGTTTTATAGAAGTTCATTGAAACTATGAAGCCTCATTTATTGGAAGAAGAAATATCTACCTGAGTCCATGGAGACTGCTGTAGGTCACCTTGAACAATAAATTGGCCTTTTGAGGAGAGGCCTCTATGCAAATGCAGAAAGCTATACACTTGTGGCTAGAGGTTAATGATAGCTAATGAGTTACTTACATTAAGACCTCTTCTCAGAATCATACAAGGGTATCTGTTTTTAGGCACAAAATTGGAATGAACTGTGAAGATTAAAGAAAGTTCAGAATTGTCTACACTACATACTGTGTTCTCAGAGGGAAAAATTAGGATCAGGTTGAGTTAAATTAGCTTAATTCTGTTATCCAGACCATGTTCATTGGTAGACTCGTCCTTCCAATTGTAGACTAATTGAATATAAATCCCATTAAAAGACATTGGATTCATTTTTTATTTGAATGAAAGGAGCTCAATTTCCTACAAATCTGACTGCAGAGAATACCTAATACACCACTCAAAATACTCAGAATTTGCAATTGAAATCCCAGGGGATACCAAGTCTCAGGTAACAGGTACAGGCGCCCATGTGCATGTGTGTGCGTGCACACCCACACACACAGACTCACACTCACATAATGAGTTAAAATTGTAAGGATTTACATTATGAAATAAATTAGTTGTTAGGCTCTTGCTATTTCCTTATTATCAATTACAAACCCTCTGAATAGGGAAGTCTAATTTAAGAGCTTCCTTCTTTCCTCCTAGCTAATGGCTTAAACTAATGAAGGATGCACTAAGGAAATACAGTGTAAGGCATGATTATTAGACTTCAAACAACTGAAAGACCCATAAAAGGGAGGATTAAAAAAACATATTCTAGGTCTTAGAGGGGTGGGATGTAAGGGTTGGGAGGGAGGCTCAGAAGCGAGGGAATATATGTATAGTTATGACTGATTTGTGTTGTATGGCAGAAAACAACACAATATTGTTAAGCAATTATCCTCAAATTAAAAATAAATTAAAAGACATATTCTAACATTATCTAACTGATGGGATGTTGATGTGGATTTAAAAAAATACAACAAAATAGTGAATATAACAAAAACAAGCAGACTCATAGATAGAACAAACTAGTGGTTACCAGTTGGGGTGGGGGAGTGGGAGGTACCAACTACTGGGTGTAAGATAGGCTCAACTGGGTGTAAGATAGGATGTATTGTACAACACAGAGAATACAGCCACACTCAAAATTGCAATTTATAATAATTGTAAATAGAATGTAACCTTTGAAAGTTGTGTACAAAACTAAAAAAAAACAATATAAAAGTCAAAAGATTGAAGTTTTCACTGGGAGAATATCTGAAGAGGTAAAATCTTAGTATAAATATTGGTAAACTTAAAATTTACTTTGACATCAAATCCTAATGGGTAACACTATCACTTGCCACTCTGTGTCATTTAACTTTCTTTTTTAATGTAAGATTTATGTTATAACAAAAGAAAAAAAATAAATATTGTTCCTTCATTCACCCATGAAGCCTAAAGCTGTGTCTCTTCTTTGAACATCTGTCACAAAAATGTCTGAGTCAGACATGCAATTATCTAATGCTCTTTCCATGTAAAGCCCTCCTAGTTCGCTTCCACTCAAATAGATGAAAGAGTTTCTATCTACATTGCTTGCTGGGACACCACAGTCCTGTTTTTTGCTTTGCTTCTGGGTGAGTCATGCAAACCAAGATACTTGGGACGAAGAATCTCTAAATATCACGGACAACAACTGAGTATAGTTGCAGAATCCAGCTTGGCAGGATAATACGTAAGTCTGGACTGTTTCACCCACTGTCTTGGTGCTAATCTGTGGGGAAACTAGACTTCTAACCTGAGAGTTGAGGAACAACTTCCGGTCCAAGTCCACAGTGCCCCTCTGCACCATCCTGACCCCTACACCGTTTGCCCCATGCTTGTAGGTCTTGAACTCCTAGGTCATCAGGATTTCTCCAGCCTGAAACTTCTCTTCCATTACTTATTGGCCCTCTTGCTCTTGTCCTCTGACGTCCCTGCCCTCCCTGCTCCTCTTTATCTCAGCCTTCACAAACAAGATCTTGGGAACCATGCTATCTGTTAAGATTGGGGGAAAAGAGGCTAGCCTGTTTTGGGCTCAGAAATACTAGACAGATGTTTCCTTCTTTCTTGCCTCCTCCCCAGGAGAGGAGGAGGGAGTGTTTGAAATTTTATTTGGACAAGTGAAAATAGTATAAAAGTTAGTGAGGATTTGGGGGTGTACTCTTGGAGACTTCTTCTAATTAATTAATGATGGTGCTGGGTTGCTGCACAGGCTTTCTCTGGTTGCAGAGAGTGGAGGCTACTCTCTAGTGGCTGCACTTGGGGTTCTCCTTGGGGTGGCTTCTCTTCTTGCAGAGCACAGGCTCTAGGGCACATGGGCTCAGTAGCTGTGGCACACAGGCTTAGCTGCCCTGCAGCATGAAGGATCTTCCTGGACCAGGGATCAAACCCGTGTCCCCTGCATTGGCAGGCAGACTCTTACCACAAGGGAAGTCTCTTTGGAAGCTTGGCAGAGGATCATGGGAGACTGCTATTGGATGGGAGGTCTGGGGCAGTGTCTCTGGTATGAAGAAGCCGAGAACAGGCTCCTTAGGTCCTGGGCTCCAGAAACAAAGAGAGCTTCTTGATTTCCCTCCTAGAGGTTTCACCCACTTCCCAAGCCTGGATGAGGGGCAAGAATCCTGGGAAAAGCCTGGTCCCGGATCTTCCTATGGGTTTTATTTTTCAGGATCCTGAGCAACTACCTGTAGTGTTAGAAAGAAATCCTAAGTGTGTAGAAGAGGAAAAAATTTTTCTCCACCCCTTGGGGTCACTGGCTGAGACTGAAAATTAAACTAATGAATGCAGGTGAACAGGGAAATGCATATACATTTATTAATATAAGTTTTATAGGATGTGGACTCTTTTATAAGAAAATAAAGACCCAAAGACACAGCCAGACCTCTATTTTATGGTAGGTTTTCATGAAGAGTGGGCAGCCGTGTACGTATGATTGATGAAGGAACATGAGGTAATGGTAGTAAACTGAGGGGAATCTTAGCAAGGCAGACTTGTTAGGATTCTTCTTAGCATCCCTTTGTCTTTGGAGATTAGGAGGCTCCTTTTTTCCAGATATAAGGAAAGCACCTCTCATGTGAGGGTTTTATGACTTGTTTCAGGGAAGAAGGGTAACAAGGGTGGGGGGACAAGGTCAGGGTGACCTTCTTGCTTCTGCCATTTTCTCAAACTCCTTCAGATTAAAATATTAACAAAAATGCCAAGATACCATATTTTGGGGTAGTGTGTGCTGAACCCCAGCAGCAGTAATGACTTCCACTGCCCAGGGGTCTCTAGAATTGTCAACTGTGTCTCTAAATCTCCTCGCCTTTACCTGGCTCCCTATGGAGTGATCTTCCAAATGAAGTTCCATCAGGTGTTCATTGCCCAGCATTGTCCTAAACCACTGTCACCTCTCAAATGCCTGTGTCATGCCTACAATGTCAGTCAAGTCTCTTCATTACCCATCCGGCATGCCACCTGTCCTTCGAGTCCAGAACTTTGTAAGAACCATTTCTATCCCTCTTTAGCCACAGACAGAAGAAAAGTTGATATCAGATATGACATTCGTAAAGCCAACCCCAGCTGTTTGCAAACTCCCTTAACTCCTGACCTCCTGAGGGGAGTTCACTTCGGGCTTTTCACTTTTATTCAGTGTGGAGCTTCCCTGCTGGCTCAGATGGTAAAGAATCTGCCTGCAATGCAGAGAACTGGGTTCGATCCCTGGGTCGGGAAGATCCCCTGGAGAAGGGAATGGCTAGCCACACCAGTATTCTTGCCTGGAAAATTCCATGGACAGAGGAGCCTGGTGGGCTACAGTCCATGGGGCCAGAGTCAGACATGACTGAGCAACCAACACTTCACTTTTTCAAGAGGGGCCACAGGGGCTTCTGGGAAGTACCCTGTCAGCAGACCCCAAAGTCCCCGGCCACCACAGTCAAGGAAGGCTGCAGGGTGGGGCCTGTTACTTCACTCCAGTTGTTCTCACTGAGCCTTGGCCATTACAGACTCCCCTAGGGGGAAGGCCTTCTGATCATACATCTGCAGGAAGCTTGAGCTCAAGTTTGCAGGGCCCATTCTGCACCCCTGAAGTTGTCAGAGCACACATGTGAGTCCTCTGGGGGCATTCAGTCATGACAGCTCCTCAGTCAGTCTTCACTTCACTAGGCAGAGAAATTACTTTTACTTTAATAGCATTTATGCTTCAGTTCATTTCAATGTATGTGTAACTGTTGAGCCACTGCAGAACTAACAGATACCGCATAACAACGTGCAAGCTTCCAAAGAGTTTAGTAGAAAAGTGCTTACAGACTCTTGAACTCTTCTCCAGCATTAAGAGCATGTAAAGGGCTGAAACTAAGATCATGGCATCCGGTCCCATCACTTCATGGCAAATAGATGGGGAAACAGTGGAAACAGTGGCTGACTTTATTTTTGGGGGCTCTAAAATCACTTCAGATGGTGATTGCAGTCATGAAATTAAGACACTTACTCCTTGGAAGGAAAGTTATGACCAACCTAGACAGCATATTAAAAAGCAGAGACATTACTTTGCCAACAAAGGTCCGTCTAGTCAAGGCCATGGTTTTTCCAGTAGTCATGTACAGATGTGAGAGTTGGACTATAAAGAAAGCTGAGTGCCAAAAAATTGATGCTTTTGAACTGTGGTGTTGGAGAAGACTCTTGAGAGTCCCTTGGACTGCAAGGAGATCCAACCAGTCCATCCTAAAGGAGATCAGTTCTGGGTGTTCATTGGAAGGACTGATGTTGAAGCTGAAACTCCAATACTTTGGCCACCTGATGTGAAGAGGGGACTCATTTGAAAAGACCCTGATGCTGGGAAAGATTGAGGGCAGGAGGAGAAGGGGATGACAGATGATGAGATGGTTGATTGGTATCACCGACTCAATGGACATGAGTTTGGGTAAACTCCTGGAGTTGGTGATGAACAAGGAGGTCTGGCATGCTGTGGTTCACAGGGTCTCAAAGAGTTGGACATGACTGAGCGACTGAACTGAACTGAATTGAAAGTGTTGAAGGGAGCAGAGACAGAGAGCTGGGGAGTGGATGTTTGGAAATCCTCTTTAGGTTCACCGGGTATTTGATCCAAGCTGAGGGGTAAGGATTGCTTCCATCTCAAGTCCAGTGCAAGGGGCCTCAGGAGAGCTACATGGGGGTCTTTACAGTTGGGTCACAGCGATCTGGGGTCAACTCTGGCCTAAGAAATGAATCTCATTGCTGAGAGGTAGGCTAGCCAACAGCTTTGTTGGTATGCAAAAGGGGGTCAGGTTGGAATTGGATGTCACTCACAGACCCTGGCAGGCTAAGAATACACATTACCTGTGTACCAAGTATAGGTCACAACACTAGAGAGAGCTTGCATCAGTCTACTTTGGTCCTATCCCAGAGATCCACTGAGGGTCAAACAGAGATGAGAGGAAATGAGGGTCTGGTTGCATTCCTAGGGCCAATGAATATCTTAGGTCAAGTACCAGTGGAAATGAGTTGAATTCACCCAGGGCAAGATAACTGCATGTTGAATAATCTATGCTTTCTTTTGAGGGGGAGCAAAGCTCTCTGAAGAACCCACAAAATATTCATGAAAGGAAGCATTGACTTTAAACCCCTGCCAGACTCAAAAGCTTGGAGCCAGCAGATAACAGAGCCAGTCAGCTCAGAACTCTCCTGTGACCCTCAGACCCTGTAGAGATCAGAAACTCTGGTGGGCTACACGGAGGAGGCAGAAACCAGCAAGGCAGGAGCAAAGAAAAGACAAGCACCATCTTTCCCCAAATTGAGACTTTCTGTTGTCATCAGATCCTGGGCCGCCACCTGCCCAAGGGGAACAATTCAACATTGGAGTTTTGCATTGTATATCAGTTTACATATGTTAAATACTGAATCTGAGACTGGGTTTGTGACTTGAGAGGTAGACAAAGAAGTTATAGGACCTGCCTGACTTTTTCTTAACACGGGCACAGACAGAACTAGTGCCACCAGAGAAATCTATAGAGACATGGCAAGCAAAATGAGGTTGCTCTAGGACCGCAATCTAGAAGTCCCTTGTTTTTAATGTGCCAGTAACATATGAAGTGCCTTGCTTCATATAGTCAGCATACATTTAATGAGTTACACCTGGCAATGGGGAGACAAAGATGGAAGAGCCAGGGTCCTTGACCCTGAGGAGCTCAGTCCTATCAGTGGAGTGGACATCATCTCTACAATGAGATTTAGAGACTTGAGTCATCTCCAACTGTATTGTATTTACTAGGGTTACACTCATAGCCTGGGAAGCCTGAAACAAACAGGGAACCCAAGGAGGCTCACTCTCTCCAAAGCTCTAGTCCGCGGCACCCTAACTCAGGAAGGACCCATCTCAGGATATGGGATTTGCCATTATTTCCATCCTTATCTCCATCATGCTTAAAAGGTGCTTGCTCCTTGGAAGAAAAGCTATGACAAACATAGACAGTGTATTAAAAAGCAGGGACCTTACTTGCCAACAAAGGTCCATATAGTCAAAGATACGGTTTTTCCAGCAGTCATGTATCGACATGAGAGTTGGACTATAAAGAAAGCTGAGTGCCAAAGAATTGATGCTTTTGAACTGTGGTGTTGGAGAAGACTCTTGAGAGTCCCTTGGACTGCAAGGAGATCAAACCAGCCAATCTTAAAGGAAGTCAACCCTGAATATTCATTAGAAGGATTGATGCTGAAGCTGAAGCACCAATACTTTGGCCTCCTGATGAGAAGAGCCAACTCATTGGAAAAGACTCTGATGCTGGGAAAGATTGAAGGCAGGAAGAGAAGGGGATGACAAAGGATGAGATGGTTGGATGGCATCACTGACTCAATAGACATGAGTTTGAGCAAGCTTTGAGAGATGGTGAAAGACAGGGAAACCTGGCATGCTGCAGTCTGTGGGGTCACAAAGAGTTGGACAAGACTGCGTGACGGAACAACAAGAACAAAGCATTATCTCCATCCTAGTAGGTGATAGTTTTATCCCCTGTAGTTTTTATTTGTGAGTCCTGATGACTAATGATGTTAAACTTTTTTTTTTGGTGTGTTTTTTGGTCACTGGTTTATCTTCTTTTTTGAAGTATTTGCTAGCTGATAATATTTTAAACTGAAAATTATGCTTTGAACAATATTCCCAAGATTGTTGATCACAGAAAATAAGACAACCGAGAGTTCTCTTTTATTTTTTGTGATTTATTTATTTTTGCTGTGCTGCATGGCATGTGGGATCTTAGTTCCCTGACCAGGGATCAAACCCATGCCTCCTGCAGTGGAAGCAGGGAGTCTTAACCACTGGACCACCGGGGAAGTCCTTGGGCTGCTTTTAAAGACCCAACTTTACAGTGCTGGTAATAGCACTACTTCATCATTTCAGGTTCCACTGGTTACCCCTGACAGTCCCTTCTATACGTCTACATTGAATTGGCTCACTTACTAATGAGGTAATTTTTTATTAGTTTTGCAGGTGGATTGCATACCTGTTCCCTTCAAATGGGAAATTTTGCACAAGATGGAAGCTCTATGACCTTTTTGAAAAAATCTGCTTAACGTTCAATGATTCTATAACCAGATTTTATTTTATTTTTATCTTTAGGGAGGATGAATATAGATGGGATGGAAGGAATTGAGGAAGGCAGGAAATGGTTAGAAAAACATCTCCTCAGTTTGAAATTGTCATTTTATGCTCAGGGGGCCTGCTGTTAGTTCTTGGCACTGATTTTGCTGTAGGTTTGGGTGCAATTGCACTTCACTAGGCTCTAGAGAAAACTAAACAGATGAGGGATCGAGGTTAGCTGAGAACTGGGACATGTGTGTTCAGCTCAGCTGCCTGCCAGTGAACACATGCCAAGCTGGGTCCCTGAAGAGTCTGGAGTAGCGAACAGGAAAATTGAGAAACTATTAGGAAAATACAAGCAGCAAGGTAGAAAAAAATGGAGGGGCTTACCAAGAAGACTTATTAAGGGAGGAGAGTGTGAGCCCCGCAAATCATAGGAACTTGACAGTGTGGCTGAAGTAGGGCAAAACTGTTCTGCTCATGATGGATAGCCAGCCGAGGGTTGGCAAGATTATGTATTCCAAATAGTTACGGAGGGACATCACGGGGGGAGAAGGATGTTTATCACAATTTCATGTGACTAAATATAGGGCTAAGAAAATTAAGCATAAGAAAATGTAAAAGGAATATGAGGGGAGGAAGAAAAGAACTTTCCACCCTGGTTTGGCTCTGGGCTGAACTTCCAAGAGCACAGTGGCCACGGCTCTGGAATTCAATAGTCCAGGAGTTACACAACTTCTCCTTGGGCCACTGGCAAGTGGACGGTTTTGGACCTTTGCCCTGGGCTGTCCCTGGTGACTGAACAGGTCCAGTGGATCTCTAGTGTTTTGGGCAGCCCAGCACTCAGAGCTTCCTTCAGTAAAACTGTTTGTGTTTGTGGGACTACAAATCACGTCTCCTCACTTCCACCTCAAGCGGGGTGCTTGTGTGTGACCCGACTTCTAGATCAGAGTTAGACTCCTGGTCACACTTACAGTAAGCTATTTGTCAGGAGGTATTCTTAGGGCTTCAAGTATATTAGTTCATTTAATCCTCAGAACAACTCCATGAAGAAGGTACATTTTACAGATGAACAAACAGCGGGCAAGAGGCTTCAGTCTCATTCAGGATCACACAGGTAGGAAGAGACAAAGTCAGATTTGAACTTGGGCAGTCTGATTCTTGTTGGCTGCAGGACAGAAAGAGAGAGAGAAGCTGTTTTAGCTTTTCCAGCCTCTAAAGTAGGAACAGGCAAGAAAAGAAGGGGTTGGGAGATATTGAATGAGTCACCTATAATGCTTGCCAAATCTGGTCACTGTTCTCTGTGATTAACTGCTTCCTCCTGCCTGTCGTGGCTTTGTGCGTGACTCAAACTGTTCTCCAATGTCAGACTCAGTGCTTCACGAACCTTCATCTTTGAGAAGACTTGCAATTTCATTTTGCAATTGATTTCTTTGTAGTCTTCCTAGTCACAGATGTCATTGAAAATGGCAGATCCCTCTACAGTTTCTGACAGCTGTCGAGAGTCTGACCTCAAGTCTTTGACTGATGGCTGAAATGGATACTAGTGTGTTTGGAGAGGGATGCTTGAGTGAGGGGTAATTTAAAGAAAAGGGCAGTGAGAGAGGGCTTTTTTTTTTTTTAATTGTAAGATATTTGCTTTCCTACATAACCTGGTATCCCATGTTCTTGTATAATGAGTACTAGGATAATGAGAACTCCCTGAATATAGCACAAGGTGACCTAACCCTGACTTTCCAGGTGGCACTAGTGGTAAAGAACCCACCTGCCAATGCAAGTGAGTTTGATCCCTAGGTCGGGAAGACCCCTGGAGAAGGATATGGAAACCCACTCCAATATTCTTGCCTGGGAAATGCCATGGATTGAGAAGTCTGGCAGATTGCAGTCCATGGAGTTGCAGAGAGTCGGACACAACTGAAGCAACTTAGCATGTGTGCACACAGCCTAAAGCTTGATTCCCTCATCTGCCTTCAGGAGGTTATTCAAAGAATGTGGGTAACACTATCAGTGATGACAAGAAAAATCTGTATGTCTAAGGCCCGCTGAGATCTGAGGCTCATGCTTTCCTCTGCGCTCTGTTTCCACTTTGTCCAGGCTGGGGCTAATGTCCATCACAGTCCTCCAGCATCAGCCATGGATTTGGCTCGTCCCAACCCACCACTGCCACGCCACAGAACCTCACTGCTGTCGCAGCCCCACTTCTGACTGCCCTGGGGACCCTCTGCCTTTTGATGTTGACAGCGGGTGTCTGTTGACTTGCTTGTGGTGCCTCTGTAATGAAGAAGCTCTCCTCCACATAATGTTTCACAACTCTTATAAAATCCTGAAATAGTGACCTTACTCCCTTGGCCTCCTGCAACTCCCTGAAGATTCTGAAACAATTTCTCTCTGGGTTGATTTGGAAGAAATGTGGGTAGGGTGGGGTCAGACAGCATCTTACTCTTTATTTAAAGATAATTAAAATTAAAATCACACCACAAGCACCACACGTACACATGCACACACACATGTAAGTATGTGTGTTATGATGTGTGTGTATGGCATGATTTTATTTTAATTATCTTTTACATATGTATATATGTTTTATATATTATATATACATATTTGTATTGTGTATATATTATAAATATATATAAATATACATTGTTAATATACATATATATGTTAAAGGGCTTCTCTGGTGGCTCAGTGGTAAAGAATCTGCCTGCAGTGCAGGAGATGCAGAAGATGTGGGTTCGATCCCTAGGTGGGGAAGATCCCCTGGAGGTGGGGATGGCAACCCACTCCAGTATTCTTGCCTGGAAAACCCCATGGTCAGAGGAGCCTGGCGGGCTATGGTCCATGGGGTCTCAAAGAGTTGGACATGACTGAAGCGACTGAGCGTGCACGCACGTATGTATGTTAAAGATTTTATTTTACTCATTAATCAATGAAGGAACCAGGTAGGCATTGTAATTCAAAGAAGAGACATATTTATAGATCAGAAATATTGAAATGAACGTGTAAATGGAAGCAAACTGATTTTTCCACAGGGGATAGGGAAATCAATTGGACCTCTACCAGACAGAATTTGCACATCTATGTAAATCATCTTGCATTACTACCAATTACTTACAACTGGAAAGGTCGTAAAATAGCTCAAAGGCAATGAAAGATTAGAATCAGATAACCCGAGGGCTGTCCTCTAAACAATGTCTAGCTTTCCAGTAAAGCACGGTTCTTTTTCTACAACTTCCAACTTAAGCACCATTTATATTGGGATAGCCTTAAATGCCAGGGTTTCTGGGATTAATATTGGCGCCAACACTTCTTTTTCTCTTCTTTTGTTTCTCTCACAGTCATTTGGTCCTTCTGTAAACAGGGCTCCTGAAGACCTGCCATGGCCTGCCAGGGTTCCAAGAAATGCAGAAGTTAAGCTCCTTTGGGACCCTTCCCTTGCCATAATGACAAATGCTTCATTTCTATTGCTTAATGGGCAGGGGTTGAGTGGTGGTACAGTGGATGCTGAAGCTTGAAGACTGGTGGGGAGAAGCTGCAGCAAAGACAGGATGGGATCAGGTTGCAAACTGTCTTCTGAGCCACACTAAGGATTTCAATCTTGACCTCAAAGGCAATGGAGAACAACCGCAGTCTTCCGAAAGGGTCAGTGAAGTGATCAGGGCTGGACTTCCTTAGATAACTGGAGAGGGCATGAAAGACATCCCACAGTAAGGAAACGGAAGATGTTTCAGGAGGTAGCAGAGAGAAGGTGAAATGGAGAGATGGCATGACTTGGCTTGTGGAATTGTCTTGAATAAATGACTTTTAGAGGAATTTCTACATCACATAGATACACCTCTCACTCTTCTCTTTAAAATCTCCTCAGCTGTGTCCTGCTATCCCTTCCTGCCTCCTTAGGGCTTTGCTTTTTACAACAACCTCTAAACTAGGAGAACATTCAGCCACCAACCTCTGTCAGCCCTGACTCACTCATGTTTCCAATGCTTAACTGCTTGGAAGCATCCATGAGGAGGGCACAGCAGCGATGACGGCATCTGACGGAGGAGCAGCGGCCTTGTGGAGGGGTTGACTGAATGGCCAAGGCTTACCCAGCTGCCTGGCCCACGCTGGAAGCCAGGTGTCTGGGACTGTGCCTGCCCTTGCTGGGACCACACCATCTCCCTTCCATTCTGGCCCCAAACCTCCTCTTCTATTAACAGAAAAATGAGAGGCGCTGGATGTTACATGGGAGAGTCGTCGTTTTCTCTCTCAATTCTAAAATTCTGGGCAGCTTTTCTAATTTTACTTGCAATTCCACAGAGGCATTTAGCAGGTTTGTAGGTTGCATCCTAGCTTATTTATTTTAGAAAATGAAGTTTTATATTTACGCTCAAGCTGGTCATCTGTTTTTTTCAAAAAGTGCTGTCTACCAAGATGCAGACTCTGAAATGACTCTCAGGATCTTAAATGAGATGAAGGTGGAGAAGAGACTAAAACAGGAATAGTGGTTCTTTTTTGGTCATTTGGCCAAGTAGTAAGACAGAAATCGATTATAAGTAATAGTGACTTTTAACTCAGTGAGCTGACTTTTCCCTTATGTTTTTGTTCAGTCACTAGGTCGTGTCCAACTATGTGATCCCATGGACTGAAGCACTCGAGGCTTCCCAGACCTTCACTATCTCCCAGAGCTTGCTCATACTCATGTCCATTGAGTCAGTGATGCCATCCAACCATTTCATCCTCTGTCATCCCCTTCTCCTCCTGCCTTTAATCTTTCCCAGCATCAGGGTCTTTTCCAACGAGTCAGCTCTTCACATTAGTTGTCTGAACTATTCTGTTATAATCAAGATAAAACTCAAGTTGAAGATGACTAGAGATAGGATAAATTTTAATTTGCAGAAGGGCCTTTTCAGCCATCACACAGATAACAGATGGTTTCCCACCTAGTTTTCTTATTTATCTAGCTGTTGATGATATTAACCGAAATTAGAGATCCTCAGAAAGCCTCAAAAAATTGGCCTTTTAAAAAGTACATTTTATTGAGTGGGAGCGTCTTATACTCTTTCATATTCTCTGGGTTCCTGTTGAAACTTTTATAGTTAACTGACGTGACAAGATAATGATACTAACTCCAATGGTTTTCGTGTTTCCTTTGGCCTTGTTTTGCTAGGAGAATTTTATTCTTCCACAGTGTGTGAGTAAAAGAATAAGAGTTTGCGCATCTGGAGAGATAGCCAAGAAACGTCACCCAGAGAAAAACAAAAATCATGGGAATAAAAAGGATGACATTAACTAACTTCTGAGGAAATAGCACATTTAAGTGATGATGGGTAAGTGAGAAGCATTAGACCAGAGCAAGATTCCTCAAAGTGAATTGTAAAGAGAAGCCTACTAGAAAGAGTTCCATCACCAAATACTCTCTGCAGATACTGAACTAAATCATGTTGAAGCACATATCATAGCACTTCTTGAATCATTAATATGTTAAAGTACATGATGTACTTCTAAGAGAAGCTATGATGTGTGGTATTTTTCAAATGTGTTTTATACAGAATTTTTTTTTGGGGGGTAAAGAAATTTACTTTGGCAAACTCCATAATTTACAGCATTGTTTACAATAGCCAGGCCATTGAAGCAACCTAAATGTCCATCAACAGAATGGATGAAGATGTGGTACATATATACAATATATGCAATGGAATATTACTCAACCACTAAAAGGAATGAAATTGAGTCATCTGTAGACATGTGGATGGACTTGGAGACGGTCATAAAGAATAGCATGTCTTTTTAATTTCAACAAGGGATTCTAATTATCTGCTTATATATAGTTCTACAAAAAGATTTATTTCTATAAATAAATTTATAAAAATTAATTTGCACAAATGAATTATAACATATCTTGGTATATGCTGTGATTACAGAGGAAAAGAGAAGAAACTGGGGAGTAGGAAGAATTTTTCTCAGGCTCACTAGGCATTTCTCTATAGTTGAGGGTGCTGTTTGCTAGGGCTGCCATGATAATGTACCATACACTGGGTGGCTTAAACAGCAGAAATTTGTTTTCTCACAGTTTTGGAAACTGCAAGTCCAAAGTCAAGGTATTAGCAGAATTGACTTCTTCTGACCCCTCTCTCCTTGGCTTGCAGGTGATTTCACTCTCCCTGTGTCTTCCTGTCGCCTTCCTTCTGCGCTTGTCTGTGTCCTTTTCTCCTCTTCTCATAAGGACATACTTGTACTGGAAAAGAGTAGCTGTGATGACTTCATTTTACCTTAATTATCTCTTTAAAAGCTCATCTTCAAATACAGTCACCTGCTGGGGTTAGGACTTCCACATGTGAATTTTGAGAGGGCACAATTCAGTTCCTAACGGTGTGTGCAGGCATGCATGCTAAGTCGCTTCAGTCCATCTCTGTGTGACCCTAAGGACTGAGCCCCACCAGGCTCCTCCATCCATGGGGCTTCTCCAGGCAAGAGGACTGGAGTGGGTTGCCACGCCCTCCTCCAGGGGATCTTCCTGACCCAGGGATCGAAACTGCATCTCTTATGTCTCTTGCACTGGCAGGCAGGTTCTTTACCGCTAGTGCTACCTAGGAAGCCCTCCGTTGCTAACAGTGGGGTGCAAACATAAATTACCAAGAGCTCACTACATATTCTATCAAGACCATAACATTCTTTGCTCTCTATCCCAATCATTCTTCAGCAGTCTTCTGAACCTAAGATGGTTTCCCCAAGAATGTTCCGACTGGAAGAAACCAGCCTCACAGCCAGACATAGTCTCTTTAACCATCATATTTCCCCAGAAACTTAATACATATAAGCTTGCTGGTTTGTGAGCTAATCTCTTGAAAGTTTGGCTGAGGTGCCTCAGTTTCCCTGGCCCTGATCACACCTAACTGGATGGACAAAATATGGTTTTTAAACTAACAAAGCAATGGATGATATATTGCCCTGTGATGCCGCTACCTCTGGAGGCAGGGGGTGGGGGAGCAAGAGAAGGGAATAGTCACCAGCTGAAAGTCAGCTATGCAGCAGGGACTCTATATAATGGCTTACATGGCCTGAATGGCATCGGACACTTTACATCATTTTATGATCTCATGTATTGCTTATAACATCTATTTGAGATAAAAGTGCTATTATTCCATCTAGATTTTAGATGAAGAAACAGAATTCTAAAGAAGATATTTACTACAGTCATACAAATAGGGAATAATTTGAAGCTTCGAGTGCTCTTACTCTAATTCCACACACAGTTTCTATGCTCTCACTTGATTTCATAAGGGAACATAAACTGCTTTTCTACCTTCTTAGGTTCTGTACCTAGGGCCTGTGATATAAACTGACAAAAACCAGAATATTGGAAGAGACAGATTTTATTAGTTTTTTACATGCATGGGATGCTTCCCACATGGTGTTAATGGTAAAGAATCCACCAGCCAATGCAGGAGATGCCACTGATGTGGGTTTGATCCTTGGGTTGAGACGACTCCCCTGGAGTAGGAAATGGCAACTCACTTCAGTATTCTTGCTTGAGAAATCCCATGGACAGAGAGGCCTAGTGGGCTACAGTTCATTGGTCAGAAAAGAGTCAGACAGGACTTAGCGACTAAACAGCTACATGCATGGAGGCTTCACAGAAAAGAAGTGAAAACCCAAAGACATGGTTAGATTTGAGGGTTTATATATCATTTTAACAGAGTGATGAATTGTGAAGAAGTGATTAGATAAACAAAAGAGGGTTGGGGCTCCTTGGTGGGGGTGGTGGGGTGGTAAATTGTGGGAAGTTAACTAGGAAATGGACAATAGATAAGGGCTTTTTAGTAAGATTTGTTATGCTGATTCTGACCCTCTCCAGTGATTAAGCTAGATCTCCTCCTAGTTTTGGGGTGAGGAACATCCTTAAAAATGGAAATGTGTATCACCTTTACAAAAGGAAATTTATGCCCTGACTTTAGGCAGAAAAGGAGAGGGCAGAGAGCTCTTTCTCTGTCTGTCTGCTGTTTCTTAATTGCCTTTAGCATAAAATAATCAGAATAACACTATGCCAAAGAGCTGTGTTTGGGGATGACATATTTGGATCCCCTTCAGATTCTACAACACTTAGAGTTGAGGTAAATGAAAGCAAGAAGCATCCAGGGTTACAAAGCTGATGAGATGAAACTAGATTATAAACTGATCTCTCTGACTTCAAACCCACTAGCGTATGGATCACATAAATAGAATTTTTAAAAATAAACTTTTAATTTTAGAACAGTTCTAGATTCACAGAAAAACTACAAAGATGATTCAGAGAGTTCTTAAACACTGCGTCCCTGTTATGAACATTTCACATCAGTATGGTACAGTTGTGACAAATAATGAAACAATAATGATACATTATTATTAACTAAAGTGCCACACTTTATTCAGATTTCCTTAGCTGTTAGCCAACGTCTTTTTTCCTCTTCAGTGATCCCACCCAGGATGCCAGGTTACAGATAGTTGTCATGTCTCTTTGGGCTCCTCTTGGCTGTGACACTTTCTCAAACTTTCCTTGTGTTTGATGGCCTTGGCAGTTTTGAGCACTGGTCAGGTATTTTAATAGAATACCTCTCAACTGGGATTTGGCTGATGTTTTTCTGTTGACTAGACTGGGGTTATGTGTTTTGGGAATAGACCACAGAGGTAACATAGCATAATTTTCAGTACATCATATCAAGGGTACCTACCATCAACATGACATCACTGTTGATGCTGACCTTGATCTTCTGGCTGAGGGAGTGTTGGTCAGGTTTCTCCACTGTAAATAAATAGAATATTTTATCTGCCTCTACCTGCTCCTCACCCCCCAAGTTTGCTGTTCTTTCACTCTCACAATGCTGCATTGCTTTTGTCCTTCACGCTGTGTATTCATGGTTACTCCACGTATTTCCATTGTGCCCATGCACCATGTAGTAATCGCTTGTCATTTTACTATTTAGATGAGGGATTTATTCTTGCTTCTGTCCTTTGTGGGTAAGGATATGTGTGTGTGTGTTTGTGTGTGTGTGTGTGCATATGTGTAGAAGGAAGTAGGTGGCTTGTTGAGGGGTTTTTAATTTCATCTAAGGATCCTGCTGACCAAAACTGTTGTCGCTAAGAGGGCTGCAGGGCAGTACTGGCCAGCAGAGGGTACTTAGCAAGTGACCAGACTGAGGCTCTGAGGGCAGACAGGAGGTTTAGAAACTAGAGAATAAGGTGGAGGAAAAGTTAGATTCTGTGAATTCTAAGGTCCCTTCTCACTTTGAAACCAAGGATCTGGAATCTGCAGGTAGAAAATTAAAATGAGTTCTTCTCCTGTATTAACTTTCTCTGTTTAATAGCTCATCACAAGCTGAAGCATTCAAAAGAATCCTGATTCCTAGTCCCTGGAGGCATTTCTTTGGCTCAAGTCACTGATTTAATGAAAATATAAACATTTCTTGTGGGAACAGATCCCAGCACATTGCTTTGCCCACACTTGCTTCCACGAAGAAGTTCGGCCGTTTCTACTGTTTTCTACCGTTTTTCTGGCTACTTTGCATCCAGCTGTGGTGAGATAAACAGCAGTAAAAGGTTTATTGTTGATTCTCCTGGAGCACTTTAGTAAATACAGGTGGGAACTCAGTACACAATCCCCTTTTTTGGCCAAAGCTGTATCTGTTTCTGGATTTCTCTTAGGGTAAAAGGGTCTGGAAAATCTTATTCTTGCTTTGTGAACTTGAGAAAAATCACAGTTCGTTATTTGTATCTTTGGTCATTTGCCACAAGACTTTTTTAAAAATGAAATTTATGCTGATATGCTGATACTTCTTTTTCAGTCTTCTTTAATTAAACCCTATATGTTAACTTAATCACACTAAATATTTACTGTATCTTGTTGCAATATTTCCTTCTTTTTTTTTTTTGATAAAGTATCCTAACATTCTTCTATTCAACAGTTAACTTTTGCAAGTTAGCGACTTGCCCATTTGTAATAGGCATCTGTAATATGTTATTTATCGCCTCCAGGTGGAAAATGAAAACTCTAGGAAGATCTCATCATGCCTCAATTTGTCTTGACTCATTTCTCCTCCTCGGAAAAGGAGAATTAAGTCTATTCTATCATTTTTTCTTTGTTTTTCTGTAGTCCCATTTAAGAAAAAAAAATTTCAGTTTGTGTGCTGTCAATACCCCTGGGTTCACTTACATCAGCTTTGACTGGGCTGATGTTTAAAACGTTTTCAGAAGGGTAAATAATTTATTTCAAAGCTGGTGGAGAAAGGCACTTTAAAAAAATTAAACCAAGTGAGTGGAATTGAAGGAAAAAATGTTACTGGGAACCAAAATATGTGGCTTAAAGAGGAGGAGAGGGTTCCATTTCAAAAGCGAAAGTAAATGTCACTTAAGCGTTGCCTTCATACATATTAATCTATGTATCTTGTTTGAGTGTATCCATGCATATGTAAACATGTCTGAATTAGTAAACATGTCTTTAAAAGGTTGGCTTGAAGAAATGCTCCTAAGCTTTGATACTATCTTGTGACTTACGTTTATATCACATTACAATTGTGAACAGATTCACTAGCTCTTTAAATAAATTCCATTCAGGCCCTATTTCCACAAGTTCTCTAGGATTTTGAAAAACTATCCTGCTTTATTTTTATTCTACACTCTACCTTGATTATGTCCAGAACTGCTTCTGTCGTATTTAACAAAGTTTTCTAGTTTCTAGCAACATTCATGGAAGGCCTATCCTCAAAGTTCTGCAGAAAACATTCTTGTTGATAAGCCAAAAAAATAACCTCAGACCCTGAAGGGATGACTTATCCCACTGAACTCAGAGGAAGAGCTAGAAATAAAAACCAGGAGGCTTGTTGGACTGTTTGTGAGCAAATGACTCACACTGGGTGTCCGCCAGTTCCTCAGTAGGTGCCACCGGAGCTGGGAAACCGGAGGGTGGACCCTGCCCCTTGCCTTCAAGAATTACAATTTAGTATGCGCTGCTTCTCACTTTAGGTTCCCTGGATCTCAGCCGATAAAGAATCTGTCTGCAGTGCAGGAAACCCTGGTTCAATCCTTGGGTTGGGAAGATCCCCTGGAGAAGGGATAGGCTACCCACTCCCGCATTCTTGGGCTTCCCTTGTGGCTCAGCTGGTAAAGAATCTGCCTGCAATGCAGGAGACCTGGGTTCGATCCCTAGGTTGGGAAGCTTCTGCTGCTGCTGCTAAGTCACTTCAGTCGTGTCCGACTGTGCGACCCCATAGACGGCAGCCCACCAGGCTCCCCCGTTCCTGGGATTCTCCAGGCAAGAACACTGGAGTGGGTTGCCATTTCCTTCTCCAATGCATGAAAGTGAAAAGTGAAAGTGAAGTCGCTCAGTCTTATCCGACTCTTAGCGACCCCATGGACTGCAGCCTACCAGGCTCCTCTGTCCATGGGATTTTCCAGGCAAGAGTACTGGAGTGGGGTGCCATTGCCTTCTCCGAAGCTTCTGCTAGACATGACTTATTTTAAAAAAGTCCCAAAGACCTGAAAAAGAATATATATATATATATATATATATTTTACATATATATCAATATTTGTTATTTATTTATTTAGGTATCTGAATCACTTGGCTATACACCAGAAACTAAGGCAACATTGTAAATCAACTATACTTCAAAAAAAGAAAAAAAAAGTTCCAAAGGATCAAAACGGTTGAAAGGCAATGGATTTTACTGTATTTTATAACTTGGGGTCTAGCCTGTGGAAGGATAAAAGATGTAGTCAAAATCTGTTCAGCTCAATGTTTTGGTTGCTGCTGCTAAGTCACTGCAGTCGTGTCCGACTCTGTGCGACTCCATAGACGGCAGCCCACCAGGCTCCCCTGTCCCTGGGATTCTCCAGGCAAGAACACTGGAGTGGGTTGCCATTTCCTTCTGCAATGCATGAAAGTGAAAATGAAAGTGAAGTCGCTCAGTCGTGTCCGACTCTTAGCTACCTCATGGACCGCAGCCTCCCGGGCTCCTCCATCCATGGGATTTTCCAGGCAAGAGTACTGGAGGGGGGTGCCATTGCCTTCTCCGAGATTTTGGCTAGAGCCTGGCAAACCCGAGGGCAGGAGAACTGGTTCAAGGCTGTCCTCTTCCCTCTTTGCCTCCCACAAGACAGGTAGTATCTGCCAGCCTCCTCTCTCTTTCCGCGGACCAGCTATGGCCAAACCTGTCCTGAGTCCCCAGGCTCGAAGGTATCAATGCTGGCTTGGGACCTGCTTTCTCTGCCAGCTCTCCTGAGGCAGCAGATCCCACGCCATATAGAACTTTCTGGACAGCCTTTTCAAAATACAGATTCCTGGGGACTTCCCTGGTGGTCCAACTGGCTACGACTTAATGCATGGGACCCAGGTTGGATCCCTGGTAGGGGAACTAGAGCCCACGTGTTACAACTAAGAGTTTTCATGTTGTAACTAAAGATCCCATGTGCTGAAACTAAGAGCTGGTAGAGCCAAATAAATACATTGCTTTAAATGTTAAAAAACAAACAAACAAAAAAAACAAAGCCCTAATGCTACCCGAGATGTTCTGCATTAGATCTCCCTGGGACAGGGGCCTGGAAATCTCTATTTTGAAAAGTTTCTCAGACAATTCTGATGCTTAACCTGGTTCCAAGGGCCAATGTTTCAAGGGATATTGCATTTAGCAATCAAAGGAGTAAAGCTGAGAAGGTATTGACCAACTTTTCTGGCAGGATCAGAGAAGGGAGATGTTTATGGGCTTGTCTAGCAAGGACAAATATCTATTAATACATGATTTCAAATTAAGCTGTATTTGTAATAATAATACATCCACAGATTAAAAAAAAAAAAAGTCAAATACAGGTTTGGATACAAAATGAAAAGTAACTCCCCCACCCTACTTTTAGGAAATGGTCTGTTTTGTGCAGGACAGAGGTTCTCCCTCCTGACTGCAGTCTATGGAGATCTGAAGAGATACACGTCTGGGACTTCCCTGGTTGTCCAGTGGGCTAAGACTTCATCCTTCCAATGCAGGGGGCGTGGGTTCAATCCCTGGTTGGGGAACTATGATCCCACATGCCTTGTTGGGGAACTATGATCCCACAAGCCACACAGGGCAACCAAAAAAAAAACAAAACAAAGACACCCTGGCACAATCAAATAAATAGTTTTTAAAAAATGAAGAATTACAGATGTCTGGCCTCTTCCCTAGAATTACTGAATCAAAAGACCTGGGAATTGGAGCAGCTGTATTTTAAGCAGTTAATTTTAAAGGTAATTAAAATTACCTTGAAGGTAATTCTGACCTACAGCTAGATTTTCCCTCCTATGGTTCTTATGCTCCTATACATTATTACTTATGTATAAGCTTATCCAGTGCTTTTTATTTTTTAACTGGGAGTCTTTATTTTTAACTTACAATCCCTCAAATTCTGGCCTCTCATCTTGGTCTCTACAGGGAATCCACACAAATCTGAGTAAGAACCTGCTTATATCACAACTGGTTTTGTACAACAGCGAATGTTTTTGGCTCTAGAGGAAACATCATGCAGGGAACATTTGTGAAAATGTGGTTGTGAAATCATGGCAGTAGTAGCACAGTAACATAAATCAGAGGAAAAGAAAAAAAATTTACCCATAACCCTTTATCTACCCCTGTAAATCAAACTACCTTCATTTTGTCTGATTTTTTTCTATCCTTGTAATCGTGGCTACATAAACAATGGAAAAGTTGATGTGATTCTCAATGTATGCTTGCACCTCCCAGAGGTCAGACCAAAATGAGTTGATATTTCCAGATGCTTAAGCAATTACCCACAAATTATCTGGCTTTGAACCTTCTAAAGAAATAAAAATATTTTTCAGACATCGTCTACCAGAAGCTAAATGTGGCAGTATTTTATTCTCAACTAGCTACTTAAAATCCTCAAAGAATGTATTTTAAAACTTTCAAAAGAACATGTTTTCCAAAAGTGTCAAATCTATCTTTTTTCTTTCTTTTATGAGAAGTTGATAAGTGTCAAAATAATGATAAGATGTTGGAAGTTTTGTTTTAAAGTACGCAGTTTTTTTTTGGCATTTGGTTTCAAATATGAATGTTTCAATTTATCTGCTTATATTTCTCAACAGATGAAAGTGACAATAAATATTTTTAAGACGCAGAATTTAATTTTTTCTTTATTGTTTGCAAGTGTTAGTATCTTTCATAATTGGAGTCTTGTGCAATGTGCTTATGTTTTATTATCCTTGAACATATGGCTAAGCAACTTTACAAAACCCACAAGGCTTTTACGTAATGTGAGCCTCTGTGACTCCCTCAGGTTCTTTTTGGCACCATCAATATTTCATTGTTTACCATTTACTTCATGGTTTGGAATGCTTCCTGTCCTCTTCCCAACCCCATAAAACTCTGCAGCTTAAGCAGCAGCTTCAGGGAATGAGGGAGGCAATTGGTTGGGGTCTTCTGAATCCAGAGGACAGGTACAGGAGCCTAAACCTACTTTAAGATGAACTTGTTGGACCCTTAAGCCCATGAAAGAGAGTTTTAGGAGTTGAAATATAGGAGACAGGCCATTTTATATTTTTGGAAAGTTATCTTCTCTGATTCACGTGGAGCTTCAGTGTTGCTGACATAAAATTCTTACCCTTAAAAAAAAAATCAAACTGCACACGATTATGTTTAAGAATGAATAAGCAGGCTTCTCTGGTGGCTCAGAATCTGCCTGCCAAAGTAGGAAACAGGTTCAATCCGTGGTCTGGGAAGAGCCCCATGCTGTGGAGCAGCTAAGCCCGTGCGTCAAAACTATTGAGCCTGTGATCTAGAGCTCAGGTGCCACAACCACTGAAGCCCTAGAACCCGTGCCGCACAAGAGAAGCCACTGCAATGAAAAGCCCGTGTACCGCATCCAGAGAGCAGCCCCTGCTCACTGCAACTAGAGAAAAGCCCCCGCAGCAATGAAGACCCAGAACAGTCAAAAAAAAAAAAAATTTATAAGCATATTCCTGGTACAGACTCTAAAAGCAATCAATCAGTTCATCTCAGTCACTCAGTCATGTCTGACTCTTTGCGACCCAATGGACTGCAGCACGCCAGGCCTCCCTGTCCATCACCAAGTCCTGGAGCTTGCTCAAAGTCATGTCCATCGAGTCAGTGATGTCGTCCAACCATCTCATCCTCTGTCATACCCTTCTCCTCCCACCTTTAATCTTTCCCAGCATTAGGGTCTTTTCAAATGAGTCAGTTCTTTGCATCAGATGGCCAAAGTATGGGAGTTTCAGCTTCAGTGTCAGTCCTTCCAATGAACGCCCAGGACTGATTTCCTTTAGGATGGACTGGTTGGATCTCCTTGCAGTCCAAGGGACTTTCAAGAGTCTTCTCCAACACCACAGTTCAAAAGCATCAATTTTTCGGCACTCAGCTTTCTGTATAGTCCAACTCTCACATCCATACATAACTACTGGAAAAACCATAGCTTTGACTAGATGGACGTTTGTTGGCAAAGTAATGTCTCTGCTTTCTAGTATGCTGTCTAGATTGGTCATAGCTTTTCTTCAAAGGAGCAAGCATCTTTTCATTTCATGGCTGCAGACACCATCTGCAGTGATTTTGGAGCCCAAGAAAAGAAAATGTGTCACTGTTTTCATTGTTTCCCCATCTATTTACCATGAAGTGATGGGAGCGGATGTCATTATCTTAGTTTTCTGAATGTTGAGTTTTAAGCCAAATTTTTCACTCTCTTCTTTCACTTTCATCAAGAGGTTCTTTAATTCTTCTTCAATTTCTGCCATAAGGGTGGTATCATCTGCATATCCTAGGTTATTGATATTTCTCCCAGCAATTTTGATTCCAGTTTGTGCTTCATCCAGCCCACCATTTCATATGATGTACTCTACATAGAAGTTAAATAAGGAGGGTGACAATATACAGCCTTGATGTACTCTCTTCCCAATTTGGGAACCAGTCTGTTGTTCCATGTCCAGTTCTAATTGATGATTCTTGACCTGCATACAGATTTCTGAGGAGGCAGGTAAGGTGGTCTGGTATTCCCATCTCTTTAAGAATTTTCCACAGTTTGTTGTGATCCACATAGTCAAAGGCTTTGGTAAAGTCAACAAAGCAGAAGTAGATGTTTTTCTGGAACTCTCTTGCTTTTTGGATGATCCAACAGATGTTGGCAATTTGATCTCTGGTTCCTCTGCCTTTTCTAAATCCAGCTTGAACATCTGGAAGCTCATGGTTCACATATTGTTGAAGCCTGGCTTGGAGAATTTTGAGCATTAGTTTACTAGCGTGTGAGGTGAGTGGAACTGTGGAGTAGTTTGAGCATTCTTTGGCATTGCCTTTCTTTGGGATTGGAATGAAAACTGACCTTTTCCAGTCCTGTGGCCACTGCTGAGTTTTCCAAATGTGCTGGCATATTGAGTGCAGCACTTTCACAGAATCATCTTTCAGGATTTGAAGTAACTCAACTGGAATTCCATCACCTCCACTAGCTTTGTTCATAGTGATGCTTCCTAAGGCCCACTTGACTTCACATTCCAGGTTGTCTGGCTCTAAGTGAGTGATCACACCATCATGATTATCTGGGTCATGAAGATCTTTTTTGTATAATTCTTCTATGCTTTCTTGCCACCTCTTCTTACTATCTTCTGCTTCTGTTTAGGTCCATACCATTTCTGTCCTTTATTGTGTCCATCTTTGCATGAAATATTCCCTTAGTATCTCTAATTTTCTTGAAGAGATCTCTAGTCTTTCCCATTCTATTGTTTTCCTCTATTACTTTGCATTGGTCCCTGAGGAAGGCTTTCTTATCTCTCCTTGCTATTCTTTAGAACTCTGCATTCAAATGGATATATCTTTCTTTTTCTCCTTTGCCTTTAACCTCTCTTCTTTTCATAGCTATTTGTAAGGCCTCCTCAGACAACCATTTTGCCTTTTTGCATTTCTTTTTCTTGGGGATGGTCTTGATCACTGCCTCCTATACAATGTCACGAACCTCCGTCCATAGTTCTTCAGGCACTCTATCAGATCTAATCCCTTGAATCTGTTTGTCACTTCCACTGTATAATCCTAAGGGATTTGATTTAGGTCATACCTGAATGGTCTAGTGGTTTTCCCTACTTTCTTCAATTTAAGTCTGAATTTTGCAATAAGTAGTTCATGATCTGACCCATAGTCAGCTTTCAGTCTTGTTTTTGCTGGCTGTATAGAGCTTCGTTTTATAAATTTAAGGGGCATATTTTTTCGGTTACTTGCCCAATAAAAAGTGGGATTTTTATTTTGTTATTTTTTTCTAATAAAGATTTTTATTTATTTATTTAATATTTATTTATTTTGCTGAGCTGGGTCTTAGTTGCAGCACCTGGGATCTGTTGCACCTGGGTCTTTGTTGCGGCACCCTGATCAGAGATCGAACCCAGGCCCCCTGCATTGGGAGTGTGGAGTCTTAGACACTGGCCCACCAGGGAAATCCTGGATTTTATTTTGAAGTTGCCTTTGGCATTCCATAAAAGTGTATTTTAATTTTCAGTGATATGGATGGACTTTGTCCCTGTGTATAATGGGCCTAAATAGGCTAGCTCTCATGCTAGTGATAAAACTCTGAATCCTGCTCCTCATTAAAAGCAAATTGGCTTACGGCAAAGTGATTCAGTTAGACATATACATATATCTACTCTTTTTCAGACTCTTTTCCCACACAGGTTATTATGGAATATTGAGTAGAGTTTGCTGTGCTATCCAGTAGGTCCTTTTGACTATCTATTTATATACATAGTAGTATGGATATGTTTCTATACACCTGAAACTAACACAATATTGTAAATCAACTCTGAAAAGTGAAAGTGAAAGCCTTAGTCACTTAGTTGTGTCTGACTCTCTGCGACCCCATGGACTGTAACCCACCAGGCTGCTCTGTCTGTGTGATTTTCCAGACGAGAATACTGGAATGGGTAGCCATTCCTTTCTCCAGGGGATCTTCCCAACCCAAGGATTGAGCCTGGGTCTCCTGCAATGCAGATAGATTCTTTACTATGTGAGTACCAAATCAACTATACTCCTGTACAAAATTAAAAATTTTTTAAATGATTAAAAGAAAAGAAAAAGTAAAGAGAGAAAGCAGACTGGTTTATCCCATGCTGCCTAGACTGGTACCCATGTGCCCTAAGGCCCTATTTCGTCCTGCAGGTCAGTGTTGAATCCACCACTGTGTACTGATGGCCCAACTGCAGATGTGACACGTATTTTGTACTCAAAAATATTGAGTCCCCATACTAGGGTTGGATGAGTGGTTCTTACACCTCAGCACAATTTAGTCTTGACTATGCCGTTAGACATCTCATAGCCTTATTCATCTGGGGAGTGGGGTGTTCCCCAGGGGAACTCAGATCAATTGTCTGAAGCCCTCTGCTTTATTCCCATCAGAAACTCAGTGTCGGGACTTCCCTGGTGGTCCAGTGGCTAAGATTCCAAGCTCCTAATGCAGGGAGCCCGGGTTCAATCCCTAATCAGGGAACTAGATCCCATGTGCCACAACTAAGACCAGGCACAGCCAAACAAATAAATAATAAGTATTTTTTAAAAGAAAGAAAGAAACTCATTGTCTTTCTCTATTCTGTTCTACAGCTTCCCACCCATAAAAAGGGGCTTCCCAGGTGGCTCAGTGGGTAAAGAATCTGCTTGCAATGCAGAAGACACAGGCAGATGCAGGTTTGATCCCTGGATGGGAAGATTCCCTGGAGTACATGGCAACCCACTCCAGTATCTTATTCTTGCTTGGAGAATCCCATGGACAGAAGAGCCTGCATGGGCTACAGTCCATAGGGTGGCAAAGAGTCAGACATGACTGAAGCTATGAGCACGCACGCATCCACAAAGACAAGGGGGATATGTATTTGTGCGTGGTGCACTGTGGGGTGGGCATGGCAACGCTATATTTGACCGTTAGAACTGTAGACTTTTATTAATATAAGCATTTGATCATCAAGGCTTATTGTTACACAGCACACCACAAGCTATACAATATTTGGCCCAATAGCCCAGTGGGAGATGTTTTCCAGGGATTTCCTGGAAATTCCTATTTTGATATCCTCTGTAATAGATGTGACCTGAGGGGGGGCGGAAAAAAGCCAAAAGATGCTGGAACATACTAGAGTTCCACTCAGTCATGGATAATTACTTTGGTTCATCATTATATTGTATGACTAAAATGTCTCCCAGAGCAATACCACTCAGGTTTGCAGATTCCAAAAGCTGAGGTGGTCTTGGCAAGCATACAGCTTTACTCTTTTAGGCATCTGGTATAGTCATGCTAAGAAACAATATCCTTCTGTTGCTCTGAGCCTCTCTAGAGGCAACAGTGCAATATTAGATTTCCCTTGTTGCATAATCCATTTATTCATTCCTCTACTCCCAGCTATTATTTCTCCTTCTCTCCATTGTCTGTGATTTTAATACCAATTTTTCCAGATTTTGAAGGGATATTAGGTTCAGCCACTGTGCGGGTCCAGATTTCTGGCAGTAATATCAGCCTATCAAGTGCCTCCCACTTAGTCCACCCTTGTTCCTATAGGGTATGGTCACATCACAACATGGTTGCACTCATTGTCACCTTAAATTTTGCTAGATAGAGTGAAGGCATGATGCAGCTCATGATGCCCTTAGGAATTCTGGCATAAAGTTTTAGAAGGTATAGTTACAATTTCTTGCTTAAGGATCACCCCTACTTTAACCTGCTTCAGTGACCCACGGTTGCAACCATGGTCCCAGAATACTGAGTCAGTTAGGAACACAGAAAGTTGAGGTGATGTGGGGAATAAGTGTATAGTTATACTAGCATTCTTCATATGCCTCCTCTCTTAACCACCCCTCCCCCAAAAAAGCAGAGGAAATCTATTGAGTGTGAGCACACACTTGGGAAAATACATAACACCAGATCTGCAGGCCTTTATCTCCCACAATTTTTGCAGTAAATGTTTCAATTGTCCCTGCCAATTCTCTACCAAACCACTACTCTGAGGATGATAAGCAATATGACACGTCCATTAGATGTGATATCTCTTTGCACACTGCTGCACACCATGAGCTGGAAAGTGTGTTCCTTGGTCTGAAGGAACGTAACTCACTTCCTGGTCCAAATTGGTATCGTAGCTTCTGCTCCACTACTTCCATGGTGTTTTGAGCATTCACATCTACCACTGGGTATGCAAAGTCTAGTTTGAAGTGTCTATTTCTGCTAGGACCTATGTATAGCCTCCTGGGGCTACTGGGCAGTGGCCCCATGTATTCTACTTACCAGTTGTACTTGAGGGTCTTCTCTCCGGGAATGGACCTCACAGCCGTTTGCAGTCCCTGTCTTGTTGGCAGATAGGACAGTTCTGGTTGGCCCTTTGTGCCTCTCAAGGGAAGGAGGATTGTGTAGACAGTCACCGCATCTCAGCACTGCTGCAGCTCCCCCAGAGCCACTCATTTCATAGATCCAGTTGAACACCTTAAGAGAGTGTACCAGGATACCCACTTGTTGGTTTCTATCACAGTCGAATCTGGAGAAGAGATTCTCCTGGACATTGACGTGTCCTGTTTAATTGTGATGAATTGTGCTCAGTCGTGTCTTACTCTTTGTGACTCCATGGACTATAGTCCGCCAGGCTCCTCTGTCCATGGGATGTCCCAGGCAAGAATACTGGAGTGGGTTGCCGCTTCCTTCTCCAGGGGATCTTCCCCGCCCAGGGGTTGAATCTGTGCCTCCTGCCTCTCCTGCATTGGCAGTGAGATTCTTTACCACCGAGCCAACTGAGAAGCCCTATATACATATATCAAAGGTAATTAAAATCATGCCACACACACATATCAGAGTATTATCAATCCAAATTATGGCAGTCAGCTGGTAAATCCAAATAACCCTGAGGCTTTACAGCAAATGTGAATTGTGATTCTTCTCACATGAAGGCAAACTGTAGTTGGCTCCTTTTTCAGACTGTGGTTAAGAAAAAAGCTGCAGATGACCCTACTTTATTCAAGCCTTGATAATCTACTAGAAGTCTCTATGAGCCAGCCACCCTTTTCATGAGCCACACAGGGCTAGTGTACAGAGAATTTGTTGGCACCAGCACTCCAACTTCCAATATGTCATTAATTAAAGTGGAAATCGTTTTGTATCCACTAGGCATCCAGTATTGTGTCAAGTTAACAACCTCTGTGTGGGCAAGCAAATCTACGGGTTCTCATTTAGCTTGTTCAAATAAAGAGAGCCAAAAGGCAAACTTACATGCCTTCAGTTTTACAGTACAAGATACACATACATATACATGTCAGACATAATATCCATCTCAGTAATACATTCAAGTGGAGGAAACACAACCACTTCACATTAAGTCTGTTCAAACATTCCAATTTTGACCCTAACTTTCACATTAATCCCATCACTGCTGCATCTCCATATGTGCCCAAGCTAACCATGGGCTTCTTTAGATTTTGAGCTCACCCAGAATATTTTGTGTCCACCTTCTGGTCACTTGACTCACATACATGAACATGACCTTGGGTCCCCAGCTACGGATCAGACGAAGGGACCCTGACCCTTTTTGTCACTCTTCACTCAGATTAATTTGTTGGCCCTAGCCCCCAAGGATACAAAGTTGGGTTTTTCAATGCTGTCTTTGCCTTCCCGCTTTAAAATTTTCTCTAGAATTTTACAATTGGAGTCAATAAAATGGGTTTGTTTCGGGCCCTTTCATGTTGCGGCACCAGCAGGAGAGCCAACAGTCCACTCAACCTCCAGTAGTGTCTCATGTTTTGACCCCATATTCTTCCCATTTCTTAGTAACTTAATGAATATTTCCACCCTGGTGGGACTAGCCCCTTGACTATCCCTCTTTCCTCCACGATGCTTTTGTGAATGATTCCATTTTCTTAGACCAAGGGTAAGCTGAGATAACAATTCTGACACGATTTCTCGGACTGTTGCTTGATTTCGCAGAAGTAAGTTTACATGGGGTGTCTGTGCAGAAGGGGCTCCCTTAGTCACAGCATTTGCTCTGAGCTAAGTAAGGAGTATATAATGTGGACGCACACCCCGGTCATCATAAAGTCAATCTAGTGTGGACTGCATATTCAGCATGTGAGCTGCCTCATCTGGGGAGTTCCACTCGGCATCTGAGGGGAGGAGTCATCGGTTAACATTCTCAGTGGATATAAACCATACACTGGCTTTCATCCAGTCCCTCAGTTCAGCTGTCCCTACAGAAACAGCCTACTGTTTGTTTGGATTATATATTGCCACCTCTGATTGTTCAATAGTAAGCTATGGGTCCTGCATCAATCAAATGTGCCCTTATTCTCTGACATTCAAAGCCAAGAAGACCACTCCTAAGTTAAGTCACACGCATTGAGCGGGGAGGGGCTTCCCAGGTGGCCCTCGTGGCAAAGAACCACCTGCCAATGCAGGAGACGTAAGAGATTCCTGCAGGAGATTCCAGGGGACGTAAGAAAACTCCCTAGAGGAGGGCATGGCAACCCAATTCTGTATTCTTGCCCGGAGAATCCCATGGACAGAGGAGCCTGGCGGGCTACAGTCTGTAGGGTCACTAGAAGTCAAACACTACTGAACTGACTTAGTACGTATGCACGTTACCCATTTTAGTAAAAGTTCAGGAAGCTGATGATATTGATCTACAAAATGAAATCGCTTCTTCAGACTATACCCTTTGGTTTAATAGTTCCTCGGTTTTGCACAGCCTTGATACCACTTCCATTTACCACCTGGACTACTTTCTTTAGGGATTGTAGAGGTATTATCTGATGTGCCAGCATCATTTGTCCCTTTGGCAGTAGTCCAGAGGGCAGCAACCGTAGCTCTGACCCACTGGGGCAAATGCAAGCATGGCACGGTTTCAGGATCTGCTCCTTTTACTTTCCTTTTAGTGATTACAGGTAAAAATAACCAAGGGATTATAGATTTAATTTGTTTCCCATTGTTCTGCTCTTTACCCCTCGGTATCCAGTTAGCCACCTCTCTGGGAATGGGATCTATCGTTTCTGATTTCCATTTGTAACCTTTATCTCTGTAACTGACAGGAGTGTGCCTGGTATTCCATCTCTATTTTGAGAGATGAGGAAACTAAGGTGCAGAGAGGTTATGTGGCTTGCTCAAGGATACACGGCAAGAGAATGACAGAGCCAGAGTGTGAAATCAGGCCTCTTTGACTTCGCGGCCTTACTTTTAACCATGAGAAACACTTCCTTTTATTAGCAGATTCTAAACCTTAAAAACTAGACTTGTGGATGCAGCTGGGGAAGCAGAGGGTGGGACTAAGAGAATAGCTTAGATACATGTACATTACCGTATGTAAAATAGCCGGTGGGAATTTGCTCTATGACACAGATACAGCTCAGACTGGTACCCTGTGACCACGGAGGGGGATGGATGGGCTGGCAGTCAGGAGGGAGGTTCAAGAAGGAGGGGCCGTGTGAATATCTGTGGCTTATTCATGTTGGTGTATGGCAAAAACAAACACAGTATTATAAGGTAATTATCCTTCAATTAAAAAGAAATAAAATTTAAAAAATTCTAATGCCCAGATTCACTTTCTAAGGAGACTGATTTAGAGATTTCCCTGGTGGTTCAGTGGATAAGACTCCACACTCCCAGTACCAGGGGGCCCAGGTTCAATCCCTGGTTGGGGAACTAGATCCTGCATGCATGCAGAAACTAAGATTTCGAGTGCCACAGGGAAGATCCCACAAGCTGCAGCTAAGACCCAGAACAGTCAAAATAAATAAATAAAATTTTTTTTAAAAGCCTGATTTAATTGGTTGATTTCTGTCTTAGTCTTTTTGGGCTGCTTTAACAAAATACCATAGACTTGGTGACTTACAAAGAACAGAAACGTTCTGAACGCCGGGAAGTCCAAGATCCAGGTGCCAGCAACTTGGCATCTGGCGAGAACCCACTTGTTTTAAAAAAAAATTATGTATATATCTTAAAATTTCTTATTGGAAGATAATTGCTTTACAAGATTTGGCTGGTTTCTGCCATACATCAATATGGATTGGCCATAGGTATACACACGTCCCCTCCCTCTTGAACTCCCCTCCCACCTCCCACCCCATCCCACCCCTCTAGGTTGTCCAGAGCTCTGGGTTGAGCTCCTGGTGTCACATAGCAAATTCCCACTGGCTATCGGTTTTATAAATGGCAATGTGGATATTTCCATGCGGCTCTCTCAGTTCATCCCACCCTCCCCCTCCCACACTGTGTCCACAAGTCTGCATCTCCACTGCTGCCCTGCAGATAGGTTCATCGGTACCATCTTTCCAGATTCCATACACATGCGGTAATACACAGTATTTGTTTTTCTTTTTCTGACCTACTTCACTCTGTACAATAGGCTCTAGGTTCATCCACCTCATTAGGACTGACTCAAATGCATTTCTTTTTATAGCTGAGTAGTATTCCATTGTATATATGTACCACAATTTCTGTATCCGTTCATCTGTCGATGGACATCTAGATTGCTTGCATGTCCTAGCTATTGTAAAAAGGTGCTCCAACGAACATTGGGGTACATGCATCTCTTTCAATTATGGTTTTCCCAGGGTATATGCCCAGTAGTGGGATTGTTGAGTCACATGGTAGTTCTATTCCTAGTTTTTAAAGGAAATTCCATACTGGAGAACACACTTTTTAGTTTATAAATAGCCTATCTTGCTGAGTCCTTACCTGGTGAAAAGGGTGAGGAAGCTCTTTGAAGCTTCTTTTATAAGGTAGTAATACCATTCATGAGGGCTCCACCCTCACGGCCCAATCACCTCCTGATGGCCCCACCTCCAAATAACTGCACATTGGGGATTAGGTTTCAGCAAATGAATTTTAGGAGGATGGAAACATCTAGTCTATAGCAATTACTAGTGGGTTGCACAGCAACAAAGACCCAGCACAGCCATAAATAAACAAATAAACATTTAAAAAAATTATTAGTGGGCCGAATATTTATTCCCCAAAAGGTATATTCACTTCCTAGAACCTGTGAATGTAGCCTTCTTTGGAAAAAGGGTCTTCACAGATGCAATGAAACTGAGGATGCTTCGATGAGATCATCTTGGATTACCCCAGTAGGGCATAATTTCAACAAGTATCCTTATAAGAGACATTCAGAGAAGAGAGACCTGAAGAAAAGGAAAGAACCATGTGACGATGGAGGCAGTTACGCAGCCACAGCCCAGGAACATCTGGAGCCACCGAAACCTGAAGGCGACAAGGAAAATCCACTCGAGCCTTCAAAGGCTGCTGACACCTTCAATGGCAACCCTGCTGACAACTTGATTTCAAACTTCCAGGCTCCAGAATTGTGAATCAGTTTCTATTGTGTGAAACCTCTATGTTTCTGCTGATTTGTTGCAGTCACAGGAAATTAATACAGTTGGGGCATGGCCTGGGCAGCATATGTTTTAACCCCTGGGTGATTTGAAGGCACAGCCAGGGTGGGAATCCCTGGATTAGGGAATGTGGGAAGCATGTCCCCTGGCAGTTTTCCTCAGCTCTGGGAGTAAGTGCTTTTTGCAATATTGGTGGTGTCTTTTTACTTTAGCTCTTATTATTTTTTAGCAGAGCAAAAGGATATACAAAGTTTATGGTGTGTAAAAAGATATACAGGGATTCCCAGATGGCTCAGTGGTAGAGAATCTGCCTGCCAATGCAGGAGACGCAAGAGACACATGTTTGATCCCTGGGTCAGGAAGATCCCCTGGAGAAGGAAATGGCAACCCACTCCTAATCCCATGGGCAGGGGAGCCTGGCTGGGCTACACTTCATGGAGTCACGAAAGAATCGGACAAGACTGAGTCACTGAGCAAATAGGCACAAAGGACTTTGCTCTGTGTGGTCCTTGCTCAGGGGCTCAGGTTGACAGAGGCTGAGCTGTCTAAATGTTGCCAGTGCCAGGGCAAGAGGAAGGAAATATGGAGAATTACATACTGATTCTTTTTTTTTAAATTTTATTTTTAAATTTTTATTTTATTATTATCTTGTTGGAATATAGCTAATTTATAATGTTGTGTTGGTTTCAGGTGTATTGCAAAGCGATTGTTATACATACACATATATCTATTCTTTATCAGATTCTTTTCCCTTGTAGGTTATTACAAAATATTGAGTATAGTTCCCTGTGCTGTATGGTAGGTCCTTGTTGTTTACCTATTTTATATACAGTACTGTATATAATTTATCCTAATTTATCCCTAATTTATCCTAATTTGTCCCTCCCGCATCCTCCCCATACTGATGCTTACATGCTTCTACCCAGAAGTCACAAGCATCTTTTCCATTCACATTTTACTGGACTGAGCAAGTCACACGGCATCAGCTAACTTCGCAGGAGCAGAGAAGTGTCCTCCCTCCTGCCAGGAAGTAGAGGGGAACAGGAAGTGGGTGGGCAATTATCCTCCCTGTCACGCCCGCTCTCACCCGGAGACAGCAGTGTGGTGGGGCTCACGGGGTGCCCTCTGCTGGAGGAGGGTGACCAACTGTCCCTTTATGCCTGAGGAGTCTCCTCCAAGCATGGCACTTTCTGTGCTGAGACTGGGTGAGTTTCAGGCCAGTTGAGCTAGTGGGTCACCCTTGCTAGGTTCTGCCTTGGGTTGCTCATCCTGAGGAGGGAGACTGGAGGCATCTCTCTGCCTGTTAATACCTCATAAGGCTGGTGTGGGGACTAAGCAAGACAACGCATGCAAAAGAGCTCAGCATTATTGCCAATTGCAGTATAAAGAGCAGTGAAAACTGAGCCAAGTCATTGGAAAAGACCGTGATGCTGCAAAGATGGAAGGCAAAAGGAGAAGGGGGTCGCAGAGGCTGAGATGGTAAGATAGCGTCACTGACTCAATGGACATGAATTTGGGTGAACTCCAGGAGATGGTGAAGGCCAGGGAAGCCTGGCGTGCTGTAGTCCATGAGGTTGCAAAGAGTCAGACACAACTTAGGGACTGACAACCACCACCACCACCATTATTGTAAATATTCAACCGTGTAATCAACTGCAGAGTCTTGATAATATTGTTGATAGTACCAAAGGGGATTTAAGATAACATATTTTATTAATTAATTTTTGGCTGCACCGAGTGGCTTGTGGGATCTTGGTTCCCCATCAGGGACTGAACCCATGCCCTTGGCAGTGAAAGTGCAGAGTCCTAACCTCTAAATTGCTAGGGAGTTTCCAGATATATATTTAAATACTTGGCATAATCTTTCGCGTACAATAGGCACAACCACAAATGGCGGTTATTATCAATAGATACATATTCAAAATAGAAGAGAACCCCTTTCCCCACAAAAAAGGCAAGGAAATAAATGTGAATAAATATATTTCAGTTTAGATAGAATGGTGTTAATACATATTTTTCATCATCTATTTGCAGAGCGGGGATTATAAAAATAAATAAAAAAATAATATTCTTTTCTCTACTATTGTAACTGAAAATCTATTTCCTTGAGCAGGCTATGCAAAGACATTTGACCTTGAGACCTCGGCCAATTTAGAACTCTGTTGAAAAGCCTTTCACTTAAATGTAACATCAGTGACAAAGAAAGGAAGAGAATTAGTGGAATTCATAACAGATGATAAAAGAAACATAGGTTGTGACCTGCTAAGAGACAGATGAAAGGAAATTATTGTGAAAGGAAATTATTTTTTTCTAGAGAAAAAAATAGAAGAGATTCATTATTTGAAAAACCCAAAATAAACATTGATTTTGAGAACAGAAGGCCTGAATCCTGATCTTATCATTATCCTGGTCCTTTAACTTGCCTTTGAACCTCCTTGGATTGGTCATAGGAACTTGTTGAAGAATGTGAAAAATGTGAGGATAAATAACAAATAATTAAAATGGTCATGATTTTATTTCTTCAAAATAGTTCTAAAGAAACATTGTAAATCTTTCTCAGTTACTTCCTGCAGAAGACTCTGAACAATGAAACAACGCAAGGGTGATTAGTTTTTTCCATCTGGGTTGCTGGGGTTTCCTTTATTGCTCATTCATATGCACATCATCACTGATATTAATTATTAGCTTTTCTTGGTAATAGTTTTACCACGACACAAGGAGAGAAAGGGGGTTGCTGATGCTGGGACCCCTATCTTGGTGGGTGAGTCAGTTCAGATTGCTGTGTGTTTGCGGAATGTTACTAGAGTAATAAGAAACACCTTTTATTGGGAGAACGTGTTACAGTTTTCAGTTTACTTTCACACATGTAAACGCATGTGGCTGTGGTTCCAGGGTCACAGTACAAGGGCTTGAAGCTCTGTGGTCTCAGCACTCAGGCAGGTCACTCTGTGCCTCTCTTTTCCAGTTTGTGAAATGGAGGTAACACTACTGTGTTCATCTATTGCATGGAGTTGCTCTGTTAGCTCAAATGAAAATAAATGCCTTGCCAACTATAAAGTTCTGTGTCAATAGAAACTATCATGTTAAAGATGAGGAAATCCAGGCTGTGAAATGTCCTTGCACTTGCTAAAGGTGTCTGGGTAGGTGATGGTGGAGTTGGACTTCACCATTCTTCTTAAAAAAAAAAAAAAAAAATCGGGAGGGGCAGTCTGTTATTTTTTTGGCCACCCAGCAGCTGAACCCTCTTGCCTATGTTTTGAAAACGCCCTCTCTCTCAGAGGCATACCCCTCCTCTCATCATTTAAATGCTCACTAATTAAACTGAAAATGCTACTGCTTTACCTGGCCTCACTTAAACTGGGTGGCAGACTGTGATCTGGGCCCCAAGGTGGCTGTCTTCACTGAGCCCTTCTGAGGACTGACTTGGGTTTTGCTCCTGATGTTAATATTCCAAATTTGGCTCTTCTGAAGGAGAGTCTGTGAACTACCCAGTATCTTTATTTATTTAAATATTAAATATTAATTATTAAAATAATAAACCCAATATTAAATAATAATTTATTTATTCATTAAAAAAATCTATTTAGCTGCACCAGGTCTTATTTGTGGCACACGGGATCTTTCATATAGTTCCCCCATAGCACTGGGATCTTAGTTTGCTGACCACAAATCAAACCCATGTTCCCTGGGTTGCAAGGAAGATTCTTAACCACTGGACCACCAAGGAAATCCCATACCTAGCATCTTTAAAACCAGTACACGTCAAAGTGTAAAATGCACACAAATCACCGTATGTGTGTGTGCTCAGTTGTGTCTGACTCTTTGTGGGCCCACGGACTGTATGTAGCTCACCAAGTTCTGTCCATGGAATTTTCCAGGCAAGAATACTGGAGTGAGTTGCCGTTTCCTCCTCCAGGGGATCTTTCCAACCCAGGCATCAGACCATATCTCTTGAGTCTCCTGCATTGGCAGGAGGATTCTTTACCACTGTGCCATCTGGGAAGCCCTACAAATCACTAGATTATATTAAAATGTAGAATGGGACTCAAGAGGAACTTGACTGGAACTGAGATTCTGCATTTCTAACAAGCTCCCAGGTGATGCTGCAGCTGCTGAGGACCCCACTTTGTGCAGCATGCTTTTTCTATTTGTTTTCAGCTTAACAAATATCTTGACTAATACTTGTAGATTCTGTCATCAATAATGGGTGGAGGGGGCATGGTTTATACACAAATCAATACTGAAACACACAAAAAGGAAAATTTTCAATTTTTCTGGGATGACAATTATTCTATTTATCCTATTATTTTCTAGGGGAAAGGCTGGATGATGCTTAATTTTTAAAATTAAGATGAGTCAAAATTGTGTTGAGTGATATTTTATTGCTCTGTAATAACCTTTAGAGTTAACTGAAGCGATGTATACTAAAACTAGATTTGGAAACCATTCTGTGAGGTATTTACATCTTCGGGTGCATGATTAGAGTGGGGGTGTAAGGGGTGTAGGAGGCAGGAATGATAACTTCCTGACTAAAGTCACTTTCCCAGAATCTTTTCCTCATGCACTGTCTCTTTGAATAACTGAGACAAAGAGAGTTCAGCTAGATAAAGGCAGAAGCAGAGTGTGTGTATGCTGAGTCGCTTTAGTTGTGTCCAACTCTTTGTGACCCCAAGGACTGTAGCCCACCAAGCTCCTCTGTCCATGGGATTCTCCAGGCAAGAATACTGGAGTGGATTGCCAGACCCTCCTCCAGGGGATCTTCCTGACCCAGGGATCGAACCCACATCTCTTGTGTCTCCTGCATTGGCAGGCAGGTTCTGTACCACTAATACCACCTGGGAAGCCAAGAAGCAGAGTAGCCCTCCCCAAATTATGGTACCAGGTATGGACAATAGAGGCCTAAAGACTAGTGTCTAAGTCATCTCAAGCTGCCATAACAAAACACCATAGCCTGGGTGACTTAGACAGACATAGCTCTCACAATCGTAGAGACCAGCTGATTTGGACTTTGGTGAGGGACAGATGGCTGACTTCTTGCTATTTTTTCACATGATGGAGAAAGACAGTTTTGGTGTCTCTCTTCTTATAAGGACATGAATCTCATTTTGGAGGCCTCACTATCATGACCTCATCTAAATCTAATTACCTCCTAAAGGTCCCCACCACTTAATGCCATCACATCAGCGGGGTTAGAGTTTCAACATGTGAATTTGTAGGGGGTGGGGAAACAGACATTCGGTCCACTACAACTAGATAAAGACTCTTCTAGATAAATGATTTAGCTTCGGTGCTAGGAGTCTGTCAGTTCTGGGCAGAGTTCCCTGTTACCAGTGGTGGCATGTTTTTGCTGTAATGAACGTGCACCCTTGGTGAGCTCTGATTGGCAGCAGAGCAGTGGGAACACTTGCTTTCCTGTGGAGCCTGGAGGATGGCAACCTTCTGCCAGTTGGAGAAGGAGATGCATAACAAGCCCTGGGAGGCCATGAATAGTACCTTAAACAATAAACTGATGCTCTTGTTCTAGAAAACAAAGAAGGCAAGCTCCAAGGTAGCTCAGAACACAAAAGAGTGTATCAAAAGGACTTTAGGAAGAAAACCAGGAGTTGTGTGAACACATCAAGATTTCCCCTGGCTCATGCCAGCATCCAAAGAACATCTCACTGTTGGTTTCTTGGCTGCACATGCCTTTCCAAGGCAGAAACAGAAAGACAAAAATCTACAACACAGAGAAAACAGACATGGACAGAAAACTGAGTAGTTTTTGCCATAATTAAGTCAGAAAATGGCTAGTCTTCCCTTATTCACAGCTTCCATAAGCAATTCTCACTCTGGTATTGTAGTATTTAAGGAATTCTCCAAGATGTCTTCAAGAAATCTTTTCTCTTCAGATCTCTCTCCACTAACACCCCTTCTACAAAATTTAACATAAATAAACTTGCATTTTAAATCTGAAAACATGCATGACTCACATACAAATTTCATATAGTACATTAGGTATCAAAATGAGATAATTTATCTTTAATGGAATAGAGATAAAAAATAAATAATAGTGCTAATAATAAATAAATGAATAGCAAAATTTGTAGCTAAGGTGGATAGATCTTTGAGATATATTATAGCATAAAAACAAATGGAAAAATAGTGCATATATCATACAATTTTGAGGCAAACACACACACAATTTTTTTTTATAATATATATGAAGATGTAAGGAAAATGGTCTGGAAGGGACATTTCCATCTGAGATGAGTAATTATCGTAGCAAAGTATTAAACAATAAAAACTACACACAAAAATCCAAGCATGGACCTTACCTAGAGAGACCCCATTTGGGCCTCAGAGAGAGAAGACACCCCATCTTTGTGGATTTAACCAAATGTGTTAGGCAAAATCATACACCAATATATTTATTTATTCTTAAAATTTTGAAAGCATCATACTTTTATTTTTATATATTTGGCTGTGTCATGAGCAGCATGCAAATAATGCCTTGGATTCCACTCTCTCAGGCAAAAAGAGGCCAGAACTAAAAAAGTGAAACAAAATAAAGATGAAGAAGTTAGTTCTGGGCCAGGTCATCCCAGTCATTTGTGGGACCCGAGGCCCAAGTACACATGGACATCCATATGTAATATGTCTAAACATGTAAGTTATAAGTCAAGCAAGCATGCTGTTTGTTACATGAAATATACTGCATCTTCCTGCTTTGACAAATATTCCTGCCAAATGAATAACTGACAGGAGGGACAGGTCAAGTGGGAGCTGTCAGAGTCATACACCCAGCAAGAGGCAGCATTTGGAGATCCAGCTCATGGTCTGTGGGTCTTGTTCTTGGTTTTCTGCTGCTGGCCTGGGTGGCGAGGGCCTCTGTGCATGTGTGGACCACTAGGCTTGCACAGACAATCTCCATCCACATCCCTTTAGACAGCTACATCTGGTCTCCCCTGGCCCTGCTATGTCCCAGCCTTGGAGAGCTGGAGCTGGTGGAGGTTGGACTGGGGAAAAGCCTATTGTGGGCCCTGGAAGTGAGCTCAGGGCATTTGAAGAGGAATGTGGGATCTCTCTACCCTTGAGCTTGGTTTAGAGGTGGAGACAGGACAAAAGCTATGGAAGGGCACATCCCTAGGGCCTCATGGACTCCTTAGCCCACGGGAAGTGTGATTGGATGAGAGCTGTGGAAGGGTCCTCTGAAGCCAGGGTCCTGGGTTTGGGTCCCCTCTTACACTGGTCTAAAGTCAGTGCTATTCTTGATTTGGGGACGTTCTGGGCTCAAGTCCTGATGAGTTAAGGGGTTTCAAGTGTCATTTTGATTATCTTATATATAGAATCTAAGTCAGTGAATTAACCTCATTCTTTCCACTTTGTGCAAAACATGGATATTTAAAAATACAGGCAACATAGCCAGTATCAAGACGTTCATCTCTGTGAGAGATACCCAGGAGTGAATCAGAGAGTGACTGATAAAACCTGACCCACCTCTCTCATTCCCTCATTTCACTGGAGCAACAGGCAGAATTGTTGACACTGTAAACTGTTTTCTCTCCCGCCTTTGCAGAGTGAATATGGTTAAATGTACCTTAAAGTGCAAATAGTGGGATTCTACTGCACTAACTGTGGGATCTTATTTCCTTTGTATCACTTTTTTGCTGCATAACAAATTACCCCCCAATGTAACAGCTTAAAACAACAAATATTTATTATTTCAGAGTTTGTGTGGGTCAGGAATCGGTAAATGGCTTAGCTGGGTACTTGTGGCTCAAGGTCTGTCATGAGATTGTAGGCAAGCTGTCCACCAGGGCTGCGGTGGTCCAGACTCAGGTGAGGCTGAAGGATCCAATACAAGTTCACTCACATGGTTTTTTCAGGCTTTAGTTCATTTTCTTATCATATTATATGGGCCTCCTGGAAGCCAGAAAACTTCTGGAAGGTGAGAAGAGTCAAGTGACATAGTAACATTTGGAAAGGGGGACTTCAGATCTGGCAGATGCAAGGTAACTTCCAAAACCAGGATCTGCCAACAGGTACTGTCAGGCCACCTGGGGAGTTTATGAAAAATATACCAGTAGCATACACATCCTTATAGTTAATAATACTGTATTATATATTTGAAAGTTGCTTAGAGAATATATCTTAAAAGTTCTTGGCATAAGAACAAAATATTTTGTAACTAGGTGTGGTGATGGATATGAACTAGACTTATTATGGTGAGCATTTCGCATATATACACCTACCAAATCATTATATGGTACATCTGAAACTAATAAAATGGTGTATATCTAAATAAAAAACACCTGTTTCTAGGTCTACTTTTTTTTTTTTTCTTTTGCGAGGAAGGTGAACTCAAGAGAGTTAAATGACTTGCTCAAATGCCCATAGCTAGAAAAGGACTGAGCTGGGGCTGGAACTCAGGCTCATCTGGAAGTGAGAGTTACTGTGAAAAGGTAACATGCCGGCCTGGCACCCCTCAAACCCACGTGAACATGAAGCCTGCCTCTCCACTGACAGCAGGCAGCCCTGTGTGAGTTTGTTACATGATCTGTATGAACTCCAGTTAGCTTATATGTGAAGAGGGTGTAATAGTTACCTTGTGCTGTTATTGTGATGACTGAGATGTTTTTTAATGCTCCCTTGCCAAAGAACACTAGGAATATTTCCTATCATTTAAAGAGTTGGATTTATTACTCATTGCACTGAGGGAAATGCATACCATGGGAAACCCTGGAGGTGTGTCAGTGAGAAGGTATTAGAAAATATTATTAAAGGATTTGTTTTTTTGTAAGCTGAGTGCAGGGGCACTCAGGACACCAGAGTTCATTCTACAAATGTGTATCTTTGTAAAATCTTATTCACAGAAGGGCAGACCAGAGGGAGACTTAAGGCTATAATTGGCAAAGAAGCTCTAACTGGCCAGAATGGCTGTGTGTCCACTGTGGTTGGGACGATGTTCATATTTTGTCTGTGTTTAGACATGATTAAGGAGTCTTGCTCTTGTCTTCATACATCGTGGCCACAGAGGGGCCTTGTCGGATGCTGATGTTCTGAGAACTTGTTCATGTTTATGTTCAACAGAAGAACACCAAGGCCCAGTGATAGTACCAAGGCCATCTCGTTCCCAGGTATAAACCATCGAGTCCTAGCGCTGGACTCAACTGGTGTTCCAGTCCCTGAGCCACAGTCAGCACTGAACCTCTGAGTCACAGTGAGACAGACAGGGGTATTCTGAGGTGGGGACATTTGGAGGAAACGAAAAGACAGATGTCCCTTCAAGCTCAATGACTCCTTTTCTTCCCCAGCTTCAGGCCTGCTGCTGCTGCTAAGTCGCTTCAGTCGTGTCCGACTCTGTGCAACCCCATAGATGGCAGCCCACCAGGCTCCCCCGTCCCTGGGATTCTCCAGGCAAGAACACTGGAGTGGGTTGCCATTTCCTTCTCCAATGCAGGAAAGTGAAAAGTGAAAGTGAAGTCGCTCAGTCCTGCCGACTCTTGGCGACCCCATGGACTGCAGCCTACCAGGCTCCTCCGTCCATGGGATTTTCCAGGCAAGAGTACTGGAGTGGGCTGCCACTGCCTTCTCCGGCTTCAGGCATGACGCGAAGCCAATTCCATGAGGTCAAGGGTATTTCAGCCTGTGGACAATGTCAGAAAGAGCAAAGACGGGGCTGCAAGGTAGAGGGCCCATCCTAGACTCTGCCTTTGCGTCCTTCCTGCAGTAGAGGTGTACTCCGCACTTACTGTGAGTCAGACCTGGGCTTGATGCTGTGTGACACCCATCACTACATGGAAAATAGACAAGCAAAGGATCACGCTGAGAATCGGGGTAAAAGAAAACCGTACCACGAGGACCACTGGCAGTCTAGGCAGTGGTTCCTATATTTTTCTGAATGTTGGAATCACCTGGATCTTTAAGAAATATGACTGACTGGATCCCACTGCACTGATCTAATTCATCTGCGATACCACTCGGAGCATCAAAATTTAAAAACTCCCTGGGTAATCAAATGTGCAGTAAAGTTGGGAAACCATTGGTTTAGCCCGTCCACCCTTACAGTTTGGGGGGGGGGGGTCACAAGGCTGTTTAACCGTATGAAAGCTGCGGTCCCTCATTCTAGACTCTTGGGTTTAGATATAAAATCTGAAAATCAATTTCGAGGGGCTTTCACACCCTAGGAAGAGAATCTGGGAATTCCTCGAGGGAGGCGGGTTGTCTCGTGAAAACCCCCAATGGGGGTGATATGAGCTCCCTGCAGAATGGCGCTGGCCCTGCTCTTTCACAGAAGCCCCGGCATTAGTGACACCAAACCTAGCTCCCGCAGGGAGGTAAGCAGCCCCCGAGCGGCCGGTGTGCGCACGTGTGAGAGTGTGCCCGCCGGCGTGCACGCGCGGGCCCGCCGGCGAGCGTGCGTTTCCGTTCGGGAGCCCGGGCGGCCTCCGGCTGCGGCCGCAGCAGCGCGCCCGGCGCCCCCTCCCGCCCAGTCCCCTCCCCCGGCGGCTCTGGCTCGCCCTCGTCCCTCCCCCGGCAGCGTCCGCCGCCTCCGGGTGCGCAGGGCCGCGCGCGGCACGCGAACCCCTCCTGCAGGCGCCCGGGCGCTAGTTGAGCGCCGAGCCCCGGGCGCGCGTGGCGCCGCCTCCCAGACGCCTAACGACGATGAGCCAAGACGCGGGGGTCGCGGGGAGCAGGTGAGCGCAGCCGCGGGGCTGGGCGGGGGTCGGGGTTTGGGAAGGAGGACGGGCAGAGCGGGGGTGGGGTGCGGCTGGCCCCGACGTCGCCGCGTGGAGAAGGGCTTTGCGGTCCTCAGCACCCTCCACCGCGGGCTCTGCTTTTCCCGTTTTCCGGACTGGGCGGGGGCTGCACTCCCGCCTCGGCATCCCCGCTCTAGCCGCACAAACAAAGCACCCTTCGGTGGCGACGCCTGCCTGGCGCGGGCACGGAGCTTGGGGGTGGCGACTCGCCTTCCAGCCGGGACTCCGATCCCCTACCGCCGGCAGGCCCGGGGCGGCTGCACCTGGGTCGGGCGGGCTGCGCCGGGGTCGCGCGCAGGTGCTCGCGCGGGAGGAGGTGGCGCGCGGCTCCGAGGCCCCGGGCGCTCGGCCCGGAGGCGGGGCTACGGCCGGCGCTGCTGCCCCCTGTCGTCGCGGCTTGCAGGCGCCAGCAACCCGGCCCCTCGGCAGCCGCGGCGCAAAGGCGGCGGCAGGTGGGCCCGATTGGTCCGCATCCACCCGGCGGCAGCGGCTGCGGGAGGCGCGCCGGCGTGGAGGGGGCTTGTCGCCCGGTGGCATCCCCTCTGCTCCCGGCGCGAGTGCACTCGCGCCCTTCCCGCCTCCGCGCTGACTCCCCGCCCCCCAGGCCGGCTTCTGCTGTCCTCGTCTGCTCCCGTCTCTCGAGCTTCAGCTCTCCGGATCCCCTGCGCCCACTGCACCCGGGTCGGGGAGGACTTGGGAAGTTTTCCTGAACACCACTGGCGTTTTAGCCCCTTGACTTTCAAATGGTTTGAGCCGAGAGCGGGATTATTTCCGTAATCCCCTTTTGCCCATGCGTGGAACACCCCCATCACCCCCCTGCGCCAGTCATCCCTTCTGCGCTCCCATGGGGCCCTAGTAGTGTCTTTAGTACGGAAGGCATGAGATCAACATTGCTTTTAGGATATCTGCTTTTACTGTAAAGGTAGCCAATGCCTCTGTTTGTCATCAGCGTCCCACAGACCTTTAAAGGCAGCCTCTTTTCACGTGGGAATGTGTATTCAGAGCTGGTTTGGGCTGTGGTGGTTGAGTTCTTTAGAGCTCTCATCTGCAGAAGCAGACTTTTGGCATTGGATGCAGTTTCAGCGCAAGACACGTGACGGCTTGTTTGTGAAATGTATCCTTTAGGTAATCCTCTCATTGCTGTAAGCACTTGCAGGAAGCCCGCCCAAAGCAGTGCAGAAACGCTGGGCAAAGATTCAGACTGCAGGGAACTTGCTTATGGGACAGTCCCTGCCACATAACAGTTTCTGCAGGATCAACTAGAGAATACGGAGCTTTAAAGTGTTCATAACTTAAGTGTTCGTGGATTATTCGTTGAACATTAGGCTCATATTCTTTTAGGAAGGAGGGAAGGATTTTTTTGTTTTGTTTTATGTGTGATTTTTTTTTTTTTCTCCTCTGTTCTTTATAACACTGTTGCAATCAGGAAGACAGTGTCAAAAGGTTTATTGTGGCTAGGTTCTGCTGTTGAATTTCTTGACATTAGCATTAATAAAACCCCACTAGGGGTGGACCCACAAGAACTGGGTCCACTTGGGTCATCAAAAACACTTCCTTAGAGGTGGTCAGTTAGCAGGAAGACGTGCAAATAGTGGTTAAAGTGAATTTTGAATCAGTCAAATACAGCAAAAGTAAAGTTTTGTTCCAAAAGAAAAGGGAAGTGAATTGAAGTATAGTGTGTGAAATTAACATGCACGGTTATTTACACAAAGCAGAGCTGACTCAACTTCTACCTACCTACTCCTTCGTAGTTCAGTTCAGTCGCTCAGTCGTGTTGGACTCTTTGTGACCCTATTACTCTGAAATGTGGGTCCTCCCTACCTCTTTACATAAAAATTTGCTAGCCCGCAATCGCTTATCTTTCTGGTCTCTTCAGGAAGACTTACTAATGAGTCATTTGCACATTTCAGTGTGGTAGTAAAGTCTGTATAATTGTGTATCAAACAAGGGGGAGGTGTAATTCTCAGTAAACCCTAAAGCACCCTACAGATGTTTGCTACTGTTACTTGTAATTTTTAGTAGCTGCACAGTATGCCACTCTGATTCCCACATTTTTGGCCATTTAAAATGTTATTACTTATTTTTAAATACTAACGGGGGGGGGTCCTCTATATCTAGGGACTTCCCAGATGTCTCAGTGGTAAAGAATCTGCCTGCCAATGCAGGAGGTGTGGGTTCAATCCCTGGTCCAGGAGAATCCCATGGAGAAGGAAATGGCAACCCACTCCAGTATTCTTGCTTGGAAAATCCCATGGACAGAGGAACCTGGTGGTCTACAGTCCATGGGGTTGAAAAAGAGTTGGATATGACTTAGTGACTCAGCAACAGCAACTTTATATCTAATTACCACATTGTTTCTGTCATTTATCCAGTGAACCTTTTTTTTTTTTTTAATAGTGCAAACTATACGCCAAATAATGTGTTAGATGCTGAGGATGTGGAATCCTTTGTTGTACACACACACACACACACACACACCTCTTATTCTTCAGTTCCCAGGAGTTATAAAGGACTTACAGAGTACAACGTGCATGCATGCTTAGTTGTGTCTGACTCTTTGCAACCCTGTGGACTGTAGCCTGCCAGGCTCCTCTGTCCAGGGAATTTTCCAGGCAAGAATACTGGAGTGGGTTGCCATTTCCTGCTCCAGGGGATCTTCATGATCCAGAGATTGTTGCATCTCTTGAGCAGCACAATAAAGCCGTTAATTTAGGTGTGCATCAGAGCAGGGATCAGGGAGGGGAGTAGAGAAGGGATCCCTTCAATTGGGCTGAGTAATGGTAATCACCCCACCCCATCCATTCCCAGTCAGGCCAGCTCTCCTTCTTGCCTGCCCTGGGCATTTATGATTTCATTCTTTTCCCTCTTCTTCCTCCTCCCCTCCTGGTCCCCTCACTGATAGAAGTGTTCCAGTTGCCTCCCTTCTCCCTTAAGCCAGCTCAGGTCCAACTGTTTTTCCTCCTGGTCCCACTTCCTTTGGAGTACAGTATGCAGAGATTTCATTGACAGTTAGTTATAGGAGAAAGAAGGAAGTAAACCTTGAAACTGTTCACCCTAGTTCCTGTCACCCCACAGTTGCCATTTGGGCCATATCCCAAATGCAGTCATCTCTTCACTTTTGCCCCCCACCACCCGGGGTCATTCTCCATTCATAAACGTGGCCCGCAAAGCTAAAGTCCTATGTACTTTTCCTTTCCCAAGATGCTGGAAACCCTTCCTTGAAGTGTGTGTATGTACAGTCATACAGAAAACACAGCATCTTAAGTGTACAGCTGATAAATTATCACAGGTGAACACATCTGTGTAACCACCACCCAAGTCAAGAAATAGAACATGGCATCCTAAAAGCCCCGTTCCTTTTCCTCCTCCTTTCCTACCCCTGCATCCCAAAGGGACCAGAGATAGTTTTGCTAGTTTGTAAACTTTATAAAGATAGAATCATACAGCATATGCTGTTTGTGTCTGACTTCTTTTGTGCTGTTATGTTTGTGCAATTCATCCTCACAGTTGTGTGTAAGCACTTTTTCACCCTCGTGGCTTACAGGACTCCATTTTATGACGGAATCACATTTTGTTCATCCGTTTTTCTCTTGATGAACATGGCAGTTGTTTCCAGGTTTGCCTGTTACAACTAATGATGTGTGAATCCTTTAGCTTTTTGATATCCAAAAACCTACCTGTTTGACCACTTTTCTTTTTTTTTTTTCCTGCTGGTGTAACTGGAGAAAAGGAAGGGAGGGAATAGATGAAGGAGCCAGCCTGGAGAGCTAGGCCTGTGGATTTTTCACGTTGCTGGCACTAAATGTTTTCCAAAGCATTTAAGGCTGTGCTCTCATTCCGGGACCTGAACATAGAAGAAAAAGGTGATGGGATGGCTTACATCCCAGGTGAGCTGATTATAGGTGGTGGTCATGGGATGCTTAGAATAAAGGAAGCTGGGTGATGATGGTAAACCTGCCCAGCTTGGGAAGTGTCCCTTGGGAGAACTGACAGCTGCTGGCTCATGATGCCCACAGCTCTTTTCCGCCTTCCCCCACCTGCCTGTTACTTTCCCCTATGGAGTCCTTGACACCCCCCTCCCCGACCCCATTCTCCTCTCACTCCCCCCCGCCCCCGCCCCAGTCTGGTCCCAGAGGGCTTGGAGTTCAGGAAATCCTTCTGTCCCTATGCAAGGGGCTATGTAGTTGGCTTCCAGACCTCAAGTCTGTGAAGACAGTTTCCTTGGAATATGCTTTAAAGTTTCCTAGTCTCCTGAGGGGTGTTTGTCATCTGGTACTACAACTTCTTGGGCAGGGAGGCCTGGCTTTTGTGGCCTGGAGACTGAGATTTTCTTTGGGGAAATGCTTGGACCTTTTGGGCTCAACGCAGGCAGTGTCTGAGCCTGTAGGCTGTCAGGGTTGCCCAGGGTCAGACATTCCCCATGAGAGATGTTGATGACAGCAGATTCTGGAACCCTGCGTTGTTTACTTCCTCCTTTGCACTCAAACTTCAGATCTTCCCAAGAGGAAGGATTTAGAGACCACTCGGTGGACCAGGTGATCTGCATTCAGCATCCTGGGGTTGCCATCGGCTTGGTTACAGAGTTGGAGTTTCTCCACCTCCCTGTCTTTCCTCATCTCCTCCCTTTCTCCCGCTGATCACACTTGCTTTTCTCCTCTTCCTGGATCTTGATCAGTTCCTTCCTGCCTCAGACAGAAGCTGTGTGACCTCAACTCTCCCTGCCCCCAATTCTTCTTTGGCCTATTCCTGCTTGTCCTTTGTGGCTGAGTTTAAATGTCAGTTCCTCAGGAAGCTGCCTCCCACCCCCCCACCCCCCAATTCTTCAATCTTAGACAGCACTTCCTTTCTCAGATGCAAGTAGACAGCCTTCCCCAGCAGGCTGATGGGTTCTTGAAGCCACAGCGCCAGTTGCTTTATTCACTGATGCCTGGCACATGGTCCATCTGTGTTTGTTAAATGGATGAATTGATGGGTAAACTAGAGGACCTGAGACAGGTTGTAAGATTGTCTCTGCTTCTAACTTGCTGTGATCTTGGGTGTGTATTAGTTTCACCTCTCCTAGAGTGCATCTCTCCCTCTGTAAAATAATGCCTCAGACTGGAAGATCTTTATAGGTTCCTTTCCGTTTCAGTTTTTGCTGAGTCTAACAGTGTGAGGATCCTGTTTGAGGGGTGGTAGCTTTCTCTGAACCCACTCCAGTGTTCTTGCCTGGAGAATCCCAGGGACGGGGGAGCCTGGTGGGCTGCCGTCTGTGGGGTCGCACAGAGTCGGACACGACGGAAGCGACTTAGCAGCAGCAGCAGCAGCTTTCTCTGAAAATGCAAAAGCTGACTTTAGCACTGAGGTTTAAGTGGTCTTAAGTTTCATGCCTGTGTTCTTCGCGTGAGAGCTGCATTCTTCCCAGGTCACCATGGCCTGCTCTGGGCTAAAATGATAACATATTGCTTTCATTGTGCTCGTCCCACATCACATACGTTTTATTTCCCGATCTGTCTTCTCTTCGGTTAGTGTGCCCCTGGGGACCAGGTTCCTGAGTCACGTGTCCCTTTTATATCCCCTCCGCTTATCACAGCAAATGTGAGTTGATTTCAGTTGATGAAAAGAGATCTATATTATAGGGAATAGTATTTTTTTTTTTTAATTTTTTTTTTTTTTTTTTTTATTCTTTGAATCAGCCATGGATTTACATGTATTCCCAATCCCGATCCCCCCTCCCACCTCCCTCTCCACCCGATTCCTCTGGGTCTTCCCAGTGCACCAGGCCCGAGCACTTGTCTCATGCATCCCACCTGGGCTGGTGATCTGTTTCACCATAGATAGTATACATGCTGTTCTTTTGAAATATCCCACCCTCACCTTCTCCCACAGAGTTCAAAAGTCTGTTCTGTATTTCTGTCTCTTTTTCTGTTTTGCATATAGGGTTATCGTTATCACCTTTCTAAATTCCATATATATGTGTTAGTATGCTGTAATGTTCTTTATCTTTCTGGCTTACTTCACTCTGTATAATGGGCTCCAGCTTCATCCATCTCATTAGGACTGGTTCAAATGAATTCTTTTTAATGGCTGAGTAATATTCCATGGTGTATATGTACCACAGCTTCCTTATCCATTCATCTGCTGATGGGCATCTAGGTTGCTTCCATGTCCTGGCTATTATAAACAGTGCTGCGATGAACACTGGGGTGCACGTGTCTCTTTCAGATCTGGTTTCCTCAGTGTGTATGCCCAGAAGTGGGATTGCTGGGTCATATGGCAGTTCTATTTCCAGTTTTTTAAGAAATCTCCACACTGTTTTCCATAGCGGCTGTACTAGTTTGCATTCCCACCAACAGTGTAAGAGGGTTCCCTTTTCTCCACACCCTCTCCAGCATTTATTGCTTGTAGACTTTTGGATAGCAGCCCATCCTGACTGGCGTGTAATGGTACCTCATTGTGGTTTTGATTTGCATTTCTCTAATAATGAGTGATGTTGAGCACCTTTTCATGTGTTTGTTAGCCATCTGTATGTCTTCTTTGGAGAAATGTCTGTTTAGTTCTTTGGCCCATTTTTTGATTGGGTCATTTATTTTTCTGGAATTGAGCTTCAGGAGTTGCTTGTATATTTTTGAGATTAATCCTTTGTCTGTTTCTTCATTTGCTATTATTTTCTCCCAATCTGAGGGCTGTCTTTTCACCTTACTTATAGTTTCTTTTGTAGTGCAAAAGCTTTTAAGTTTCATTAGGTCCCATTTGTTTATTTTTGCTTTTATTTCCAATATTCTGGGAGGTGGGTCATAGAGGATCTTGCTGTGATTTATGTCGGAGAGTGTTTTGCCGATGTTCTCCTCTAGGAGTTTTATAGTTTCTGGTCTTACATTTAGATCTTTAATCCATTTTGAGTTTATTTTTGTGTATGGTGTTAGAAAGTGTTCTAGTTTCATTCTTTTACAAGTGGTTGACCAGTTTTCCCAGCACCACTTGTTAAAGAGGTTGTCTTTTTTCCATTGTATATCCTTGCCTCCTTTGTCAAAGATAAGGTGTCCATAGGTTCGTGGATTTATCTCTGGGCTTTCTATTCTGTTCCATTGATCTATATTTCTGTCTTTGTGCCAGTACCATACTGTCTTGATGACTGTGGCTTTGTAGTAGAGTCTGAAGTCAGGCAGGTTGATTCCTCCAGTTCCATTCTTCTTTCTCAAGATTACTTTGGCTATTCGAGGTTTTTTGTATTTCCATACAAATTGTGAAATTATTTGTTCTAGTTCTGTGAAAAATACCGTTGGTAGCTTGATAGGGATTGCATTGAATCTATAGACTGCTTTGGGTAGAATAGCCATTTTGACAATATTGATTCTTCCAATCCATGAACACGGTATGTTTCTCCATCTGTTTGTGTCCTCTTTGATTTCTTTCATCAGTGTTTTATAGTTTTCTATGTATAGGTCTTTTGTTTCTTTAGGTAGATATACTCCTAAGTATTTTATTCTTTTTGTTGCAATGGTGAATGGTATTGTTTCCTTAATTTCTCTTTCTGTTTTTTCATTGTTAGTATATAGGAATGCAAGGGATTTCTGTGTGTTAATTTTATATCCTGCAACTTTACTATATTCATTGATTAGCTCTAGTAATTTTCTGGTAGAGTCTTTAGGGTTTTCTATATAGAGGATCATGTCATCTGCAAACAGTGAGAGTTTTACTTCTTCTTTTCCTATCTGGATTCCTTTTACTTCTTTTTCTGCTCTGATTGCTGTGGCCAGAACTTCCAACACTATGTTGAACAGTAGTGGTGAGAGTGGGCACCCTTGTCTTGTTCCTGATTTCAGGGGAAATGCTTTCAATTTTTCACCATTGAGGGTGATGCTTGCTGTGGGTTTGTCATATATAGCTTTTATTATGTTGAGGTATGTTCCTTCTATTCCTGCTTTTTGGAGAGTTTTAATCATAAATGAGTGTTGAATTTTGTCAAAGGCTTTCTCTGCATCTATTGAGATAATCATATGGTTTTTATAGGGAATAGTATTTTCATAGAGTTTATTCTCTGGAAAGTATAACTATTTTATGATTATGCAGATTAACTTTAGTTTGTGACTAACATTAACCCTTTTCCACTTTCTTAACCCATTTAACTTTTTTTGACCTATTTCCTGAAGGTTGATAGGGGCTAAAAGAAGTAAACCACTAGTTAGTTTCATTCTGGTGAAGAGTTAGAGGAGGATTTGGGTCTCATTATAGGTTTGTGCGCATGCGTGCTCTGTCACTTCAGGCGTGTCTGACTCCTTGCGACCCTATGCTATGTAGCCCGCCAGACTCCTCTGTCCATGGGCTTCTCCTGGCAAGAGAATTGCAGTGAGCTGCCGTGTCCTCCTCCAGGGGATCCTCCTGACCCAGCGACTGAACCTGTATCTCTTGTGGCTCCTGCATTGCAGGTCGATTCTTTGCCTGAGTCGACCCATTATGGGTTTAATTATACCTGATAACTTTTTATTATTTACTACAAGGTGACTCTAGTTGAGAATTACCTTGACAGACAGGGACACCTTAGGACCAGAGACTAGAAAGTATCAAGTGTTTTGTCTTTACCTGCTTGGCAGAATTTTAGGCCTTTTGTTGTGAAATGTACTGATAAAAGCTTGGGCTCTGCAGTCAGATGGACTGGGCTTGTGGATAAGTTACCCAAGCCTCATTTCCTCATCTGTGAAATGGGGATAATAGTTCAGCATCAGGCACTAAAACGTTTGTTGCAAGGAGCCCATTGATGCCTGCCAGGTCCTTGGTTCGGGTTCAGGCACACAGTAAATACTAAAAAAAAAATTAGCTATTATATTATGGTTTAAATATAATAAAATACCATATTAATAATTAGATTGATATATAATAGTATATTATATATATTATATGGTGTGCTGCAGTCCATGGGGTCGTGAAGAGTTGGACACAACTTGGCAACTGAACAACAACAACAATTATGGTTTTATTTTCACTTTAAGGATTGTTGAAATCTTTAGCTGGTGAATCATTACTCGTGGAGCCAGATTTGATTGAAACCCTTCTGGCGCCTACTATGCGCCTGTGCAGTCTGCAGTCAGGCCCCGGTGCAGAGGTGGGAGAAAGGCTCCCTCGGGTTGGGTGTGACAGCGCCAAGATGCAGCGTTTTTCTCCTCCCACTAAGGGAAAGAGACCTGTTCTAGGCAGGGCCTGGGAGCTGGTAGGCACAAGGCAGCATTGACATTACACCTCGTCAGGCACAAGGCAGCATTGACATTATACCTCGTCATCACAATTGAGTTGGGATGAAAATGTAAGGAATTTTAAGTGATTAAGTAAATGTCCACTTCCATTCCCTACTGATCTCCAGCCCCTTAAATTACACTGGGAACATTTGGAATGGGTCCTCCCTCTCCATGATGACTTTCGTTTTTCCTTTTAACAAACCACATGGAGAAGCAGAAAGGAAGAAGATGTGGGGCACTTGCATCCATGGGGCGTGTCAGAGAGGAAGAAAACCTTCCTCCACCCTTCTGGGTTCTTCTGGTCTAAGGATTAAATTGACACGTGTCAGATTAACAGGAGAAAATCATCCATAACTGGTGTCCATGGGAGAGGGGCTTCCCAGGTGGTGCTAGTGGTAAAGAACTCACCTGTCAGCGCAGGAGACCTGAGAGAGCTGAGTTCGATCCCTCGGTTGGGCAGATCCCCTGGAGGAGGAAATGGAATATCTCCAGAGTTCTTGCCTGGAGAATCCCATGGACAGAGGAGTCTGGCTACAATCCACGAAGTTTCGAAAGAGTCGCACATGCCTTAGGGACAACAGCCATACATGGGAGATACCAAGGAAAACTTGAGTAACTCTCCAAAATGGCCAAAGCCCTCACCTTCAGTACCGTCTTCAGCAGGCAGACAAGGATGTTGAGGGTGGGGAGAGTCAGTTCTGGGAGGTCCCCGGGAAGAGTGCAGTAAACCCGGGTGAGGTTGTCCTGAGATTTCAGTCCCTGCCCTTTCACTGATAAGATACAGATTTGGACACCCTTACACATGGAGATTTCCCTTACAAATGTTAATGTTTCTTCCAAAAGGCCAACTCCTGCTGGGTTTTCAATGTTTTTCCTTTGCCTGCTGTTTCTTAGAGAATAACCAGCTTGAGATAATTAATATGCCAAAGCGACATATTTTAGGGGAGCAGATTCTGCTGCTTCTAAAGCAGATTCCTATACAGCGCAAGGGCCCTGTGGGCCCCGGGGGTTGCTTCCTCCACCGGTCTGTGTCTTTGCTGTTGCCCAGTGGGCGGCTCCTTCGCCTCGGGCTAGGCCCCTTCCCCCATAACTTTTGGGTGTTTTGATACAGAGAGCTGACCCTCTACCCTGCAGCCTCACTACATGGTAAAAATAAAGGTTTTCCATAAAGGTTTTCTGGTTTTAGCAGAAGTTCTGATATCTATGCACATGCATACACGTCTGGAAATGAAGATTAACAGCTGTAGAAAGGGGGCTGTGAAAGGGACAGTCAGAAGTTTGTCACTGTTTTAAGCAGACATATTTTGTACAATAAGGATGTCTAACTCTTTATATATGTTCTCATCAGTCTAGTGCGGTCGCTCAGTCATGTCCAACTCTTTGCAACCCCACAGACGGCAGCACGCCAGGCTTCCCTGTCCATCACCAACTCCTGGAGCTTGCTCAAAATCATGTCCATTGAGTTGGTGATGCCATCCAACCATCTCATCCTCTTTCATCCGCTTCTCCTCCTGACTTCAATATTTCCCAGCATCAGGGTCTTTTCCAATGAGTCAGTTCTTCACATCAGGTGGCCAAAGTATTGGAATCAGCATCAGTCCTTCCAGTGAATATTCAGGATTGCTTTCCTTTAGGATTGACTAGTTTGATCTCCTTACAGTCCAAGGGACTCTCAAGAGTCTTCTCCAATACCACAGTTCAAAAACATCATTCTTTGGTGCTCAGCTTTCTTTATAGGTCAGTTCTCACATCCATACATTACTATTGGAAAAAGCATAGCTTTGACTAGATGAATCTTTGTTGGCAAAGTAATGTCTCTGCTTTTTAATATGCTGTCTAGGTTGGTCAGATTTTCTTCCAAGGAGCAAGTGTCTTTTAATTTCATGGCTGCAGTCACCATCTGCAGTGATTTTGGAGCCCAAGAAAATAAAGTCTCTCACTGTTTCCATTGTTTCCCCATCTATTTGCCATGAAGTGTCAGGCTTCAACAGTATGTGAACGCTGAACTTCCAGATGTTCAAGCTGGATTTAGAAAAGGCAGAGGAACCAGAGATCAAATTGCCAGCATCCGTTGGATCATCGAGAAAGCAAGAGAGCTACAGAAAAACATTTACTTCTGCTTTATTGACTATGCCAAAGCCTTTGTGTGGATCACAACAAACTGGACAATTCTTAAACAGATAGGAATACCAGACCACCTTACCTGCCTCCTCAGAAATCTGTATGCAACAGTTAGAACCAGACATGGAACAACAGACTCGTTCCAAATTGGGAAAGGAAAATACGTCAAGGCTGTATATTGTCACCCTGCTTATTTATCTTATATGCAGAGTACATCGTGCAAAATGCCGGGCTGGATGAAGCACAAGCTGGAATCAAGATTGCTGGGAGATATAGCAATAACTTCAGATACACACATTACACCACCCTTACGGCAGAAAGCGAAGAACTAAAGAGCCTCTTGATAAAAATGAAAGAGGAGAGTAAAAAAGCTGGCTTAAAACTCAGCTTTCAAAAAACTAAGATCATGGCATCCGGTTCCATTACATGTTCTCATAATTACTTTTAAATTAAAAGGCACAATGACTGCATATAAGGGTATGAGTCTGGAGAAAAACGATGAAATGGCTGGCTTGTTCTTGTATGCATTTCATTGGGAACCATGTTTTAGTCTTTCTTAATGTCTTGAAACATTTCCTAATTTTAGGCTTACCACCACTGTCTGACCTGAGCCAGAAGTTAAGATTGAAAAATAAAAGGACTTGGGTCTGAAAATGAAAATGCATAGTTTTCCTAGGACCTGGAGCTTGGGAAATACCAAATACTTGGGAATGTTTATCAGAAAAAACCGTGAGTCAGGAGGTTTTCAAAATCTGGAGGCTCCAGAAAGGAAGGGACCAGCAGTTACTCTGCTGCTTTTGCTCTTTGCTTCTTCAGTTCACTGTCACTGCCAGGATTGGGGTCAGCCGGGGAAGGGGTGGGGAGTGGGGCTTTGAAGTCCCAGTGAAGTCCCAACGGTCAAGTGCTCCTTTTCTGTTTGTTAGCTGTGTGACCTCAAGCAAGTTAATGAACCTCTCCGAGCCTCAGTGTCTGCATTTGTCAAATGGCCTTCATAGGCTTATTGGGATGATTCAATGAGAAGATCCAGAAAGATTTTAAACACCCATAACTGCAAATAACACCATTGTTGTTTTCTTCCTGGTTTTTCATTTATTCATCCAAGATTCTGATTTGATGGGCCCAGAAAAATGGGTTTTAGAAGGCCCCCTGAGAGTTCTAATGTCTTCAAGTCCACACCTTGTGAAATGCTGTTCCTGGGGGATCAGGAGCAGTTTGGGCATCATGGTGGAGGGCGGGGCTGCCACTCCTATGCACAAAGTCTGCGTGTCCGTGGGGCACGCATAGCTGAGCTCCAGACCTGCAAGGCTCTCGGCAGTGACTTTTTTCGGGGGAGGGTGCAGAGGGTGGTGTGTGTGTGTGTGTGTGTGTGTGTGTGTGTGTGTGTGTGTGTGTGCTTGGACACTGAAGAACATTCCCTCTGGGGGAGCACGAAGGGTGGGGGACAAGGGAGCAGGGTGGGGGTCCACGTGTGCGGTGCCAGGGAGCTCAGCCCAGGAAGTAGTGAGAAGCCCCGGAAGGGCAAAGACATGATAAGGTCCTCAGAGGGGCAGACCAAGAGAGCGAGACAGTGATTGTGAGCGAGTGTGAGAACCCGTGAGAGAGCGAGCTTGCAGGCAGGCGGCAGCCGTGTGCGCTGAGGAGGGGAGAAGTTTGAGAGATGGGTTGGAGGAAGCGTGGGAGGAGTCTGATTGTGCTGCTTGCTGAGAAAGAGGGAGCAAGCGTTAGTGGTGACTTGGAGGTTCCAGTTAGGTGACCTGGTGATTGTCTGCGGAGACAGGTTGGGAGGAGCAGGTTTTCTTGGAGAGAAGAAGGCAAGGACTAGCTCCCGCTGACTGTATGTAAAGTGCTGAAGTGACCCTGGGCCTTAAGTACCTGGAAGTCAGGGAGGAGGCCTGCGAAGGGGTCAGAGATCTAGGATCTGAAGCTTTGGCCTGAAGGCGGGCCTGAGGCAGTGTGTGGAGGGCACACCGAGGTGGTCCTGGGACAAAGCCAGTCGCCAGGAGCTGATGGAGCTGGGAGATGAAGCACCTGGAGTGGGGAGAGGCCCCCGAGACGAGAGGAGGGAGGAGACCAGGTGAGGGACACTGGAAGCCACCGCTGAGCCTGTCGCCTGCTTCATCTAGAGAGGTGGTCCCTGAGGACGGAGAGGGCCCCTTGGGCTTGTTGGGCGGGGATCCACGGTGCCTCTAGCTCCAGTGGTTTCCGTACAAAAAGCAGAAGGCTGGTGGCTTTGAGTCTGGGAGAAGACGGGGAGTGGGAACCGGAAATGGGGAGTTCTTCCTTGAGACCTCCGGTGAGGCTGAGCAGGGCAGAGCCGGGGTGCGGATGCAAGCACCAGATCAGGAAAGTGGAAGGACCAGCGAATTGAGTGGGGGAGCTGTCCAGGCCCTTTATTTCCCGGAAGTGCTCTGAGGGAGGAGGCTGGAGAAGCAGGTGAGAAGACCTTGGAGTGATCAGCGAGCAGCCCTCTGTGGGAACCAGGAGGAGGGACGGGAGGCCAGCGTGGCGAGGCGCGGTGGACGGATGGGCTGGAGACGTGGGGCGTGGGGATTCGGCGCGGTGACCCTGTGCGCGGTGGACGGATGGGCTGGAGACGTGGGGCGTGGGGATTCGGCGCGGTGACCCTGTGCGCGGTGGACGGATGCGCTGGAGATGAGGGGCGTGGGGATTCGGCGCGGTGACCCTGTGCGCGGTGGACGGATGCGCTGGAGACGAGGGGCGTGGGGATTCGGCGCGGTGACCCTGTGCGCGGTGGACGGATGGGCTGGAGACGTGGGGCGTGGGGATTCGGCGCGGTGACCCTGTGCGCGGTGGACGGATGGGCTGGAGACGTGGGGCGTGGGGATTCGGCGCGGTGACCCTGTGCGCGGTGCTGCTGGTACCCGGGGTGTGAGCAGACCGGCAGGGCTTCACCTGCATACTCCAAAGTCACCTCTATCCCTGTGGTTTTGAGTTCGGCGGGAGTGGGGAGTTGAGGGGGCAAGAAGAGCCTTGAGAAGGGAGAGAGTTATCCCACCTGCCAACATTTCTGGAGAAACATAGTATAATCATTTTGAAGACTTTCATAATTACTTGTATAAAATTAGTACCCATTTATAAAACTTTTTCTTTTCTTGTTCTAGTGATGATCGCAATGCCTCTTCAGAAGAAAAAGGTATGAACTCTAAAGTCAACGTTGAGTAATCGAGAAACTTAAGCTGCACTGTGTGGACATTTGCATTTTTAGAAAATGATTTCTTTATTCATTTTATTTATTGGCTGCAATTGCCTCATTACATTCATGCAGTCACCAACTTACAGAAATGGTGTTGAAATAATCAATAGGTTAGGATGATGGGATAGTGACAGGTTTTCAGAATTTTCCTTAAGATTATTTGTCAACAGATATTTAAAACAATGAAATGTAAAGAATTCATACCTTTGTGGTTTTTATAACTTAAGAACAGAAAACAAATGCTCTTACATCTCTTTCCTTTTAAACTCTGGCTCTAATGTTCTTTTTAACCTTATTTTAAGTTCAGTAGAGTAAGAATGGAGAAGCATTGTCAACGGAATTCTCTAATTGTTCTATGCACGAGTAGATATTTTCTTTAATACTTGAGTGTTATCATCAATTATAGATACTTAATGAAAATAGCAACACCTAATTCTATCCCTGAAACTGGGTCAAGTAAAACCTCAGCTATTAAAAGAAGGTCATGGTCTAGGTTTAGGGGTTGCTGAGGCTTCTCTCAATTTCTCTCTCTGACCAGCAAAGTACCGGCGCCTTCCTTACTTTCATATTGTCCTAATTTCATTTGTCTACTGCATGGTCCTTCCTTGTCCTCACACATGCTATTGGCTAGGACTTGGATTTTCTCCTAATTTCTGCAGAGTGCCCATCACATGGTGGACAGTAAGTCAGTGAAGGGACAGTAGTCTCTGCCTGTGCCTAGGGAAAGCAGTCAACCAGTAATCGAGCCCTTTCTGTTCACCAGCCTGGCGTGGGTGAATGTTCCAGACAAATAGAGTGCTAGGTCCTGTTCCATGAGCCATCTGATGGAGCGTGGCATAAATACAGATGAGGGGCCTGGTAACTAAGTGGCCATCCTTCCCTACACAGAAATACTCTTGCTCTAGTTGATATTGTTGGTAACTTCTACAACAGTTACCCCTTCTTCTCCTTTACTATAATATTTACTATAATATCTCCATTCCCATGCACCTACACTGGCCTCGGCTCTTAGCACTTCATAGCTGAATCTCTGCAGCGGGGTTTTAGACTCTCTGGAGTCTAATGCATCTTGAACAACAGTACCCACCGCCCCCCTCACCAAAGTCCACCAGCATCTTGGGGAACACCAAGGCCCATTTCAGCTTGAAGTACTCATGTAATTCTGCATCTCCATGTCATTCCCTGTAGGAGAACCATCCCCCAAGGCCAGTTCTTCTCAATTTGCGTTTGAGGTCCTCCCTAGTCTGGTCCCAACTTCTCTGGATCCTCACCTCCAACCTATCTGTGTCATTTCACTAAATCGGTGGTGGTTGTTTGCATGAATTGACTGTTCAGTGGGAAAGGACTCTGACTCTCTTGTATAGTAACACCATTGTCTGCTCTTCAGTTACAAAATCTAAAACCAGGTGCTTTTTTTCCCTTTCTGGTGTCAAGTTACTTAATCACCAGGGGTGTTTTTAGGGAGCGGCTAAGTTGATCAAACAGAGACAGTGCCACTCCTTTGGCACAGAATTGAGAGGTTGCCAGGGACCCAACCAAAGGTCGTTATAAAGTTTATTGGCTTTCTGTTTGCCCTCTCTTGGAAAAGGCTTAAGGTTGCTTGGTCTAAATCTTTTTTCCTTTGAGAATATGCCCTTGCTTACCATTTGTAACTGGGTTTTAATTTGACTTTGCCGCTTTGGGTTTAAAAAGGTGATTCGTTTATAGAAGAGGAAGCTGCTGTTATTTTTGGTTTAGCAATTTTTTACAAAAATGAACACAATCTTCTATTTTATCCTTGTATTTATACTACTAAACTTGATTTCTTTCTCAAAATTTAGATTGCCCCAGCCCCAACCTAGATACTTCAGGGGACTCTAAATCAGGTAAGAGATATGATTAACATTGGTAAATGCCCGAATGAAATTTTTATAAAATAAAATTCATTGCAAGATAAATAACAATTTATTCTTCTGTTTTACTTCAAGCAATCTTCATGAAAGATAGGAGCTTTCATCTTTCTACTTGAAAGAGCTGATTAAGTTTTAAACTTTCATGGTTACCTAGCCTAGTGAAATCAGTAACTTAAACTTCAGTGATGAAGCTGTACTTAATGAAACTGAGAATTTATCTGATGAGGCAACTGGACCATTTTCTGGATTGGTTTCACTAACCTAATACAGGGTCCTCTGCGAGTCCAGCCAGGTGGTGGATACTTGGCTGGGGTGGTCCTGGGAGGTTTTCCTGAGGAGGTGATGGTTGACTTGAACTCTGAAGGATGCATTGCGGTAACAGGGCAAAGGTGGGGACAAGGGTTATATGAGTTCAAAAGACTTGCAGGTGTATATGTCCCCATGTGGGAAAGTGCACAGTGCTTGTTTGCAGAGACTGAAGAAGGTCAGATGACTGGAATCAGCGAGGGGAGGGGTGGCAGGGCCAAAGTCTGTCTGTAGAGACAGGTGGGGGCTAGATTGCATAGGACCTTTGAATTACAAAATCTTTACTCCAGAGTGGATGTACAGATGACCAATAAGCACATGAAAGATGCTCAATATTATTTCAGGGAAATACAATTCAAACCCACAGAAAGATGCCACTTCACAGCCACCAGGGTGACATGAAAAAGATAATAGCAAGAACTGTCAAGGATGCGGAGAAATTGAAACCCTCATACACTGCTGATAGAGGGCTTCCCCAGTGGCTCAGTAATAAAGAATCCTCCTGCAATGTAGGGGATGCAGAAGATGTGGGTTCAGTCCCTGGGGTGGGAAGATCCCCCTGGAGGAGGAAATGGCAGCCCACTGTAGTATTCTTGCCTGGAGAATACCACCAGAGGAGCCTGGTGGGCTACAGTCCATAGGGTCACAGAGAGTCAGACACGACTGAACACCCACACCCACCCACACTGCTGATAGGAATGTAGATTGACACAGCCACCTGGGAGAAGAGTTTGGTAGTCCTCAAATAGTTAAATATAATTGCCACTTGACCCAGCAGCTTCTTTCCCTTGTGTATAGCCAGGAGAAATGGAACCGTATGTCTACCAAAGAATTTGTGCATGCATGTTCACAGCAGCATTATTCATGCTATTCAAAAGTTGGAAGCAGCCCAAAAGTCCATCAAGTTTTAAACGCATAAACAAAATGTGGTGTGCCCATTTGTTTGCTGCGACTGCTGTGAGAAAGTGCCCTAGACTGGGGAGCTTAACCAGCAGAAGTATGTTGTCTCACACTCTGGGGGCTAGATGTCTGAGTCAGGATGTTGGCAGGGTTGGTTCTCTCGGAGAACTAGGAGGGAAGGTCTGTTCCAGATCTCTTTCCTGGCTTTGTAGGTAGCCATCACCGTGATCTCATGATGTTCTCCCTGTGGTGTGTCTCTGGGTCTGAATTTCCCCTTTTGGTAAGGACACCAGTCATCTTGGATTAGTGTCCACCCTGATGACCTCATTTTACTTAAAGGTAAATACTTCTATGAAGACTGTATCTCCACATAAGGTTATGTTCTAAGGTACTGTGGGTTAGGACTTGAAACATGACGTTTTTGTTGGGGGGCACATTCAATGTTATAACACAACACAGTGGAATATTATTCAGCCATAAAAAAGAACGGAGTGGTGATACATGCTACAACATGGTGGAACCTTGGAAACATGCTCAGTGAGAAAAGCCAGGTACAAAAGCCCATCTCTTATGTAATTCCATTTATGGAATTTATCTGGACATTTATGGAATGTCTAGAATATGAAAATCTATGCAGGCAGGAAATAGAGTATTGGTTATCTAGGTCTAGGGGGAATGGGGAGATTGGAAGTGATAGTTAAAATGTACAGGGGATTTTAGGGGATATTGAAAATGAAAAATTGATTGTCGTGATGGATGTACAGTTGTTGTTGCTTAGTCGCGTCTGACTCTGCGAACCCATGGACTGTAGCCCACCAGGCTCCTCTGTCCATGGTGCTTCTCCAGGCGAGCATACTGGACTGGGTTGCCATGCCCTCCTCCAGGGGATCTTCCCAACCCAGGGATTGAACCCAGTTCTCCCTCATTGGAGGCGGATTCTTTACCATCGAAGCCACCAGGAAACTGTGAATATATGAAAAGCCATTGAGTTGTACACTTTGAATTATGTAGTGTGTGAATTAGATCTCAATGCGGGAGACCTGGGTTCGGTCCCTGGGTTGGGAAGATCCTCTGGAGAAGGAAATGGCAACCCACTCCAGTATTCTTGTCTGGAAAATCCCATGGACAGAGGAGCATGGTAGGCTCCTACAGTCCATAGGGTGGCAGAGTCGGATACAACTGAGCGACTTCACTCACTCAAGGTTGTTATAGAAAAATAAAAAAAGTTATATCAGAAGAAAAAAATCTAAAGCTTGTCATCCAGAAAAAAAAATCCATGTTTTCTTGAAACATCATTTCTGTGCTCAATCATTTCTGTGCTCAATCATTTTCTTGAAACATCATTTCTGTGCTCAATCATTTCTGTGCCTAGGGCCGTTCGTCCTGAACCATTTTGTGGGACTGTGGTTTTTGCATGCTTGATTTACTCCTGTGATTAGGTTTATGTGCAACAGAGTATATTTAGGACAGACAAGTAGCAAAAGTTGTCCCTCTAGTTTGTTTTCTTGCCTTTGTCATTTCTGAAAACAGGGCCACCTGGCAATCTTGTTGCCAGATGGGAGTTTTTATGTTTATATCTGGAAGTTTATTTTCCCCTTTTTCATCAAGGTAATTTTGTACTGGTTTGGTGATTACATCAGTTATCTTTATGAGGTTTCTGTGTTCCTAGTGACTAAAGAAGAATGGTCCCTAAAGTTGTGCTAAGTACCCTTTGGTTTTAATGTCAAATAAAAAAGTAGGAGAACGATGGTTTCGTAATATGCAACCAAAATGAAGATTAGAAGGCGATTGTGCAAGGACCGCTGTCTACGAAAGGAGAAAGCCTGCTGCTGCCAACAGTGTCTGAAATTGAGAGTTAAAAATGTTCGAATGCAGAGTATAGTAGATAATTCAGATTCTCGAGTGAGGGGAGAGACACTTCAGGTCAGAGTGGGGTGAAGCCTTCTCAGCTGGCTGAAGGGAGGCTGGTCAGGAGGTGTAGGTGGGAATCCCCTGGCGGTCCGGTGGTTAGGACTCCACACTTTGACTGCTGCGGACCGGGCTTCTCGACTGGATAAGGCATGGGACGTGGGATTTCAGTTGGCCTGCTGTCACATTCCCACTGTTCCCCTTCTCACCCTTTTGTCCTTCCTTTCAATTTTTTTTTTTTAAGATTTATTTTAAAAAGTTTAGTCTATTTTTAGTGGAATAAAATGGGTCAAAGGAAGGGGTGTAGGTTTTGTCTGCATCTAGGCTGGCATTCAGGACAGCTGGGTGTGGTGAAGGTGGAACCCATCAGGATGAGAAAATGAGAGAAAAGAAACTCAGAGTTGGGGACTGTTTGCATGCTAGCTTCCCCAAACAGGGCTCCTGCTGCCAGAGCTCTAACCTACGCAAACGTGGGGAGGGTTTAGTGCTGGTGGTAGCACGCTTGGGCTGGCCTGTCACTAGAGTTTAGGAGTGTGACCTGTTAGTTACAATCGCTACCCCTTAAAAGTCGTGACTACTGTGTATGAGGCCCTGGGCTGGTCACTCTTCACAGACTTCTTATTTAGTTCTCAAATATGTGCCATGAGACAGAAAAATGGTCCTGGGGGCTTGAGGGGGCTTGCAGGGCAGGGAAGCAGAAATAGAAATCAGGAGTCTTAGGCCCCAGACCAGAGGGAAGGTGAATTGAAGGGATGGCCCCAGACTCCACTTCCCAGGGACCTGGAGCAGAAGGTGGGCCTCACCTGGGGCTGGTCCAGGCAGAATTACATCCCTGCAGAGATCCTAGGGGCTTCCTAGGTGGCGCTAGTGGTGAAGAACCTGCCTGTCAATGCAGGAGACATAAGAGAGGCAGGTTCGATCCCTGGGTCAGGAAGATCACCTAGAGGAGGTCACAGCAACTCACTCCTCTGTTTTTGCCTGGAGAATTCCATGGACTGAGGAGCCTGGTGGGCTACAGTGCATGGGGTCTCAAAGAGTTGGACACGACTTAGCACGCACGTGCGCACACACATACACGCAGAAGTCCCAGACTGCTAGAGGGAACTGGCAGAATAAAGACATGGTAGGGGCTGCTCAGTTCTTTAAAACGGGGCAAAGCATTTGTTCGTTCACACATTCATCATTCATGGAGCATCTATAGTGATGGGTGCCAGGGGGATCAGGGTGGTGAGACATGGCCTCAGTCCTCCAGGGCTCATGCACCAACAGCTCAACAAGCAGCCACTGCTTGACAGAGGGGTAAACGGATGGATTGGAGAGAGGCATGGCTCATCTGACTTGGTGGGGCAGAGGGAGTCGGTCCACAGAAGTGACTTTGGGCTGGCTTCTCTTGGATACCTTGGGGTCTGGGGTGGGGTCTGGGGAAGGGCTATCCAGGCAGTGGGATGGTGTGTCTGAGGACTTGGAGGAAGGAGTGGTAATCATGCTGGGGTGCAGCTTGGGGAATGAGGAAGTGATTACAGTGGGTTGGTTTTCAGCCATGGTTCTCAGCCCTGGCTGTACATTCAAGTTATCTGGGGACCTTTATCAAAAATGCTACCCCCAATTAGTTAGTACCCCCTAAGCAAGGGCAGAATCCCAGTGTGGAAAGCTCCCTCGGTGGTATCAGTGTGCATCCAAGGTTGAGAAGCACTGCTCTGGGCTTTGAGCCCTGGAGGACCAAGGCCACGTCTTATCACTTTTGATTTCCCAGCCCCTGTCTCAGTGCCTCGCCTTCCACTCAGGCATCATCTCATGTAGGAACCGCCTCCTGCTCCCCTTCTTCCCACTCCTCCTGTCCATCACCAGCTCCTGGGTGTTAAACTGCTGAAGCAATAAGAAGCATGTTTGCAAGTGAAACAACATAGTTAAGAATGCAAGTTCAAGCTGGACTACCCAAGTTGATATCTTAGCTTCAGACTCCCTGGGTGGAGAATAGGAGGTAGTGGGGTGGGTGGTGGTGGTGGTCTTACATAAGGAAATTAACTGACCTCAGCCTACCTCATTGGGCAGTTGTGAGGGCTAATGTGTTAACATATATAAAGCTCTTACATAAATGTATGTAGATATATATATGCAAAATGAGTATGTAAATGTAATTAATGAATACATGTAAATGAGTAAGTATATATTCTGTATAGTGCCTGACACATAGTGAACACCCCGCAAAAGCTGCTCTTAGCTGCTATATGATTGTTCTCATCTTTATTCTCGAATCTTTTCTTTTCTTCGTATAGCTATTGCCCATCCTTGGTTTTGGTTGGTAGTGTGTGTGTATGGAGGGGAGATCTGAGAATCGTATTAATAGCTTTCCACGTACTACTTACTCAGGGGATCCCAAGCAGGGTGAAGCAGGAGGAGCACTTGAAGGGGGTGGGTGAGGGAGAGAGCGGTGCCTTGTTGCTTGTCTGCTCTGTCAGGAACAGGTCAGGGTGCCCTGGGAGCTGGGGGTTGGAATCCGCTTTGGGAGTAGGTCATAGGTCGTTGCGGGGCTCTCGAGATAGAAGGAAGGCTGGGTGTGTGTGGGAAGTGGGGCCTGGGTATTAGTGGTTGGGTGGGCTTCCCTCGTGGCTCTGATGGTGAAGAATCTGCCTGCAGTGCAGGAGACCGGGGTTTGATCCCTGGGTGGGAAGATCCCCTCGAGGAGGGCATGGCAGCCCGCTCCAGTATTCTTGTCTGGAGAATCCCCATGGACAGAGGAGCCTGGCGGGCTACGGTCCATGGGGTGGCAAACAGCCAGACACAGCCGAGCACCCAGCACACACATTAGGGCAGATGGAAGGCACGCAGAGGTCGGTGGAGAGCCAGGATAGATGGGAGAGCTGTGTGGACTGGAAGGGCCGGTAGATGCCTTTACCTGTGGGAACCATGGATCTGTCCCATGGGTCTGGGGCTAGTGGGCCTTTGGGGACATCGGGGAAAGAATTCCAAGCTAACTGTGGGAACAGAAGCCTGCTTGCAGTGGACAGAGAGTTGGGGGTGAGGAAAGGGAGGGAACATTCTTGGGGTCACTCTTTGCAGAAGTAGTTGAATCGTGTAGACTCTTTGTCCTGTGCTTCAGGGAAATGGCAGGTGGCATTACAGAATGCTGCACTGTTGTGTCGTTGAACTTGGGTACGGAACCTTCTAGATGCACAAGTGCAGAGGCAAGATGGGAGCAGTAAGGCAGGTCAGGCTGGGCGAGACTTGGATGACACCCAAATGAAGTGGTTACTGCAGCCAGAGGGTGATTTGGGCTCAAATTTAAGTAATTAAAGTGCATTTCATCCAGCTCCAAAGGATAAAGCCTTCTTTTCTCGTAAATCAGACTAGTTTGGGACTCAGTGAGAATGCAGTCAAAGGAGGAAATTAGTTGAGTTTGGATCTGTTTTATTATATTTATAATTTTAAAAAATAGTTCCTACTTTTTTATTCATTGTGTGCTTCTCCTGTGTATCCTATTTTTTTTTTTTTTTTTTAAGGCGAGGACAGCAGTTCTGAGAGCGGTTCTGAATCTGGTGAGTTATCTGTGTATGTGTTTCTTTAATAACAGAATTCTAGTTAAACATGGACACCTTTATTTTTATTTTAATGTAAAGCCCATACCACTGATGTTGCTTGAGGACATAGTAATTACAAGTGTCCTTTTTGTGAAGTACCGAAAAGTACTTACATGGTAAATAATTTCTAGTTGGCAAGTAAAGTGGCAAAACAGGATGAGCTGAGGAAGAAAGACAGGAAATGGTTGCTATTGGTGAGAGGCAAACACTTTACCTATTCTTCCATTTGCCTGTGTGTTTTTTTCTTAGTTGTCATATGCATTTCATATGACATATGATTTCAACCTTTTTTTTTTTTTCCCCGTAGATAATGAGGAGGCAAAACCAGAAAAAACAAGTGAGTATATCCTTCCTTCTTCTGACTTTCTTTTTTGTTACTGAAAGGAAGAAAGAAGGATAGGCTTTGAGATTTTTAAGTTGCAGGTTGCTTGCTCATGATCTTTTTCTGTGTCAGATTGGGCTCAACACTGGGAAATGAATAAGCATTTTGAAAATTTGAGCTCAGTACACTTGGAATACAAGGGGTGTGTTCCTGGTCTGCACTGATGCCGAGACTCTGCCTGTGCGGCTTTGCTCTGCGGTTCCCAGAGGAGAAGAGATTGAGGGACTGACCAAAATCTACAGCCACAGCCTCTGCTTCCTCTCGTGGTGGGCGCTGCTCACAGTTAATCACAGAGTAGACTGTTCACTGCTGAAAATGTGGTACCATTTGTGGTTTAAAGTTTCTGGCTTGCTGTTCTGGTTGTTTATGAACAACTTGAGTCATGAAACCACTGTAAAGATATAGATTCTAAATATAAAATTTGCTTTTGGTCTAAAGTTTTGTGAAAAACTTAAGTTGCATGACTAAGCTTTTATTTTAACTGATTTTATTATTCCTTAGGATTTTTTTCCCCTCCCAGTTCTTAGAATATAATCTGCTTATGAACACAAATACTATGACAAGGCAGTCAGGGGGTTTCTTTATAATATTTTAAAATAAATGAAGTCTTTTCACTCAGAAGTCCTGTATTTAATCTAATTCTCTCTGCAGTTTCCCAGTGGGGAACCCATGAAGGTAATTGTAAGCTCCTTGCAGTCATGTTGTGTATAGATAAGAACCTGTAGTTATTTTTGTATCACACGTGGAGTAGATGTCACCATCTGATACCCATAAGGAATAATGTATACCAGCCTTCCTACTTCCAATCCTCCTTATTCATAATAAGGATTATTTCATCCAATTAAATGCAATCAGAATTCCAAACTCCATAGATTGGACTAGAATAGAAATGAAGTCAGAGGCTGTGTCTTGGGATCTGTTCTTTGTTGTCCCTGGTTAATAACTGAGTAAATGACCCTGGAGACGCAGGATCCAGAGACAGGGCCACCAGGGTCCAGGCAGCCAGGCTTGGCCCAGGGCCTCGCCAGGGTGGCAACCCGGTGGAAGACATTTGGAATCTGTGAGGCTTGATATAGGCTCGGATTTGAATGGGAAGCTGGAGTCAGTGCCATCAGACAGGGCACATGTAGGAGATGGAGCTGCTGGACCTGGCCCTCAGCCCTGTGAGACACCTGGATGTCCAGGGCTATCCACAGGGCTGCCTTTCCCAAGGTTCTTATCTTTGTTAAAAGACCTTTTATCCTCCACCTTGGGGAAGAGGTCAAAAAGATATCCCGCATTCACCTCCATTCTCAGGTCAGATGGGAGGACCAAATAGTCTACCCTGGGATGCTGGCTTCTCTGTGGATGGGCCAACTGGTCGTGCAGGCTCACCCATCATCCTTCTGATTGGACATACCTTCTGTTCTGAGCTCCATAGTCACCTTAATTGCATGGATTAAAGAGAAGCTGAGGGTTTTGTGTTAGAGAGAAGTGCATCAGTTTCTCTGCTTTGGCTGGGAAGACCTGGTGGAAGACTGTGTGCTAGGCTTCTCTAACAACTTTCATTTTCTTAGCTCCCCAGGCAAATAGCAAGACACAAAAAACATGGGATGTGGATGAAATGCAGTGTAGATGATAGTCATTAAATATTTAGAATTTTATGATGCTTTTTAGGATAGCGACTGTGGGATAGGATTGAAATATTTTCCAGTGCAGGACTTGAATCAGTGTTTCAGAACCTTCAGATCTATGGTATTCTGAGTCCAGAATTCTGAATATGTTTAGTCTCTATTTTCTAGTTCATTTTAATGCTGTTTTTAAAGTCTGGTTCTGTCTTGCAACCCCTGGTCTCCGTGTAATGTCCTGAGAGCAGGCAGCTTGTGTAGCAAGGACTGGAGCCAGGGTCCTGGGGTGGCAGAGACGGGGTCCACTCCTGGGCATTGGTGGTGGCCTGGACCTTCCTCATGTGCTCAAGATGCCTGTCTTACTAATGGGACTCATCCTCCCAAAGGTTGTTCAGATCCTTCAAATCTAAAAGCAAGTATTCAACATATTAGGTCGTCTCCCAAGTGAACGGTTATTGTCTGCTTCAGAATTATTAATGTTTTTGAGTTTCACATATCACCATAGCAAAATAACAGCTAGTACTCACTGACTGCTTGCTGAGTGCCAGGCGCAATCCCTACCTATAATTTAATTTTCTGTCTTTCTGGGCGGTGGTATTACGTTAATTCTCATTTAACAGATGAGGAAAGTAATAGACAAAGATTTCATACATAACTAAAGAGCCTAAGCTCATGCAACTAGTAGCCGGTGTAGATAATAGAAGAATTCACCACTGTTCCCTTTCATAATGTATTTTTGGATTCTGGGATTCTAGTCATTCAGAAAATGAACACTTACCAGGCCCTGGGATTACAGTCCTTGTGAGACTTGCATTCTAATGGGGAGAGAGACAGGAAGCAGAAACACTGAGCTGATCATGTGCGAGGTGGTGAGCAGTGCCCTGATGAAAATGAAAGGGGGAAGAGATGTGTCAGGCAGGCCCTTGCTTTGGGAGAGGGGTGGAATGTCAGGAAAGCCTCTCTGATAAGGTGACATTTGAGCAGAGACAGCAGGAATGTGACCGGGTGAGCAATGTGAATATTCAGCCCGGGAGACAGAGTGCAAAGGGCCTGAGGCAAGAGCTTGCTTTGGTGTGGAGAGTGGTTCAGAGTGACTGGAGGGCAGTAAAGGCAGGGAGGCTGGCCAGGGACGAGTAGTGGGGAGCCAATGGAAAGAGTCTGCATGCTAAATCAGAGACTCTTAGACAATTCCACCTTCAGTTCAGTTCAGTTCAGTTCAGTCGCTCAGTCGTGTCCGTCTCTTTGCGACCCCATGAATTGCAGCACGCCAGGCCTCCCTGTCCATCACCAACTCCCGGAGTTTACTCAAACTCATGCCCATCGAGTCGGTGATGCCATCCAGCCATCTCATCCTCTGTCGTCCCCTTCTCCTCCTGCCCCCAATCCCTCCCAGAATCAGGGTCTTTTCCAATGAGTCAACTCTTCGCATGAGGTGGCCAAAGTATTGGAGTTTCAGCTTCAGCATCAGTCCTTCCAATGAACACCCAGGACTGATCTCCTTTAGGATGGACTGGTTGGATCTCCTTGCAGTCCAAGGGACTCTCAAGAGTCTTCTCCAACACCACAGTTCAAAAGCATCAATTTTTTGGTGCTCAGCTTTCTTCACAGTCCAACTCTCACATCCGTACATGACCACTGAAAAAACCATAGCCTTGACCAGACGGACCTTTGTTGGCAAAGTAATGTCTCTGCTTTTTAATATGCTATCTAGCTAGGTTGGTCATGACTTTCCTTCCAAGGAGTAAGCGTCTTTTAATTTCATGGCTGCAGTCACCATCCACAGTGATTTTGGAGCCCAAAAAAATTAAGTCTGACACTGTTTCCACTGTCTCTCCATCTATTTCCCATGAGGTGATGGGACTGGATGCCATGATCTTAGTTTTCTGAATGTTAAGCTTTAAGCCAACTGTTTCACTCTCCTCTTTCACTTTCATCAAGAGGCTTTCCTTAAACACGCCTAAAATCAGACGTCAGTTCCTCTCTCACTGCTCCGCTATCTCTAACTATGCTAAGCTGAAGGGCTGATGCCAGTCAGGCTCTGTCTTGGGGATAACAACTCCAGCTTAGTTCCCGACTTCTGGCCCCTCTGAGGGACTCTGCATCGGGGCCTGTAGCTGCCCCGCTGAGACACTGGTCTAGCTGAGGGGTGACTGGTGAGGAGCTCGTTCCTGACCACCTGTGCCCTGAGCTCGTTTTGTCTCCACAGATGGGGAGCTAGGAGAGTCTTCCGCCGAGGAAGCGTCTGCTCGGGGTAAGAGTGAGGCGGTGCCCTTGCCCTCCTGTGTCCCCTACGGTATCCTGTTTGCCCTGCGCCCGTGCTGTGAGACGAGGGGGATGCGAGAGCTGTTTGCTTCAGCGTCCAAAGATCAGCTAAAGACTTAATGTGCCAAAGTGGGGTGCATGGATGCTTTCACATTCAAGCTTATTTTCCTGCTTTATACCAGGGGTCCCCAACCCCTGGGTGACTGTCTGGTACCATTAGGAACCGGGCCACACAGCAGGAGGTGAGCGGTGGGCTAGCGAGCGCAGCTTCATCTGTACTTACAGCCACTCCCCATTGCTTGCATTACCGCCCGAGTGCCACCTCCTGTCAGATCAGCGGTGGGACAAGATTCTCATGGGAATACAGACCCTCCTGTGAACTGCCCATGGATCTAGGTTGCCCACTCCTTATGAGACTTTAATGCCTTAGGGTCTGATTCTGCCTTCTGATGTGTTGTATAATTATTTCATTATATATCACAATGTCATAAAAATAGAAATGAAGTGCACAATAAATCTAATGCACTTGAATAATCCCAAAACACCCCCGCTCTCACCGCCCCCCAGTCCATGGAAAAATTGTCTTCTGTGAATCCAGTCCCTGGTTCCAAAAAGTTTGGGGACTGCTGCCTTATACCTACAGCAAGACTCACAAACAGAATGTGTTACGTATCACCGAATCCACTCAAAGAGATGTTTAACATACGTTTAAGGTTCCTGTTGGGCTTGCCCGGTGGCTCAGTGGTAAAGAGTCCACCTGCAATGCAGGAGACACAGGAGACACAGGTTCAGTCCCTGGGTCGGGACAATCTTCTGGAGCAGGAAATGGCAACCCACTCCAGTGTTCTTGCCTGGAGAATCCCATGGACAGCGAACCTGGCAAGCCTCAGTCCATAGTGTCGCAAAGAGTCAGACACGACCGAAGTGATTTAGCACAAAGTTCTTATTGTTTGTGAAGCTGGGTGTTGGGGGTGGGGGTTAACTGATTTATCCTGTGACTGACTTATGCCAATACATGTGTGACAATATCTTTTACAGTTGAAGAATGGGAGGATAAAGAATTGCCCACACAGCATTTTAATTCAGGTATGAACTTATATTCTCCAAAATAGTCTCATTATTGCTGAGGGGGCCTATATCTTTGAATTTTGTAATATGGTCGTATCATATATATTTGTCAAAAAAATTTTATCTGAAAATGCCAGTCACATTCCTATAAGTAAAATTTTTTCTCTATCATTTAGAATCTAATAAAATCCAGTCTCACTGTGAACACTGTAATGCTGAAAATGTAAGTATGTTTTTAATTATAAAGGATGGCTCTTTAATTTGCTTTATTTAAGAAAATGACGTTTACTTATATGTTATATCTGTGCTTTTTCTCCAGAAACACAATGAACTGGTGACTCCCAGGCTTCTTTCCCGAGGACAGTTTTTGTGAGTCATTGGGAGTACGGGAGACATGACACCATTGGTAATTTATCTGTCTATGCAAAAATAACCCCAAGTTGGGGAAACACAAAACAGCATAACTTCACACATTTTATGTACTTTCTTGGATTTTTTTTTTTTTTGTATATATATCATTTTATTTATTTGTTTTGGCTGTGCCGAGTCTTTGTTGCCGTGGGAGCTTTTCTCTAGTTGCAGAGAGTGGGGGCTGCTCTCCTGTGGCACACGGGCTTAGTTGCTCCGAGGTAGGTGGGATCTTCCCGGATCAGAAATCAAACCCGTGTCTCCTGCTTTGGCAGGAGAATTCTTTACTACCGAGCCACCAGGGAAGGCCTTAGATTGTTTCCTTTGAGTGTGATGCTGCTTCAAAATGTTACGGAGTTCCCTCAGTGCTTTTGAGTGAAATTAAATAACCAAAAAAATGAGTTAAAAAAATTTTTTTTGAAGAAATCCTCTCCTAACATCAGGACTTGACGGGTGTTCTTATCTGTCCAATGCAGGCTGAAGGTGGATGGAGAGGGAACTTACCAGTGCACGGAGACTGGTCTGATATTTGAGGTTAACAGGAAAGTTGATATCAAGTATTGCGTCTTGTCCTGGAGCAAATACTCAGACCTCATTGTGAAGCCCTGGGCCGTCGGTGGACCCTTGTTTGATGTTAAATGTGACCCGCTCTGTCTTACCTCCATTCAGTTTCCACATTCCCTCTGCTTGGGTCGTGAGTACTTGTTTGCTAAAAGTTTAATTGGCATGTGCATGTGTGGATGTGTGGGTATGTGTGCAACGCATGCAATGCCCAAGACACTAATTCACCTTCATGTGCTAACAGACCAAGATGCCAACATGACGTTCAAAGTCTTCCACGTTAAAAGTACTGGGGCCTCATTAGAATATACTGTGGACCATTCTGCCACCCATGTCAAATGGCGTGTGAGTTCTCTTTCTCCTGTGGGACCCGTTATTCAAAGCGAAGAGACGGTATTCCACCACGGGGCGGTGATCTTGTACAAAGCCATCGACCATAACCCGTCCTTGTCTTTTCGAGTGTATGTAGCAACCAATAATGAATCCTTCATCAAGGTAAAGTCAATGAAAGTGAATACTAAATGTTGAATACTGTGTGTTCAGACTTTAATGCAAGGTCTGGGTGATGTCTGTTGATTTAAGATCTGGGTGTCTCTGTTGATTTAATTGTCTCCCCACGGTGGGTCTGATGTCATGCTCACTCACCGACGTTATAAGATCAGTGCCAGGTCCTCAGATCCTTGGGGCATGGGTGTTTATACACGTGAACAGCGTCGGGAGGAGAGCAGATAGGAAAATAGCTCTCTAGAGGTGGGTGTGGCACAATCAAGCAGGCCTGGCCTCAGAGAGGGTTGCCTGGAGAACAGCCAAGGCCATCTATTCTTTACAGCCTTGCTGCTGAACATGTGATTTGGGGACCAGGGAACCAGGAGTGGCTGGTTGCTGTCAGCAGGGTGTTCCTTAAAATGCCAAATCTCAGCACCACCCAGACCTGCCTGCCCTGCTCAGAATTCCCAGGTAACTGGGACATTACAGTTGGCAAGACACCTGCCCTGGATTCACTGGGGGGGCCGTTTCGGGTCTTTGGGTCAAATGTAGGGAGACTGGAGATTCCTCCTTGGCTTAACGCTCTGCCAGTAAGATACACCTCATAGGGTAACTCATTCCAGAGTAATTTTTTGGATAAAAGTTGACGTTTGGTTCGTGGGTTCAGCATTCTAGGTTTTGTAGCAGTAGATATTCATGAAGCACCCAATACGTTTAAGGTATAATGACCTGAGGGGAAGGGTTTGAATATTCATAATGGAACCCGTTTGCCAGAATGCAGAATAAATCTATGTTGTTTAGCCCATTTTCTGAACTATATCATTGAGAACAGAGGATTGAATCTCCTTTTATACCCTGGCCCACTCTAAATACAGTTATAGTGACTTAGAGGTGGGTGGAGCACTGACAAAAGATAAAGCAGTGACTCAAAATTATCCTTTCAGATTCAAAATCAGGGTTTGACAGATGTGAAAAAAAAATAAGCGTTCGGTTCAGTTCAGTTGCTCAGTCATGTCTGACTCTTTGGACCCCATGAACCGCAGCACGCCAGGCCTCCCTGTCCATCACCAACTCCCGAAGTCCACCCAAACCCATGTCCACTGAGTCAGTGATGCCATCCAACCATCTCATCCTCTGTTGTCGCCTTCTCCTCCTGCCCTCAATCTTTCCCAGCATCAGGGTCTTTTCAAATGAGTCACCGCTTTGCATGAGGTGGCCAAAGTATTGGAGTTTCAGCTTCAGCATCAGTCCTTCCAGTGAACACCGAGGACCGATCTCCTTTAGGATGGACTGGTTGGATCTCCTTGCTGTTCAAGGGGCTCTCAAGAGTCTTCTCCAACACCACAGTTCAAAAGCATCAATTCTTTGGCCCTCAGCCATCTTTATAGTCTAACTCTCACATCCATGTATGACCACTGAAAAAACCATAGCCTTGACTAGACAGACCTTTGTTGACGAAGTAATATCTCTGCTTTTTAATATGCTGTCTAGGTTGGTTATAACTTTCCTTCCAAGGAGTAAGTGTCTTTTAATTTCGTGGCTGCAGTCATCATCTGCAGTGATTTTGGAGCCCCCCCAAAGTAAAGTCAGTCACTGTTTCCACTGTTTCCCCATCTGTTTGCCATTAAGTGATGGGACCGGATGCCATGATCTTAGTTTTCTGAATGTTGAGCTTTAAGCCAACTTTTCACTCACCTCTTTCACTTTCATCAAGAGGCTTTTTAGTTTCTTCACTTTCTGCCATGAGGGTGGTGTCATCTGCATATCTGAGGTTATTGATATTTCTCCCGGCAATCTTGGTTCCAGCTTGTGCTTCCTCCAGTCCAGCGTTTCTCATGATGTACTCTGTATATAAGTTAAATAAGCAGGGTGACAATATACAGCCTTGATGTACTCCTTTTCCTATTTGGAACCAGTCTGTTGTTCCATGTCCAGTTCTAACTGTTGCTTCCTGACCTGCATACAGGTTTCTCAAGAGGCGGGTCGGGGGTCTGGTATTCCCATCTCCTTCAGCATTTTCCACAGTTGATTGTGATCCACACAGCCATGATAAAGTATACTACTTTGTGAATTATAATTTGAGTTATAGAATTTATATCAAGCTACCCACTCCCAGTGGTTTTAGGTTGTAGTATTTGCATGCTTTAAAAATGTTATACAGATTATAACTAGCAATATGTATTAAAGTGTAAAAACTTTAAGTAACAGATTTTTTTGTTTCCTCCTAAGAAAGTAAAATATGCTTTCTGTAATCTCACTAAAGATAATACTTTCAGTTGGGAAAGTAATCTTCAAAGTGGTATAAAAATAACTGCACCTAAAGTATAATTCCTGGAGGAGGAAATGGCAACCCACTCCAGTATCCTTGCTTAGAAAATCCCATGGACAGAGGAGCCTGGTGGACTATAGCCCATGGGGTCACAAAGAGTTGGATATGACTGAGTGATTGAACACACATACCTATAAAGTAAAATTAGCATAGATTTGGAAAAAGCACTATTATTTAATGAACCTTATATTTTAAAAGTAAATTCAGTTAACTGAAAGAGCATGATCCAGACTTCCTGGGAAGCTGGGGTCAGGCGTTGATTACATCAGCAGATGTGGAGAAGGCTGCCGTCAGGACAATGGAGAGCGTGGCATGGGGAAGGCAGGATATCCTTCCTGGCTGGTGTTTTATTTTTACACCTTCTCCAGTTAATTTTTTTTTTTCCTGTGTAGGAAAAGATTTCCTTGAACTCTGTCTCAAAAAACCTAAATTTTATATTCAGCCATACAGCTACTTTACCAAGGGAGCTTGGGCCAGAGATTACATTCACCTCTTGGGGGGCCTTGGAACAATACATGTAAAATCGGTGTCCCTCTAGGGCCACGTCAGAAAGAGAGTTGTGTTAGCAGGATGGGAACATATCCAGTGTGGGGCAGAGACACTGGGAGTCAGCTGGAACCACTGCCAGTGAAAGAGGTGCTCTCTGTTCACATGATGGGCATGGAATTAATCTGCATGTGTCATGCAAGTGCTCATGTAACGTGCTCAGACCCTTCAGAAGCAAATTAGTGGTGCCACAGAGGGTATAAGTGACCCTTCTGGCTGTAGTGCTTTTGTGGGGAGATGTTTGGCTGTGTGAGAGATGCGTAGGACAGAGGTGCCTCCGCTTCTGGGCCTTTTTCCCCTTGTGATCACTGTGGGACATCCTCCCTGGCCGTCACTTCTGTAGGAGGACATGAAAATAATGCGACTGGCACATACACTGCCCGGCTCTTGACTTTGACTCTCACAGTTGTTGCTGATGGATTTCAAAACCCAACCTATTTCCACCTTTAGGATATTTCCAAGTCTGTAAAGCACTCCTCTAAGAAATTCATGAAAATCGACAAGCCTCCAGTTTGCCAGAAGTTGCTGCAGAATGGGAAGAAGTACAGGCTGATCAGTGAGCCAGAAGCTGAGATCACCCCAGAGGTAGACACTGTAGAAAATCAGCTTGGAGTAGCAGTGGGGGGAGTGTGTAGATTTCTTAGATAGAGCATCTTGAAGATATTTAAAAATAATGCATTTTGTTCTCCTTTTTTTATCTCCTAGTGTCTAAGAAAGCAGTTGTTTTGTTAAACTTGCATTTTATTCCAAAGGTGCTGTTGAATTTCAGGGTTCATCTGCAGTCATCAAAAATATAGACTCTCCATTTCTCTTTACCTTTGAAAAGGTTTTCAGTTTTCTTGCATTTTAAATTAAGTTATTCAAATAATTTTAGCTTCAAAGGAATACAAAACTTAAGTTTAAGTCATGCAAAGCATTAAAGGTTAATGGAAAAGAGTTGCTAACAAAGGATATCGGGCTTTTCCTACTGGAAGGCATTTGAAAAATAGTTATGGGAATAAATTGTTAGATTTGAAGCATTCACTGTACACACCACGACACTTGTAAGTGATTTTGGCTTCCCGGAAATGACTTAGTTATTTTTAAAGTTTATTTTCATTATGTGCCCTGGGTGTATGCCATAGCTTATCTAGTCTGGACATCTGTGTGGAAATTCCTTTTGTCTACCTCCTTTGTCTGTTTTACAGTTTATGAAAAGTTGAAAACATGTTTTGATTCCATATTAAAAGTGGGAGGCCAGAGAGCTAATTGCAATGGTCCATGTTGCATTGTTTTATTGCATTGGTATTATCAGGGCCTTGCACCCTATAGAAGCAGTCAGGTTGATCACGACAGTCTTCCTTCCTGTTTTGTTTCAAAGTGTCTCTGCACATGTTTTGAACCATTTGAGCCATACAATAACACGGCTGAGGAAGCCAATGTGCAAAGCAGGTGGGCGCTCTGCCCAGGCCACATAGGCCAGCAGAGCTTGCCCATGGCCCCGACTGCCTTGGCTCCTGAATCTACCGTCTCCCCACTGGGATCTGAGAGGTTGATTTTCATCCCTTCCATACTGATCAGGCCCCCGCAGATGGCACATCAAGAGAATCACGAGAATCAAACTGCAGCCTTGTCTGGGCAGTGGAACTAAATGAGAAGGGTGTGCTTTTCAGTGGCCTGTGCAGCATAATGGATTTCCCTGGGAAGCTTTAAAAAAAAATTCGGTGGCCTGGGTCCCACCTCCAGAGATGCTGACTTAATTGGTCTGGGAATGGCCCAGGCATTGGACTTGTTAAAGCTCCCAAGGTGACTATAATGTGCTGCCAAGGTTAAGAACCACTAGGAGAGGGAAGAATACATATTGAATGGGTGGATGTTCCCAGAAAGAGACCGAGGGGGTCTCAGGAGTTGTTTCTTACAAAAGATGTTGATAGCTAGAGGGCTTTAAATAGTCTGCATTCTAGTGCATAGTCAGTCACATAGTGGGTGCATAGTCTGTCACTAACTGAGTGCTCTCTCTTAACCAAATTTCTGGTCTATAAAATGGGGATAATCTCCCAAGATTGCTGTAAGGATCATATAAAGTAATGGTTTGGGGCACTCCTGAGAGTTGTAAAACTCCGTGTAAATATAAGGTGCTCTTATTAGTTTTATACCATTAATGATTTGCTTAACTGACATCAGATGTGCCTATTACCAGCCCGCCTGATAAAAGCTAAGAATTAAAAAATAGGTAAGTCACAGTCTTTTCCCTCAAAGATGCCAGTGTAGTGAGGGAAATGCTCCATTCATGTAGAGAAATAATTTTACTATAACGTGGCGTTCCTTTAGAGACAAGTACAAGTGCAGTGGGTTTCCAGGAAGGCTTTCTCGTGGGTGATGTTGGCTCTGGGTTTGAAGGGTGAGGGATTCCCTGGGAGAGACAAGCTTTCCCAGGCTGTCCTGGGAGAGGTGGCCACAGGTGCCTAAGGAGGGCACGGAACTGTTCAGCTGGGCTGAGCCCCAGGAGAGTTCTGGGGAAATGAACCTGGAAGGATTTAGGAGAGTGGAGTTAGGGGAGGCGCTGTCTCAGCTTTGTAGAGCTCAGTGACTGACTGTTGGAAGGTTAGGAGGATAATACTAGTGACTTGGAACAGAAAGGAAGAGGAACAGATTAAGAGCATTAGTTTGTATTGGTGACACCCGGTGCAGTTCACTAATGTTTTTTTTAAAGATGTATTTCTTGCTAGCCAAGAAGAGAAGCAGAGGCATGGGAAGCCAGGAGACAGTCTGAATAGTGGTTAAGAGCTCAGACTTTGGAGTCACAGACGTGTATTCCAGTTCCAGTTCCACCACTTAGATGTGGACTTGGGCAAATTCAGTCACTTCTCCGGGATCGTTTACTCATAAAATAGTGATAACAGGATTTGTTGGGGGAAGGTGGTGTTCACTGAGGGAATGTGGACACAGCACTGCACATAGTTCTGTAAATGTGAAATCAGTTGGACAGGTCAGAGAATGATCTAAGAGAAAGGTGGTAAAGAGCTTAAAGCACCTGGGAGAGAGTGGCTGATGGTTGAGCACAGGTTCCATTTGGGGAACATGAAATATTGGAAGTCGGGAAAGGGCTGAAAAGTTACACTTTGGAAAACAAGGGCCATGGGACTAGAAGCTTCAGTGAGGTGGAAAACAGTTCTAAGTAAGAGTAAGGGGGGCTGAAAGCGGGAGAGTGAGAGGAGGTGTGGTTAAGGAGTGGATTTACAAGGTCAGAACTTCAACGGGTGTCCACTGAAGCACTGACCCTTCTCATTGCCTTTATTCCTTATCTGACATTTTATGTTGTTAATTAATGCAACTTTTAAATTTACGAAAACCACCTTTTTTTTTTTTTTTTGAAGGAAATTGAATTTGTGGATGGTTCACTTTTAAAATTGAAAAGTTATATTGAAGTGTATCTGGAGCAACCAGTGGAGTTTAAATTACTCTTGGTTGAAATGGATTCCGAGGAGATTGTATGGAAGGCAAAACTGAGAGAGTGTGAGTATCTTGTATCTTTATTGACTCAAAACTCTGTTTGGCAGGTGAGGGGTTGGGGAGGGTTGGGGGGACTGGCTCGGGTGGAAGGCAAATAGGTACTCGTCTGTTCCATCACCGTAACATCAAAAAATTCGATTAAGAGAAGCAGAGGCCCCAGTTCTTGGGACAGAAGTGCTGGCTCTGGTTCTCAGGCCTCCACCGTCAAATCCCCACATTCAGCAGATGCACAGAGCCCATATTTGCTATTGAGGCTTTATACTCCAGAAACAAAACCCAATCTAATCCATTTGGGATTCTGTCCTAGTTTAAGCCAGAAGCTTTTGTATAGGTGTGACTCCTGTTCTCAATATTATACCCTTAAATTAGCCAGTTTGAAACAGGCCCTTTTATACAAACTACCGTTACTTAACCCAGAGGAGTCCTAGTTTTGGGATTCTGTATTGGAGATTGTATTATTTAATTTGCTCAAATAAATGAACCTGAAAGATGTTAACTTTTTAATCATAGCAAATGCCACAGTAATAAAGGTATTTAATATGTAGCAACCTGAATAACAGATGTTCTTCCAGACTAAGCCTCTTGGCAGTTTTAAAGACCACTTTTTAAGACTTCTTTTTAAAACTTTACTTAATAATATTCTGCCTCATAAGATGGTTCTGCTTTCTGTTGTTTTGGGGAGGCCTATCCTAATGATGAACAGAAATTGCCCATCACTCATAAGATGTCTTCACTTAAGGGACCTGTGGAAGGCCTGCCCAACATAAAGGCGTCTGTTTGAGCAGGGCTGAACTCATGGGGCAGGTGGTGTCAAATCATAATGAAGTGTCTGCAAAGAACCCACCAAGTATACATAATGATAATACATATATGAGATTCTTTTACGTGTGTGTATTTGTGTGTGTGTGTGTGTGAGAGAGAGTCACTTAGCCATGTCCGACTTTTTGCGACCCCATGGACTGTAGCCCACCAGACTCCTCTGTCCATGGAATTCTCCAGTCAAGAATACTGGAGTGGGGCACATATAAATATACTTAAAATTTAAAGATGTTATTTATTTTTAAAAAATGTTTATGGCTTCCTTCTCCATATGGCACGTGATGTTCTATTTACAGTAGTTTTAGATTTAGAGAAATACGGAAGGAATGATATTTCACCTGGCCTCTGGGTGTGGCAGATACCATGCCGGCAGTGTGCAGATGACTGAAATATGGGAAACGCTGGTCCCACCAGACATGCTGGAAGGAGTTCAAGCTCAGGGTATTTGCATACATACCAAGTTAAAACCCACATTTGAATTTGAGAGAGATTACCAAAACCCTAGAGCTTCACGTGCTTTCACACATCGATGCTTTAATTCCAATTTCATGCCGCTTTTCCAACTGCTGCTTATTGTACCTTAACAGGTGACTGGGTTCAGCAAAATCGGAACCAGAACATTTCAAAAAGCTGCACAAGTGGTAAGTGCTTGTAAGTGGACATTAAACTCGTCTCTTCCTTCTATCCACTAGAATTTTAACTCTGCTTTGCAAATCCAGTAACGTTCAGGATCTGTTAAGTGTTCCGTAACTCTTAATCATCTGAATGAGCTTTGAATCCTTTTTTAATTTGCTGTCAGAATGATGATTTTAAAATGATTTTTGAAAAGTCCGGCTTGAAGATGGGTGGATGATAAAACCCTAAGGGAAAGCCAATTTGCTGTTGTTTTTTTAAAGGTAACAGGCGACGAAAAAGGAGTAGCAGCTTACCCGATGAGATGGTCTATGATAAAAGAATGAAGCAGATTGACAGTTCAGGTTTGTAAAAATGTCCTCTGTGGCTGTCAGTCACTTCCTCCGGTCTCCCCCAGGACATTCATCTGACACATGTTCTTCTTGGGTCAGTCTCCCTGGAGTCATATCCTAGGTGTGCCTGCTCTCCCAGCTACCTTCCCCCTGTGTCCAAGCTTCTCAGGCCTGGATAGAGGTCCTAGGTGGCCTGCCCCAGCCTCCTTTTCCACCTTGGCTGCCCAGTCCTACCCTGCACTTGGTGAAAGTAGAATTGGGGGCCAGGGGAAGGTCTTGCAGCCTGTAGGGCCAGTGGCCATGGCCTGTCCATCTGTGCATCTCCTATAGCACTGAGCCTGCAGCCTCTAATGTAGAAGATAATGAGCGTTCACTGAAGAAGTGAATAATGAACGTCCATGTGTGCATTCACTGGCTTCACAGTTACTAACTATACTTGGGGGGAGGGAGCCACCAGCTCAATTATTAGAGATAAAGGTCAAGTTAATTTCTTCCATTTAAATGGCAGAGACCAAGGCTTGATAGCTGTGAAAAGACAGTAGAGATTTAAGCACTTAACAACAGTACTCCAAGGAACCAGAAGATGGAGTATGTACCTCAAAATTCAAGTCCAACCAGAATTCATAAATCAAAGTTTAAAAACCCAGGCTCAAATTACACAAGACAAGATCTTAAGGCTTTGGGGGCCTCATGTAGATGAACCCTTTCATCAAAATACCTTTTATTATTGTAAGAAGGTGTGAATCTAAAAGCAGATAAACTCTATAGACTAAAATAAGATGTTATTCGCTTGGAGTTGAAGAGGATGATGTATGTCTGATTTTACTGTATATCACTAGAGAATTGTTTATTATTTCTATTAAATGAACATCAAAATAAATGAGGCTCTGGAATTATTTTTAAAACCTAACCAAATTGGAATACATATTTCTTTCAGTTTTATTGAAATATAGTTGACAAAAATTGTATATAAGTACACAATGGGATGCCTTGATGTATGCATACATTGTGAAATATTTACCGATCGAATTAATTAGCACATCTATCACCTCACACAGTCACCTTTTTTTTTTGGTGGTAGAACTCATAAGACCTTCTCTTAGCAAATCTCAAAGAGTACAGCATAGTATTTATTATTAACTGTAGTCATGCTGTATATTAGATCCTCAAAAATTATTCACTTATAACTGAATGGGACACATAGGAAAATTTTTTCCTCTTTTGCAGTTATTTGGCTATTTAAAATTAGCTCCAAGAACAAGTAGCTAGACATAGAATAAAATGATCAAATACTACCTAGAAAATTAAGGATTTCCAGCCTTTTTCGAGTTGACTATGTGGTAGCAAATAAATTATTAATGATTTACTTTTGTTTAGATATTTTCACATTTTTTAAGATACTGAGTGACTATCCTGATGGTTTGAGGCTCAGCATATCACCATATTGCTTTTTAAAATATAGTCATCTCTTAACTCTAAGTCACTTTGAGATCTTATTAAACTTTCGATACAGAATCTGACATGGTAGGTTTGGGGATCATCCCGAGAACTTGCGTTTTGGATGGATGGATTCCCTGTGTGGTTTCTCTTGCAGCAGTTTGAGAGGAACAGAAGTCACATGTGTTAGAAGACCACTAGGGGGCAGTGGCCGCCCTTTAGAAACCATTCTTGAGTACAGTGGTTAGGGTTCAATATAAATGTTAGGTTCCCTTCATTAGACTATTGGCTCTCGATGAGCGAAGTGTTATGGTTCTGGAGGAGGGGCAGGAAGGATTCTTCCTCTCACCCTCTTATGGCAGCTCCAGGGTTTGTAAGGCCTGGAGGATCCTTAACGAGACTCTACCCCTGGTGAGCTTGGCTGTGTCATAGCACAACCATCTGAAAAGAACATAGAAAACCCAGCTGGGGCTGGTATTTTGTATTGGGTCACTGGTTTGCATTGGCAGACATAATCCCTTCCAGAATGATGACATGGTTTCTTAGTGAACAACAGATACTAATATTACAGACGCTGTACCCTGACTTTTCTGTGGAATATGCTCTTCCCCCTAACGCCAGGAGATGGCAGAATGGAGACTGCAGTTCATATCTCTTGCTACCCTCTTAGGTGACCACTGAAGTTAGCGCTTTGTATGTGAAGATGCAGAGATGGGCAAGGGGAAAAGTTGTATATTTTTCTTTTTGAGCCACATAAAGTATTTTTGGCGCCTGATTTTTTTTTTTCCCTCCAGCCTAATTTGTGCAGTTTTGCAAAACAATTTCATTCCCTGAATCACTGAATTATCCTTGTGAGCATTATACCCCAGTTCAACCTTATGTGTAATCATTCCCTTCGGTTCTTCTAATAGTTTGGAGAGCAGGGATTTTTTTGGTGCTTAAATTTATTTTAAAAGCAGTTAAAGTTTCAAATCATGGTATCCTTTTTTATATAAAGAGAATACATTTTCATTGTCAATGACTATAAATGAAGTGTTGAGAGGAACTACTGAATTCTTCGTGTGCTTTTAGATGGGGTGAAGACTAAAACCCTGTTAACAGACACTCAGTTGTTTAACCTTGCTGAGAAGCTGGGGAAGGAGTGGTTAAAGATTGCCATTGCCAACCTGAAGCTGAATATTAGCGAAATCGATGCTATCCGGGAGAAGGAAGACAATGTTACAATCAGTAAGTTTAAGATGCTGAAGAAGTGGCAAGAGAAGGAGCAGAGTAATGCCACAGCTCAGAATTTATGTAACTGCTTAAAAAATGTTGATTCAGTTGAAGTCCAAGATGTGCTGAGAGGTAAGCAAAAAATTATCTTAGTCATTTACTTGGGGTCAAGCTGTGTCTTTGTAAATAGCAAATCTGTACTCTAGCATGTGTTAGTCACGTCTAAGCTCGGGTTCAGAAGATTGTGCAAATGCTCCGCAGTAAGCACATGGGTCATAATCTAAGTAAAGGTGATTCACGTGTGGCATCAGAGGAAGTATTTGAATGCCATCTCAAGTGCTGGCTAGGTGTGTGACCAAGCAGGTTTGTTTGTTTTTTTTTAATTGAAGTATACTTGATATACAGTAAGGTACAGGTGTACAATGTAATGTTTCACAATTTTTATAGGTTATATTCTGTTTACAGTTATAAAATACTGGCTATATTCCCTGTGTTGTGCCATATATCTATGACTAAGCAAATTCCTTACCTCGCCTGAAGCCTTTATATTCTCATCTGTCAAATGGATGCAAAACTCCCAATGTCCTAGGTCTCTTGTGAGAATGAAAAGAGATAATGCATATAAAAGCTCCAGGTTCAGGCAGCGAGACTCAGGCAGGAGTAGATAATGTCCTTTCTTGTTCAGTTGCTCAGTCATGTCCGACTTTTGCAGACCCCATGAGCGGCTGCACGCCAGGCTTCCCTGTCTTTCTCTGTTGCCTGGAGTCTGCTCAAACTCATGTCCGTTGATAATGTTTTTAACTGGAGACCTAACTGGGGGCCTTGAGCCTTCCAGGCTTTCTGTGGTGTTGATGCAGTGCTCCACTTGGTGGCACTAGTGAGCCTCCAGCAGCAAAGATGGGAACAGAGAGCTAAAGGGAGTTGTTTCTGGTCTCAGTCCAGAAAACCACAGGGTTCCTTCCTTTGTGTTGAAGCACTTCTTTTTTTTTGTGGCTTGACTTAGCATATTGTTAGACCCAAGGTCAAACCAATTCACAACTTGGATTTTTATTAATATGTATTGTTACCATGATTAACAAATGCTGTGTTACTTCTCAGAAGCAAGTCAGAGAGAGGTTTTTATTTGGAATTCTATGCGGACTTTTTGTTCCTTAAAGAATGTAAAAGTGTGTCAGCCACCCCAAAAGCTTATATGAAAAGTTAAAGTCTGGGGTGACCTCTCAGGATGCAGTCAGGTGTGGAGGGCGAGCTTTCTGAACGCCCCCACCAGTTTGGATGCAAGAGCTGCAAGCCAATAGAATAGCCAGTTTCAACATCAAATTTCTTTTCCTTGAATATGTTGAAATTATGTAAATCACTGAGGCCCACATGTGGAAATCTCCTTATTTGCATATAGGCACTTCTGCCTATTGACAGTACTGGCCTCTGCTGTGTTGAGGAAACAATCATAGCCTCTTCCATCAAAGGAAGGCTTGGAAGTCTGACCGTCTCACAAATCCTGTAGAATGGGTGGTTATTTGTCGTTTTGTTTTTATCTGCTCTTGACTTCGCTAGACGCTTGACTTGTTGCCACATAAAGCTGAATAAGGATTTGTGACATTTTTTTGGCAGTGAAATGGATCATAAAAGCTTATTTGTCCAATTTGTCATTGAATAGGAGAAAAATCTTCAGTGAGTTACAAACGAACAAAAAGCCAGAAATTTTCCAGTGTTTTCTGCCCTCCTGTAGCCAAAATATCTGGGTGATTGGCTGACTTTTGTGTCTTTATCAGGGCATTTTAGTGTCTTATAACTGCAGCCTTAAAAAATTGCACTGGTTTATCTTCATCTCAGGAAAACCCAGCCACTCCAGCAGTTCCTTTTTGAAACGGACAAGTGAAACGGCAGTTTGAAACGGCCTTTCTTTAAACGCATGTGCTCTTTCCCCACAACAATGAATCCCTGAATTCGTTTCTCTCCCTTGTTAGGCTTCTTACAGGAAACGTGAGGTTTGAAAGATGAGCTGGAAAAGGAAGCCTCAGGAACTTCCGCCTTCAGACTGTCTCCGTGGTAATACGGCACAGACTTCGGGACCCAGAGCTACACAACCTGTGGAAGCAGCTCCTTTCACAGACCACTTGCAGCTCACATTATTCAGGGGCAAAGGGAATGTGAAATATTTGGAAACCTTGAGGAAGAAGAAAAAACCTCTATAATATCAAGAATTTTTTTTTGTACCTCCCACTCTCACCATCCCACCCGGCTTCCCCACCCAAACACATCCACTTATAAAGGGTGCCTAAAATGACTCAACAGCAGTCAGGCGAGAAATGTGGTAATTTTCCTACTGGAGTCTGTGAACTATGAAATTCCTATCAAGCGTTTGGAACATTTTTTTTTAGCAATTAAGTGGTGGAGTACTTAAATTGCACCAATTTCACCTAGCTTTTTTTCCTCGTGTCATTAATGATGAAGAGAGGCTCCTGTTCTTTTAGCTCCCACACAGTCAGACACTCATGTGCTGCCGGGTCCAGTATGTCTTTTTATGTGAGGTGTGATTTCCGCGTCTCACATTACTAACCAGTCTGGCTGGTGGTCTGTTAGACCATTAAATCAATCATGTTACCTGGCCCTAGGGTCATTAGAAAGGATCATAATCCTCTCCCCATCCGGGGTGGTGCAAACGCTCACAGGTGGTGGCCTCATCTTAACTGGGGAAGTTCACCTGGATCCATCGTCAGAGTCCCTGCAGATTTTGTCAACCTTCTGAAATCACCAAACACTGCATTTCTTGACCTTGACCCTGGATTGTTTACTTGGCGGGGGGGCGGGCAGTGCGGGAATGCCACTTAGAAATAGCCTTAGTCAGGACCAAGGAACACTGTCGTCTCTTCTTGAAGAGGACTTGCCCGAGGGAATCATGGGCCATATTGGCTCTTGTTAATGGGTGAAATCTTTTTTTTTTTAAAATATGTCTTAATATGTATAGATATTGTCACTCTCCCAGAATCATGCGTGTCGTGATTAACATTTTGGATATGTTTTGTTAACTTATTTGAAGAAACTATAAATTACCATTAGTCCCCTGTAGACAGTAGCTGGAGAGTAAATTCAATCTTAATGAATTAATCAGAGGAACACACTTTATAGCTTTGCCTGTGAAGAACAAATTCATTTTATAGGGAAGAACGTATTGATATTATTAATGATCAGGGATCCAGTGGAATTAAAATCAGTGTCACTTTATGAGTTTTTTTTTTAATTGTTCTATATTTCAGGAAACACATGGAGTTTTAACATTCAGAAGTGTAAAATACTTAAAGGTCTTGAATTTTTTAAGTGTTTATTATTTTTTGTAAGTTGTTTTCCAAAGAAAATCGCAATTTCAGAGGTGCTTTGTATATAAGCTGGTTTCCTAACAATTTCCAGCCTTTTTCCTACTGTGGATAAAGGGAAGAACAATAAATCTGCATCTGTACAGTGCAAATATGTCTTCTTTGTGTTATTATTTACTTACAGATTACTTTTTTTTTTTTTTTTCAGATTACTTTTTAAAGCATCATCTTCCTTGATTATTATTATCTTGGCTGTTTGGGCATTAGTTGGTTTTGCTCCCAGACCCAGTTCTTGAAGTAAAGTTGAGTGAGGGTAAAGCAGGGGCACATAACCCAGGAGTTTTCACAGATTCAGGAGCACCCCCACACCCCCTAACCCTTCTCCCTCCAGGAATGTCCAGGAATGAGTTCTCCCACCTATGCATGGGAAGGTATGTTTTTATTTAAAACCAGGTGTATTCATAGTGAGCTCCTTACCTGTGTCTCTCTGTAACAGGATTTTCCTGCACATTTGCGACAGGTTTTGTCATTTTGGGGGGTGGCTTTAGGGGACAGGCTTTCTCCCCTGCTTTGTCAAATGGAAGTGTTTTCACTCCATTTTCTAAAGAGGACACTGTCTTTGCTGAATTGAAGTGTGTTCTCATGAGGATGGTTGTTTTCAGCAGTTGGTCCAGCCTGTGGCCATTGCTGGAAGTCCTCAGGGTGAAGCAGCCTGCTTCTTGCTGAAGGCGGAGATCCCGACTGCTGGGAGCGCGTCTCTTCCAGCCTACACACCGGGGTTTGAGCATTTCTGATAATGGCTCTGTGGCTGCTGCTACTTAACAGAGGCCCTGGGCTAGAATTCTGAGTGCAGAGTTCTGAAGTTCTTCCTGCTTTTTTAAGCTGAGACCTCCAGCCTGGAGCCTCCAGAGGACTCAGATCCAATTTACTCCAATCATGTTGTAAACTCCTAGTTAAGCAGCCTGGAGTTAGGCTGCCATCTTTATTCTGCAGAAGTCCATTCTTGCTGTGTGCTTTAACCTTTGGCATAAGTTTCATTTTTAGAAGGGGGTCTTATCTGTGCATTTATAGCAGTGTTTTGTTTTCAAGCAAGTTGGGAAATCTAAAAGATGGTTTTGTGACATAAAAACTGTGGGGAGGGGCTTGGATGAGTTCCATGTTTTCTTTAGCTGGAGGAGCCTTTTGTGAAAGGAAGTCTCACCTGGAAGCTGCATTGGTGAAGCATTCAGAAGTGGCGCTGCTCTGGTTCGGGGGTTACTGAGGGCCGATGCGGGGTTGTTGAGGCGCCCTGCTGGACCCCTGACTGGCTCCTGTTGAGCAGTGTGTGAACCAGCCATTGAGGTGACTGCTGTTGAGATGACTGGGTCTCTTGTAGCTTGTATCTGTGACATCTGCAGTGGGAAATAACCCCATTTTCAGTTCACTGGTAATCCTTCGGTGGCACATTGCTCCTGATGGACCACATAATCCCAGGCCATAGATATGTTAATCGCTTAAATCATCCACCCTGTAGAGGCCTTCCAGCCTGCCTTTCCCTCTGTAGTGATGAGAGCACATGATGGCTGTTGCTCCATCAGCCCGGGTTCCGGAAGAGAACAGCAGAGCAGAGCCCCCAGCCGATCCACAGTGAGCCTGTTCCTCAAGCAAGAAATGGACCTTTGTTTTAAGCCAGGAAACCAACACTCGGAGGAGCCTTGGTGACTTTCACGGGTGTTCCCCCATTCTCAGCAGGTGCAGTTGTTTTGAGCCAGGGGAACATATGCATTCTATAATTTTTTTGTGTGATTGGAAACGATTTGATTTCTAAAAGACTTTCTTATTTATTCTTAGGTTAAAAATGAGAACCGTGGGAACTTGTGAAAATTTGCCTTTTTCTCTGTACCATTTTTAAGTGCCAGGGCCAGAGTCCACAAATACAGGAGTGACATGACCTTGCCTGTACTTGCATCTCTCACAGTGCAGTGAGGGAGAGGGGAGAAGCTTAAGTAGATTTGATGTTGTTTGCATGGTTATGATGACTCACTGTGACCTGAATTATGGTTTAGTCGCTAAGTCGTGTCCAGCTCTTTTGCGACCCTATGGACTGTAGCCCACCGGACTCCTCTGTCCAGGGGATCTTCCAGGCCCAGGGATCGAACCCATGTCTCCTGCGGCTTCTGCACTGCAGACAAATTCTTTACCACTGAGTCATGGGGGAAACCTGTGACCTGCGATTGAGAAGCCAAGGGTACGGGTTGCAAGCACGGGGCAGAACCAGGCCGCCTGGGCTCAGATCCCAGCGTCTACTACTTCCGATGTAAGCCTCTATGGTCTCTTTCTTTATTTCCTCATCCATAAAAAGGGGAAGGCAATGGTGCCTCCTCAGGGTTTTTGAGAGGATTCTGTGCATTTGTGGTATAAACACTTGCAGAAACATGCTTGGTACTTAGTAAGCAGGGGTAAGCATTAGTTCCTGTTGCTTCTAGAAAAAGGTTACTTGAGTGTATTGTCTCTGATGTTACATTGATGTCATAATTTACACTCATAATTTTAATATCATACTAAAAGATACATACAAATAACTAAAACTTTTGAGTTATTGACCTAATACATGTCAACGAAAAAGTTGATACAATTCAATTTTTGAAAAATATGGTTGGACTTTCTTCCTTATTTAAATGTTTTCTCAGTCAGCCCAGACTGCTACAACAAAATACCACAGGCTGAATGGCTTAAACAACAGAAGTGTGTTCTCAAAGTTCTGGAAGTTGGGAAGTCCAAGATCAGGGTGCTGGTGGATTTGGTGTTTGGTGAAAACTCCCAGGTTTGCAGCAGGTCATCTTATTACTGTGTCCTCACATTGGGGTTGGGGGAGACCTCTCCAAGTCTCTCTCTTTTTTTTTTTAACTTTATTAACACAAGCCGCCTTTTTTTTTTTTTTTCCTTTTGCCACACTGCAAGTCATGTGGGATCTTAATTCCCTGTCTAGGGATCCAACCTGTGCCCTCTGCATTGGAAGGCAGAGTCTTAACCACTGGCCCGCTAGGGAAGTCCCCTCCAAGTCTCTTCTGACAAGGGCACTAGTCCCACGAGGACCTAACCTCCTAAAGGCCCCACCCCACTGTCACAGTGGGGATCAGGGATTCCATGTGTGACTTTTAAAGGAACACAGACGTTCAGTCCATGGCAGTATTGTAGATGCACTTTGCCTTAAAACAGGAAGCCACAGTTGTGCTAGCCGGAAACAACCGTTTAGTCCTCAAGCAGGGAAACTGCGTGGTCCAGGCGACACAGCCACGGGGACTCCGGCCTCTGTCCCTTCTGGCTTCAGACAAAGCCCGTGTTCCCCCCGCTTTGACTCCCAGGCTTGTTTTCCTCATTAGGGTGTCTAAGGCCCTTGTGCATCTCTTGAGTTGTAACACACCCACCTGTGGCTATCTGGCCGGATCACTCTGCAGAACTGACCCTTTTTCCCCAAAGCTCTGGGCCTTCAGTGGGGCCACTGTCAGCTGTTTTTTAATGTTAATTCTGGGACTCAGTTATTCTTATTTCCTTTTTAAAAAGTGATTTGTTATCAAATTTCTCTAGTAGGCTGGATCTGAGGCCTATTTTGAGGAGGGACCTCAGTCTTCCTGTTCCCTTGTTCCCCACCCTCTGCTCTGTGAAGTTAGGACCCTGCTTGTTTGACACTGTGTCTTGGGCCAGATAGTCTTCTCTGCTGAACGCCCCCAGGTAGGCGACTGCCCTGGCAGGACAAGGCATCACTGAGGTCTTCAAGCAAATGATCTAAGAATTTTAGAACCTTGATGTTGAGTGTGGAGTAGAGGCCGGCACTGTACTGAGTCATTCAGTCCTCACAATAGTGCTGTGAAATAGGGCTACAGTTTTCTGAATTTCACAGATGAAAAGCAAAGAGCAAAGCCATCTGGCCCATCACCAAACCCAAGGGCTAATAATCATGATCAAAAATTGCTTCCATTTGTTTTGTACATATTACATGCCAGGAGTTGCTCCATGTAACGCTTGATCTGATCCTTTGAGGTAGGTTCTAGTATTATCTTCACTTTCTAGGGGGACATGTGCCACACAGCTTGCAGGATCTTAGTTCCCTGACCAGGGACTGAACCGGTAGCCCCGGCAGTGGACGCACAGAGCCCTAAACATTGGACCACCAGAGAAGTCCCTATCTTCACTTTTTAGAAGAAAAAATGGACAGGGAGAGGTCAGAACAACATGGTCATGTCATACAAGTTGTAAACGGCAGACTAGGTTTAAATGAGAAAAACCAGAAAACTGGTCAAGTAGTGAAGAATGGACTTTGTTGTGAAGATGTTTCTTGGGCTAGTAATGTTTTTGAAGGGATATGTCATGGCAATTTCTGGAACCAAGGAGACACCTGTGATCATTTGTTTAAACTCAGTCTATAGCATAGTCGACAGTCTTGCCTGTCCTCATTTCTGGGCACAGACAACCTTGCCATTCCAAGGAGGGGCTGGGGTGGGATGCCAGCAACTCAACGGCGCCAGTCCATCAAAGCCCCTGAGTTCTTGCCATGATCAAAGCCGGCTGCCCAAACCCTGTACTCAAAGGCAAGAAACTCCTATCTGTGAATCACCTGCTGGCCATCCAAGCTTGAGGAGGAGTCCCTAAAGAAGAGGAGGCATGTGATGGGATCTTAGCTTGATGATTTCTATCCAATTGCACATCAATTTGGCAGGGGGAGACTCTGAAAAACGAGTACGTCTCTCCACAGATGAGGACCTGGGGTGGCCATATACACTCCCCTCCCTGTTCACTGGGATATGAATTGAGTTCTGAGGGGAGGACTCACCTGAGAAAAGGTAGGGGAGACAGGGACGGACTCTGAATAGTCCATTCCTTACGGCCTTTTCATATTAAGGAGGAATGTGATTAACAGAGTTTGAAAATTGCATGGTATTCCATCAGGTAAATCTTTTTAAATTCTCATTGTTCAAAGAATTAAAAAGCACATCTCTCAAGCCAGAACAAGGCTATTATCCATGCGGTTTGGGCAGGAGTTCTATATAATTTAAAGCAAAGGGAGAGTTTTTCTTATTGTAATTTAGAAATAATTCTCCCCTGAGAGACCAAGAGGTCACAAAAATTAGAATAATGTAACTAGAAAGCCTCTTAATGATGTTTTTCCCAGTTGGAGGATGTTATTATGTGTTTGGCTGATGCACAGTATGTTACTGGGCTGTGGTTAATAGAAAAAAGCATTTTTATGTGTTTTACTTTTAATTCAGATGTTGAACAAAAATAATAAAGTATATTTTCACAGGTTGTAATTTCACTCAAACGGCCTCAGTATTAAAGTAGATCAGTCTTATGAGGCTCCCTTTAAAATATGAGATTAAAGGACTTCCCTGGTAGTCCAGTTATTAAGAATCTGCCTGCCAATGCGTGGGACATGGGTTCGATCCCTGGGTCTGGAATGATTCAGATGACATGCCACAGAGCAACTAAGCCCGTGCACCCCAGCTACTGCGCCTTTGCTCTCAGCCTATGCTCCACAACAAGAGAAGCCACGGTGAAGAGAAGCCTGTGCGCCGCAACTAGAGAATAGCCCGGTCACTTGCTGCAACTAGAGAAAACTCACATGCAGAAACAAAGACCCAGCAGAGCCAATAGATAAATGATAAAAAATTTTAGAGATGTTAAAAAAAATAAAATATGGGATTAAAGGAACTAGTAAATGGGCAAGAATATCATGGCATTCTTTCCAAGGTGACTTTTTTCAAATTTCACCAGTTTTCAGTTTTCCCACAATGTGTATTTTAGCACTCAGAGCATTCCAATCACATTAGAAAAACAGAATTACTTTTTTTTAATTAATTCATTTTATTTTTAGAACAACATAAGATACAGCTCAAATCCACTTGGCAATAAATATCTTAATAAATATAACATAAATAAATATAAGTTAGTTCACATGCTTTCATGGACACAAAATTATATAAATAAATACTTTAAAATAAATTATGTTTGAGTGTTTGTTTCTACAAACACTTTGGTACTAAAATAGCTTATAATTCCTTGCTCTTCTTTTAAAGGGAAAAAAAAGAAAACACGTTCTGTGAGGACATTTTCCCTCATCAATTTTCTCATGAAAACTTATAAAAATAACTTATCCCTAGTAAATATGAAATAGACTTGATCAAAAGAATCATGTGGATAGAACAGTCACACTCTGCAAGTCTGGAAAGATGACTCAACAATCATGAGAATTCTGTACCAGCTTCAGTAGGGACAGGTCCAGCCACCCCCTCCCCAGTTCTTAACCCATGCCCGATTACAATCTCTTTGGTTCCAATTTTTGTAAAAATGATTTTAAGGTTAGGAGAGACCTCAGCATTCTAGGAAGAACTCAGATAGCTCATCATTCTGTCGATGGTCACCGCACGAATTCTGAAGGCGTGAAGAAGGATGCAGAGCTTGACTTTTGTCTTGTAAAAATCCATTTCTTCCAGGGAGGGTTTCTGTGGCACAGTCTCACTGTTGAAATTCAGGGCCTAGGAGAATAAATATTGAGCATGACATAGACGGTATTCCAAAATTAAAACGTTCATCTGTAAAAATGGGTGAAGCCAATACACGTCTCAGAGCCTGCAACCCACTCCCTCATTCCCTCTCCTAAACTCAACGCAAATCCACTCCCAGCCAGATGGGCAGGCAGAACCTGAGGGAAGAAGTGCTCATTATCCAAGCACATGGATCTTCAGTGAGTTCTGAAAAGAGCCTGAAAGCTATTTAGAAAATCATCAGTGGGAGTTGCATTTTAGAAAGGAACAATTCTGTTAAGAGACATCTGCTATGATATCCAATTAATTTTTGTCTGTTACATTAAGAAGCTATGTCCTTTTCAGAAGAGGGAGGTGATGCATTGCTACTGATCGGAAACTGTCAGTATCAGACCTGCTGGCTACAGATGCTCAGTCATGTGAAATAAATCAACCTGGCACTGGGTCTCCCAGTTTGAGCCCTTTAATTTGATAACGCAAGACTGTGTGCTCAGTTGCTCAGTTGTGTCTGACTCTTTGTGACCCCATGGACTCTATCCATCAGGCGCCTCTGTCCATGGGATCATCCAGGCAAGAAGACTGGAGTGAGTAACTATTTCCTCTGCCAGGGGATCTTCCCGACTCAGGGATAGAACTTGGGTCTCCTGCATTGGCAGGCAGGTTCTTTACTGCTGTGCCACCTGGGAAGCCCGTATATTTGCACAATGATTGGCACTTTTGCTTGTACTTCCTCACAAAAAGCCCAAAAGAAATGTAGAGTGGGTCATCACCCGATTTCACAGAGGAAGAAACTGAGGCACAGAGGTACAGAATGTCTGGGCATAGTTGTCTGATTACTGGTGGAACTGACTCCATTCTTGGTCCTGAAAATAAAATGTCATCTACAACTGTCTAGATGGTAACATTCTTTGATACTTGCATGATGTTCACTGCCTTTCAAACAAGTAATTTGGCACCAAAAAAAGAAAAAAAAATTAATGAAATAAAAAATAAATTTCTTTTTAGATGATCATTCTTGACGCTGTATTTATCCCATGCCCTGGTCACCACAGCAGCACCCTGCTCTTTACTAAGCGGTTATTTCTATGTTTCATATTAGCATCATGTGCTCTGGTGATTCAGGAGATAACAAGGCAAGTTCTTGTCTCTGAGTTACACTGTGGACATCCCCAGGTGATAAGTCATTTCTCTCTTTCACCCACATTTTGGTTCTAGATGGGTCCTATCCGGGCACTATTCTAGTGTGTTTTTACTAACAGTATTTGCAGATATGCATGGCCCCTGCCATGAACATCGCAGAGGTTTTTAGAGATGTGTGAGAAGATGAGTGGAGTGGAATCCCTTTTTGGAGGTTTAAATCCTACCTCTGCCATTTCCAAGCTGTGTGACCTCGGACAAGTGAACAACCCTCTAAGCTTGGGATTCCTCCTTTCCACAGACCCCATGTGGTTGCTGTGGGGACAGCGCATGTCCGAACATCTTTGCCCAGAGCCTGGGGCACACAACATGATCTACAAACAGTAGGCTGCTCTCCTTAACGTGATCGGCTCATGTTGCCCGCTCACTAGAGGGCGCCCTCGAGGCTGTCTCCCCTACAATGTAGCTGGCTTTTGAAGGTGGCATTTCAGGCCTCCCCCAATACAGGAAGGGCTGACGAGCCCTTCATCAGGGACCCTGGCTGGCTGTCTCAGCATGAAGGACGGGAGGTCTTACCTGCATCAGCTCAGCAATAGCTGCCAGCATGTTCTGGTCTAGAAAGATCTGCCTCTTAGGATCCATCAGAAGCTTTGCATTCATGGCCTGGAACTCCATGTGGTACATCTTCAAGTCCTCGTAGATACTTTTAAGGCACAGGGTCTGGGTGATACAACGAAGTGGGGAAAGAACCATTGAAATGGGCTAAAAACATCCCCCAACCCCAATGTTGCATTTGAAGAAAGAATCTTGTGTCTTACTGTCATAAAAGAGGTCTTTCCAGAAGCCAGACAACTCCCATGCTATAAGAAAAAAATAATGAGATATCAATGATATGAATTCATAATATGAGCTGAAACCTTCAATTTTCTGACTTACAGTTATTAAAGAGGTCTCTCTGGAAACCAGGCAACTCTCATTCTAGAGCAAAAAAAAAAAAAAAAAACAAATCACACATTGAAAAGATACTAATTCTTAATATAAATTTTTCTGACTCCTCAAACATCAAATTTTTTCACTGTGGTAAAAAACACATAAAATTTATCATCTTAACTATTTTAAAGTGCATAGTTCAGTAGTGTTACGTTTATTTTACACTGTTGTAAAAAACCACATATTTTTACACATTTTTGTTTCAAGTTGAACTTCTACAATGGGGCCTGTTGACATCCCATGAGGATGGAGCCCAGAAGCATGCACATTTTTGGAAGAAGATGAGACCTGATGCACAGCCCTTAACCATGTTATAAGCTTTGGGAGGAAAATCCTCTATACCGTGGCTAATTCCAGTGGTAAACAGGCCTCCACTGTGCTGGTTTTATCTTTGGTGATATCTTCATGATCGATCTCCTCAGAAGTGCAGGAGTAAAATTCTAGGGTTTGTCTGGCCTGTAAAATATAAAAAAAAACTCAGCTTATGATATTAATAAGGCACCAGGCTCCCTGTAATGCTGGCACCAAAGCAAGAGTTGGCTGCCTTTGACCGCCATCTCTGACCTATAGAAAATTCAAGGTCTTCATAAGACCAAAGAAACAGGTCATTGACACTCTCTCCCACTCCCTCCTCTCCTTTTGCTTATGACATGTTTCTCCGGATGATATGTTTTTCCGTTATGTAAATACTATAAATCATTTCAACAGGCTGTGCTAATCAGCCTCTACACCATGCTGGGACACTTGCTTCTGGTGAAAACAGTTTTTTTTTCCTTTTGCCAAAGCATCTGTGTTTTATGAATATCTTTTTCAAATATAGCTTCTAGAGGGGGATTGTTAAGGTCACCACTTGATGGATATAACCAACATGCAACCATGAAAACAAGTGGAGATTTAATGTGTAGTATATACACACACACATCATCTTACCAGCATGCTGAACATATTTATGAAATTTAGTTTAAGAAGTCAATGATTTGCTGATTAAAGATTGAGATCATTTTTCCATTCAACAAGCCTGATATATTCTATGCTAGGTACTAAGGAACGTGACAAAGAAGGGGATTATATTATTCCCGCCAGGATTCCCAGTTCAGCTGTGGAGACAGGCCAGTGCCCAAATGACCAGGGGACATGCCAGCAGGTGAGAAGGGCTGAATTGAAGGGTCAGAAGGCTCTGAAAAGGGAGTGGAAAGAGATGAAAAGGTTCCCCAGGGATGGGACATCCTCAGAGGAGGGGGATCGTCAGGCAGAGGGAACAGCATGGGGCATGAATCAAAGCTTGAGACTACAGGACACGTGTGGCAACAAGTAGTAAAGCTTGCTACCCTGTCTGCGGTAGGAAGAAAAATGCCCCTGCCAGAGATATCCACCTCCCAACCCCTAGAACCTGAGACTATGTCACATTATGTGGCAAAGGGGAATTAAGGTTGCAGATGAAATTAAGGTTGCTAATCAGCTGACTCTGAAATAGAGAGATTATCCTGGAGTGTCTGGGTGGGTCTAGTGTAATCTCTGGGTCCTTGTAAATGGAAGAGAGAGGCTGGAGAGTCAAGGTCAGAGAGATGAAGCATGAGAAAGACTCATTTGTTGGCTTTGAGGATGGAAGGGGGCCACCAAGGAATGTGGGCTGCTTCTAGACGTTGGAAAAGGCAAGAAAATGAATTCTTCTCTAGAGTCTCCAGAAAGAGATACAGCTCTGCTGACACCTTGATTTTAGACCAGTGAGACCCATTTCGGATTTCTGACCTCCAGGGCTGTATGATAATAAGTTTGTGTTGCTTAAAGCCATTAAGTTTGTGGTAATTTGTTACAGCAGCAATAGAAAATGAATACACTGCTCCTGGAGGCCTGAGCAGGTTGTAAAAAGTTAGATTTGCAACTACACTGCAACAATGAAAATAAAAAAATCTCCAAATAAGACACTAGCTTTATTTCTGTGATAACTGCCTTCCTTTATTCCAAAATGAAACAGTGACTATCTATATTATTATGGCATTGTTAAAAAAGATGAATCCATGAAATAGTGCCTGGCATAGGCACTCAATAACTACTTTTTAAATGAAAAAATGAATAAATAGAGCAGAAAAATTATATATATATATATTTGGAAATGTGGGTCCAACTGCTATAGTTCTTCAAATCTTTTCAGGAGAAGCTAGAAATCTGGATTCTTATATGAACAGTCTACTTTTTCAATGACATCAAACTCAAAAATTAAACTATAAAAGACACTGGCCAAAAAAAAAAAAAAAGACACTGGCCAAACTTGACAGATCTGTGGACTGGACATGGCCTCTGAATCACATGCATTTGCTACCTCTGCTTTCTCAACAAGCAGCCAGCTGATTTGTTCTGGCAAACTTGACACAGGAATCATATTAAAAAATCAAATTGAGTTCTGTGATCTTCTAACCTTTGGTGCTGCCTCTGGGGAGTAGAAGAGTCAAATTTTTCACATGAAGCATCTATTTAAATCAGAGCTCCTAAATTTTACCCATACCAAACTTTTCTTTAGGAATCAAAGGACTTACCTCTGCAGTTTTCACTTGGTGAGCTGCCTTTTTAACTAAGATGGATTGAACTATAAGGAAAAATGGGCAGCCCATTATGAAAGGTTGCAGTGGGCGGGTGGGGTGGGAAGGGTTCCTTAAGGAGAACTTGTGGCACTGAGCTTACTTTAAGGCATTCATAAAGCAACAAGCTAGAAATATTCCAGGAAGATTTACTAGAGAGCAGGAAGGTCAAAGGACATCTTTAAAAACATCAGTTTAGGCTGTTGCAGCCAAAGCAATAGATGTTGGAGTGTTTTTAAAGGAAGAAGAAAAAAAAATTTTTTGCATTAAAATAGGAAAGCTAAAAAAAAAAATGAAGCTTTAAATAAAATTAGATAATTCACCCCCTAGAAAAGGAAGCCTGGACGTGCACTTTCACAAGCCCCCTGAAATGTGTTACTCTAACAACAAACGGAGCCACCAGACTGGAAGTTGGCGAGGAGCGTGAGGGGCAGGGCCGATTCATCTTTGTAGCCCCTGGAGCACAGAGGCCGCCCCTAATAACAGTTTCCTGGATTGATAAGTTGTCAGAGGAACAGTGTGGGCCTGACACAATTCCATCTCTGTTGGCAGGCTACAGGGAACACTGTAAATATCCACTTTCCTCTGTGTAGGCACAGCCAAAACGAATGCCATTGTAATTTATGACCTCGCCTGCCTTCTCTGGAGACACAATTTCATTGAGACTCTTAAGCTAATAGTTGGGCCATTTGTAAAGTTCCCTCTTTCTCTCTTGACAGCTCCTGATTAACTTCCACAATTTCCCTGCAGTTCCTTCAGGTGACCAGGGGTTCAGAGCTGTCCCTTCACTAGAGAGACTGCAGTGGGAACACGGTGGGGACAAGGACAATGAAAAGCTCACCTTCTGCAGTGTGTCGCTGACGGCCCTCAGCAGGTTTTGGGAGTAGTTGAGGCAACTCCTTCCTGGGCCTGCTGTGGTCGGGGGGAGGCTCCTGCCCAAACTGAGGTGGGGCAGGTGGTGGAGGAGGACCAGGGTGGACAGGAGGAGGAGGCCTGCAAGGGAATCCAGGGCAAGAATGAGCAGGCCGACCTCCACCTTCCATCTCCTCTGGCCATCTCCGCCCATCTCCTTCCTGGGCGCCAACCTCCCACTGATCTTTCAGAAACTGAGAGATGATGAATCAAGCTCTTGAAGGGCAGTGCTCTGTTCTAGGGCTGAAAGCCAACTCACAGACACTATTGCCTTGTGAGTTCAGACCAGGGCGCAGGGCAGAGTTCACCCAGAAAAAGTCTCCGTTTCAGGAAGAGGGAAAGCGAGGCCAGGTGGGGAAGCCACCCAGTGTTTTGGAAACAGTGGGGAGACATAGCCTTGCTTTGAAGCCGACTGGCTGGGATCTGTCCTCTTAATGGTGTCTCCAAGGGAGCCTGGGCAAGAAATTATCCTGCGGGGCCTCAGTTTCTCTTCTGCGAAGTGGGCATAATACTTAGCTCCTGGGGTTGTTCCACGGTTAAGAGAGAGGATGTCTCATCGGGCGCAGGATAAGCCCGCAGTGTCTCCCTGCATCCTTCCTCCTCTGCACGAGATTGCCGTCTTCCAGTCTCCACGTAGCCCATCCCAAGTTTCTGCCTCCCGGCCGCGGTCCCCCAACCCGAGCGCGAGGCTGGTTACTCACTGCGAAGCGGGCACATGCTGAGCGGAGCGGCGGGACGCGGAACCGAGCCGGCAGCTGGACGCAGACGGGTGCACGCGGCAGGTGAGGGTGGTGGTTGGGAGGCCAAGCCAGGGGTCACATTTTTATAATTGCCCGAGGCGCGGTAGGACTTTCCCGGGACTCTGATCTCTTGCTTGCTTTCTCTCTCTGTCTCTCTCTACATCAGCTTCTCGATGACACGTGGAGTCTAGCCCGCGGGGCTGGAGCGCTTTCGGATTAACTCCCCGTGCCCCCGGCCGCAGTCGTTCCGGGACGGCCCCGCCGCCTCCGGCCTGGCCCAAAACGAAAGTGAAATTCGGGGCCGCGTCGCGGCGCAGGGTCCCCGGGCAAGCCCGACCCCTGGCTCGCCCCCCTCGGACGCCCCCCGCCCCCAGCTCCCCAGCCCTGGCCCCGCCGCTCCGCAGCGCCCCCTCCCGACGGAACACCGAGTAAGGCCATCCCCCGTCCATCCAAATCTAGGATGAGATCTGACCTCTCGCCTAGGTCTGGATGGGGGTAGGCAAATCATTCAATCATCATTCATTTTTTTTTCAGAGAGTCCACGGTGCGCCAGGGCGACACTGACGGGCACCCAGCAGTGACCTGGTCACTTTCGGCTCACTCCCACACCAAATCTGACTCAATGTGTTTTATTCCTGGGTACCATCTTAAATACAAAAAGAGATGAAATCAGACTGGCTATGCAATAACTACTCTTAGAGAATCCAGTTTCTTACAGCGTCCAGGAGAGAATCGTTAGAGTTTAGTGGGATGGATGTACAGAGTCCTGGGAGGAGAGGTCGGAGAAAGGTCATCAAGGAGCCATGGCGTTGAGGAGGCAGCAAAAGCGCCCAGAAGGAGGGAGCTGCGACTTGATTGTTGACAGGTGAGTAGACATTAGATGGGATGCAAGTTCTAGGTCGAGGGAACGGGGATCAGACACACAGTTGGGGAAGGTAAAGGAAGGGGGTGATCTAGCAGTCCTGTACAGGGTGTGAGGGTGGAAAGGGTGAGGGTGCTGTTCTGTGAGGGTAAGGTCTGTGCTGGGAAGTGTACATTCTGCTGAGAATAGTGGGAAGCCTTCTAGGGTTTTCGGCAGGAGATGCGGTTGCATTTGCATGATGGGAAAATCAGCAGTAGTGTGGAGGATGGGGGCTTCCCTGGTGGCTCAAAGGTAAAGAATCTGCCTGCAGTGGAGGAAACCGGGGTTCAATCCCTGGGTTGGGAAGATCCTCTGCAGGAGGAGGGCATGGCAACCCACTCCATTATTCTTGCCTGGAGAGTTCCATGGACAGAGGAGCCTGGTGGGCTACAGTCCATGGGGTCACAAAGAGTCGGACATAACTGAGTGACTAACACACCAACGCGGGGGATGGGTCCCAGGGGTCAGGAGTGGAGGGCATGACCAAGCCCTATTCAGATTGGAGACTCAAGGGTGGGCAATGGAATCCTTAGGGTGGGGAGGGACCGAGACTTGGTAACTCCTCAGGTGAGCAGGATAGGAAGGTGCCGAGGATGGCTGAAGAGAGCTTGTTCTGGTTCCTGCACAGGGGTTACTGTAAGAGGGGAGTGAGTTTGGAGGAGACACTGAGAAGTTCCACTTTGGATGTGTTGGGTTTGAGGTTCCTGTGGGACTTTTCAGTTCACTCATTTCTACCATGAGCGTTAGTCACCCTGGGTATGTATGAAAGGGAAGGGTGTGTTTGGTCATCCACTCAGAGCCTCCAACGGATCTGACTGCACTATGGCCCCAGGACTTCAGTGTTCAGTGTCCAGTGTCCGCCTTTGGGCAGATGCACTCATCTTGTAGAGGGATAAGCCTTTTGGAATACAGGAGAGAAGAGTGGTGCTTCCTCTGGATCCCTGTTGAAGTCTGGATGGATGAGCTCATGGTAGGCCTTGAGATGTTACCATGAATGCATGGCAGGGCCAACCTTTACTAAAGATGTGGTGATGAAACCAATTAGGAGAAAGCTGTGTTAACCCCTCCTCTGATTCCAGCTCTCTCTTTTGTTGGTATCAGTCCCCTTAGCAGATCATCTGCTATGAGGTACCCACCACAGGGACTTTTAGATGTGTGTAAAATGAGACCAACAGTTGATCTCTAAGGCTCCTTCCGATGTGGTCTATGAATTACCCCTTGGGGATGGAGAGCAATGCATTGTCAGAAATGGTTGCATCTGCAGGTTGTGTGAAGCAAATAAGGGGTGCTGAGCTGTACTGTTGCCATGGGGATTTAGGATGGAGTTACATGTACTTAAAGTCAGAGTGAAATCAAGTTTAGCAGAGCCACTTCTCCCTTGGAAAGGCTGTCTCCTGTGAAAAAGAATTTCTGCAGCGTAAAAGAGCATAGGGCCTCTGCTCAGAATGGATTCTTGGCCACTGGACATGGTTGCTAACCTGTACTTTAGTGAAACAGTTCTCTGATATGCTGCACATTCTGTAGCCAAGGTCAAAGGACAGCCTTCTTCTGAGATAACATTACTTTTCTATAAGAGACATTCTTTGCCCATGATCGCTACTACATGATGTCTAACACTATACTGGAAGTCTTGGCCAATGAGATAAGGAAAGAAAAAGAAATGAGAGATTTAAAATTGGAAAGTAAAAGACAAAACTCTTGTTATTTACAGTTGATATATAAAAAAGCAACAGAAAGAATAGATCAAATACTAAACTAATAAGAGAATTAGTCTGTATGGACTCTATCTATAAACTTCATTGGATACAAATACTAACTTTCAAAAATCAACCAAATTTCTCTACATCTGTAACAACCTTTCAGAAAATATAATAAAAATAATGTACCAGATAGTAAATAGACAGTAATAAAAAGAAGATACCATTCACAATAGCAGCCAAACTATAAAGTAACTGCCTGTTGATGGAGAAGCAATACAGTGGTTAAGAATATGGACTCTAAACTTTTTGAATCCAGGTTCTGTTAGTTACTTGCTGTGTGTTCTTGTGCAAATTACTTATCTGTCCAAGCTCAGTTTCCTTATCTGAAAAATGATGATAATAAATGTACTGTAGGGTGGTTGTGATTATTACATGAGTTAATGTAAGCATAAAATCATCTTTGGGGAAAAATCAGTCAAGAACATAGAGTGATTTAATTTAAATGGAAACACATAACCTTGGAAGATCTTAAGATATAAATAGCCCAAGTCTCTTTTAGTTAATTCACATATTCAATGCAATCCCAATACAAATTACAAATAACTTTTCTGAGGAACTTAATAATAAGCCTAATCTAAAATATAAAAGAATAAAAGCACATGAATATCTAAGTTAAACCTGTAAAGAAATAATAGAGATGGGCAAATAGCCCTACCAGATATAAAGATATAATTCAGAGCAATAGTAATAAAAATAACATTTGGCAATAGGACAATCAAATGCACCTTTCAAACAAAATAGAAAATTATAGACAGACTCATATGTATGTATATTTAGTATAAAGGTATGATGACACTTAGATCAATCTGGGAAGCATGGATTGTTTAGTAGAAAATATTATCATACAGAATTGGAGCCACTTAGAAGGAGGTTAAAGACTAAATTTGAAAAGTAAAATTAGTACAGTAGTAGAAGAAAATGTAGGACACTATCTTGATCATTCAAGAGGGGAAGGACTTCTTAAAAACATGAAAGCCCCAAGCCATAAGTGAAATACTCATATATTTGATTACATAAAATTAAAATTTTCTGTAGTATGATTTCCTGTTAACTATGGACAAAGTTAACAGATAGCTGACAGACTGGGAGAAAATATTGTGCAATGTCTAAAACCAACAGGAAAGTATAGAAGGAACTCCTAAAAGTCAGTAAGAAAAAGAAACCCCAATGACAATGGGCAAAACTTATGAACAGGCAACAATATACAGAGAAGAAACCTCAAAGGATAACCAGAACAGCAAAGAAGAATAATATATCACTTTGACCTTTTAGACCACCAAAAAAATGAGTACACTGGACACTGACAAGTGTTGGTGAAAATGTAGGCTCCTGGGTTCTTTTTATGTGATACAAGTAGACTGATGCAGCTATCCTGGAGGGCATTTTGGCATCTGGCTTCAGTTGGATTAAGTACATGCACACCTGATTATCCAGTGTTCTAGCTTGGGTATTTATCCTAAAGAGATATAGATCTCCAAGGTCCATAAAACAGCATGTGTGAAGATGTTCAAAAATGTTAAGTCATTGGTTGTAGTGGAGGGAGTTGGAGACCATCTAGTTGCCCACCAGTGGGGAAATGAATAGATAGAGTGTGAGGGATCCACTTCCTGGAGTATTCTGCAGCATTTAGAAGTAGCAGACTAGATGTATACACATCAATATGAGTAGATCTTTAAAACATAATACTAGGTAAAAAACCTAAAGATAAGACCAGAATAAGATCTGTGTATAATACTAGACACAGACAGTTCAATCTCTTGCAGTCAGGTTTGTTTAGGGGTACAAAAAAATTGGATTTTAGAAAAAGAAAAGGCAGCATCTCATGATTGAACACAATATTTCTGCAGCAAAATGTAGGAATGTGTTACATTAAGTGGATAAAGGTTACAAATAACCTCATGTCCCATGTATCAGATTTTACTAAGTGAGTTTAAGGAAAAGCTTTTGGGGTCCAGAACTGTGAGGTTTCAGAATTGCAGATAAACAATTGCAGACTTACGTTTACTTTAATGAGAAGAATATATTCAAAATGGTACATGTTATACAAGGACACTCACAAACAAATGAAATGTGTTAAACATATTAGGATAGATCCCACTGAGGAGTGATGGGATGAGAATGAGGAATGCGGATTAAAAATATATATATAAATATAAGTGTGTGTGTGTGTTTCAGTCTCAGTCGAGTCCAACCCTTTGCAGCCCCATAGATTGTAGCCTGCCAGGCTTCTCTGTCCATGGAATTTTCCAGGCAAGGATACTGGAGTGGGTTGTTTGCAAACTTTAACTGTAGTTTGGTACATTCAGATAGTTTTTCTATTAGTCATGCTTTTCCCATTGGGTTTGAGCAGTGGGCCACTCTGAGATCTCATCTAATAGCTCCATCACTGGTAATCAGAGGTCTTTTCAGATATTTGGCAGAATGTTTTAAGGTCTTGTATCACAGTTTCTCAGCTGGACATTGTTCCCCAGAGGACATTTGGCAATGTCTGGAATAATTTTTGGTTGTCATAATGGGGACAGGAATTGCTACTGACGTCTAGTGGGTGGAGAAATGATGCCACGTGTTGAGTACAACATCCTATGGTACCCAGGATGGCTGCTCCCACCCCCAAACTGAAATAAGTTACACCGTCCAAATTATCAGCAGTGCTGGATACTGCAGCTGTATCAGATATCAGTAGTTGCTCAGACTACCTGCCTTTGTTGTTATTCTCCTTGGGAGGCAAGTTGACGGTCATAGGCTCTGAACTGAAGACTTAGCACTGTATCTTTGGTGCCATGATTTAGAGTGGCAGCCCATTCTTGGAAGAAGTGAGGTTCCAAAGAGGTTTGTGATCAGTTGAAACTGTCAGTGTGAATCTATAGGTGGGTATTGTAAATGCCAGGGTCCTTCACAACACAGCGAGGATTCCGCTGTCAGTTTTCCTGCGGTTCTCTTCTATAGGGATCATTGAATTTGAGCATCAATCAACTGGTGTTCTCCTGCCAGACACCTGACAGAGTGGGGTGCAGTACAGCTCTACTCCTGAAAGGTGACCTGTCAGGGTAAGAAGCACAGCCTTACATTCCTGTTACGTGCCGAAGAATTGATGCTTTTGAACTGTGATGTTGGAGAAGACTCTTGAGAGTCCCTTGGACTGCAAGGAGATCCAACCAGTCCATCCTAAAGGAGATCAGTCCTAAATATTCATTGGAGGGACTGATGCCGACACTGAAGCTCCAGTACTTTGGCCATCTGATGTGAAGAACTGACTCATTGAAAAAGACCCTGATGCTGGGAAAGATTGAAGGCAGGAGGAGAAGGGGGATGACAGAGGGTGAGATGGTTTGGCATCACCAACTCGATGGACATGAGTTTGAGCGACCTCCGGGAGCTGGTGATTGACAGGAAAGCCTGGTGTGCTGCAGTCCATGGGGTCACAGAGTCTGACACGACTGAGCGACTGAGCTGAACTGAGCTGAATAGACAAGCCTCAGGCATGACATGTTAATGAGACTGGAGCAATTTTGTTTTTGGTGAAGTGTTTCAGCAGCAGGGAGAAAAGTAGTGAGCTGAGCCAGAAAGACTGACTTTGCATCTATGATCAAAAGACCTTAATTCTAGCTGGCTTCTGCTACTTGGTAGCTGTATATAAACTAAGACAGGCCACTGCCTTTCCTAATTTTCATATCTGCAAAATGGAGATGGTAATGCCTTGTTGCCTAGTTTAGTCATGCGGATCAGATTATATAATCTATCACCAGGTAAGTATTTTGTAAAGGTGGAGAGCGTCCTCACTGTGAAATACCACTACACAGTGAGAGGAGTAGTTAAGATTTTTGGATTAAGGCACACGGTCACTAGTGTCTTCCACAACTGCCTCTTGGCACTCTTTTAAATGTTAAGTGGCAACTTCCCAATGAGGGGAAAGGGGAGTCCTAAATGTGCATAGTATTGTTTCTATAGGCAACATTATATGTTATCATACTGTCTTAAAGAACCTCAAAAAATACTAACAGTGGTCTTCAAGAAAAAATTTCCAAGAAAGATGTTATTATTGCTCACTGATGCTCCATATTCATAAAGGTTTTCATGAATATCATTGCAAATTTTTCTGCATCTTGAGACAGTTTAACAAACAAGCAAAAATAATACAGCTCCTGGCCATCGCAGTCTCATGCCTGGTGAGATCACCTGATGCTTAGACATTAAAAAGAAAAAGATGATAAATTTGATAATATAAAGAACAAACATTTCTACAGCAAAAGGATACCATAGATAACAGTTAAAGGCAAATGATAACCTAGAAAGAAAACATTTGCAACAGTATGTGACAGATCAAGGGCTCATCTCCTTAGTGTAAGAATATGAATATGAAAAAGAAAAAAGTCAACAATCCAATAAAAAAACGGGCAAAGGATATGAATAGACATTTTGAAGAAATAAAAATATAAATTACTTAGAAACATATGACAAATAGCTGCATTTAAAATTAGATAAATGCAAATTAAAATGATTAAATATGGTTTTTAGCCTTATACTTCACAAAACTAAAAAGTTTGATGATTTATGGGTGTGTTGAAATTGGTTGCCATATTCTGTTGGAGGGAGTGTAATCTAGTGCAATCTATTGGAAGCATTAGTTGGCTTATAGCTATTAAAATTAAAAAAATACACATATACTTTTGCTCAGCATTTCTATATCCAAGAATTTATCCTATACACTATTTGCACATGTTGGAGAAGGAAATGTCAACCCACTCCAGTATTTTTGCCTGGAGAATCCCATGGACAGAGGAGCCTGGCGGGTTACAGTCCATGGGGTCGAAAAGACTTGGACACGGCTGAGCAACTAACACGTTCACATATACATGAGGACTTATTTCCATTGAAAGTATTATTTTTAATATCAAAGACCTAGAACACTCTAAATGTCCATTAATAGGGGCTTATTTCATTAAAGCATAGTTCATCTTTTCAACGGACTCTTCAGTGTAGCTTGAGTTAGATTTATATGTGTGATAGGAACAATCTTCATTATATCAAAATTCATGTGAGGAAATTCCCTAGCAGTCCAGTGGTTAAGACTTCACCTTCCAATGCAGGGACTGTGGGTTTGACCCCTGGTGAGGCAGTTAAGATCCCCCAGGCCTCGTGACCAAAAAATCCAAAAGACATAAAACAGAAGCAATGTTGTAACACATTCAACAAAGACTTTAAGAATGGTTCACATTTGAAAAAAATCTTGAAAAAAATAGTTATGTGAAAAATCAAGGCCCAGGGACTTCCCTGGAGGACCAGTGGTTAAGACTCCACACTTCAAATGCAAGGTGCAACGGTTCCGTCCCAGGTCAGGGAAATAACATCCCGCATGCTGTGAGCCATGGCCAAAAAAAATAATTAAGGTTCAGCGTCCACTGTGTAGTATGCTTCTGTTTGTGCAAGGAAAATGTATATACATATATATTTATACACACACGTATATATGTACACATAGATGTAGGTATAGCATCAACATAGATCTACATTCATAAGAGCATAGAAAATCAATGACCATTTCCACTAGAGAAGGAGATTGAATCTTTGAAGTACAGAGAAAATCTGCTTTTTATTGAATAGCCTCTTTATTGTTTGAATTATTCAACATTCAAATATATTGCAGCTTTATTTATTTTTGTTTCACTTTGTTTTACTTGTCTTTTAAAAGATCACCTAATGGCAGGTGGAGTGAACTTTCCGGAGAGCTGCTGGGCCCATTCTGATAGCTCTTAAAATTTTTTTTTATTGAAATATAGTTGATTTACACTGATGTGTAATCTCTGGGGTTTCTCAGGTGGCACAGTGGTAAAGAATCCGCCTGCCAATGCAGGAGATACTAGAGACTTGGGTTCCATCTCTAGGTTGGGAAGGTCCCCTGGAGAAGGAAATGGCAACCTACTCCAGTATTCTTGCCTGGAAAATTCCATGGATGGAGGAGCCTGGTGGGCCAGAGGTCCATGGTGTCACAAAGAGGTGGACACGACTGAGCACACATGCGCGTGCATTCTGTCCATTCATTCATCCATCCATCCCTTTATCATTTCACTTGTGCTATGCATGTAGTCACTATTATGTGAATCACTTTATTTCACTGGCTAGAGCCTTTCTAGCCTCTGGCCTGGTAGAGTGGAAACACCATGGGCTTTGCAGAACTGGTTTAAAATCTAAACCTCCATCACTTTCTTTTTTTTTTCTAATTGCAAAGTAAGTATATTGATGATAACTTTATATAATTTACTCCCTATATTTGATGTTACAAACTTTAGGGTCTTTGAGATATGCAGGATCCTTATATGTAACTGGCATAACCCCCTATATTTGAGCTCTCTTAATCCTTTTTGTGATTTCTTTTTGTTTCTTCCCACAAAGACCTGTTATGTGCCTCCCATAAATGCATCCAGTAAATGGAGAAATAAACTGGGATAAAAGCTGTATATTCTTATAATCTATATGGTTTCCACACCAGATATAATTTTTCAGAGGCTCTTTATAAGGATTTTCCATTGGAGCAGGCAGGTCCTCCTTGCCTGCTATCTGTTTATGTTGTGAATAACTTCACAGCACTGCATGAGTCCCAGAATTTGTGAGGCAGACAGCAGCTGTCACGAAACGCAACTTTCTCCTCCCTAGCCTACTGCAGGAGCTACCATAGAGGCCACATGGTTCCTTGCTCCTCCCCTCCCCCCCATCATTTTCTAACTGTACAGTTCTGGGTTATTTCATTAGCTTTTCTGAACTCCTAAAAACAGGAGGAAAAACACCTACCTGCTGGGATTGCTGGGACAATTTACTGGGATCATGTACACACAGTTGGGCAATGGGCGAGGCCCTGTAACACAGCGGCCTTGCCCTTAGTATGTCAGCATGTTGCTAGTTTCCTTTTGTGGGGCTGGTTTCTAAACAGTGATTGATGAGGCTTTAAATAATCCCTGGAGGGCCCATCAGGAGCCCTATTCTTCAGTGAGTAGAAGGGCTGAGGTTAGTTTTTTGAGGCTGTATGGCCCCTCATGTGGAAGGAAACAGAATATTCCTAGTTAAGACAATCCTTTTTTAATTCTTAAAAAACAGTGAAAGTTTCTCAACATACGAGACCTGAAAAACAGGCTAGCTAGTACTAGCTTTTTAAAGTCTCCAAACAGTCATTTTTATAGTTTTATATAGTCATTACTCATGATTATTTTCCAGTGTTTTTCATTCCTCCACATTTGTATGATCTTATACCAGAGATAATTATTCTTTCTGCCTAAATGGCTCCTTTTAGACTTCTTTGTTTTAAAGCACAGGTCTGCTGGCAACAAATCCTTTTACTTTTTGTCTTAAATGTCTTTATTTCGCCTTAATATTTGAAATATACTTTTGCTTGGCCATTATTTTCTTTTAGCATTAGAAGATGTTATCCCAGAGTCCTTTGACTTCCATTACTTCCGTTTCTCATTGCTCTCCTGAGGGTAATATGGAAGATAGTCTGACTGATTTTCGGGAGGACTTTCTTTTTTTGTCTTGTTTTCCTAGAAATTTGGTTGTGCTATTCCAAGATGTGTTTTCCTTTATATTTATCTTGCTCAAGGTTTGTAGTACTTCTTGAATCTATAACTTACTTGATCCCTTTAAATCTATAACTTGATCCCTTCAAATTGATTTTGAAAAATTCTCAAATATTGCCCCTATTGCTCCAATTCAGTTTCATTCTAGAACACTTCTGGAATTTAACTACACATATGTTTGACCTTTTCACAATGTCTTACATATCTTTATGCTATTTTCTGTATTTTTCACCTTTTTCTTCTTTTTTTGATTTGGATGCTTCCATCTGGATATTTTCTATTAACCAATCTTCTGAATCGCTAATGCATTTTTCATCTATCTAAACTGTTGTTAAATTCAATTATTGAATTTTAATTTCATCTGTCTAAACTGTTATTAAATTTATTATATTTTGCAGTTTGGGAATTTATATTTGGCTTTTTATTTTTAATACATAGATTTCAAATCTCTGATGAAATTCTCCATCTTGTCGTCATCTAATTTCTTGAGCATATTGATCACAGTTATTTTGCATTCTGTGACAGATATTATCTGTGACAGATAATAATATGGATCATCTCTGTATCTCTTTCTATTGTGTGTTTTTTCTCTTGCCCCGTCTCTTTGTATGCCTGGTAATTTTTGATTGAATGCCAGACATTGCATATAAAAAGTTGTAAAGACTGTCCATGATGTTAACTCTGGCAGATGGTCAGATTAAAAGCAGAATACCTTAAACTAAAAAGGGAATAAGCTGACTTGAGCCTGGGTTTTTAAGCCTTTACGAGGCTGATCTGTATCTATGTACCCTTATTTCTAGAATGTAGTTCAATCAGTTCCACTGAAAGCAGGAAGTGATTACAAAACCCACTCTGCTTTGCTAGGCTCTGAGTGCTAATGTTTATTTATCCAGCGCTATGTCATTAGCTCCGTTTAGTTTCTCAGTCCTTTTGTTCTGCCTCTCTTAGTCTGCTCTGCTTACTAACCGGCAAACATGTAGAGGCAAAAACTAGATAATTCTCTTTAAATCAGCTCTCTGTACGCTCTTTCCCTCCAGAATCTTAGCAACTCAAGCTCTGGTTGTTTCGGTGGCCCTGAGCCTCAATATTTGTCTCTCCAATGAGTCTACCAAAACTCCTGCTCCCCTTTTCTGCTCTTTAAAAGCCACTCTCTGCTCAGCGTCTCTATCCTCTATTCATTATGCGTGTGAGTCAGCAGATACTCAGTAGGGATTGGAGAAAGTCAGGTTTATCTCCGTGAGTTTGCCTTCTTTTAGGGATACTGACTTGACTCTTCAAGCCCTGGCTGCCTCAGTGGCTCTTCAATGTTTTCAGACATTAACTTTTTTTTTTTTTAATTTAGTTCTAGCTATTTTCACGGGAAGTTTTTTTTTTTTTTTTTTTAAACTACAAGCTAGCCTGCCATGACTAGAAATAGAAACCAAATAGCCATTTTAAATACAGGGTCTGCTATGCATTCCAAAGTTAAAGCTTAAATTCAGAGTGGTTATGACAACAGATGGAATTCTTTTTAAAAATAATATACTATCCTTGGGACTAGAAAAACTGTGATGAACACAGAATAATAGGAATGACCTTTGGGACTTCCCAGGTGGCACTAATGTTAAAGAACCTGCCTGTCAATGCAGGAGATATAAGAGATGCGGGTTAAGATATAAGAGATCCCTGGGTTGGCAAGATCCCCTGGAGAAGGAAATGGCAGCTCACTCCAGTATTCTGGCCTGGAGAATTCCATGGACAGAGGAGCCTGGCAGGCTACAGTCTGTGGGGTTGCAAAGAGTTGGACATGACTGACGCTACTTAGCACAGGCTTCCCTGGTACCTCAGCTGGTAAAGAATCCACCTGCAATGCAGGAGGCCCGGTTTGATTCCTGGGTCAGGAAGATCCCCTGAAGAAGGCATAGGCTACCCACTTCAGTATTCTTGGGCTTCCCTGGTGGCTTAGTCGGTGAAGAATTCGCCTGCAGTGCTGGAGACCTGGGTTTGATCCCTGAGTTGGGAAGATGCCCTGGAGAAGGGGATGGCTACCCACTCCAGTATTCTGGCCTAGAGAATTCCATGGACAGAGGAGCCTGGCAGGCTACAGGGCATCGGGCGGCAAAAAGTTGTACACGACTGAGCAACTTTCACTTTCAATTTTCACTTAGTACAGCACAGCATATAACATAGGTATTACTTTTATCATCCTCATTTTTGTAGATGAGGAAATTGAGGAACGGGACATCTTAGTGAGTCACTAAAAGTTATATCTAGCAAGGAACGGTGCTGGGATTTGAATCTATGTGGGGTCTGATATTCTTAGCAGAAGCTTAGAAGTTTAAACAAGGTCTTATTATTGAGAAGGTAATATGATAATCTTTCTCTCTCTTCTTTAACAGGTAATGAGAAATATACAGAGAGATTTTTACACCATAGCATCCTTCAGGAACTCATTGCATTCTTTTCCATTTGTATCCCCTGCATGCCTTGCACAGAGATGGGCACATGCAGAATCACAATAAAACCTTTTGAGTTCCAAGTTGGAGCTGAGATCTGAAGTTATATTTTATCATTTGTCCTGTTGCTTTTCTTATGTTATTAAGAATTCAGCAACACACATGGCACTTGTGAAAATGAAATTTGGGGTTACACAGTATGATTGTGTAGGCCAAAGAGATAGTTTAGAGCAAAATCTACCCCGTGCTTTGCTTGTCAAGCTAAGTGATAGCCACTGCAGCGAGGAGGAAGGAGTGCCTTCTCTTACTCACATTCTGGACAATTCTAAGAATTTTTCCTTGTCTATCTCACAAGAGGCGTTACCAATCTTTTCTGGCCAAAACAGTTGGACAGAAAGACGTCTAAACCCAGCAGCTTGTTATCATATATTTCTGTTTATTTGGGACCCACTGCAGGGAAATTTACAGGGTCTGATAACACTGATCTCAGAGTAGGGAGAAGGAAAATAGGACAGGAAAACACTGGCCATATTTGTACTTCAGAAAGGGAAGAGTTGAATCAGTTTTCTGTCCCCATATGCTACCTTTGGTATCAGACCAGAATAGATTTCCAGAGAAGGAACTCCAGGTGAAAGCAGCAGTCAGGACCTTTTCTGATATCCTACAGTTTCATTTCCTCTGTTGTTTTCACGGCATGAAATGCCCCAGTGTTTCTCTCCTAACTCATGGTGTAAATTTACCCAGTGTCAAGGAACTTCAAAGAACTTGGTGGTGGTGGTGGTTTAGTCGTTAAGTCGTGTCCGTCTCTTGCAATCCCATGGACTGAAGTCTGCCAGGCTCCTCTGTCTGTGGGATTCTCCAGGCAAGAATACTGGAGTGGGTTGCCATTTCCTTCTCCAGGGGATCTTCCTGACCCAGGAATCAAACCCAGGTCTCCTGCACTGCAAACAGATGATTTACCAACTGAGCTATGAGGGAAGTCCAAAGAACTTAGTACTGTATATTTATTCTACTGGTAGTAATAGCCTTTTAGACGATGGACACAGAGTACTATTGAGCAGTTTCTCTCCAGCAGCTGAGAACTAATGTTTCCACACCCAGTAAATATTTAGCTCTATAGAAAGATTAATCAAATATATTCTCATAAAGCACTTGAAATTGATCTATTTTACATTAAATAGAGCTAAACTAATTTCCTGCAGCAATTTTAGGACATCTATCTAACAAACAAGTTTCTACAATTGATTTCATTTATTAATACCTTGGGATTATCTCAACCAAAGAATCTGAGGGTAATCAAATAAAAAACTCACTGAATTATAAGCAAAGTTCCAGCAGACCTTTCAGATTATTAAATAATTAGAATAACTTTTTATTTGTTAAGTTGTTCAGGGACCTTTTTTTTTTTTTTTTTAAAAAAAGACACTGATCTCTTTTGAGAGGCTATGACCAAAACATAGTAGTTTGAAGGTTATGAGGTCTGTTTATAATGATGAATTACAAGGCTGTTTATGTTGATCCCTTTTCTTGCCGGAAAAAAAAAAATCCAAATTTGAGCCATTGACCCTTAAATAAATATTTCCCTTGGAATAATAAAGAAAAACATACCCTTGTTAAAATAACATATAGAGGGTAGAAAACACCTTTCAGTAGACCCTTTTTGCTTCCAGGTGGAAACCAAATAGGTGAGTATTTTTAGAATACTGAGGCTTTGTGTATGGATACAATAATTGAGTGACTTCAGCTATTTCAACAGGGAAGCTTGGTACTTTTTATGACTGTGTTTAGGGGATTTTGCACCCAAATATTGCTCTGGCTAGCAGTAATTTGGGGAAGGGTGATGTTACTGGTTACTGGTAACATTGACTACATGATAGCTGCTATCATTGACTACCTGATACGTTCTAGGGACTGTGCTAAGCAATTTTATGTTATTTAACCCTCAAGACAACTCTTTGAGTTAAATAACCATTACTATCCCTGATTTACAAATGAGGACACTGAGCTTTAGTGAGGTTAAATAACTTTCCTAAGATAGTAGAGCTGAGATTTGAACCCAGCACCTCTTTGCTACTCTCTTAAAATACTGTGGCATGAGCAGGATGGTTGAAAGTAGTGGGAGGGGAGTGTAAGTTAATATAAACTTTTTGGAAAGCAGTTTTGGAATACTTATCAAAAGGCTTTTAAAATGTCACATGTTTTGACCAAGTAATTATACTTCTGAGGGTCTAGTTTAGGACATTGTTCAGAGATTTAAATAATGATTATGTACAAGGATGTTCACTGAAACATTATTTATAAGAGTTTATAATATAGATTGAAAACTAATGTTCTCTAGCCCCTACTAATTGTAATAGACACATAATATAAATCATGTCAAAGGCATAGTTGGAACATTATGTATCTTTTAGTAATAATATTAAAAAATGTTTTTTTGGGGAAAAGGTTCAGAATTTGTTGTCAGGTGAAAAAGAGAGATGTAAAACTGTACAATATATAGTATGATTATAGTGATGTTTAGAAAGGAAGGAAATCCAGCAAAATGTCATCTGTGAATAATGAATGATGAGTAATTTTTATTTTCTCCTTTATGCTTTTTGATATTTAAAATATTTTTCTAGAATGAGTACAAAGTACTTTCATAACCAGAAGAAAATGCTATTATTAATTTTGTTTAAAGAACAGTAAATTCGCCAACATTGCAATTTCCACTGTCAGCAAGTCACCTTTTTTCTTTGAATTAAAAAAAAATTTCTTTTGCTCTTAGTCTTATTTTTGGCTGTGCAATTTCTATAATATCACTGGAGAAGAAATCCTTATCCCAAGCAAATAATTACCTTGGGAGAGAGTAAAGCCCTGTGTTTACTCAAACCTTGCCCTAAACACTGTATGTAGGGGCTCTCCTTGTGCCCACTCAGCCATGTCCAATTCTTTGTGACCCCACAGACTGTAAACCATCAGGCTCCTCTGTCCATGGGATTCTCCTGGCAAGAATACTGGAGTGGGTTGCCATTTCCTCCTCCAGGGGATCTTCCCGATCCAACCCATGTCTCCTGTCTCCTGCACTGGCAAGAAGATTCTTTATCCTTGAACCACCTGGGATCCCTAAAGTATTTATTGGGCTGCTCTGGGTCTTAGTAGTGGTATGTGGGATCTAATTCCTGGACCAGGGATCAAACCCTACATTGGAAATGTGGAGTCTTAACCACTGAACCACCAGGGAAGTCCCAAGCTCTCTTTGGACACATTTAAATCCCCTGAGCTTTCCCAGCAGATGGCAGGGAGACACCGAAAGGCAGGGCCCAGGGAGCTGTAATCAGAGCGCATCAGAATTGAAGGACGTGGTCAGAACGTGTCCACCGATACTGACACTAATCAAACTAATAGGATAGAGCTTCTTCCTACCAAATAAAGGTGCTTCAGAGAAAATTTGTGAATATTCTTTTGTTTATCCAGCATATGTTTGTAGATCACCTTCCATGTTAAAAATTCTGTGTTAGGAGGACTTGGGAAAGTTCATATGGATTTAAATCAGCTGTGATGAGCCCACGTGGCTGCCTGAGTTTTTATTAAGATGACAGAGGTCTCCAATCAGGGGAGCAGGGACTCTCTCACCTTAGTTAAGATGCTGGCAAAAAGAGTTTTCAGATCTCATTGAAGTTGGGAGATATCCTAAGACTTCATAATAAGACCTGCATAATGGACGCTTAAATCACCTTCCATATACATAGTCCTACACGTGTTCCATCCTTGCCAGACCCTAGTCATAAGTGGGAAGGTGGACTTGGGAGAGGGGAGGAAGGAATGCAGACATCCATTAAACAGTGTTTAGTGAATAGAAGCCTGAGCAGTGGTAAAACACAACTGAAACAGACCCAGTTCCATCTTCCTTCTCCTGTTAATAGTCTCAGGCTAGAGTCTCATTCCTTTAGCCAATATCATAACGAGTTGGAACACCTCTACAAGTGCTCATCCCTAATTCTCTGGTCTGACCTGGCCACCTCTCCATCTGTATTTCCCACAACTCTCCCTCTTGTTCCAGTCTCTCCAGAGACACTGGGTTTGGCCATGGTACGTGCCAGCTGTGTTCCCACATCAGATGTTTCGGCTTTCCTGTTGCCTCTCTGTATTATAGTCCCTTCCCCACCATCTTATGTATAACACTCTATTTCCTCCCCTGACCCCTGGGACTGTCCAGCCCCCTACTCAGTTTGACTGTGCTTTTGTAACACTTACCACTATTTGACAATATATGTTTAGTTGTTTGTTTATTGTCCTACATTAGAATGTACATTCCATGAGGGCAGAGACTTTGTCCATTTTATTCTCTGTTGTATTTCGAGCACATAGAACAGAGTTTGGTACATAGTAAGTGCTCAAAAAATAGTTATTGAGTAAAAGAATAAACATACTTTTCTGGAGGGTGGTTTGGGAATATGTGTCAAAACATAAAATGATATATACCTTTGAGCTAGCTAATCCAACTTCTTAGATTTGTATTAAGGAGATAATCATACAGTTGAAAAATAATATACACAATGAGGTTAATCAGAGGGTTGTTTAGAGCAACACACAGAAGGAAAATCCAAATATCCATTAGTGGAACCTTGTGATAGAGGCAAACTGATTGACATCATTATATGTAAATCAATATTTATCAAAATGGAAAAATGTTTACAACGTATTAGGGGGTGAGGAAAATTGATTCTGGAAGAGCTTGTATGGAATAATTACATCTAATAAGATTCTATCATACTTTGTATGTATCTGTGTATAGAATAATGTGAGGGCAAGTATTGACCAAAATAATAACAGTAATCTTGGTGGCTGGGAGTGGGATTTGGGGTAATTTTTACTTATCCTATATACTTTGTGTATTTTTTGAAAACAAATGACCTTGTATATTTCTGAAAAAAATTTAAACAAAGTTAATAGAGCTCTTTTATAAAGTTTTTTCTACTTCAGAGTCGATTTTAGTTTGCCCTGTGTCATAGTAGCACCCAGGTGACTGACTCAAGATGCCTGAAGGAGTACTGCAGGTTCATTCAGGTCCCTGCAGGGGTGGTTCGCTGAGCTTCTAGATGTTTTAATGCCTTTTCTGCATTGCCCTGCCACTGCCCTGATAAACACTCTTTCCTGGTTACACAGCCCTGGTAGCAGCTGCCCCCCCATTCCTGCCCCCTCCTGTCTGTCTCGTCCAATGGAGCAAACTAGAGGGGCTCCCCATGACCCACAGTGGACTCCACACTCTCGGCTGGTCGTCTGGAGCCGCCCGCACACACAGCCCCAGCGTCTTTCCCTAACCGTGTTCTCAACCACTCTGTTATTCTGCCATTTCATCTGCCTGGTGTCTTGGGCTGTGTCCCAATGCCCCCCTTTCTTTTTCTCTAGAATTCCCTTCTCTCTGTCTCCCCTTCTCTTTTGGCCCCTCTCACCCTTGTCTTTTCCAATCAAAACCCTAGAGAATGACCTTCCAGAAAAACTACAGTACCTAAAAATCTGTATTAATCCTTTGCTTCTTAGAAAATGAGTTTCTTTTGGTTTATGTAATGGGTATGTATGACTGGTAAGCTCTTTGAAGGCAGGAAGTATGTCTTATGCTTCCTCACGTTATGTATTGAATCTATTTGTTTATTCATTCAGCAGATTTTCGTTAAGCACCTGCTGTGTACATGACCTTGGGCTAGGTTCTTCTTCTTTTTTTCTGTGATAGGTTCTTGAAGAGAACAGTGAACACACAGGAACTTCTAGTCCAGGATGCCTCTATGGAGGGCCTTACTCATCTTCAATCTCTTGAGTGATAAGCTTCCTTATAAACTGCATATCTATCAGTAATGCAGATGTGCCTTCAACAAGGGAATGGTTTGTAAGGAAGAGGGATCAGTAACTTACACTTGATTCTCTCCATTACCAATAAGGACTAACAGAAAAGTTTTTGAAAAGAAATAGTCTCTTCTCTTGGTCCTCCAGGCACTACAGATCCTAGACTGTATAGAAGGAAACCTTCATCAGATTTCTTTTTTTTTTAAACATGTGTTTGGTTTTTTGTTATTACTATGTTTTAATAAATATGTATTTATTTATGGCTGCGCTGCCTCTTCATTGCTGAGCGAGGGTTTTCTCTGGTTGCAGTGAGTGGGGACTATTCTTCATTGCTTCTCATTGTGGTGATTTCTCTTACTGCAGAGCATGTGTTCTAGGACTCATTCAGTAGTTGTGGTGCATAGACTTAGCTGCTCCAAGACATGTGGGATCTTCCCGGATCAGGGATCCACCCTGTGTCCCCTGCATTGGCAGGTGGATTCTTAACCACTGGACCACCAGGGAAAGTTCCCATCAGATTTCTTGATGAACAAAGTCTATTGAACCAGGCAAGCTTCCTGCTGAAGAGAGGACTGTCATAATACTAGAAGGTAGATCCTGAATGTTCCCAGACCTTTGTGAACTGTCAAATGGATTATTCTAGGATATAATTTCCTCTGTGAACTGGAGCAATTATGTAATATGATGTACTTCCTAAGTTTTTCATGATATTAGAAACCATGAGGTTAACAATGTTGAGTCTACTATTTTTTTTAATTTAAAATATAAAGTTATTAGATTTCCCTGGCAGTCCAGTGGTTAAGACTCTGCCCTTCCATTACAGGGGCAAGGGTTCAATCCTGTTTGGAGAACTAAGATCCCACATGCCTCACAGTGTGGTAAAAAAAAAATGAAGTTATCGTCAATAAGTTGGAAAAGTAGCATAAATATGAGTAAGAAATCAAAGATCTCAGCAGCTAAATTAATGAAATTCACACATCTCAGTACTTACCCTAAGTGTTTTAGGGGGATTCTTGGTCAATAATTCCCCTCGCTTTGCCAGGCCACAAATTAAGTAGTTAATTCATTTTATTGAGAAGTGAATGAAAGATTAAGAACTCTGAGACAAACATAATTTAAAAGGCATTTTCAATAGAATCCCTTTTGCTGTCTACTCAAGGTAACATTAAATATTGATCAGTAATGTTATTGCTAGAATTTTTTTTCTTTTGTCTCAAAAGTCTCAATGGGTATATTTGCCTAACCCCTTTCTTTAACCAAGATAATCTCAGTAGACATCCAATTACGACATTTCCTTTCTCATTTAGACACTGAAAAGTCAACATTATTTTAATAGAAGTATCACAAAGTAGCATGTATCTGTAATTTTTCAAGACACAGAGCAAATGTAGGAATTTTCAAACATATCTTTTTTCTTTTTATTCTGTTAGGAAAAATGGCCATAAAGATGACCATGCATTATATTTTAAAAAATTTTTTTGTTTTTTAATTTTTACAATGTTATGTTGGTTTCTGCCATACAACAGAGTGAATCAGCCATAATTATACATACATCCCCTCTATCTTGAGCCTTTCTCCCTTCCCCCCATCATACCCCTCTAGGGCATCACAGACTGGGCTCCCTGTGCTACACAACAACTTCTCATCAGCTAACCATGTATCATTACACATGAGAGTGTATATTAGGGCTTCCCTGGTGCTCAGATGGTAAAGAATCTGCCCGCAATACAGGAGACCTGGGTTCAGTCCCTGGGCTGGGAAGAATCCCTGGAGGAGGGCATGGCAACCTACTCCAGCATTCTTGCCTGGAGAATTCCATGGACAGAGGAGCCTGGCGGGCTACAGTCCACGGGGTGACCAAAGAGTCGGACACGACTGAGCAACTCAGCACAGCACAGCAGAATGTATATATATTGATGCTACTTTCTCCATTCATCCCACTCACTCACCCCCTTTCCTACTGTGTCCCTGAGTCTCCATTTCTTCCCTGCAAATAGGTTTATCAATACTATCTTTTCTAGATTCCATATATACACATTAATAAACTGTATTTGTTATTCTCTTTTTGACTTCACTCTGTATAACAGGCTCTAGAAGGATGTAAATATTGGTGTTCTTTAAGAGACAAAGGTCAATAAAATAGACAGTTCTCTGGATCACTTTCCTAACAATGTGGGTTGAAGCAGCCAGGGTGGGTTTGGTGGCTACGTGGGATTAGGGATCAGGCTTCTTCAATCTTCTTGCTACATCATGACATGCAGTTTCTATTTTGTGGGCCAACAGGACCGTTCTGGCTTCAGTCAGCACATCTGCATTTCAGCTGGTGGGAAGGGGATAGATGGAAGGAGAGAGCACACTTCTTTCTGTGAAGGGTAGGACCCCAAATTTGCATATATCATTCTAATCATTCTACTTACCTCCCACTGGCCAAAACTTAGCCACATGGCTATACCAAGCTACAAGGGTGGCTGAAAAATATCAACTTACTTATGTGGCTTTATGATGAACTAAAAACTCTATTCACGTGTAAGAAGATGAGAATGGAAATAAGGAGACAACTGGCAGTCCCATTCCCATGTATAAACAAGAAGGGAAAAGAAAGGAAAATGAAAATTGGGCAAGTTAAGAAAGGGAGAAAGAGAAGGAAAAGTCTAAGGTTGTTTTGGTAAAGGTAGACTATATTTTATGGTGTTTTCGTATTTGCTGTTGTTCAATTGATTCTGGTTGTCCAAATTTATTTCTCATCACTGCAATTTGCAATGCTATATAACAGACTTAAACCTCTCTTTATCTCTTCTCAGTAGCTCTTAATTATGGAATTCCTTTCAAAGAATAAATATTTGTGAGTGCTTTCTGCAAACCTGTAGAAACTGTAGTAGGTGTCAGTCATACAGTGGAGAATAAGAAAGCTGAGTCCCTACTTTCCAAGAATGATATGAAAGCATGAGGTAGGGGAACAGATACTATTTGAGTAATGGAAAAATGATGAATGATAAAAATGAGGGGCACGGGGAGCTATGGGAGCATAGGGGTGAGCACCCAGGCTTTGCTGGGGAGGGAATGATTTCTCCTCTTAAATGCCTTTTGAGTAAGACACCCACAGAAGCCTATTAGAAGGTGAAAACTATTTTTCTGGATTCTTTTGATCCCAAGAATGTTACATGTGAGCATGCTAAGTCGCTTTAGTCATATCCGACTCTTAGTGACCTTATGGACTGTAGCCTGCCAGGCTCCTCTGTCCATGGGAGTCTCCAGGCAAGAACACTGGAGTAGGTTGCCATGTCCTCCTCCAGGGGATCTTCCTGACCTAGGGATCAAGCCCACGTCTTTTACATCTCCTGCATTGGCAGGTGAGTTCTAATTGAACCTAATGAAACAACCAGGTCGGCAGTATCTACTGCGTCTGAGATACCGGACCAGACACCCTGGGGGCTACAAAGGAGAACAAGAGAGGGTCTCACATCTTAAGTAGCTCATGCTTTACTGAAGGAGACAACAGTGCAGCTCAAGGCATTGTGATCAAAAGCCACAGTAGAGATGTCCACGAGCCCTAAAGGGAAAGGGAGATGAATGCTAACTTGGTGTGGGCTCAGGTTCTGGGAGACCTAGAAACTGGGTCTAGCTAGCTGGCATGCTAGCTGAGCCTTGACTACTGTGGTTTGGTGGAAGGGTGTTCTAGGAGGACACAGCTGGAACAAAAGGCACAAAATGCAGGGTATGTTTAAGGACTGACCTTTAGTCAAAGGTAGCTGTGGGAGTGTTGGGGACAGAGGGCTGTCACGTGACCCTAGACATGGACGGTTAGAATAGATGCAGGGAGGCCTGGATCACAGCACTAAGGACTTACTTCTGTAGGCCAGGGGAATTTGGTCATCAGTTGTACTCTGCTTTTAGGTGCTAACCACAGAGAGGGGAAATCTGAGGCAAGAAAGCTAGAAAGGAGGGTTTTATTTTTTAATTTTATTTCTTATTTTGGGCTGCACTGGGTTTTCATTGCTTCACGGGCTTTCTCTAGTTGTGGCGAGCAGGGACTACTCTTCTGTGGTGCATGGGCTTCTCCTTAAGGTGGCTTCTTTTGTTGCAGAGCACAGGCTCTAGAGCACTGGGCTTCAGTAGTTGTGGCGCATGACTTAGTTGCCCCTCGGCATGTGGGATCTTCCTAGACCAGGGACCAAACCCACGTCCCCTGCATTGGCAGGAGGATTCTTAACCCCTTGGACCACCAGGGAAGTACGAAAGGTGGGCTTTAAAGTGTAAGGATGAAGGAGAGACACTTTAGTGAGGGAGCTGAGCATCTGTTTGGATGTTTGCAGGAGTGAAGATGGGGAGGAGAAGCACAGAGGAGAAGAAAACTCTGAGGTTTTAAACTTGAGCGATTGGGAGGAGATTGCTGACATTTAGTGCTTCAGGGAAGAAGAGACGAGAAGCGCTGGCTAAACACTCCTGGCTGTCTACCCAACAGCCATGTCACTGCTCTTCACAGAGCCCAATTTTGTCACATGTCAACCATTCCAGGCCCTTAGAAGTGTCCTAACTGGTGTAAGCCAGTCAGCTCAAGGCACTGCCCCTGCAGACTGTCGATGGTTTAGGGGTGGACATGGCACTTAATTGGCCCTACCTTATGGAGTGCATATTCCAGGTTTGGGAACACACACTTCATGTAACAAGTGCATGGCAGAGTCAGGTAGCTAGACACTGAGATGGAAAAGGGAAGCCCCAGGGAACTGAAAAGACCAAGATGATCTTAAAGAGAAAAGAGCTGAGAAAATCAACCCCATCAAGTTGTTTATGAGCCCCCTCACCCTTGATCTGTACATGGATAGACCTGGTCCTAAATAGGTTGCTGAAGACTATAAGAACTGAACTATGTGACAGGCCACCGTGCTGGTCTCACGCTGGTCCCCGGATGGCACATCCAGTAGCCCTGCAAACTCAGAGAATTCAACTGTCATTAGAACTGCAACCCTCAGAGGACTGGTCAGAACCTGTGGCCTGAACCCAACCAGATCAATTGCCTGCTAAGACAGAAATATAAAAATGCTCTATAGGATTTAAATAAGATCCTGAGCCTCATTACATAACAATCAAAATATCAAATCTACAATCCAAAATTACCATCATACAAAGAAACGGAAATGTCAACTCACAGGAGACAAGGTAAGTGACAGAAGCCAACAGATTTTGGGATGATAACTTAAAAAAATTATGTATTTATTTATGGCTTCGCAGACCTTCTCTCATTTCAGAGAGCTGAGGCTACTCTTTGTTGCAGTGAGTGGGCTTCTCATTCTGGTGGCTTCTCTTGTTGTGAAAGATGGGCTCAGTAGTTGTGGTGGACCAGCTCAGTTGCCAGGGGGCATGTGGAATCTTCCTAGACCAGGGACTGAACTCGAGTCCCCTGTGTTGGCAGCAGAATTCTTTTTTTTTAAAAAGTGTATTTTATTTTTAATTAGAAGATAATTGGTGTTGGAGAAGACTCCTGAGAGTCCCTTGGACTGCAAGGAGATCCAACCAGTCAATCCTAGAGGAAATCAGTCCTGAGTATTCATTGGAAGGGCTGATGCTGAGGCTGAAACTCCAATACTCTGGCCACCTGATGCAAAGAGCTGACTCATTGGAAAAGACCCTGATGCTGGGAAAGATTGAAGGCAGGAGGAGAAGGGGACGACAGAGGATGAGATGGTTGGATGGCATCACTGCCTCAATAGATATGAATTTGAACAAACTCCAGGAGTTGGTGATGGACAGGGAGGCCTGGCGTGCTGCAGTCCATGAGGTCTCAAAGAATCGGACATGACTGAGTGAGTGAACTGAACTGAGAAGATAATTACTTCACAATATTGTGATGGCTTCTGTCATACACCAACATGAATCAACCATAGGTATAATATGTCCCCTCCCTCTTAAATCTCGATCCCACCTCCCTCCCATCTCACCCCTATAGGTTATCACAGAGCACTGACTGACTTGAGTTCCCTGAATCATATAGCAAATTCCCACTGGCTTCCTATAACCACTGGACTACCATGGAAATCCTGGAGTTATAACTTTTAAGTGGCTATTATATAAATGCTCTAAGAAGTAAAGGTGATCATTCTTGAAATGAATGGAAAGATAGAAAGTCTCAGCAAAGAAATAGAGGATATATAAAAACCAGATGGGAATTTCTGAACTAAAAAAAAATACAATAGCCAAAATAAAAAGCTCCCCAGATGGACTGACTAGCAGAATGGATATAACAGAAGAGTCAGTGCATTAAAAGAAAAGTCAATAAAAATTATCCATCACGAACAACAGAAAAAAAAGAAAAAGATTTGGCAAGGGTAGGGAGAGCATAACCCCTCTTTCTCCTGTGGGAGTATATCAAAAGATCTAAGATTCATGTTATCACAGTCCCAGAAAGAGAGTAGAAGAAAGAAACTTAAGAAAAAATATTTGAGAGAATAATGACTGAAAATTTCCCTAATTTTGAAAATGAGCAGCAGAAATACAGGATAAGAATAAAGAGCAAGGCAAACAAAATGTCATAGAAGGCAACCAGGGACTGGAAAGATTCTGGTCATATGAATGCCCACTGCTGCTCCTTACTTACTGTGAGACCTTGGGGAATTTTGCTTATCTTTCTGAGTCTCAGTTTTTTCATCTGTAAAATAGGTAGAGTAAGACCTACCTAAAATAAGGCTATTATGAGGATTGAATCCAGTGTTCTAAATAAAAGATTTAGCACAATCCCTGACTCACAAGAAATGTTGAATAAATAATAGTTTTGTTAAAAAGAAAAACAGTGTGGGCAGCAAAGAAGCCAAGGATGATGAGGACTGAAAAGAGATGGTAGGGTTAGGCACAAGGGAGATGATCATCTGAGATGATTTTGGTAGCACGATCAGAGCAGGAACCAGACTATTGTGAGTTCAGGAGTAAATGAGGGGCGCGGGAGGGGAAGTCAGCACAAACATTTTTTGACAAAGTTTGATGGTAAAAGGAAGGTGAGAGGTAGAAAGATTGCTTGCGAATCCAAAGTTGGTGGACTATTCCTTCCTTTTTCAAGATGGAGAATCTGATCCTGTTTCTTTAAACTGAAGAGAAGGGGCCCAAGAGAGAAAGCGATTAATGACTGAGGAGAAAAATAGGACGCCTGATGGCACATGGCCTTGGAGAAGATAGAAAGTAATTGGATCAAACCCACAGTTGCTTTTGTGTGTGTGTGGTTTGTGTGTGTGTGTGTAAGTTTTTGGTGTTGCAGTGGCTTAAAGCAGAAATAACAAGCTTATTGTAAAAGAAGGTACATGGTTATTATGGTTTGTTTATTGTTCTAAAACAGAAGCTCCAGTACTCTGGCCACCTGATGAAAAGAGCTGACTCACTAGAAAAGACCCTGATGCTGGGAACGAGTGAGGGCAGGAGGAGAATGGGGCAGCAGAAGATGAGATGATTGGATGGCATCATCGACTCAATGGACGTAAGTTTGAGCAAACTCTGGGAGATGGTGAAGGACAGGGAAGTCTGGTGTGCTGCAGTCCATGGGGTTGCAAAGAGTTGGACATGACTGAGTGACTGAACAACTAAAACAGAGATTCTCAGTCCTTTTTCACAGTATGGTCCTTGAAGAAAATAATAATATCTGTAAGATAAATTGGAATAAACCATAGGAAGGCTGGAGGCAATTTTCTATAGCTTGGTGAAAAAGTTTAGTGTGTTCTTATATTATATAATTATGATAATAAAATTAAAATGTAATGTATCAGGAAAGATATTCAATATTGAATTTATATATAAAACTTCCATATTAAATATTCTCAAATTATTTACCTAAAAACTTAGGCTTCCTTCTCTGAACATAACTTTAAGATTATAAGCCTGGACTTCGTTGGTGGTACAGTGGATAAGAATCCGCCTGCCATTACAGGGGAAAGTGAAAGTGAAGTCGCTTAGTCGTGTCTGACTCTTTGCGACCCCGTGGACTATAGCCCCCCAGGCTCCTCCGTCCATGGGATTTTCCAGGCAAGAGTACTGCAGTGGGTTGCCATTTCCTTCTCCAGGGGATCTTCCCAACCCAGGGATTGAACCCAGTCTCCTGCATTGCAGACAGACGCTTTTACCGTCTGAGCCACCATAGGTTCAATCCCTGGTCCGGGAAGATTCCACATGCCTCGGAGCAACTAAACCCAAATGCTGCAACTACTGAAGCCCGTGCGCCTAGAGCTTGTGCTCCTCAGTAAAAGAAGCCACTGCAATGAGAAGCCTTCACACCACAACGAAGAGTAGCCCCTGCTCACTGTACCTAGAGAAAGCCCTCACAGCAATGAAGACCCAGCACAACATAAATAAATAATATTTAAAAAAAAGATTATATGCCTGAAAGAGTTATCAATATCCATTTATGTTGACTTTTTAATGATCATCTTTTATTACTCAACATGAATGAGAAACTTTGTTCATATAATTTGCTAGTTTTAAATATTTAGTTTTTAATCTTTAAAATGTATAATAGTTGCCAAGAGAATCTAACAGCTCTTTCATTCTTTCATAGACAAATGTGATACTGAAATTTGCTGTGATGATGCAAATAGACTTTTCAAATCAATGTAGCTTTTTCATTTCATGTGCTTCAAAGAAGTGATGAAGCTCTTTAATGTGAAGAAAAGACTGGTGTTATCTGAGCAGTCACTTTGCAAGTAGTTTGAAGGTCATTAAAAGAATCCATCGGCACAAAAATATGGCTGCATCTCCTGTGTGTCAGGACCAAGATTTCAACCTTCCCTGAGCCCCTTTGGGCTGTGATCTGGGCCCGTGGGCACTTGGTACCCACACGCCTCCAGCAGCTCCATGATCCCAGGGCTACAAGGCAGAGACATGCTCCGCCCTGGCTGGAGGGCACTCCTTGGGTTGGTTTAACAGATTGGCACAAAGCAAGGTGTGTGGGATGTGGTCAGTTGTGCTCATTGCTAATAGTGATCTCGTAGTCAGAATTATTCTGCTTGGGACTCTTTCTTGAGTCTCCAAGGAGCATCCTGATTGTAGGTGACTAGCTACAAGTGGCCGCACCAGACCTTCCCTGACTGCTGGCAGTCAGTATTTTACGGAGCATCTGAGTCCCACTCTCAGCACAACAGTGGACGGCATGAGGCACACATGGAAAACTCCAGTCTAGAAAGACCAAGGAAGGAAGTACTGATGTTAATAAAAGAGTGAAAAGGATGACTTAATAAATTAAAGATACGTACATAGAGGGGGATTCTCAGCTAGCTCAGTGGTAATGAACCCACCTGGCAATGCAGGAGATGCAAGAGACACAGGTTCAATTCCTAGGTTGGGGGGAGCCCCTGGAGTAGGAAATGGCAACCCACTCCAGTATTCTTGCCTGGAGAATTCCATGGACAGAGTTGCCTGGTGGGCTATAGTTCATGGGGTCGCAAAGAGTCAGACATGAGTGAAAGACTGAGGACACCTGCGTGTATGCAAACATGCACATATATATTAAGATAAATATCTTAAAATTACTGGATTTTATTTACTAACAAAACTAGTGATGAAACATAATGGAGAAAAATATTGCATTCCCAATAGCAACAAAAACGATGAAATACCTAGGAATAACTTAACAAGAACTATGAAAGATTTATATGAGTAAATGACAAGATTTTATGACAAGATATAAAAGAAGACTTCAATAAATAGAACCATACTGTGTTCTTGGATGGGAGAACTGACTATTATAAAAAATGTCAATTTCCTGCCAAATTAATTTATAGTTATAATATAACTCCAATCAAAATCCCTATAGGGTTATTTTTGGAATATGACAAAATCATTCTAAAATGCAGCTAGAGGACAACAGTCAATAGTAACTAATATATTTTGAGAAAATAAAACAAAACAGGTGGATGGCAGAGAGGGATTAGTTTTCCCAGAAAGTGAAAGACATCAGAAGAACAGTAATGCTTTCAATTTGTTTCTATTACTAGTATAGTTTAGTGAAACAGAATAGATAGGCCAGAAACAGACCAAGCTTCAATCACCGGGTAGGGAAGATGCCCTGGAGGAGGGCATGGCAACCCACTCCAGTATTCTTGCCTGGAGAATCCCGTGGACAGAGGGGCCTGGAGGGCTACAGTCCACGGGGTCGCAAAGAGTCCAACTTGACTGAAGTGACTTAGTACAGCAGGGCCTGAGTTCACGAGATGATATGATAATGATAAAGATGGTGTCACAGAAAGGACTCAAGTGGAAGATTCTCCAATGAATGGTGCTAGATATTTATTGGTGTGGATGGAAGGGGTTGGAGAAAGGAAGGGAGAGAGACTGTTCCTAAATGTGTGTTTCTCTACACAGAGTCTTTACATCGAGTCCCACGTCCCACTTCTCTCCCAAGTCCTCACTTTCTCCTCCCTAGAGTGAGAGGAGGGAAATAGCTCACGGATGAGGCTGTAAGAAGAAATACAGTGTTAAGTGGCTCAGGCTCCTCCTCTCTTAGATCTGCTGGGCTGCAGACTGCTGTTCTGCCCTTTGCTTTGTGGCCCCTTATTGAAGAAGTTCTTGCTCCTGCCTGATGGGAATTCACTGGGGTCTATCTAGCACAGCCTGCTTCCCAGGTGGCGCTAGGGGTAAAGAACTTGCTGCCAAAGCAGGAGACATAAAAGATTAGGGTCTGGAAGTTCTCCTGGAGAAAGGCATGGCAACCCATTCCAGTATTCTTACCTGGAGAATCCCATGGACATAGGAGCCTGGTGGGCTACAGTCCATAGGGTCTCAAAGAGTTGGACACAACCGAATTGACTTAGAAGGGCCCGAGTTCACATGACTCCAATTATTTAGTCCAGGGGTGAGGTATATTGACAGGCTATTTTGGCTGTTTATCTAAAACTACATGTTCTAATCAGCTTTACCCAGAAATAAAGAAGACAACATCTGGCTGCATTGTGCCTTGTGTCTTTATCTCTTAATAGGTTTTCAACTCATGATGGAGAAAGGATATTATTTGTTGGTCCATCTAAAACTCCAAAACTGGACCAAATGGTTGACTGGCTGGGGGAAAAATTCATATCATAGCACATGCAGATATATGAAGAATAGCTTTTATAAATGTCAAACTGTTAGAAACAAAAACTGGAAAATGTTATAAAATATCTGGATCAGAGAAGACTCTCCATGGTTATAAACAAATGCAAAGATCCCAAAGGCAAAGATACAAAGCTCTGACAAGATTTAAAAATGGTGTGTACCTATTAAGAAGAAAAAAAATGAATGAAAAGGCAATTTTCAAGCCAGAAAATTATTTCTAGCAAACATTACACACAGTTACTGCCATAGATTTCTCAATAACATAGACAAAATGACCAAGAACATGAATATCTCAACAGATGAATGGGGAGAGATATTTAATAGGCAATCCACAAAAGGAAAAGTACATATAGCTAATGAATATATGAAAAATATCATATTCACAAATATGATCAAAGAGATGCAATTAAAATGAAACGCTATTCTTTGTGTATCCAGTTGAAAAAAATGATAAAACAAAAATACTAGTACTGGTGAGGGTATAATGAAGTGATCACTGTGACTAATAGGAACATAAATCAGTACCATTTTTCTGAAAAGAAATTTGACTACATTTATCATAAGTCTTAAATAAGTCTTATTTTGACTCCAATAAATCTGGGAATCTACCATTAGGAATTTGCAGAAATGTCAAATAAGATTTATGTGCCTAGGCTTTTATGATAAAATATATGGAAAAACATATGTATGTCCAACATTAGTGAAAGTAAGTACATGATCATAGAATATTATATGACCATCAAAATTAATCTACAAAGTACAAAGTGCTTTAAAATTACCTAAGAAACTAAAACACATCAACAACAAACTTATAACCCTATTAAAACAAAATCATTTAAGGCAGCTTGTGAGTAGATTTAAAATTCAGCAAGATTGCCTAAGTTAGACGTAGGTGAGGGAGAGAGGCCAAAAGAGTAGGGACAAAATAGAGCTGGAAAGAACCTATTACAAAAGTGAAAACAGTTGCTCAAGTCTGAACATTGGCTGTGGTTGGGCAACAAGTCTGACTCTACACAGATACAAAAGGGAATTTGTTTTGGGACATCACGGTGTGGAATTTGCTAGGGAGGCAACATGAGATAAATACGAAGATTGTTGTTGTTTAATTGCTAAGTCGTATCCAACTCTTTTGCGACCCTATGGACTGTAGCCCGCCAGGCCCCTCTGTCCATGGGGTTTTCCAGGCAAGAATGCTGGAGTGGTTTGCCGTTCCCTTCTCCAGAGGATCTTCTTGACCCAGGGACTGAACCCATGTCTCCTGCTTGGCAGGTGGATTCTTTACCCCTGAGCCACCTGGGAAGCCCACAGAGATTGTTAGTCATGATTAAAGTCACATATGAGTTCAACAATATGATTTTGTGGAGGCAGGCCTCTGTGATTTTCTCCAGCTAATCTCAGCAGCTTGGAAATAGCAGAAGCCACAGCATCAGAGGCTGAGAAAATGAATGTTGGGTAGATTCAAGTTTGAAAAATGGACACAATGAAGGTGGGAGAAAACCAGGGTGGTAAAAGCATCTGGGGTGCTGGGTTGGGCAATCATTTATTCACTCAATAAAAAGTTACACTTTTTGACACATGTGCCAGGCACTGTCCTAGTGATTCTTGGATACATCAGTGAACATAACTTGAAGGTCTCTCTATATGAGAGTGGGTGGGGAGGGGACATAGTATAAATAATCATCACAATAGCACTGCTGCGCTCAGTCGTGTCTGACTCCTTGCGACCCCCTGGGCTTTAGCCCACCAAGCTTCTCAGTCCTGGAGTTCTCCAGGCAAGAATATTGGAGTGGGTTGCCAGTCCATTCTCTAGGGGATCTTTCTGATCCAGGGATAGAACCCTGGTCTCCTGCATTGCAAGCAGATTCTTTACCATCTGAGCCACCAGGGAATCCCCAATAATCACAAGACATGTGCATAATTAAGAACAACAGAAGTGATTGGGCAGAGTGTAGGGCATTGGGCGTGTGGACCAGGACTGGGTAAGGGTGTGTGATCAAGGCAGTGAGACTTCGTGGAGGTGAGGGGTGAGTCAGGAAGATGTCTGGACCACCAGGATCTGGAACAGGCAGTGAGGAAAGAGCAGTGAGACAAGGACCTAGGTCTTAGATGGAGAGAGTGAGAAGGTCTGGTTACAGTTCATGTGGGAAAGAGAGAGAGAAATCACGAAGCTGTCCCAAGAGTGGGGAATTCCTGAGCTTGGAATCTTAGCTATTCACAATTCTTAAAATCATTTTCCTTACAGAATTATCAATACGTTAAGATTTCCCAGTTACTTTTTTCTTCCTTTGTTTCTTCTTGTTTGACTTTTATAATGGCTGAAGAATCTTTACTTAAATATAGGCTAGCTTTTCCCCCTCAATTTTGGTTTAACAAGATCAGAGCAAGTCAGAAATCTCCAAGGGAAAATTCTTCAGGAATATGATTTGATAAATACCTGATGCCTCCAAACGTCTTGAGTGGAATTTAGAAGACTGATAGAGAATTTGTGGTCAAATTGTTAGAAAGCATGTTGGAAAATAATCAAATAAAAATAGATAATTATTAACTTTAGATAGATAATTATTAACTTTATTTACACAAAGCTGTACAGGAAAGGGCATATAAATCATAGTTTAACTTCTGACTCAGTTTCAATAATGGCATCAGAATAAGGGAACAAGAGGAACTCAGTAAGGGAGAGGCAGTGATCAGACCCCACTCAGACCCAGTACCTGGGAGCTGTCTGAACCATGTACAGAGGGGAACATGGGCCAGCTTGGCTCCAAACTGAGAAAGAGTCTGATTCTCCCAACATTACCACCACTGGCCTGCCACCCTTTACAGAGAATTCATTTGCTTGCTAAAGAATTGGTCCAAAATGGCTTGCAAAAAATATCCCAGCAGGTCCTTGACAAACCCCCAAATGGGATGGGAAAGAGTTAAACAGGATTGAATTGTCAATAAATGATATGTAAGAGCATCAGCATAAAAAGCTTTCACGTCTGTCTCAATTATTTAATCTGTGACAGTTCAGATGTTTATCTTATCTGCCCTGGTGTTAATAAACACTGACATCTGAAGTGAAGTGAGCTGTTTCCACATCCTTCAGAAATGGAAATGGAGGTGTTGAGGGAGTGTAGATGAATTCAGCTCCTCTTTAGTTGTTTCCAGCAGGAAGTTGTTCCAAATAACCTGTGACATTACCAGAAATAGGAGAGGTTGCAAGGTTTTTTTACATGGAGTGATAATTCCAGGGGGAATGATCAGAAGTTTTCTTAGAAAAAAAAATGATAATGGATGGAGATGGTGAAAGATATTCTAAGGAATATAGAATTAAGAATATGTGAGATGCCAGAAACCAAGAGAGGCTTGCCTTACGGACTATGGTTTAGGAGTATAAGGAATTATGGTACTAACTGGTCTCTAGCTTCCAGAGAGGAAAGGCAAAGACCCTTAGTGATATCAGTCTAATAACTGGTCACACTTAGAGACTGGGGCTACATAATGTAATACAGCAAAGCTCTGCAAATCCATGATTCTCTGTGATCCTGGAGGCTCCTCTTCCTTCAAGGCTAGGAAGGGAACTCTTTGGTTCCAAGAATGCTCACATCTTGCAAAAATTAGCAGTGGTGCTCAGTGGCTTGGAAGTCTATGTGTAGTCATTGTAATTTGGGATCCTGTCTATGATAGGAATAATGAACATCACCCATTTAAAAAGACTGTATCCATTTTATCCTTTCAAGTAGTTGTAGAAGTTTATAGTTGTAACTTTGTTTTATTTCACATCATTGTGGCCCCTGTGATGTATGAAATGCTGAAATCCAGAGAGAAAGTGAAGTGAAGTCTCCCAGTATTTGACTCTTTGCGACCCCGTGGACTGTAGCCCACCAGGCTCCTCCGTCCATGGGATTCTCCAGGCAAGAATACTGGAGTGGGTTGCCATTTCCTTCTCCAATTCAGAGAGAAGACAACCCCAATTATGAATTTCCCTAAGGGAAAATAGGTCATGCTTTTTAACGTAATTACAGCTATATTCACATGTATGTGTGCACAGTCATTTCTGACTCTTTGTGACCCCGTGGACTGTAGCCCACCAAGCTCCTCTGTCCATAGGATTTCCCAGGCAAGAATACTGGAGTGGGTTGCCATGCCCTCCTCCAGGGTATCTTCCTGACTCAAGGATAGAACCCATGTCTCTTGAGTCTCCTGAATTGGCAGACCGATTCATTGCCACTAGTGCCACATATACAGAAAGAAAATCCCTAAAAAACACATCAACTATTGGCAGTGAATTTTTAATTGTTCCTTCAGATGTTTCTTTGCTTTTTAAAATGTATACAATAAACGTAAATTATTTTATAATAAAAAACAACAGAGGTTGTTTTGGAACAGAAACGCAGAATTTCTTCTCTACAGCTGAATCAGAACAATCCCCAAATTCTCTGTCATGTGGGATAAGAATGCAATTACACCATAATTTTAAAATAGAAAATACTGAAGAGTAAATACTTGCGATGTGGGAGGAAGCGTCTTCAGTTCCCAGGTGTTGGAAATAAGCTCAAAAGCTAGCAGTTCGTGGGAAATGTGGCTGCTGTCTTGTCTACAAGAATTCGGTTTGCCTGGAAGTAGTCACCCATCAATTGTAAGCCACCCCAGGACTGTTTACGAAATCCAGAAAAAACTTTGATTGCTTCACTCACTTTGTCTAGAAGGTTCTTCTGGATAGGAGCCCTGACCTTGTCTCAGTACTGAAAACCAAGAGAGAGAGTGCAAGCCTAACTTTCTTCTTGCCTCAGTCTTGCTATATAGATGCACTTGATGGAAACATCTGTTCTTCAGGTAAAGTGTAAATATTTTAAACACTCATGGGTCAGGCATTACCAGTGCTTCAATTTTTTAAAAATTTATTTCTTTTTGGCTGTGCTGGGTCTTCATTGTGGCGTGCAGGCTTAGCTGCCCTGCAGCACACACGATCTTAGTTCCCCCACCAGGGATTGAACTTGTGTCCCCTGCGCTGGAAGGCAGATTCTTACCACTGGACCACCAGGGAAGTCCCCCATCACTGCCTTCAGATCAGCTTTTGAAAATGAAAATGTTGAAGTCCTGTTTGGTAAGATAGAGGGTTCTACTTTGGTTCCCTCCATCAACTCAATGAACAGCAGTTATGTCAGGACCTTTATAGTTGACTTGGCCCTGTATCATCCCAGTGACTTTAGGAGAATCACCTTGGTCTCTCCTTCTGACATCTGGTTGCTTGCCTTCCAGATGACCCCCAATATTTCCTGCCTCCTCCTATCCATACCCTTGGATAGCCTCCTCCCACTCTGTACCAGGTAAATAAATGGGTATTTTCATGTGTATTCTATATGCAAGAAACTGAGTCTCAAAGGAGTTAAGTACCTTGATTAGTATAATGGGCTAAAGCTGATATCAAACCCAAGACTTAGTTCACCTTTTCATGATGCTGTTCCTTGAAAGGAGAAGAAATGAAATGAATGAAATCAGGTGTTTTTCACTGATTCAAATGGTTGCTTACAGGGTTAAGCAGAGCCATCCCACCCAGTGGCAATATACAAACACAAGTTTACCCTTCAAAATTCTTTTCAATTAAATATATTAATAAATGATGAGTAACATCAAGAGGCGTGTGTACCTTGCCTCCCGTCCTCCTCTGTCCTTTTAATTAATCAACCCACCCCCTCTTATGTTGGTACAGAGATAGATTTACATAATATCCTTGTTGCCATGGCTGATATTGCCCTTTGTTAGTTAACTCTTAAAGAAGGAGTCGTGTAAAAGCCTCTAATTGACCATATGAATTATGCATAAGGGCTCAACTCAAGTCATGCATATAAAATGGGCATTAAGATCACAACCTTTACTGTCTTATTCTTGTATAAAGTTCTCCACACAGGGCTTGCTAGCCTAGGCTGCAGCTCTCTCGTGGCATGAAATGGAGTTTGATTTATTGGTTTGAACTAATTTACAAAATGGAGGCCAGTAACCAAGAAAATCAAGTTGTATAAAGTTGCCATCTGGCAAATGATAATTACACACTTTTTAAAGTTTCCTTCTACCTTGTAGAACATTATATAAAACTCTGTGGGCACAGTGAGTGATGAAATCTAATTCCTTTTCCTCCTGCCCAGCCAAGAAGAACCAGTTTGAGACTGGTGAATGGATATGCTTGAAAGTTCAGAAGGTACCAGAGGAGATTCATATTCAAACCTCATCTCCTGTTCTCCAAAATGAGGGACAGTCCATTGCTAACTTTAGAAAGGTGGTGATACAGTTAGTTCAAACCCATCTTCTCACCAAATGCTTAGGCTCTTAAAGATTCAAGGATACCTCACTGAGGGTGTCTTGTCTGTTCTTTTGTCCGAGACTCCAACTAAACTCTGGGCTTCCCAGGTGGCGCTAGTGGTAAAGAACTCGGTTGCCAATGCAGGAGACACAAGAGATGCAGGTTTGGTCTCTGGGTTGTGAAGATCCCCTGGAGGAGGAAATGGCAACACACTCCTGTATTCTTGCCTGGAGAATCCCATGGACAGAGGAATCTGGCGGGCCACGGTTTGTAGGGTCCCAAAGAGTCAGACACGACTGATTGACTCAGCATGCGCACTAACTAAACTGTAACATGGCCTGTTGGAAAAGGGCATCCCTACGTGGTTTGATTGGATCTTGTTTGGGAGAATTTGGTTTTGTTTTTCAACCTAAGTATAGCTTGTTGATGCTTTCTGATGATGGTAATGGAAAAATCAAGATTTGGGTCAGCTGGCATGCATGCCTAGTGTAAGCCATGGCCATCCTCACCAGGCTTCCTGTCCCTGATGTGGTCTCCCTGCCTCCCTGCTCACTCCTGCCCATTTCCACACAGCAGCTGAAACCACTGATGGCTTCTTGTCACACTTAGCATAAAGTCGAAGCTGCTCACCCTGCCCTGTGATGCCTCTGTGACATGGCCCTGCCTCGCTTTCCTAACTAATTTTGTGCTACCCTTCCCTTGCCCATCACTGTCCAGTTTTTTGAACATATTCCTTTCAGTTTTTTGAACATATTAAGCTTGCTTCTACCTTTGGTCTTGTTCCTTTTGCCTGGAATGACCCCAGTGCCCTATCATTGCCTTCCCAGCTCCTTCCTGTCATTTCCATTTCTTATTAAAAGTCACTTCTCTGGAGCATCCTTCCCTGACCACTCAATCTGAATTAGTAGTTTGAGCACATAACTTGGTTTCATTTTCATCTTATTAAGTCCTGAAATTTCCTTGTTTATCCAATCTATTTTAGTGTCTGGCTTTCCCCTACCAAACTGTAAGCTCCAAAGGCAGGAACCTTCTATGTGGAACACTGGCTGGCACTAGCAGACACTCAGTGTTTGCTGAGTGAGCAAATGAATGAATAAATGCCTTTGTTTTTGTTTGCATCAGTCATTTTAGAAAAATATGTTGGTCTCTTTTGATTTGAATTGAGTTCAGTTGTTTTGTAAAAGCTAATCTTTCCTAGTTAAAATCAATTCATAGTTTAATAAAAACAACTGCAGGAGCGAGGTCAAGTGTCCGTAAGTTAGTGTGGGCTTCCCAGGTGGCTCAGTGGGTAAAGAATCCACCTGCAATGCAGGAGACGCAAAAGATGCCAGTTCGCTCCCTGGGTGGAGAAGATCCCCTGGAAGAGGGCATGGTAACCCCCTCCAGTATTCTTGCTTGGAGAACCCCAAGGATAGAGGAGCCCGGTGGGCTACAGTTCATAGGGTCACAAAGAGTTGGATATGACTGAGCACACACCTCTCACATGTACAATTCAAATCTCTGACTCAGATACGTGCAAGCACCATTCGAGTTACAATGACTGGTTTTGAGACTGCCTTCCTTTGCCTTCATGAGAGCTCCAAGGACCCAACTTAAGTCCTGTTTTTCTGTAAATTTATTAACCCACAGAATTGCTGTCCTCCTCAACTCCCTCCTCCTTCTATAGTACTGAGTATTCCACTCATCATCCCTTAGAGATGATAATTAACTATTAGATAATCTCTGCCCTATTGGGTGGTGGGATTTGCAGGTAGGTTGCTAATTCTTTGAAGACGACATGAGGGTCTCTGTCCCTTTCTTTCTCCTGAGCGTCTGTCTTAGACCCTTTCACACTGTGCTTGTCCTATGGATAGTCTGTTGACCTGCAGAACCCAACTCCAGTGGCTTTTCCTCCAGCTTTGTTTATTTTTAAATGAGTGTCAACTCTTAGCAGTGGTGGGGTCCCAGGACAGCGTGCCCCTAATTCTGGCCGTGATCTAGGGCAGTAGGCAGGGCAGAGTTCAAAGTGGGGATTGAATAGTAGAGTGCTTCCCCTTTCCCTTGTGGTTGAGAACACCCAGTGAAGTCATTCTTAGCTAGAAATGGGTTGTAAAAAGGCAACAACCAGATTCCTTTATCTCCCAGAATAGCTTTTCCCGAAAGAGGGAGATCTTTGCGGCTGAGATAGAGCCTAATTTTAGCTGACACTGCTGGGCATCAGTTGGGCACCCTGGACCATGACATTCTCCCTCTGTGGCCTGGGGCCCATGAGCATCCCTTGCCAGATAAATGATGATGCATTAACAACTGACTCCAGACATCTTCTTCCCCTGGAAAGGGGTTTGAATCTTGGAAGAAACCATGTCTTTAGTATAAAGATACGTGTTGCAGTCCATGGAGTTGCAAAGAGTTGGACACGACTGAGCGACTGAACAGCAACAATAAAATGGTGAAAAATCTCACTTTTCTTCACAGCAGACAAAATTCCCTCTTCTCTGTAGGAAAACTGTTACTCTTAAGTGAGTCTTTTTTAAAGACATTTGGCAGGAAGGTGGGCATCTGAGTTATAATCTTAGGTCCTGGCACTGCCTTCTAAGGAAGGTACATTCCAACAGTTAAAAAGCGCAAGGACAATTCCTTCCGCTAGTTCGTTCTCACTGGCAAGGTGTTTCTTCTCTCCTACAGATTACTCCTTTCATCTTAAAAGCCTTTCTGCCTTTCTGTACTGTGCTTTTATTAAAACATAACTCTCCCTGACAGGGATGGACCCAAAGACGTCCATCAAGGGATAGGTTATGGATGTGGTCCCTCATGTACGCTGCTTGGAGTCCTGTAATCATATAACAATCCTACAGTATAGAAGTGACCACACTGCTTTTCTCATGATTGTCACCTCCCCAAGTAGACAGGGACCCTAGAGAGCAGACACCTTATCTTAGCCATCTTTTCATCCCCAGGGCCTAGTCCAGTGCCTGGCACACAATGGGTCCTTAAGAAATATTTCTGAATGAGTGACCAACAGTGTTAGATGCTTCCAAGTCTAGAAGCCAGCCGAGCTGAAGGCAGCACACAGATGCTGGTGAAGAGTAGTGGGGAGGGGGTCTCCACAAAGAAAGGGAAGAGGACCCCAAGACTTCGGAACCGTCTGCCCGTGGTGACTCACAACACAGATGGTAACAAGGAGAGCTGCCTCAGTCGGAAGAGAGTGAAGATTCTTGAGAGATGCATCTGGCCTACTGACAAGCCCAGGCCCCTCCTTCTGTGACTGTGGTGACTGAGTGAAGCTGTTTCATCTCCTCGCTCATCAGTAAAATCTTTCCTTGGCTGCAGCATTTGGAGTGTGAATTATAAAGATAACCCTGGGAACGGCACCTTCACTAAACCGAGGGAATTAATCTGGGCTTCAGGATGGGCTGTGCCTGAGATAATGGCAACTTGATTTTCTCAGGTCAAATCTCCCCCTGAAAGGGGAAAACCGTATTTCCTTGCCGATGCCTCGCTGAGGGCTGAGGCTGGTAGTGGCTGCTGCCTGGCCACAAGACGGTCCCCATGGTGCATAGGATGATATGACAGTGGGCCCCTGTATAGCCACCCCCCCATGGCTTCCCACACGGAGTGAGGCAGGATCCTGGGGGCTTGGCTGGGATGGATCGTCCCCTAAAGCAGTCCCCTGACTGTCCCCTAAAGGATAGTCAGCTCCACAGGTGTTTCAAAAAGAGTTTCCAGCATGCTGTCCAGATGCCTACTTGTCTGCAAATGGTGTGTGGGCTCCTCTGGCAATTTTCTTGCTAGGAGCCGTTGCTACTTCTGTCATGACAATAGCAACAGCTAATCTTTTTAGGAAGCAGTCTGTGCGAGGCATGGTTCTGAACAATTCTGCATGTTCGTGTGTGCCTGTGTGCTCAGCCTCTTCATTGTGTCCGACTCTTTGAGACCCCATGGACAGTAGCCCACCAGGCCCCTCTGTCCTTGGGATTCTCCAGGCAAGAGTACTGGAGTAGGTTGCTGTTTTCTTACTCCGGGGGAATCTTCCCAACTCAGGGATTGAACTCTCTTCTCTTGTGTCTCCTGCATTGGCAGGAGGATTCTTCACCACTAGTGCCACCTGGGAAGCCCCAAGTGATCACTCATGTATGAATTCACCTAATCTTCGTAGCATCCCTGTGAGGCAAGGACTGTGAGCTTCCCCGATTCACAGATGGGAACAGATAAAGATAGGCAGTTTCAGGGCTGTACCTTAGGGGTCCTTTTCCCATTTGAGAGTGATGTTTGTATAACAAGGCTGGGCTTTGGGGTTTCCCATCTCAGGGAATCTCTGTCTGACTGGTTCCACATCCTGACTGGCTGCCCTCTTTGTGGCCCCCTTACCCTGACCTTTCATTTCCATTGAGTGTCTGACAGTCAATTCTGAGTTCTGTCTGAGTGTCCTGGGCTCATACCACAAACCAGCCCTGCCTCATCCCGGCACACAAAAAGCTGGCCTCTGGAGTCCCTTCCTGGGGTCAGATGGGTGGTTCCACAGGCTGCCGGGCTCCAGAGATAAAGCACAGGGTGGGGCAGAAACACCAGGTCCTCTTGTGAGAGCAGATGCCCAGCTGCGGACAGGGCTCCCTATGGAGGCAGAGGAAGCACACACACATTCCATTTCTATCATTGGGGGTGCTGTCCAGCTGCTGAGACTTTGGAGGACAATGTCAAGTCCATAGACTTAGAGTTACGGATTTAAAATCCATGTTCAGTGCCCTCATCCCCACCAACATCACCCAGAATCCAGCTTCTCTAAGATACCTTCACTTGAATCCCCACAAAACAGCCACTTTGCCCACCCAATTCTTTACCTTTTATCTTCTGTACCTGGCATCATTTAACACCCCCCCCCCCACTTCATCCACTTACTTCTTACCCATCACCTTACTACACCTGACCTCACTGCTTCGCATTTCAGCAACAAGTGTCTCCTGGGTTCTATTCATTGCTCTTGCTTATTCTCCTTTTTGTGAGTCATCTTGCTTCCCTAAATAGACTGTAGATCTGGGAAGTCATCTACCAGACTCCCAGCATCTAGCCTAAGGCTCGGCAAAAAACAAATAGCCCAGAAACAGACTCTGCTGTTGATGAGGTGTCATCTTGACTCTTTGCATGGACATCAAGTATTCTGATGTCGGATGGAAGACTTCCTTAAAATTGGCCTCCTCTGTTGCTGTCTGCCTCTCTTCTATACAATCTATAAATCTAGACCAACCTCCTACTTGTTCTCTTAGACTTTATTTGTCAGGTCTTCACAGACTTAAAAAATACATGTTTATTTATGTGACTGCGTCAGGCCTCAGTTGCATCACGTGGGAACTCTGTTGCAGTGCTCAGACTCTAGTTGCGGCAGGCAGGCTCACTGGCTGTGTGATGCGGACTTAATTGTTCTGAGGCATATGGGATCTTACTCCCCTGGACAGAGATCAAACCCATGTACCCTGCATTGGAAGGCAGATTCTCAACCACGAGACCACCAGGAAAGTCCCTTCATAGACTTTTTTTAAAGAGCAGTCTTAGATTCAGGGCAAAACTGAGTAGAAAGTACAGAGCTTCCCCGTCTATCCTCTTTCCTCGTGTATGCCCTTCTTTCCTCCACTATGAGAATCCTGCACCAGAGACGTACATGTGCTAAAATCAGCGACCCTAGATTAACACACTGTGATCCCCCAGAAGCCATAGCTTACATCAGGGTTCACTCTCAGTGTTGTCCAATCTATGGGTTTAGGTGACTACTTAATGACATGTGTCCATCACTACAGTATTGCCCTAAATATCCTCTGGGCTCTGCCTGTTCATCCCTTGCTTGCCCTTAATCTTTGGCAGCCACCAATCTTTTTATTGTCCCCATAGTTTTGCCTTTTCCAGAATGTCATAGAGTTGGAATGATTCAGCGTGTAGCCTTTTCGGAGTCAGCCTTCTACTTTTCATCTTTCCATTACTTCCTTTCTCAGACCCTTTTCAAATTCAAGGTTTGGGTCCTTGGTTGTCTTGGGTAATCACATAGTGAGCACAGCCAGTAGGGCATCTACGTAAAGAGAAAGACCGGGGAACATAAGGGATCTTCAATGGCCAGAAATTCCCCTCCCACTCTACCTTCTGTTGAGACTGCCCTTTAGGTTAAGATGTTGAAGTTCCCTGTTAGTATCTGGAAGGGGTGATTATTATTAAATTATTAAACAATAACATATTGACTCAATAGCTAAAGGATAACAAGAATCTGGGTGAATGTGCCTAAAAGGTAGGGCTTCTGGGTGCCAAGGAACTGAATAAGGAGTTTCTTGGGTTGTGTATAGTTGCACAGTCTGGACACCTGGAAAAGGGAAGAAAGATAGAAAAATGTGTGGTATCATGGAAAGAACACACTTGGGAGTCAAGGAACAGAATAAAGTATTCCCTAGTATCTTAGTTATCTGTTTCTGTGTTGCAAATTACCCCCCAAAATTAGTGGCTTGAAACAATAAATTTTTGTTATCTTGCAATTTCTATGTGTCAGAAATTTGAGAGCCACTTAGCTGGTAGGTTCTGGCTTTTGGTCTCTCGTGAACCTGTAGTCAAGATGTTAGCTGAGGTTGCAGTCATCTGAACACCTGACTGGGTCTAGATCCTTTTCCAAGGTGGCTTACTCACAAAGCTGTTGGTAGGAGCCTCATTTCTTTGCTGCCTGTTGGATGGGGGCCTTAGTTCTCTCCACAGGGCTGCTTGAGTGCCCTTACAACACGGTCACTGACTTCCCCAAGGACGATGAGCTCAAACAGGGAGGAGACCGCAATGCTTCTTGTGACCTGGTTACTATACAGTCATCTCTACCATATTCTTTTTATTAAGCATCAGTTACTAAGTCCATTCCATGCTGAAAGAAAGAGGAATTAGTAGACTCTACTTCTTTCAAGGAGTTTTGGAGAATCTGTGGACATATTTTAAAACCTCTCTATCTTTTTACGCTGTATGTATTTACACAACCTGAACTCCTGGAAAAGTGGAGAGAGAGAGAAATGTGGTATAATGGAACGAATGGTCTATTTGGCATCAAAGCCCTGGTTTGGGTTCTGGCTTTTCCATTCACCAGCTGGTAACTCCTAGGAAATCATAAGTACTCAGAACCTTCCTTACCATTATCAGAATTAAGTGGATGATATGCCTTCCTTACAAACTGCCAGCCTTGTAGAGGCTGAGGGTGATGTGTGTGAAAATCTATTTGTACATCATAAAATGTTATGCAGACTTACGCTGCTTTTATTTTATTTTTTATTACTATTATTTTTTATTTTGGCCACTCTAGTGTTTGTTTTGGTGTGTAGGCTTTTTGTTGCAGTACGTGGGCTTCTCTTGTTACAGAGCATGGGCTCAGGAGTTTCCTCTCGAGGGCTTAATTGCCCTACGGCATATGGGATCTTAGTTCCCCAACCAGGAGTTAAACCCACATCCACTGCACTGGAAGTCCCAACTTACTCTGTTTTTATATTCTGGCTGGCTTTACATGTGCTAAAGCAAAATTTACCCTCTTCTCCTGTGGGCAGAACCCAAACATCTGCCCTGTTCCCATCAAAAAGTGATGGTCGCAGAGTTCTTACCCAGTTCTCTTTCAGGATCAGGGTTTTTCAGGTTTCAGGGAATTCATGGGGTTAGGACTTCTTGTTACCTACGCTTTCCCAAGTTCCTCTGGAGGCTTGGGTGAAACATTCTATGAAGACTGCAGTCCCATTTCTTGTAGAAGCAAGTTGAAGAAATCTCTAATGAGGATCAGATAGACTCCAGTTCAGAGGACAGATGCATTTTTGTGCCAACAGAACATTGTATTTAGAGCCTTTTCTATGCTTCATTTTCTGTTTTATTTAGTTATGTGGTAGCAAATTTTCATTGAAATGATATAAAAGCAGATCTGTATGTTGGGGATGGTATGATTTTCTTTCCTTTAAACTCATTTCCATTGGTTATTGCAGGTCAGGTCCCTTTTTAAAAGAATTCTTTGTGTTTGAGTCATTAAGCACTGAAAAATGTAGACCTTAAAGGCTTGTAATGATGTCAAATGATGTGCTTGTTCCATAGGACCCTGTGAATTCCGCCTTTACCTCCTAAAAGCTTTCCATGTTGGGAACAATCTTGGGATTGTAAAAGATGGTAGACATTAAATTTTATGGAGTAATCGGTGAAATCAGTTTTAGCAGTGTAGCCATCCAGACAGGTATCATCCAAAATATTCTCTAGATGGACGGTTAAGAGGGAAGGAAATACATCTTGAAAACTGGAAATGGGCTCCTGCAAAATTCACTGTAACCTTTATTTTTCAACCAGGCCAAAACTACCAGCCAGTCAGGACTTCCCTGGTGGTCCAATGGTTAAGAATCCACCTTCCAATGCAGAGGAGGCAGGTTCGACCCCTGGTTGGGGAATTAAGGTTCCACATGCTGCAGGGCAACTAAGCCTGTGTGCCACAACTAGATAGAAGCCCACACGCCTCAACTGAGACTCGAAACAGCTCCCCTATCCCCCCCAAAAAACTACCAGCCAATCATGTGTGGCTTTCTCTGTGTGATGACTGCATGTGACTCTATTTTTCAGAGTCTTGGTCCACGTAACACTTCCACTCTTTTGGAAGATGATGGACCCAAGCAGACTGAGCCCAGATTATCCTTAGGGCAAGTCTCCCCTTCAACCCAGTCACAGGGGATTCCTGTTATCTCAAGGTACTTAACACTCTTACAGTAAAGTCAGTTTAAATTCTCTAGAAAGTATTTAATAATGGATGATAGATATATTTTTTTAACCAAAAGACTGGGGTAAGTAGAGGAAGATAGGGAAGAGTATGGCTCCAAATTGGAAATGATTCATTTCCTATACAAGCCCCTTTCTTCACTACGGCAGAGATTGCCAGTTGTCAAAGCATCAAGCCTTTCCCTTTACTCTCCAGAATCTACAGAAACATGCCTCTAGTTTTTATTGAATAATTTAACTTCAAATGTTTATTTATTTATTTGGCATGCCAGGTCTTAGCTGTGGCCCACGGGGTCTTTGATCTTTGTTGTAGCACATGGGATCTTTAAGCTATGGCATGTGAACACTTAGTTGCACCATGTAGGATCTAGTTCCCTGACTAGGGATCAGACCATAGTCCCCTGCATTGGAAGCATGGAGTCTTAGCCACTGGACCCTCAAGGGAGTCCCATGCCTCTAGTTTTTAGCTGAACACAAGGTCATCCAACATCCAACAGGTACACTGCGTACTGAAGTTCTGGGTGGTGGTACATTAAACAGAAATAGGGTCTGCACCTCCCAGGAAGTTTTCTTGAAAGGTGGGGTTCTTGCTTCTCCCTTTTTCCTCTTCTAGTGCCTGGAATGCAGATATGATGGCTAGAACTGGAGCTGTCATCTTGGATTGGGAGGTGGTGTTAGGAATTGGAACCACATACAGCAGAGTCATAGAATAAAAAGAGCCAGGCCCACCCTTCAACTCCACATATCCACTGAAGGGTTGTCCAGCTGGCATCTTCACCTTACCATGTTGCCTCATGATGCTGTGAACACAGGAACAGTGTTACCGGGTAGTTAAGAATGCCAGCTTTCAAAGTCAGGTGATTTGGGTTGAAATCCTGGCTTCACCACTTACTAGCTGTGTGACCTTGGGCCAAAATGGCAACCCACTCCAAGACTCTTGCCTGGAGAATCCCATGGACAGAGGAGTCTGGTGGGCTATAGGCCATAGGGTTGAGATGACTGAAGCAGTTTAGCACAGCACTTGATCATGTAGTGCCAGGTGGCAAATTCCTCCCATTTTGCATACTGGTACATTTTAGGTCAGAAATTTAGACAGGGCATATCAGGACAGTTGGTCTCTGCCGTCTGGTGTCTGGGGCCTTAACTGGAAACTCACAGGCTGAGGGGGTAGCTCTGCAGCTGGGGGCTGACATCATCTGAAAGCTCCTTCACTCCCACTTCTAGTTGTTGAGGTTGGCTGGCAGCTGGGACCTCAGCTGAGACTATCAGCCAGAGAACTGCCCACAGCCTTTTCATATGGCTTGGGCTGCTTCTCCATGGTGGTTACACTCCGACAGCAAGTGTCCTGAGAAAGCCAAGTGGAAACCGGATCACTTTGCTGAAAAAGTGAAAGTCGCTCAGTCATGTCTGACTCGTTGCGACCACATGGGACAGTCCATGTAATTCTCCAGGCCAGAATGCTGGAGTGGGTAACCTTTCTCTTCTCCAGGCGATCTTCCCAACCCAGGGATCAAACCCAGGTTTCCCACAGTGCAGGCGGATTCTTTACCAGCTGAGCCACAAGGGAAGCCCACTTTGCTGACCTAGCCCCAGAAGTCACAGAGCATTGCTTCTGTCACATTCTGCTCATTGAGACAGTCACACAACCCTTCACCCCCACCCCCCAGGTTCTAGGGGAGGGGAGATGGATGCCAACTCTGATGGGGAAGTGACAAGGTTCTGGAAGAGCAAGTGTGCTTGGAACTATTATTGGAGCTAATTTTGGAAAAGAGAGTCTGCCATACTGTCTCAAGCTTCCTGTTCTTCCTCTGCAAATGAGGATAACCATATCTACCTCGTAAGGTAGCAGAGACACTGAAAATATGTAATCAGGAGTATAGCCTGGACACTTAACAATCACAACAGTCACTGGCATGAAAGCTTTAGTCTAGAGGACAGTCCTGGATGTCCCCAGAGGTGAGGAAGGCTGGAGAGAATGTTGTGAACATGGAGAGGAGGGCTGTCACTCAATGGTCCCAGGGCAGTGTGTGTTTTACCAACCAGTAAAGAAATATTTCATTAGCTTAAAAACCTACTGAAGGCTGAATGTCAGCTCTGCTTGTAAGGTTCTTCTGAGGATTAAATAAGACGTTGCATATAAAGTGCTTGGCACATGGTAAATAAACAGAATAGACAGTAGCTATTATTGTTATAGCTGGTTTTGGTACTTTTCCATTCTAACACACAATGTGAAGATTAAAATCTTAAAAACATGAGACCCCCCTGTAATGTTTCTCTTTTCTTTAACATGAGGACTCACTGTCTTTACCTCCCCACAAGCTTATAGGCTCTGTGAGCATCCAAGGTCTTTAACAAAACAAGTGGATGACCTTTCAATGGATAGATTTTTCTTAAGAAATAAGGAGCCTTTTTTTTTTTTTCCTTCTTACTGGAAACCATGAGTTAGTCAATAACAGCATTGCTCTGTATAAGTCTCTTCAACAGTTGTACAAAGCTTGAAATTCTCCTCCATGTTTTGGTTACATGTTGTCTGTATATTGACGTGGTGACAGAATAGAAACAAAAGAGTATTGCCCAGCTGTAATTTCAGAAGGGATTTCTGTGGATTCATAGAGAAGTGTGCTTTGCCCCATGGAACCTCGTATCCTAAATTTAGAATAGGCTGAGAGAGAGAGAGTTCGGAGCTGTAGTTCCTCATAGCACAGGAACCTTCTTTAATAATGAAATTAGGCCCCCAGAACCTGACTCACTAGCACATTTCCTGGACCTGAAAGAGCTCTCCGGAGCTGGGCTGGCAGATATCTGAATTCTCTGGAAAAAGGCTGATTGATGGTGAAGGATTTTCCACAATGCCGGGGAGCCACATTTTCTTCCACATCAGCTGAGAAGGTTCAAATGAAAGCTGATAACTGCTGACAGGAAGGAAAGCTAACTTTAGCTTTGAGCAACTACGCAGCAGTCTAGGCCAGAACACCCAGATATCTCCTTGGTTCTGTCTCTGAGCCACTCCATAGTTCTCTGGGCTGCGATTCAGCGTGTTTCTGCTGCGGGAGTAGGCTCCACGCCGTGCCTGCTGGGGTCTGATTGGGCCCTGTTGCAGCCGTGGTCTTCTCCACCCTGAGGCAGTCTCTGGGATGCCGTGGGTGTTGGGATTTCAGCCTGTATGGATTGCGGTGTGTGTGCCTGTGTGTTCAGTTGTATCCGACACTTTGTGAGCCCTGTAGCCCGCCAGGCTCCTCCGTCCGTGGGATCCTCCAGGCGAGAATACTGGAGTGGGTTGCCATTTCCTACTGCAGGGGGTCTTCCCAGTCGGGATTGAACCCGCATTTCTTGAGTCTCCTGCACTGGCAGGTGGATTCTTCACCATCTGAGCCACCTGGGAAGCCTGTGTGGACTGAAGTGGGAGACAGTAACCCCCCATTAGCCCCTGAATTAGTACAGGGAGGGTGCTGTAAGGCACTAAACTCCCCTGGGGCAAAGTTGGGGGACAGCCAAAAGGCAGTGTGTACGTGGCACCTGCAAATTTCTCTCCTCACTCGTCTTCACTGGTTTCCGGTGAGGCACTCCACCGTCTTCTCAGGCCTCTAGGTGAGCTCCTGGGCCATCGGGGTTCTCCTGGAGTGGCTGAGTCTGTCTCTGCCCATTCCTTCTCTGTTTTCCTGTTAGTAGCCCAAACATGGAACCCTTCTTCCTCTCCCAGGCAAATAACTGGCCTCTTGGCAACGCTCACTGGGGCCACCGTGTTTGAGATGGGAACACGTATCTCCTAGATCTTTTACTGTGACCTGGAGACCTTCACTTAACCCCGTTAATCAGAGGAAGACGAATTTTAATTGGGCTCTAATCCAGTCATCTACTACAAAAGCAAATTTCATTAACCTCTTGGTTAATGAAAGGCCTTAACAAAGCTACATGTACTTCACCTAGCTGATCTTTACTGATAGCAGATTCATTCTCTTATTTATTTATTTTTTATTCACCAAACACTTACAGAGTGCCTATTGCATACAGGGCACTGAGTTGTGGGGATGCAATGACAGTAAATAGTTCCAAGCACGAGGCATCCCACTTTGGTGAGAGACAAATGAAGAGATGAGGTGGGAGCAGAGTGAGGTCACTCACTCAGCCTGGGCTTACTGGAGTCTGCTTCCCAGACTCAGTGCCCAACTGGAAACATGATCAGAAACTTAAGACTGTTGGAAAGCTGTTTCGGTGGGGAGGATAAAGTGTTCAGGAAATAGTCACTCATGGGTTTTCTCAGCTCCTGAGAACCAAGGAGAGGGAGGGGATCTTGAGGACACACTACACAAACCTGAAATGTTCTCAAATGTCTTCAGTGAGCTCAGCTAGGTGGGTAGGAAGGAAAACTTTGGAAGGGTTTCTGTTTAGTCCAGTCATTGTGGAAATCCAATAGTCTACATTTTGGCGAAACTTTTTATTTCGAGGATCAAAGCCGGTGTTTCTCAAGTGTTTTTAGAGTAGGATTTCTACATCATGTTCCAGTAACCCAATATATTTAAAAAATGATTTCCACCTGAAAATTGTTTCACAAAACAATACTTAAACTGTGTGGAATGCACTCTCTTTTCTCTCTCTTTCTTTTCCCGTTCTCCTCCTTTCCTCTTCTTTCCTTCCTTCCTCCCTTCCTTCTTTCTCTCTTTCCTCTTTCTCTCCCCATCTCCCTCTCCTGCTGGTAACTACCCACTAAAATAATTTAACAGATAACTAATGAGTTTTTAATACCCAGCTCTAGAACCCTGAAGGCTTCCCTGATAGCTTAGTTGGTAAAGGTGTATCTTTGGCTCTGCCCATCATGTCTGCAAAAAAAGGCACTTAGAGGTCAGGGTGGGAGCCCTGGCTGGGACAGGAAGGCTCACCAGAGCAGCATTTTGCTCTGCATAATTCAGTGAATTTATTTTTCTTCCTGTGACTCGTGAAGCTTTCAAGATTGGCTAGAGCAGGTCTTGCTGCACCATAGAACAACTTTATTCTATGAGCTTTATCCTCAGAGCTTTCTGAACCTAATAAATCTAAGCACTTGGAAATGACTTCAAATTGTTAATTGGAGTCATTCTGGAAACATCAACATCAGAATTAGTTCATGCTCATAAAGAATACTCAGCTCACATTTAATATTTTTATTTCTTGTATCTGAGTAGTTGTTAGAAAAACCCTATTCAGTGTGGTTCAGTGGCTGGGGTTCCTGCTGGAAGTCAGGCATGTCACTAAATAGATGGTGCCCCAGTTTGTTCATCCATTAAATGGGAGTAACAGGGGAGCTCCCTGATGGTCAAATAGTTACGACTTCACCTTCCAGTGCAGAGCGTTCAGATTCTATCCCTGGTTAGGGAGCTAAGATTACACATACCTTTCAGCCAAAAAACCAAAACATAAAACAGAGGCAATATTATAACAAGTTCAATAAAGACTTTAAAAATGGTCCACATAAAAAAAATCTTTAAAAATAAATGGGGGAAAAGAATAAGGGGGGTCAATAAGTCCTGCTTTCATTGGAGTGTTGTGAGAATTAGAGGGTAGTAGGCTGTCATGCTCTTCACAGGGTTCCCGGCTTAGGGCAGATGCACAGCGGTGGCTGAGGTTCGGTAACTGCCCTCCAGCACGCGGACTCCAAACTCATCGCCTTATCCACCTTGCTCAGGTCAGCAGTGCCTGCCCATAGCTCTAGGAGACGGTTTTGCTGAGATATACACTAGGCATATTGAGATTTCTGTGTTTAGATCCTGCTTGATTCCTCCCCAGATGATCTGCCTCACTCGTTGGAAGATAGGAGAGCACTTGGCTACAACAAGGAAGTGAAATTCTCCAGTGCTTTTCAGGAGGAGGCATAAGGAGGCTGTCAGGTTCAGACTCCCATGCATGCCTGCTCAGTTGCTCAGTCAGTCCGACTCTTTGTGACCCTTTATTGACCATAGCCTGCCAGGCTCCTTGGTCCATGGGATTTTCTAGGCAAGAATACAGGACTGGGTTGCCACGCCCTTCTCCAGGGGATCTTCCCAACCCAGGGATTGAACATGGGTCTCTTAAACGTCTCTTGCATTGGCAGGTGGGTTCTTTACCACTGGTGCCACCTGGGAAGTCCCCAGGCTTCCCATAACTATCTTTGTTTTCGTGGGGATGTCCTCTATGCAGAAGACTCACCCTTGAGGGAGAGACACAGACAAGACTCCTAAATGTGACTGAGTTTGGATTAAAAGGTGACAACCATGGTCTGTGATTTGGGAAAGGAGAGAATGAGGACTGAGGGGGAATCCCATGGACAACTGAAATCTGGAGAGCACTTACTATAAAACATTTATTGTGCACCTACTGTTCACAGTACCCTGTACCAAAACATACAGACCACCAAGAGCTTGCTAACTGAGAGTTAAAATATATTTGCAGATTAACTTTCAAAACTGAAAAGAACTCATGGGCCACTGAAGAATGATGCTCCATGCCTATTACTTTTTGCCTCAAAGTGTAATGCATTCTAGACATTTTCCAGACAGGCCCCATGGAGGATGCTGGACTGAAGCTGAGTCCTCCTAGGGATAACCTCCAGATGAGTGCATAGGATGGGGAGAAGGCCATACAGAGGAAGAGAGTGCTTTGGGGAGAACCTGAGTGTCCCAGGGGGAGTGGAATGGAGCACAGGGGTGTGCACATATAAGAAAAAAGACTGAGCAGTTAGACAGGGGCCAGATTGTACTTGCCACCCAAGGTGCCTTTTATCCAGCTGTTTCATGTTCCTGCAACAAGCCTTTCACCAGAGTTGCTAACAAGTAATGGAAGGACCAGGGCTAGATTAAGGTCAATCTATGCCCTAAACACAGACCAACAATGATGCCTCCTTGGGTGGTCCATCACTTCAAATAAAGGATCTGTTACACAAATCAGTTGAGGAGTTAAATGCTGGTCAGACCCAGCCCTTCTGTTTATGCTGGACCGAATGAAGCTCTCACACTGTGAGATGGAAACAAATGAGCTATCTGATGACACCTTCAAATCAAACTTAAAATTTAGTCACTTGATGGGTCAAAGAATATTGTTTTTAATGGTTTTGATTGAAATTGAGCGTAAGTGTATAATGACAATTACGGAAAATTTAACTCGGGTCTAGAGGGGCAGTGAAGAGTTAAGGGCATGAGCTAGAGGTGCTCCTTTCCTTTGGGCAATGAAGGACATGATAATTTTTGCTTCATATTTAATGCAGGACTAGAGAGAACAAGAAAAAGAAGAAAGGGCATGGATACTTCCCAGGCTTCTGTAAGGTTAACTGGGAGGGGATGGCTGTGAGCATCCTGAGGCATTTTTGTCCCCAGGTCTGACCCAGGATCTGTCACACAGAATTCAAATGAACAAACATTTATTGACTGTCTACTATGTGCTGTTGTTTCAAACTAGCAGTAAAAAAAAAATGACCAAGACTGGATCCTTCCTTGAAGGTATTCATAGCCTGGTAAGGGAGGCAGGCAGTGAGGAGGTGAGACATAGTGTGATCACAAATAAGATAGCCCCTTCACTGACTCAATGGACATGAACTTAAGTAAACTCTGGGAGATAGTGAAGGACAGGGAAGTCAGTCCAAGGGGTTGCAAAGAGCCAGACACAACTTAGCAACTGAACAACAACAAGGAAGTGGTGTGTGGGCTGCCTTTGGAGGAGAGGAGAACGCAAAGGGTTTTTGCTAAGATGAAAATAAAAGGTGTTTTAGGCAAATCTGACTCATTGAAGATCAATACATACTTGTTGAATGAATGAAGAAGTGATGAAAGAACATGTACCCAGGCATAGCACAATGCACTAGCATAGGGTAGTACACATACAATCCAGAGAGAGAGAGTGCATCATTTGTGGTAAGTTTCGTATACAAGGAAACACTAAGAAAGCCAGTCCTGACCTCAGATGCTCTACTGCTGCAGAAGTTGTTGCAAATGGTTTCCACGTACACCATCCTGGTAGAGAACTAGTTAGTTTGGCCCATCAATAGAAAGACATCAAAGGAGCTACGAAAGGACAGGTGTCCGTAATTCTAGTGAAAGGATTGACTGGATACCAATCCAAACTCCAGATTTTATATGTTTATATCTATATTTTATACACATGTTATGTATATATTTTATATGCATATGTAATGAGGCTACCCAGGTGGCACCGTGGTAAAGAATCCGCCTGCCAATGCAGGAGACTTGAGTTTGATTCCTGGGTCAGAAAGATCCCCTGGAATAGGAAATGGCAACCCACTCCAGTATTCTTGCCTGGAAAACTCCATGGACAGTGGAGCCTGGCAGGCTACAGTCCATGGGGTTGCAGAGAGTCAGACATGACTGAACCAACTGAGCACGCACACAACGCCTGTCTATATAATATGTATATATCTTATGTACCAATACATTTTTAGGAGCAATATATGGAGCAATATAGAATCACATTATTCTGCCCCATCCTTCCCAAGGTGGATTATTTCAGAGTCGAGAGGTCAGCCAGATGTACATGGTTGGAGCATTGCTAGTTCTCCTAGGAGAGGACTGGCAGTAACATGGCCAGGCTCGTAAGAATGCGTGCACATTGTTCTCTATTGCCTTCCATTTTACTCCCCTTTCTCTCCTCAGAGTGTGATCAGGAGGGAGCAGAGTTCTAGGAGCACAAAAAGCAGAAAAGGACAGGTGGAGTCTCTTTCTCATCCTGCCAGGGTCAGGGTGGGGGCCTCTGTGCAGCTTTAGGGACTAGCTAGGTAGGCAAGGCCTTCAGGGGCTTTCTAAGAGTCTTTCCCTGATCTCATGACCCTGTTTACTATGTGCTTAGTTGGAACCTTCTCCCCACTGCTAATAATATGCCTTGTATTACGTAATAGTGTAGTATCATAGCCCCTCTCAGAGCACTAGTATTCATATCCTCTCATCTGAAACTTACAGAAGCCCTTGTTCTATGCTTTCTTCTTACAGATGCAGCCCAGATCTCTACACTATCAAAGGCCTCTGCATTGAACAAGCCTGTGTGACTTGGCCAGGAAGCCACAGGGAGGTGCATATGCCAATACGCATAGAAATGGGGCTCCTTTTTTTCACAAAGAAAACAGGCTTCATTTTTCCCTAGTCCATTGAAACTAAATGCTTGAGCCTCTTTTTATATGCAGAAATATCCCCAGTGCAAAAAGAAATAAAGTTAATTCAAGAAGCAAATATCTACCTACAGGTATCTGAAACAAAGGTGGCCAGGTAACCCAAATTTCAAAGGAAAAAGCCCAATTGCTAATGTTTAGTACTTGTATAGCTGATTTTATATAAATATAAATTGCTAAATTTCTTTGAATTTTGCCTCAATGAAGATGCGTTGTGTGCCGCTAAATGTGAGACACAAATCAGAGAATGATTTATGATCAGATTTTATGTCCTAATTTTTGTTTTTGGAAAAATGCAGTCACCATTCTTAAAAGAAAACAGTATCAGCCTTCAAATTAGTTTCCTAAAGTAGACTGACCCCAAACTGACTTCATCAGGAACCAGATTGGTATAAGGCAGGGCTATATCTCCAGACCACGGCAAAACTCACTGATGGACCCTGGGGTACAACCATCAAAGCAGTGTGAAGCTGAACCACCCGGGAACTGGTCCAGAGCTCCTTACCCTGCCTCTGCCTTCCAAGGAGGATTGCTTCCGGATGTGAGACATAAGCCAGACTTACAGGTGTAAAGAGATAGAACCCACGGCTATCAGAACAAAAGGGGTGAGGGGTTAAACAGATCACTGTGGTAAGGTCATTTGTCCATTATGCTAAAGAATACCAGACATTTTTTTTTTTTAAATTTTTAGAATTTTAAACTTGTTCCTAAATTTTTAAACAAGTTCTTAAGCTTGCTAGAGTTACGTGTGAGATAAAAATAAGTTGGTTCTTGTAAGGAAGAATGCCATTTTGCTATTTGTAGCAACATGGATGAACTTGGAGTGGAATAAGTCAAGGACAAATACTGTATGGTATCACTTATATGTGGAATCTAAACAATACAGCAAAGTAGATAACAAAAAAAAGAAGCAGGCTCACAGATCGCAAGAACAAACTAGTGGTTACCAGTGGGGAAGGGCAATAAGGGGTGGAGGTCCAAACTGTTGGGTGTAAGGTAGTCTCAAGAATGGATTATACAACATGTGGAATATTGCCAATATTTTGTAATAACTTTAAATGGAAAGTAACCTTTAAAAATTGTATTAAAATGTTTAATTTTTTTCAATTTTTAAAAATTTAGACGTTTTCCAAGTGATTACCAAAAAAAAAGCTGGCTCTGAGGGAAAATATGAGAATCACTACTGTGAGGAAGGCATGTAAACTTCAGGGCAAAGCCATGAAATAAATGTTTCTTTTGGCTACTCTGACAGCTTTCCAACTTCATGCTTTCTGTCTGCTCCTGATCAGTAATTTCATGGTAGATAAACTGTTGTTATAATTAACTGCAAATACATATAAAGCATAGATGCATGAAAAGCTGTAGCTTCTTTACATTTATTGGTTATATATATATATGTTTTCAGGCATACAGCATTGTACTTTGACATCTGTATATACTAAAAAGTGATCAACACAATAGACCACAAGTCTTGTTACTATCCATCACCAAACACAGCTGACCTCCTTCAGCCATTTCACCCACTCCCAATTTCCTTCCCTTCCAGCAACCAGTAATCTGATCTCTGAGTTTATTTTCGTCTTGTTTGTTCATTTGTTTTATTTTTAGGTTTCACATATGATTGAAATCATATGGTATTTGTCTTTTTCTGTCTGACTTATTTCACTTAGAATAACTTCACGGTCCATCCATGCTGTTGCTAACGGCAGGATTTCCTGTCTGTTTGATGGCTGAGTAGTCTTCCACTGTGTAGGTACACCTCATCTTCTTTATTCCTTCATCCATTGATGGACAGTTAGGTTGTTTCCATAGCTTGGCTATTGTAAATAATGCTGCAATGAACACAGGAATGTATATATCTTTTCAAATGAATATTTTCATGCTCTTTGGATAAATACCCAGAAGTGGAATAGCTAGGCCGTATGATAGTTCTATTTTAATTTTTTGAGAAATCGCCACACTGTTTTCTATAGTGGCTGCACCAATTTTCAGTCCTGCCAACCACAGGTGAGGGTTCCCTTCTCTCCACATTCTCTATAACATGTGTTATTTCTTGCTTTTTCAGTAATAGCCATCCTAACAGGTGTGAAAATTCTGGAAGAGATGGGAATACCAGACCACCTGACCTGCCTCTTGAGAAACCTGTATGCAGGTCAGGAAGCAACTGTTAGAACTGGACATGGAACAACAGACTGCTTCCAAATAGGAAAAGGAGTACATCAAGGCTGTATATTGTCACCCTGCTTATTTAACTTATATGCAGAGTACATCATGAGAAACGCTGGGCTGGAAGAAGCACAAGCTGGAATCAAGATTGCCGGGAGAAATATCAATAACCTCAGATATGCAGATGACACCACCCTTATGGCAGAGAGTGAAGAGGAACTAAAAAGCCTGTTGATGAAAGTGAAAGAGGAGAGTGAAAAGTTGGCTTAAAGCTCAACATTCAGAAAACTAAGATCATGGCATCCGGTTCCATCACTTCATGGCAAATAGATAGGGAAACAGTGGAAACAGTGGCTGACTTTATTCTTCTGGACTCCGAAATCATGCAGATGGTGATTGCAGCTGTGAAATTAAAAGACGCTTACTGCTTGGAAGGAAAGTTATGACCAACCTAGACAGCATGTTAAAAAGCAGAGACATTATTTTGTCAACAAAGGTCCATCTAATCAAGGTTATGGTTTTTCCAGTGGTCATGTATGGATGTGAGAGTTGGACTATAAAGAAAGCTGAGTGCTGAAGAATTGATTCTTTTGAACTGTGGTGTTGGAGAAGACTCTTGAGAGTCCCTTGGACTACAAGGAGATCCAACCAGTCCATCCTAAAGGAGATCAGTCCTGGGTGTTCATTGGAAGGGCTGATGCTGAAGTGGAAACTCCAATACTTTGGCCACCTGATGCAAAGGGCTGACTCATCTGAAAAGACCCTGATGCTGGGAAAGATTGAGGGCAGGAGGAGAAGGGGACGACAGAGGATGAGATGGCTGGATGACATCACCAACTCAGTGGACATGGGTTTGGGTGGCCTCCGGGAGTTGGTGATGGACAGGGAGGCCTGGTGTGCTGAGGTTCATGGGGTCGCAAAGAGCCGGACACGACTGAGCGACTGAACTGAACAGGTGTGAAGTGATATCTTATTGTGGTATTGGTTGGTGTTTCCCTGATAATTAGTGACATTGAACATCTTTTCATGTGCTTGTTGGCCATCTGTATGTCTTCTTGGAAGAAAAAATATCTATTCATATTTGCTGCCTATTTTTTAATTAGATTTTTGTTGTTGTTGAGTTTATGAATGACTCAGGCATTGTCTTAGCATCCTCAGAAGGCAGAAGGAAACAGATGTCTCATGAAGCAGGAGAAATTGAGGCACAGCTATGTTGAATTCTATATGGCACTCCAACTTGTAGGAAAAATAACCTTCAATTTAAAGCTATTGCGTGAAAATCATACTAACGTTAAAACTTTAGGTACCCAATTTTAGTTGAATCAGGTACTTTTGGCCAGAAACTAGCAAGACAAATCACCAAAGAGACTATTTCTTGGGATTCAGCCAATCATTCAAGATCTTTAATGCATATGGCTCTTCTTAAGGGCCATCATTCTCTCCTGTGGTGCTCCTTTGGGAGACTACATAAAAAACTGATTCCACAGCTAGGAAACTCTCTTTTGTGGTTTGGAGGGAAATATGCATTATGAAAGATAGTCATTTATTTTTGGCTTCAAAGATATGACTGGTAAAAACAGTAGCTAAATCACATTGGAGGGGAAAAAGAAAATAGGTTATCATTTCCTAAACCGAGCTCCTCTGTGTAATAGTCTCCCCTGAGATGCTGACTGGTGTTTAGTGAAAAATAAGAGAGGGATCCCTTATGGAAGTTCTGAGCAAACTGTCACCCTCTTGGAGATTTGTAATTCACATCAGCACTTTAAGGGTTTTGAGAAGACCTGTAGATAGTATTTAATTCACATATTCAATCAACAATACTTTTCGTATATTTCTTGTGTGTCAGGGACTTTCTGGGCTTTCCCTGTGGCTCAGCGGTAAAAGAATTCACCTGCCAGTGTAGGAGACTGGGTTGGGAAGATTCCCCTGGAGAGAGAAATGACAACCCACGCCTGAAGAATCCCATGGACAGAGCAGCCTGGCAGGCTATAGCCCATGGGGTCCCAAGGAGTAGAATATGACTGAGCGACTAAATAACAACAACAAGTACTTTCTAGGTACTGGGACAGGGTGATCGACTTTGCCCCAGCAGTCCCCCTACTTACATCTGGCTATGCAATCCTGATGTTAGTGTAATCCACCAACAGGACTTGTTGCTAAGAATGCCATTTATGAGACGCTGGCTACGTCTTCCTGAGTTTATGTGAGCCTCCAGCCTACAGGACTTGGAGGCTTCCTCCCTCTTGAGAATACAAACTTCTTCAGGGAGCTAAACTGTGGAGCTGACCGATAACATTGGGTGGGATTTGCCCATAGACTGTCAACTACGAAACCGAAGATGAGATGGTAAATGAACTTGGGCTGAAACAAAAAACAAAACCAAAATTTCAGGACAACTGAGTCATCTATCCAGAGGCCCTGTGGAGACTCCAGGTTTGAGGCAACAGAATGGTATCTTAGGAAATCAGACTCAAGTGGGAGGGCTTGAATCCAAATGTGAGAGAAGCCAACAGTTCTTGAAATCTTTGAGGCCTGTTTATCATCATTTTTATAAGGCATCTATGACCTTGGCCAAGGGGAAGGAGGGGACATTTAAGGACAGAAGTGATAGCTGAGAGAATGTGCCTACTCATATGAAATCTTGTATTTTACTAATGATCTCATATTCTGTTCAACAGGGGTCAATAGTTGTTTGGCAGCTCTTTTGAAAAATGATAACTAAAAAGATAAAGTCATAGGATCAGTGAAAAGTATGCGTGGCCTTGAAACATAAACTCCCATATTCTCCGCATAGCTTTGGGAGCAGAGGATAACAGTTGGGGAAGGGTTACAGGACTGAGTGGCTAGTTACGTGTATTTTCTCATTTTTCCCCTGTAGATTTGAAAAGACCTTACTCACATCTTCCACATAACTTTTAATATATCTGATGACTGTTATCAAGTGCCCTGCTTTGCGAAGCCCCACCAGTTTCCTCAGACTTTTCTTCTTCAATCTGTTTATTCAGACTGAAAAACGACCTCAATTTCTGTAGCCTTCCCACATAATGATCACTTTTCCAGCCCATTTATCATTTTCATTGATCACCAAGGAGTCTCTTGGTTTCCAAACTTATTTAGAATCCGGACTTCCCCAGAAGTGGTCCATGCAAGTCCATCTGCATCAAGAGGCACTCTCCTGTCAGAGCCCAGGGCCTGGGTGGACTCCAAACCCCGCTTGAGATGTGGTGTTAGAGGTGAGAAGATTCCAGGGAGTGATATTTATTTTACACACATCTCCAAAAATAACTGCTAGTTTCTTGCTTGAGAAAGGATGTTCAATCAACACATAGTTACATTTACATGTCAAGTTTTCATCAGCCTTTTCACAATGGCCTTTCAAGGGAAAAGACTGATAGGAACTTTTGAACATTAGGACCTCATTTCTTTCTGAGGGTGTTCTGAGGATGGAGCTCAGGCAGACCCAGAACACTATGTTCCTGAATCATTACTTTATGGGACGATCCTGTGGGTTCAGTGATTGAAAATCCACCTTGCAATGCAGGAGACCTGGGTTCCATCCCTGGTCAGGAGCTAAGATTCCCACATGCTATGGGGCAACTAGAAAGCCCATGAGCCACAGCAAAGGCTCAGAGCAGCCCCCGCCCCCCAAAGATTTCCTTGGTGATGCAGTAGATAGGAGTCCCAATCTATCTACTGCCAATGCAGGAGGTGAGGGTTCGGTCCTTGGTCTGGGAAGATTCCATGTGCTGCGGAGTGGCTGGGTCATTGCACCGCAGCTGTTGACCTCGAGTTCTGGAGCCTGCAAGCTGCAACTACTGAGCCCAAAGTGCTGGAGCTATCAAAGCCTCAGTGCCTGGAGCCCGTGCCCCACAGCAGGGGAGGCCGCAAGGATGAGAGCCTCCTGCCCGGCAGTGAAGAGTGGCCCCCCTCTCGCCGCAACTAGAGAAAACCCGTGTGCAGCAGTGAAGACACGGTGCAGCCAGAAATAAAATTTAAGAAAAAAAAAGAAAAGGGAATTATCTCTTTCTGTCTTGGAGACCTGCCTCATGAAACCCTCCTTCCTGCATAGCAAGAGGAAATTCCGCTTATACTGACACCACTCACATTTGTGGGGTTTTTCATTTTCCTCTTTCCGAGGTAACTGTCTTTCTTCCAATCAACCCACTGGGTGTTGGCAACTCTTCTTTATTTTGGTTTCTCAGGTAAGTGCGGGTCCTGCTCTTACAGGGGGCCCCACGCCCACCCCATGAGCTCACAGGTCTCGGCCTCTCTCACTTCTCTCACCATTAGTGCTAAGCCCTGTGGAGTTTTTAAACCCTGTGTGTTGAGCAGTGAGACTCTGCAGGGCAGTTTGTTGTGAGAGTAATGCTGTTTCTGGTGAAAAGGCTCAGTATTTTGGCCTTGCTATTCATACCTGCTTGAGGCCAAGATAAAATGAAAGTTCCTGTTTACCCTTTTATGAGAAACGCCCACAAACGCCTCAAACCTCTTCCTCAAAGGCCCCGCTCTGGTTCCCTCTGGTGTTCATTTTCGAGAGGGAGTCCCTGACCTTTATGGAACTGGCTTCGGTGAAGAGCTTCTACATTTTGAACATGAGTTAGGAGTTTTGTTTTCCAAGAGCTCTGGCTGACTGAGATCTCTGAATCCCTCTTTAGAATTCAGCCCAGTCAGGTCCCAGGGCTGCTCAGTCTTAGTCGAGCTCAGTCAAAATGTCCAGCCTTTACTCAAGTCAGAGCTTTGACCCTCCTCCCTGTGGAAGCTGGGTATTCAAACAAAGCCTTTCTGAGGAAGTGACATAAGAGCTGAAGGGCCAGGTCACTTGAATCATAGCCAGAGGAATGACGAAGGGTTAGCCAGACATATTCTTGCTTACATAAAATCCAATCAAGGCCTTGATTGTCTTCATAAATCCAACTTCGACCTTGGTCTACAGTTCAGTTCAGTTCAGTCGCTCAGTCGTGTCCGACTCTTTGTGACCCCATGAATCGCAGCACGCCAGGCCTCCCTGTCCATCACCATCTCCTGGAGTTTACTCAAAAAAAAACCATAGCTTTGACTTGACAGACCTTTGTTGGCAAAGTAATGTCTCTGCTTTTTAATATGCTATCTAGGTTGGTCATAACTTTCCTTCCAAGGAGCAAGCTGTCTTTTAATTTCATGGCTGCAGTCATCATCTGTAGTAATTTTGGAGCCCAAGAATATAAAGTCTGTCACTGTTTCCACTGTTTCCCCAGCTATTTCCCATGAGGTGATGGGACTGGATGCCATGATCTTCATTTTCTGAATGTTGACTTTTAAGCCAACTTCTTCACTCTGCTCTTTCACTTTCATCAAGAGGCTCTAGCTCTTCTTCACTTTCTGCCATAAGGGTGGTGTCATCTGCATATCTGAGGTTATTGATATCTCTCCCGGCAATCTTGATTCCAACTTGCACTTCTTCCAGCCCAGTGTTTCTCATGATGTACTCTGCATATAAGTTAAATAAGCAGGGTGACAATATACAGCCTTGATGTACTCCTTTCCCTATTTGGGAGCAGTCTGTTGTTCCATGTCCAGTTCTAACTGTTGCTTCTTGACCTGCATACAGATTTCTCAAGAGGCAGATCAGGTGGTCTGGTATTCCTATCTCTTTCAGAATTTCCCACAGTTTGTGGTGATCCACACAGTCAAAGGCTTTCGCATAGTCAATAAAGCAAAAGTAGATGTTTTCCTGGAACTCTCTTGCTTTTTTGATAACCCAACGGATGTTGGCAATTTGGTCTCTGGTTCCTCTGCCTTTTCTAAATCCAGCTTGAACATGTGGAAGTTCACAGTTCACGTACTGTTGAAGCCTGGCGTGGAGAATTTTAAGCATAATTTAGCTGGTGTGTGAAATGAGTGCAATTGTGCAGTAGTTTGAACATTATCTGGCACTGCCTTTCTTTGGGATTAGAATGAGAACTGACCTTTTCCAGTCCTGTGGCCACTGCTGAGTTTCCAAATTTGCTGGCATCTTGAGTGCAGCACTTTCACAGCATCATCTTTTAGGATTTGAAATAGCTCAACTGCAATTTCATCACCTCTTCTAGCATTGTTCGTAGTGATGCTTCCTAAGGCCCACTTGCCTTTGCATTCCAGGATGTCTGGCTCTAGGTGAGTGATCATACTATCATGATTATCTGGGTCGTGAAGATCTTTTCTGTATAGTTCTGTGTATTCTTGCCACCTCTTCTTAATATCTTTTGCTTCTGTTATGTCCATACCATTTCTGTCCTTTATTGTGCCCATCTTTGCATGAAATATTCCCTTGGTAGCTCTAATTTTCTTGAAGAGATCTCTAGTCTTTCCCATTCTGTTGTTTTCCTCAATTTTTTGCATTGATCATTGAGGAAGGCTTTCTTTATCTCCTTGCTATTCTTTGGAACTTTGCATTCAAATGGGTATATCTTTCTTTTCTCCTTTGCTTTTTGCTTCTCTTCTTTTCACAGCTATTTGTAAGACCTCCTCAGACAGCCATTTTGCCTTTTTGCATTTCTTTTTCTTGGGGATGGTCTTGATCCCTGCCTCCTGTACAATGTCACGAACCTCTGTCCACAGTTCTTCAGGCACTCTGTCTATCAGATCTAATCCCTTGAATCTATTTGTCACTTTCACTGTATAGTCATAAGGGATTTGATTTAGGTCATACCTGAATGATCTAGTGGTTTTCCCTACTTTCTTCAATTTAAGTCTGAATTTGGCAATAAGGAGTTCATGATCTGAGCCAGTCAGCTCCCAGTCTTGTTTTTTTCCGGCTGTATAGAGCTTCTCTACCTTTGGCTGCAAAGAATATAATCAATCTGATTTCAGTATTGACCATCTGGTGATGTCCATGTGTACAGTCTTCTCTTTGGTCGTTGGAAGAGGATGTTTGCTATGACCAGAGCGTTCTCTTGGTAAAACTCTGTTGGGCTTTGACGTGCTTCATTCTGTATGCCAAGGCCACATTTGCTTGTTACTCCAGGTGTTTCTGGGTTTCCTACCTTTGCATTCCAGTCCCCTATAATGAAAAGGACATCGTGCGCTTCCTTGGTGTCTCAGACGGTAAAGAATCTGCTTAGTTAACCTTCGCTAATTCTTCAGATCTTAGATTAGATATTTCTTCTTTCGGGAAGCCTTCCCTGACGACCCAGCTGAAGCTATGTTCTACAGCCCTGTACTTGTTAGTCCTTGTGATTGCGGTATCCCCACTGGACTGTGAGTTCCTTAAAGGCAGGGGTCATACTTGCCTTATTCACTCCTTGATCTCTGACACTGAGCACAATGCCTGGCACATAGTAAAGGCTCAGTAAGTATGGGAACAATGATGACTTGAAAGCCATTGTGAGACCCTGAAAGCAGCTGCAGAGTCTGGAGTCTTTTCAGACCCGTTTCCCTGTAGTGCAGCAGCATGAGAGGCGCTGATGCTGACGCAGCTGGGACCTGGAAACCTCAGCACTGAGGAAACCAAAGTCTGTTCCTCTCTGGCAGCAGAAGGAGCTGCGAAAATGTACTGATGCGGGGGAAGAGAGTCTCTCTGCAACCACGAATCGAGGCTGGCAAGCTTGAGGCCTCTATCTGGATGCCACAGGTCTGCTCTGCCCAGGGCCAGCTGGAGTGCTTTGCCTGGCAGCCCGCTGCAGGGGACTCTGGTGCCACATTTCACAAGCCGCCTGGATCCAATCAGCAGATCTGTCTCAACACATCTGTTGATATTCTTCCTCTGAAATATCAGCCCTCATTCAATACTGATGATTTGTCCTTTCAAAGTCAGGGCAAGGGCAAAGGAGGCCAAAGGATTTGAGAGAGAAGGGTGGAGAGGGCTTAGCTGGGAGGGAGACTGATTTGCTTGGTCTCCATTGCCTTGGGGCTTTTCTGCATAACCAGAGATGCTGGGAAACCAACCACTCCAGCCTGACTAAGTGCTAGAAAAAATAGCAGAGGACAAACTCCTCTCTGGTGTGTCCTCAGAGTTGTCACTGATAGCATCTCCGCTGTCTGACTCAAGACAGGGCCGGATCTGGCCTGCCAGAGGATTGGGGGAACATCCTCACCGATGTGGGGAGAAGGCTTGCAGCCTGGCAGAGGGGCCAGCATCCTACTCTCTGCTCAGTAAGGCAGGTTCAGACTGTGGATGCTGAAGCTAGACTATCTGGGTGTGAAGCCAAGCTCTGCCATTCCTTCCTGGCTATGTGATCTCAGGGCTTGCCTTGTGGCTCGGTGGTAAAGAATCTACCAGCCAACGTAGGAGACACAAGAGACACGGGTCTGATCCCTGGGTCAAGACGATTCCCTGAGCAGGAAATGGGAGCCCACTCTAGTATTCCTGCCTGGGAAATCCCGTGGACAGAGGCGTCACCAAGAGTTGGACGCGACTGAGCACAAACATGTGATCTTAGGTACATTACTTAAAAGTTCAGTTTTTGTTTTGTACCTATTTCACATTTTATTTTCCCTCTTCCTAACATCCATTTTATTTTGTATTATGTATAAAAATATGGAATGCTTCAAGAATTTTCATGTCATCCTTGCACGGGCCCCATGATAATCTACTCTATATCTGAACAGAGCAGGACCGGATGGTCCTTGCACCCCACCATGTCCTCTGCCTGCCTTTTGCGGTGGAAAACTTTAGTCAAAGAGTAAGTTTAATCAGAGAAATGAGGACATGTGAAAAAGTGGAAGTGTTAGTCACTCAGTCACGTCTGATTCTTTGCAACCCTATGGACTGTAGCCCACAAGGCTCCTCTGTCCATGGGATTTCCCAGGCAAGAACACTGGAGTGGGTTGCCATTCCCTTCTTCAGGGCATCTTCTCAATGCAGAGGACATGTGAAAACAAAGGAAAACCGTCAGAGGAGATCAAATAATAATAATGTACTCATTAAGCATAGTCAAGGACCTTTAGTTCCTTCTCAAAGACTATAGATAACATTCTGGTCCATATCCTGTGAGCTGTCTTATAGATACTGAAACCCCAGGTGGAAGAAGTTAACCCCCTGATGACCAGAGTGTACCCACAACATAAACTGCCACAATTCCAAGAACTGGCCTCAAAGAAATGGGGACAAATGGACCCTGGAACTGAAGATTAACTGTACCTAAAACAATCAAGATAACGCTGTTCAGACCACCAACGACCAGTTTTAAGATGACTATCAGAGCCTACTGTGCTGCTTCTGTGTGTAGTCCCCCTACCTCACCCCACTTTCCAGCATCTGAAATAAAACGAGCTTTCCTTTCCACCAACCTGGCCTGTTTATTGGCTTTTGAGCAGTGAGCAACTGGACACCATACACCTTGCGGTTACATATCGCTCCAATTTTAGTATGTGTGCTGTCGAAGTGAGCACCTATTTCACAGTTTTAAAGTCTTTAGAATACTGCCTGACACCTAGTAAATATGGAAGCAGCATTTTCACTTGTAAAATTGGAGAACTAGACCCAATGAACTCTGAGAATCCTTTCGATATAAAATTTATAACCGCTAACGTTGTAAATCAACTACACTCAAAAAAAAAAAAAACAAAAAAAGAAACCTCACAACCTGCTTGAGTTCAAGTCCTAACTCCACTATGTGGGATTTCTCAAGATCAGGGACTGGCTATCCCTGGGTCAACTTTGTCCGCTCCAAAGGGCCTGGGACAATGCCTGACACATAGTAGGTACTCAGGACATTTTGAGTGTGTGCATGAATTGTCTGGTGGGGATCCTATAAAAAGGAGTAAAGACTTGTTATGGGGACTTCCCTGGTGGTTCAGTGGTTAGGACTCTGTGCTGCCAATGCAGGGGAGTGGTTTTGACTCCTAGTTGGGGAACTAAGATCCCACATACTGCTCTATGTGGCCAAAAGATAAAAAATAAAATAAAGATGAAAAGAAGACTTGTTAGGAAGCATAAGTGCTGCTCTAATAGCTAGACTAACTGCCCAGGAAGGGCCCTCCATGAAGGGGATGAGACCTCCTGTCCTAACAGCTGGATTTGTGGTCTTGAGGAGCTCTGAAGCCGTGAAGAAAAGAGAACCAGAATTCGGGGGACCCAGAGAAAAAAAAATTTGTGAGGAAACTCACAGTACTCTGTGGTCTGGGCCTTGGAACAGGGAAACTGGCTCCAGCTGACCTGGAGCCCAGCTGTCCAGCAAAATGGTATAACTAGCGGCCCTGTTCTCCTCTATCGTGTGCCTTGGGGCAGAGGACATGCTATGTCCGACAGCTAATTTTAATAAACTAGTCAACGAACGGAGAAGGCAATGGCACCCCACTCCAGTACTCTTGCCTGAAAAATCCCATGGACGGAGAAGGCTGGTAGGCTGCAGTCCATGGGGTCGCGAAGAGTCGGACACGACTGAGCGACTTCACTTTCACTTTTCACTTTCATGCATTGGAGAAGGAAATGGCAACCCACTCCAGTGTTCTTGCCTGGAGAATCCCAGGGACGGGGGAGCCTGGTGGGCTGCCGTCTATGGGGCTGCACAGAGTCGGACACGACTGAAGCGACTTAGCAGCAGCAACAGTCAACGAATGTTAAAGCATTTCTCACAATATGGAGAGAAGGGAAGGCTGTGTGCATGCTCAGTCGCTTCAGGCTATGCCTGACTCTTTGCAGCCCTATGAACTGTAGCCCACCAGGCTCCTCTGTCCGTGGGATTCTCCAGGCAGGAGTGCTAGAGTGGGTTGCTGTGGGATCGAGCCCACATCTCTTGCATCTTCTGCATCACAGGTGGATTCTTTACCCTCTGAGTCACCTGGGAAGCCCAGAGATGGCTAGTTGTTGTTCAGTTGCTCAGTTGTATCTGACTCTTGGTGACTCCATGGACTGTGGCATGCCGAGCTTCCCTGTCCTTTCCCAGGGATGGCTAGATGCATCTCTCAATATATTCTCTCTTCCTTCCTAAGGAAGTCAAATTATGTAACCTCTTCACAGAAATGTTTAGTTATGGAAGTGCTTTGAACATACCTTCCCATTCTGAGAACACCCCTGCAGGGCAGAACCCTTCCTTCTGCCAGTATTGGAGATTTGATTCAGAGTGGTTGCTAAGACTGCCTAACTAGTTGATCTCAGATTTGCAGACTGTGAGTCTTGTTGTTTTTCTCTCTCCTTTGCCTCCCAGTGTGCACAAATCTCCAGACTAACATGAGAGCTTTGGGATGATTGAATAAGGAAGAAATCTGGAGAACGTATATGTGGGGCGCGTGTGATTATGGCTCCAACGTTCAGGCTGGCACCACTGCTACTGTTTACTGGAGACAGAACACAAGGGCCCAGCGCTGGCTGGCACAGCTGTGAACACTGGAAGGTGTTCAGGTCACCCATGGGTGAGGCACTTAAGAGGGTGCTGGCTACGGAGACAAGGTAGATGTTAAGATCACAGTAGGCAATTTCTTCTATAGGAGGGAAAGCACTAGTTCTTCAGTTTGTTGCAAGATCTTGATATTTAATGCCTTCATAAAGAAAAACGTAACTATATCACAAATTTGTTTCACGAATGTATTTCCCAAATGTTTCTCAATCTAGTTTCTTTTGTAATGCTGTGTATTTTATTTTATGCATTTAAAAACCTTAAAGTGATCTATACTTTTACCAGGCTATCACATGACGCAAAATAGTTTAAGAATTCTTGAGCTGGAGGGAGATACATGTGAAACTAACCAAGTTTAAGCTTCAAGGTCTCTCACTTTACCATGCTTTTCTGGACTCTGTTCCTAAACTTCTATTTGTCACTTTTTATTATTTTTTTAAACGACTCCAACATTTGTACATGTTTCACACTCCACAGTACAAAACTTTTATCCACGAAGCATTTAGCTTAGTAGTGGGCACATAGTAGGCATTCAATAGCAATTTTTGCTTAATAGGTTCTGGGAAATTTATTATTCTTTTGGTATTAAATCCACTGTGGTTTATTATACTTACTGATGTTCACATTTTGATCCTTTTTTTTTTTGGCCAGTAAGAACCTCTTCAATTTGGCTTGTTGTTTAGGCACTAAGTCATGTCCAAATCTTATATGATGCCATGTACTAGAGACCATTAGACTCCTCTGTCCATGGGATTCTCCAGGCAAGATTACTGGAGTGGGTTGCCATTTCCTTCTCCAGGGGATCTTCCTGACCCAGGAATTAAGCTTGCATGTCCTGCATTGCAGGCAGTTTCCTGACCACTCAGCCATCAGGAGGCCCCTCAATATGGTAACTGGGTCCTTTTATAAAATTGTATTTTATGGAAATAGAAAATGCACATAGAAAATGTACCTATCATTCAAAGTATAACTCACTGAATTTTCACAAATTTGGTTCTGGGAAATTTATATCATCCTCAAAGTGTATCTTGAAATCTTGCAGACCACAGCTTGATCTCCTCCACTCTCTGTGAGGGTTAGGGTGTGGGTGGTTGGGGTAAGGACTGACTACAAAAGTGAGCTTGGAGGGCTGCAGGATGAGAAAAAAAATTCAAGAAGGAGAGATGGCCCTGGAGGAGAATCTGTGCAATTGCTTCTCATTTGGGGCCTCTAGCAGTGCAGACATAGGTGTCTCTAGAGTGTATCCTCTTAAGTTTTGAAAGAAGATTTGAGAATTTGGTTTGAGGATATGAAGCCCAGCATGAGCAGAGAGATCTTTTACATTTCTTCACAAAGTCTTCACCAGGCAACTCCATACCCTGTGCCAAGCATTGTCCCAGGTGCTTAGGGGCTACAAAGTTGATGCAGGTATAGTCCCTGATCTTGAGGAACTCCCAGTTGCTGGGTGCTATAATCAGGATTTGAACCCAGGCCTTCTGACTCCCTGTTCTGTGTTCTAAATTAACACTATGTTGTCCAGTTAGAAAATACATGAGTCAGCTTGGAGCAATCAAGAAAGGCTTCTAAGAAGAGGTGTTATTTTTGAGCTGAGTTGAATTCAGTAAGTGAACAAAGAAGGAAGCCTGTTCTAGGGAAACTAAACAATATGTTCAAAGGCGAAAAGGTGTAAGGAAAGAAAGGCATATTCAAGCAACTGCAAATTACGGGGAATGGCAAAAAGTAACAATAATAATGATGAAAGGAGTGTAGAACATACATAGGAAGTGGGAGGAGATGAAGCTGGAGAATAAAGTGGGGCCCAAACCATAAAGAATTTTAGACTCCAAGCTACTTAGCAATGTGCCTCAATGGCATTGAGCAGTGGTTGATGTTTCAGGCAGGATGGTGGCTTCATTAGCACTGTGATGTGGGTTACTGGGGGATCTTCCAGGACAATGTTTCCCAAGCCCAGTCGTTTACCTACTAATGTAACCATTTTTTCTTCTTTGAACCCACTTTTTCTCTAGCCTTCCTCTCCATGGTAAATGGTACCCACAGATTTCTTTGTCTTGGGTCAAATATCTGTTAGTCGTCCTTGATTCCTCCTTTCCTGCACCATCCCCGTCCAACCCATCAACAGTTCTTTCTGTTCTGCCTCTAAGACGCATCCCAAGTCTATTCATTGTTCCCCACAGCCGTCAGCTCTGGCCTGGATGACCCTATCTGCTTCGTCATGAGGTTCCTGCCTTCCTGCAATCTAGTCTCTGTGTGGCAGCTAGAGGGAGGGATCTTTGGAAAAAATCAGTTGTCAAACCCCTCCTTCAGTTCAGTTCAGTTGCTCAGTTCAGTTCAGTTTAGTCGCTCGGTCATGTCCGACTCTTTGCGACCCCGTGAATCGCAGCACGCCAGGCCTCCCTGTCCATCACCATCTCCTGGAGTTTACTCAAACTCATGTCCCTCGAGTCGGTGATGCCATCCAGCCATCTCATCCTCTGCCATCCCCTTCTCCTCCTGCCCCCAATCCCTCCCAGCATCAGGGTCTTTTCCAATGAGTCAACTCTTCGCATGAGGTGCCAAAGTACTGGAGTTTCAGCTTCAGCATCAGTCCTTCCAATGAACACCCAGGACTGATCTCCTTTAGGATGGACTGGCTGGATCTCCTTGCAGTCCAAGGGACTCTCAAGAGTCTTCTCCAACACCACAGTTCAAAAGCATCAATTCTTCGGTGCTCAGCTTTCTTCACAGTCCAACTCTCACATCCATACGTGACCATTGGGAAAAACCATAGCTTTGATTAGATGGACTTTGTTGGCAAAGTAATGTCTCTGCTTTTTAATATGCTACCTGGGTTGGTCATAACTTTCCTTCCAAGGAGTAAGTGTCTTTTAATTTCATGGCCGCCCAAGCCTGTGCCCCAACCAGTAATGTTGAAGAAGCTGAAGTTCAAGACCTTTTAGAACTAACACCCAAAAAAGATGTCCTTTTCATTATAGGGGACTGGAATGAAAAAGTAGGAAGTCAAGAGCTACCTGGAATAACAGGCAAATTTGGCCTTGGAGTACAGAATGAAGCAGGTCAAAGGCTAACAGAGTTTTGCCAAGAGAATGCACTGGTCATAGCAAACACCCTCTTCCAACAACACAAGAGAAGACTACACATGGACATCACCAGATGGTCAACACTGAAATCAGATTGATTATATTCTTTGCAGCCAAAGATGGAGAAGCTCTATAGAGTTAGCCAAAACAAGACCGGGAGCTGACTGTGGCTCAGATCATGAACTCTTTATTGCCAAATTCAGACTTAAACTGAAGAAAGTAGGGAAAACCACTAGACCTTTCAGGTATGACCTAAATCAAATCCCTTATGACTGTACAGTGAAAGTGACAAATAGATTTAAGAGACTAAATCTGATAGACAGAGTGCCTGATGAACTATGGACAGAGGTTCGTGACATTGTACAGGAGACAGGGATCAAGGCCATCCCCATGGAAAAGAAGTGCAAAGAGGCAAAATGGTTGTCTGAGAAGGACTTACAAATAGCTGTGAAAAGAAGAGAAGCAAAAAGCAAAGGAGAAAAGGAAAGATATTGCCATTTGAATGCAGAGTTCCAAAGAATAGCCAGGAGAGATAAGAAAGCCTTCCTCAGTGATCAATGCAAAGAAATAGAGGAAAACAACAGAGTGGGATAGACTAGAGATCTCTTCAAGAAAATTAGAGATACCAAGGGAATATTTCATGCAAAGATGGGCACAATAAAGGACAGGAATGGTATGGACCTAACAGAAGCAGAAGATATTAAGAAGAGGTGGCAAGAAAACACAGAAGAACTGTACAAAAAAAGATCTTCACGATCCAGATAATCACGATGGTGATTACCTAGAGCCAGACATCCTGGAATGTGAAGTCAAGTGGGCCTGAGGAAGCATCACTATGAACAAAGCTAGTGGAGGTGATGGAATTCCAGTTGAGCTATTTCAAATCCTGAAAGATGATGCTGTAAAAGTGCTGCACTCAATATGCCAGCAAATTTGGAAAACTCAGCAGTGGCCGCAGGACTGGAAAAGGTCAGTTTTCATTCAGTTGCTCAGTCATGTCTGACTCTTTGCGACCCCATGGACTGCAGCACGCCAGGCTTCCCTGTCTATCACCAACTCCTGGAGCTTATTCAAACTCATGTCCATAGCATCGGTGATGCCATCCAACCATCTCATTCTTTGTCATCCCTTCTCCTCCCGCCTTCAATCTTTCCCAGCATCAGGGTCTTTTCCAATGAGTCAGTTCTTTGCATCAGGTGGCCAAAGTATTAGAGTTTCGGCTTCAACATCAGTCTTTCCAATGAATATTCAGGACTGATCTCCTTTAAGATGAACTGGTTGGATCTCCTTGCAGTCCAAGGGACTCTCAAGAGTCTTCTCCAACAGGACAGTTGAAAAGCATTAATTCTTCAGTGCTCAGCTTTCTTTATAGGCCAACTCTAACGTCCATATACAACTACTGGAAAAACCAAAGCTTTGACTAGACAGACCTTTGTTGGCAAACTAATGTCTCTGCTTTTTAATATGCTGTCTAGGTTGGTCACAGCTTTTCTTCCAAGGAGCAAGCGTCTTTTAATTTCATGGCTGCAGTAACCATCTGCAGTGATTTTGAAGCACAAGAAAATAAAGTCTGTGACTGTTTCCATTGTTTCCCCATCTATTTGCCGTGAAGTGATGAGACCAGATCTTCGTTTTCTGAGTGTTGAGTTTTAAGCCAACTTTTTCACTCCCTTCTTTCACTTTTACCAAGAGGCCCTTTAGTTCTTCTTCACTTTCTGCCATAAGGGTGGTGTCATCTGCATATCTGAGGTTATTGATAATCCTCCCAACAATCTTGATTCCAGCTTGTGCTTCCTCCAGTTCTGCATGATGTACTGTCTTGCTGGAGAATCCCAGGGATGGCGGAGCCTGGTGGGCTACCATCTATGGGGTCACACAGAGTCGGACATGACTGAAGTGGCTTTAGCAGCAGCAGCAGCAGCAACTCTGAATGTAAGTTAAATAAGTATACAGCCTTGATGTACTCCTTTCCCTATTTGGAACCAGTCTGTTGTTCCATGTCCAGTTCTAACTGTTGCTTCTTGACCTGCATACAGATTTTTCAGGAGGCAGATCAGGTGGTCTGGTATTCCCATCTCTTTCAGAATTTCCCACAGTTTATTGTGATCCACACAGTCAAAGGCTTTAGCATAGTCAATAAAGCAAAAGTAGATGTTTTTCTGGAACTCTCTTATTTTTTTGATGATCCAATGGATGTTGGCAATTTGATCTCTGGTTCCTCTGCCTTTTCTAAATCCAGCTTGAACATGTGGAAGTTCACAGTTCATGTACTGTTGAAGCCTGGCTTGGAGAATTTTAAGCATTACTTTGCTAGCGTATGAAATGAGTGCAATTGTGCAGTAGTTTGAACATTCTTTGGCATTGCCTTTCTTTGGGATTGGAATGAACACTTTTCCAGTCCTGTGGCCACTGCTGAGTTTTCCAAATATGCTGGCATATTGAGTGCAGCACTTTCACAGCATCATCTCTTAGGATTTGAAATAGCTCATTCAAATTGGAATTTCATCACTTCCTTTTGCTTTGTTTGTAGTGATGCTTCCTAAAGCCCTCTTGACTTTGCATTTCAGGATGTCTGGCTCTAGGTGAGTGATCACACCATCGTGGTTATCTCAGTCATGAAGATCTTTTTTGTATGGTTCTTCTGTGTATTCTTGCCACCTCTTCTTAATATCTTCTGCCTCTGTTAGGTCCATACTATTTCTGTCTTTATTGTGTCCATCTTTGCATGAAATGTTCCCTTTGTATCTCTAATTTTCTTGAAGCAATCTCTAGTCTTTCCCATTCCATTGCTTTCCCCTATTTCTTTGCATTGATCATTGAGCAAGGCTTTCTTATCTCTCCTTGCTGTTCCTTGAAACCCTGCGTTCAAATAGGTATATTTTTCCTTTTCTCCTTTGCTTTTAGTTTCTCTTCTTTTCTCAGCTATTTGTAAGGCCTCCTCAGACAACAATTTTGCCTTTTTGCATTTCTTTTTCTTAGGGATGGTCTTGATTACTGCCTCCTGTACAATGTCACGAACCTCCTTCCATAGTTCTTCAGTCACTCTGTGAGATCTGATTCCTTGAATCTATTTGTCACTTCCACTGTATAGTCGTAAGGGATTTGATTTAGGTCATACCTGAATGGTCTAGTGATTCCCCCTACTTTCTTCAATTTAAGTCTGAATTTGGCAATAAGGAGTTCATGATCTGAGCCACAGTCAGCTCCCGGTCTTGTTTTGGCTAACTCTATAGAGCTTCTCCATCTTTGGCTGCAAAGAATATAATCAATCTGATTTCAGTGTTGACCATCTGGTGATGTCCATGTGTAGAGTCTTCTCTTGTGTTGCTGGAACAAGATGTTTGCTATGACCAGTACGTTCTCTTGGCAAAACTCTGTTAGCCTTTGACCTGCTTCATTCTGTACTCCAAGGCCAAATTTGCCTGTTATTCCAGGTAGCTCTTGACTTCCTACTTTTGCATTCTAGTCTCCTATAATGAAGAAGACATATTTATTTGGGTGTTAATTCTAGAAGGTCTTGTAAGTCCTGATAGAACCGTTTAACTTCGGATTCTTCAGCATTACTGGTAGGGGCATAGACTTGGATTACTGTGATATTGAATGATTTGCCTTGGAAATGAACGGAGATCACTCTGTTGTTTTTGAGATTGCATCCAAGTACTGCATTTCAAACTCTTGTTGACCATGAGGGCTACTCCATTTCTTCTAAGGTATTCTTGCCCACAGTAGTAGATAAAATGGTCATCTGAGTTAAATTCACCCATTCCAGTCCATTTTAGTTCACTGATTCCTAAAATGCTGATGTTTACTCTTGTCAGCACCTGTTTGACTACTTCCAATTTGCCTTGATTCATGGACCTAACATTTCAGGTTCCTATGCAATATTGCTCTTTACAAAATCAGACTTTACTTCCATTACCAGTCATATCCACAGGTGGGTGTTGTTTTTGCTTTGGCTCCACCTCTTCATTCTTTCTGGAGTTATTTCTCCATTCTTCCCAGGTAGCATATTGGGCACCTACCAACCTGGGGAGTTCATATTTCAGTGTCCTATCTTTTTATCCTTTTCATACTGTTCATGGGATTCTCAAGGGAAGAATACTGAAGTGGTTTGCCATTCCCTTCTCAAGTGGACCACTTTTTGTCAGAACTCTCTGCCATGACCCGACCATCTTGGGTGGTCCTACACAGCATGGCTCATAGTTTCATTGAGCTAGACAAGGCTGTGGTCCATGTGATCAGGTTGGTTAGTTTACGGTGACTGTGGTTTTCATTCTGTCTGCCCTCTGATGGATAAGGACAGACCCTCCTTACATCCCTTAAAAAACAGCTTCTCGTTGCCCTTGGAGCAAGATCCAAATTCCTCATGGTGGCCATCAGAGTCCCAGCCCATCTCCAGGAATCTCAGACTTAGCTTACTCACCGTCTTGTCTGCAGGCCTTGGCCAGCTGGTCCTCTGATGGTTTCTAGGACTTGCCAGATTCTTCCTGACTAATTATTTTGACTTCTATTTCCTCTTGCTAGAACACGCTTCCCTGAGTGGTTCTGGTCACCTACTTCTCGTCCACTTTCCAGCCTAAATATAATTTTTAGAGGGGCCTCCACATACCTCTTAAAGTTATTCTTTATCACAGCATATGGTGACTTTCTGTCATAGTTCATTAAAAATAAAAATAATAGAGACTTCCCTGGTGGTCCAGTGGTTAAGAATCTGTCTTTCAATGCAGGGGACACAGGTTCCATACCTGGTCAGGGAACTAAGTATGATCCTACATGTCACGGGGCAGCTAAGCCCAGGTACCCCAGCTGAGGCTGAGCCTGCAACTACTGAACTCATGCTCTGCAACCAGAGAGCCTCACACTGCAGGGGAGATCCTGTGTGATGCAATGGAGATCGCATGTGCTGCAACTAAGACCCAACATAGTCAAATAATTAATTAATGAAAAAAAATTAAAAACATATAATCTTTCCCATCTAAATTTGGTTTATTATGTTTACTTATTTGAGGTCTGTCCTGTCCTGAGAGAATGCCTGTCCTTCACCATGGTGCCCCTCGGCCCCCCACAGGGGCTGGAGACTGGAGAACTCAATAAGCATTCGTCGAGAAAGTGACCGAATGAATAAATCAGTATAATTTACTCTTTCAGAGCAAGACTTCTTTCTTGTCTCTCTCCCTCCTTCTAATAAGGGAGGTGATGCTAAGTGGAAAAACAAAAAACACCAGCTTTACAAACACCCCCTAGTCTCCTCTTTTTCTTTGGCCAAATTCACTTACTGGTTATGAAGATGAATTTCTGATGCTATTTTTTTCCCTAAGGCACTCTTCGATGTGCTGACTGCTGAGACCTTAAGGTGACAGCTTTTCATCAAGTCTAGGAGGTGTCGCCTGCCCCTGACAGTCAGAAAACAACACAAAGTCAGAGCAAGAGAGCAGAAACGAAGTCAGCCCATCACTCTGTGCAAACCCCGGAGTAGAAGGGATAGGAGAGCCCGGCTCGGCCTCAGCCCTTTCGTTGTATAAATGAGCAAACTGAAGCCTCAAGAAGCAAAGGAAACAAAATCTTGTCCATTTTGTCCTGACTGTCCCCCCATCGCCACCTCTGCCTGCCCCTAGTAAGAGCCTGGATCTGCATGAGGTCATCATCCTGTGGTCTGTTCCTCGCAGAGGCTGTTCTGATAGGGACGCGGAGGGCTGTGTTGTCAACAGCCTGCTTGTTCTCAAGCAGTTAAGGATGCCTGACATCTTGGAGAGTCCTCCACAAATTTGGTTCCATTTCCATGAATTTAATGAGACTTTATTTTCATTCTCAACCCAAGTCATGCCCTAGGGGTTAATGAGGTTTCTAACTCTGTGACTTACAGTGTAGGTGTACAACTTTCTTCATGAATCTTTAATTTACTTCTTGCAAGATCTGAGGCAGAGACACTGTGGGCAACTTGACAGTCTCACATGACTCGAGTGCCTCATGGACCCACAGGTATGCTCTGCTGAACTCCCACAACTAATTTGAATTAGTTGTCAAGATTAAAAATTGGGTTATTTTATATAATAATCTGAGATTACGGCCTCTCCTGGAAAATACAAATACCCGGAAGTTCTGGGCCACGGTCCTTCCTGGTAGTAGTTGACTGGAACTGGGGAGAGGTCACCTCACACAGACCTGGGGACACTCCCTCGTTTAATGCAGTCACCCCCACTCCCAGTTGCCTTACATGCAGCTGGCTTCATTCATTTATTTTACCTGCTCAGCTGTTAATTTTTTTTTTTTTTTGAGTGTGCAACCCCTAGAATAGCTTTCCCACAGAATTCTGGACCCTGAGATCTACTATCGTGGTCATGATGGTGTAGACCTTCACACAGCATGTCCCAGCCTCTGTCTTCCCAGGGTGAAAACAGCTCCCAGGACAAGAGCTGGCGCTCTGCACTGGCGTGTGGTTATTAGGTGCTTTTGCTAGAAAAACTGTGAAATCTACAGCAAAAGTTAATCCAGAGGGGTTTGGGGGAAGGATGCAGGAGAAATTCAAGATAAGGTGTTAACTATTTTAAATTAGGAAAAGGACAGGTTCAGAGAGACTCCCCCTGCCTCCACCATACTCATTTCCTGAATATTTTTAAAGGTCTTACTATATTCCTGGTACAAAGAGCTAAAAATATAGGTCATTCCCATCCACTTTCTACCATTACTATCTGCTTATGGTCCTCCTACTCTTCTGAAGTAGCTCTCTCAAAGGGCATTCACAGTCTCTGCCACGGAATGAACTGTTCCCCCAGCCACCCACCCAAAGTCACATTTCGAAGACTTAACCTTCAGTGTGATGATATTGGAGATGGAGCCTTTGGGAGGTAATTATGTTTAGGTGGGGTCATGACTGTGGGCCGCCAGATTGGTGAGTTTGTAAGAAGAGATGCTTGAGAGCCCCGCTGCCCGCACCCCGCACAGCGCTGTGCTGTGTGAGAAGACGGTGAGAAGAGAGCTGACTGCAAACCAAGAAAGAGCTCTCGCCAGGACCGCACCAGGCTGGCGCCCTGACCTTGGACTTCCAGCCTTCAGAACTGAGAGAAAATACATTAGTGTTATTAAGCCATTCATCTATGATATTTTATTAATTTGGGTATTCAGCAGCCCAAGCTGACTGAGGAAGAGGGAAGTTCCATCCTTGATCTTATCCCTTTTGCTCTGATGCTTTTCTTCCTGGGAAATTTTATCTTTGTCTAATGGTTTCAAACTCTTTCCTAAGCTCTAAACCCATATCTCTATTCCTCTGTGTGTGTGTGTGTGTGTGTGTGTGTGTGTGTATGAAGTTGAGTTGTGTCGGACTGTTTGAGACCCTACGGACTATAGCCTGCAAGGCTCCTCTATCGTCCTCAGGCAAGAATACTGGAGTGGGTTGCCATGCCCTCCTCCAGGGGATACCCTGGATCCAGGGAATGAATCCATGTCTCTTATGTCTCCCGCATTGGCAAGCAGGTTCTTTACCGCTAGCGCCACCTGAGAAGCCCAACACCAACATCTCCACTCACAGACATATGAACCACAAAGACTGCACTTCTGCCCATGAATTGATCTCCCTCCTATGATTTTGGTTATTCTTGTCACCACTGAATCTATCTTTCAATCTAGAAACCTGAAGTCATACTTGATATATTCATTAGATGGTTGTTTTCTGAGCACGTACTATGTGTCAGGAATTGGTTTACATGCCAAGGATACAGTAATGTATAAACTGCCTCGTCCTCGTGGGGTTGCCATTTTGGAAGCTGCTCCTGCCGACAGGTCATGTTGGTCTCCATGTCCTTGGCACTTAAAAACTCTTCAATCTGACCCTCCCCATTGCCCTGTCCCTCACCCTTACTGCTTTCCTCATGCTCTCATCACCTCTTACCTGGATGCTTCATGGCTTCCTAACTGACCCCTGATACCAATCCGCTGCCACTAGCCACCAGGTTGACCTAGAAAAGATCAAAACGACTCTACCGCCAAAGACTCTATCTCCCTTTCCGCCAAGGAAAAGATCCCTTTTGTTTGGCTTAAGGCACATTTTCCTTTCTGATCTGGCTTTTTCTGACTTCTCTAGCATTTTTCCTATGAAGTATGCAATATATATGGACTAGTACTTATGGTGTAAATAATCAAGGTGAACTTTTTACCCTTCCCCAAACATGTCAGGTTCTTTCCTGATGTTTCATTATCTTTGTATTCACTGTTCCCTCCACCAGCAGGGTCCTTCCCCTACCTCTTCTTGGCCTGAAGTTTGAAGAGCCAGTTCTTTTTTAAAAATTATTTTGGCTGTGCTGGGTCTTCGTTGCAGCACGCAGACTTCTCTAGTTGAGGGTACGGGCTTAGTTGTGGCTTGGAGGATCTTAGTTCCCCAGCCAGGGATCGAACCTGTCCTGCCTACAATGGAAGCACCAGGGAAGTCCCTTGAAGAGCCACTTCTGAAGCTATGTTCTTTCTGAAACTTTCTTAATTTTTCAAGGTTGTTTTCAAGGCTAGTTGCTCCAATGCCTTTGCTCTTCCCTTCCAAACTCCCACAGAACTCTGTTGGTGTACCACTGAGATACTTATTGAATTCTACTCTTATTATCTGTCTACCTGCTTTGAGGACAGGATCTATGTCTATTTCTAAATCTCAACACCTGCATTTGCCACATCATTCCTAAAGATGCAATCTCCCATCTCAAAGAAACTTTCCCCTGATAGAGAAGCCAGACCTGGGTGCACACACCTGGGAGTCCATGGTCAATGCTGTATAATGTGAGATTTGTTCCTAAGTATCTCGAAGTGTTTGCTGATTTGTGAGGAGGAACTATTTTTCATTATACCTTTTAATTTGTTTCTTCTGGTGGGTCCCATAGGACTGTGCATTAGTTTCCCAAGGCTGCTGTAACCAATTTCTAAAAGCTGGACAGCTTAAGACAACAGGAATCTATTCTCATGGTTCTGGAGGCCAGAAGCACACAGTTGGTACCACTGGGTGGAGATGAAGCTGTGTGCGGGGCTGCTCTCCCTGCAGAGCAGCCTATGGAAGGATCAGTTCCTCAACTCTTCCAGTTTCTGGTGGTTGCTGGTGTTCCTTGATTTGTGGTTGCATCATTCTAATCTTCAGGGTCAGTCTTCACATCCTCCTCTGCTTTGACTTCATATTGCTTTCTCCTGTGTGTGTGTGTAACTTCCCTTCTGTGATCTAAGTGATTATATTCAAGATCTACCTGAATAGTTCAGGATCAAATCCCTACCCCAAGACCCTTAATTTAATCATATATGCAAAAATCCTTCTCCAAGTAAGACGTTTATTAAATTCCAGGGATTAGGACCTGATATCACTGGGGGCCATTACTAGGCCTACTAAAGAATGTTTCGATTTTGGTGTGTTAATCTTGGATTCAGAAACTTTTAGTGTTTGTCTGAAGAGTCACCTTTTCTTATACAGGCAATTAACCATTTCGTGTTTTCTTATTGATTAAAAGAATTTTTTTTCTCCTGGCTGTGCCGTGTGTCATGTGTATCAGAGCTCCCTGATCAGGGATTGAACCTGCACCCCCTTCATTGGAAGGTGAAGTCTTAACCTCTGGACAACCAGGAAAGTTCTTCAAAGAATTTTATTCTTCCTTTTCATTTTCTCTCCCACTTTCTGTGCACCTTCTTCTTTGCATTCTTCTTTTCTATTTTACTTTGGTCTTATTTTCTTATTTTTAAAGAATTCAAGTAATTTTCAAATAATTCTTTTCCTTTTGTGTTTGTAACAGCTTTATTGAGACATAATTCACATACAGTTTACCATTTCAGTTGTAAAAGTCAACTGAAACTATCATCTCAGGTGGTTCAGTGGTAAAGAATCTGCATGCTAATGCAGGAGACACAGGAGATTGATCCCTGGGTTGAGATCCTCTGGAGAAGGAAATGGCAACCCACTCCAGTACTCTTGCCTGGAGAATCTCGTGGACAGAGGAGCCTGGTGGCCACAGTCCACGGGGCCACAAAAAGTCAGACATGACTGAGCATGCAATGCATGCAGCTACTATCACAATCCATTTTAGAACATTTTTCATCACTCCAGAAAAAATACTACTTATCCTTGAGCCATCAGTCCTCAGTCTATACCTCCCTGCAAGCCAAGTCAATGGTGCAACGTTACTTCAGCTTTTCTTCTTTGTTTCAACCTTCTCTCTCAAATTTCTGCTTCCTGGGATCTTGTTCCAAATAAACTACTTACATGCAAGCCTGTGTCTCAGGCTCTGTCTCAGGCAAACCTAGGAGAAGACAATTTTGTCTGACAAAATAAGTTGGTAGCCTTTAAAAAAAATTCTATGGTAGTTATTCTTTCTTTTTTATTTAAATTTTTAATTTTTGGCTGTAACATGTGGGATCTTAGTTTCCCAACCAGAGATAGAATCTGGGTCCCCTGCATTGGAAGTGCAGAGTCTTAACCACTAGACTGCCAGGGAAGTCCCTCTCACTTTTCTTGGTCACTGTAGTCAGGAGCTTTATTTATTCTCTTTGAAGGATTGGCTTTTAGTTTTACTGATCATCATTAATTTCTGCTTTTGTAATTGTTTCTTTTTTCCTGCTCTCTTTGAGTTTGCTGTGCTGTTCTGTACTTAGTCACTCAGCCATGTCCGACTCTTTGCCGCCTTATGGACTATAGCCCACCAGTCTCCTCTGTCCATGAGATTCTCCAGGCAAGAATACTGGAGCCAGTTGACATTTCCTTCTCCAGGGGATCTTCCTGACCCAGGAGCCAGGATCTCCTGCATTGTAGGTGGATTCTTTACCAGCTCACCTACCAGGAAAACCCCTTTCTTTGAGTTTACTTTGAGTCAAATGCTTCCTGAGTTAACTCATTTATTTTCTTAAAATGTTTTAATGTATAGATATCCCAAACACCCAGAAAGCCAAAAAGCACTCCCCATTAATATATAATAAACATCAACGTAACTAAAATCTGGGAACAATTCTGCACCTAATTCCAGTGTGTGGGAATCTAGGAGGAGGGTTTCCCACACCAGAACACAACTCTCCAACGCCAACTGAGTGTCCAGCAATTCAACACAATTCTTGTACTCTCTACTTAGAAAGTGCATCAGATTCTGCAGGTTAAGAAATTCAGTCTCATAAGAATGCCCTCTCCACCCCCATTGCTTCAGATGCTGCTTGTGCATCTGACTATAGGTGGGAGTTTCAACAACACCTTCCTTGGGTTTGATTAATTTCCTAGAGCAGCTCACAGAACTCAGACATTGTCCGACTCTTGTGATCCCATGGACTGTAGCCTGCCAGGCTCCTCTGTCCATGGGATTCTCCAGGCAAGAATACTGGAGTGGTTTGCCATTTCTTTCTCTAGGGGATCTTCCTGACCCAGGAATTGAACCCGTGCAATTGTCTCCTGCAGTGCAGGCAGATGATTTACCAACTGAGCTATGAGGGAAGCCCAAAGGCTGGCTTGTCTGGAGTGGGATTTGAACCCATGCCTCCAGAGGAGACTGTGATCAGAATACAGCGCCTTAGACAGCTTGGCCATCCATCCTTGAGTCTTTACAGGGGTTTCATTAAGTAGCTATGATTGATTAAACCATTGGCCATTGATAATTGATTCAAGTTTTAGGCACTGCCCCTTCCAGGAGGTCAAGGGGTGGGACTAAAATTTCCAATCCTTTAATCCCTTTGTTGTTACCTCTGGTGAGGAAATCTCCCATCCTCAGGTGACCCAGGAACTTTCCAAAAGTCACCTTATTAACATAATAAAAGACATCTTGATAGCTCTCAACACTTGTGAAACTCCGTGGGTTTTAGGGGCTGTGTGCTAGAAATGAGGAGGAAGACCAAATATATATTTCTTTTTATAAATCACAGTATCATACCTAGATTTTAAAAATCAGATTTTTTTAATCTTGTTGACTAAAGATTTCTTATTTATTAATAAAAGCATTTACGACTACACATTTCCATACAAATATGACATTCATTGCACCTTGATTTTTATTGTTTGGATTATCTTTTGTTTACCAATATTTTGAATTTTTCTTGCAATTTCTTCTTGTATTCATACATTATTAGAATGATGTCTTTAAAATCCCAAGTGTATTTTCTCCCTGTCTTTTCATATTGATCTCTATTTTATTGCTCTGTGGACAGAGGATATTAAATCTATTCTTTTAGATTAGTTGATACTTCTTTTATTGATTTGGAAAAGATGCTTATGACATATTGTTGAGAGAAAGCATCATGTTAAAACTGATTGTACTGGGGAGAAAAAGTGTGTACATGCTTGCAGGAAGAAAGGGAATTTAAGCCCAAATACTTATCTGCCAAATAGTTATAGCCAAAGTGAAAGGAGACTATGAAAGGTGTTTTTTTTTTCTTTTAATGATTCATTTCACTTCTTGAACCTTCAATAATTTCTGCAGTGAACATGTATTCTCTTAAAAAATTAAAAAACAGTTTAGAGCTTTTAAAAAATATCTTTCCTTGTGAAAATAATCTCTGCCATTCAAAAAACTTAAAAATAGAGAAACGTGTACTATAGAAAGTTCTTTCTCAATTTCTAGGCATACAGAGCACATGTTTATTAATGTTGAAAATGGTATTATATGTAAATATATGTATTATTTATGTATATACAGATATTCCTGCAACTTGCTTTCATCCCTTAAAATTACATTATGGAAACTTTTCTTCAATATAGCAGGCTGACCACATGGTTTACACACTTATCCTTCTTAAAGCTCATTGAAATGACAGCACAAAATTACCCCTAAAGAGACCAAATCATGAAAATAATTTTTGAAAAGGGTAATGAAAAATAAAACATAAAGAGTCTCAGGAAATGGTGGTACCCAGGAAGGTAGAGAGAGGTGGCAGGGGGACAAACATATTGTATTTGGGGGAGCAGATAACCTCCACTTCCTTCTTGGCCACAGTCAAGAGTTTATTCTTTAGAAAAATGGATCAGGGATGCTCCTAACTTGGGGATACCAAAAGTGTCTCCAGGATTAAAAAAGTGAAACGAAGAAACATTGTAGAACAATACACATGTACTAGTCCCTGGTATGAATTTCCTTAGTGGTTCAGCGGTAAAGAATCCACCTGTCAAAGCGAGAGACAGGGTTTCGACCCTCGGGTCGGAAAGATCCCCTGGAGAAAGAAATGGCAACCCACTCCAGTATTCTTGCCTGAGGACTCCCATGGACTGAGGCGCCTGGTGGGCCTCAGTCCATGGGGTTGCAAAAGAGTCAGACATGACTTAGGGACTAAAAAACAACATTAGGCCCAGTAAAGCTTATGGAACATTGATGGGAGTTTTTCCAGCTGGCTTTGAACCTTAGAGAAAGAAAGGTCTTGGAGCATTCTTGCCATAGGCTGCACCAGTGCACACCGCCACCAAACTGCTACTGAAAGTTAGTGTTAGTCACTCAGTTGTGTTCACCTCTTTGCGACCTGATGAACTATATAGCCTGCCAGGCTCCTCTGTCCATGGAATCCTCCCGGCAAGATTACTGGAGTGGGTTGCCATTCTCTTCTCCAGGGAATCTTCCTGACCCAGGGATTGAACACCGGTCTCCTGCATTGTTGGTAGATTCTTTACTGAGTTACCAGGGACGTCCTAGTCCTCAGTTCAGTTCAGTTCAGTTCAGTTCAGTTCAGTCGCTCAGTCATGTCCGACTCTTTGCGACCCCTTGAATCGCAGCACGCCAGGCCTCCCTGTCCATCACCAACTCCCGGAGTTTACTCAAACTCATGTCCATTGAGTCGGTGATGCTATCCAGCCACCCCATCCTCTGTCGTCCCCTTCTCCCCCTGCCCTCAATCCCTCCCAGCATCAGGGTCTTTTCCAGTGAGTCAATTCTTCGCATGAGGTGGCCAAAGTACTGGAGTTTCAGCTTCAGCATCAGTCCTTCTAATGAACACCCAGGACTCATCTCCTTTAGGATGGACTGGTTGGATCTCCTTGCAGTCCATGGGACTCTCAAGAGTCTTCTCCAACACCACAGTTCAAAAGCATCAATTTTTCGGTGCTCAGCTTTCTTCACAGTCCAACTGTCACATCCATACATGACCACTGGTAAAACCATAGCCTTGATTAGATGGACCTTTGTTGGCAAAGTAATGTCTCTGCTTTTTAATATTCTATGTAGATTGGTCATGACTTTCCTTCCAAGGAGTAAGTGTCTTTTAATTTCATGGCTGCAGTTACCATCTGCAGTGATTTTGGAGCCCCCAAAAATAAAGTCTGACACTGTTTCCCCTGTTTCTCCATGTATTTCCCATGAAGTGATGGGACCGGATGCCATGATCTTAGTTTTCTGAATGTTAAGCTTTAAGCCAACTTTTTCACTCTCCTCTTTCACTTTCATCAACAGGCTTTTTAGCTCCTCTTCACTCTCTGCCATAAGGGTGGTGTCATCTGCATATCTGAGGTTATTGATATTTCTCCCGGCAATCTTGATTCCAGCTTGTGCTTCTTCCAGCCCAGCGTTTCTCATGATGTACTCTGCATATAAGTTAAATAAGCAGGGTGACAATATACAGCCTTGATGTACTCCTTTTCCTATTTGGAAGTAGCCTGTTGTTCCATGTCCAGTTCTAACGGTTGCTTCCTGACCTGCATACAGGTTTCTGTTATCAATTATTCATTTTTCTCTTTGCCAGTGTGTTGGGAACAAATTTATCTAGTTCACATAATGTCTATTATTAGTGAGGCTGAGGGTCTTTCCATATTATACAGTCATTTGTATTTCTTTTATAAATTGCTTGTTCTCTTCTGTCATTTATAAATTGAATTGTTAGTCTGTTTCTAATGATAAGTATAATGTTTTAAGATGTGATTATGTCTTTTTTTATGTGTCATAAAAATATTTGGCATACTGTTTTAAACGACTCTTTTCTTTGTGTGTGTGTTCACAACTACGATTTATTATAATAAAAGGATGCAAAGCAAAATCAGCAAAGAGAAGAGGTACATGGGACAGAGACCAGAGGAAACCAGGTGTGGGCTTTCAAGACTTTATTTCCATTGGAGTCACTGAACGCATTGAATTTCTCCAGCCACAAACTGGGACAACAGGTATGAAATGTTGTCTACCAGGGGAGCTCATTAAGACTCAGTCATCAGGGTTTTTACTGGGAGTTGGTCGTGTAGGCACACGCTGCCAGAATTCCAGACTCTTAGAAGGAAGACAAGTATTCAGGGTAAGCCTCACCGTTGGCACAATGAAGCACTCTCGTTGAAAGAACTATTTTCTAGTTCTTTTAGTGCTATTAGTGATGCTGAGTGTGTTCTGGGACAGTCACTAATCTACTAAGTCTACAAATTTACACCAGAATGAAAGAGTGTAGCAAGCTCTTTCCAAGTGCTTATTCTCCTAGCAGTGTGTCCCCACACTGGCTTAGCATGGATTGGTAAAATATGAAAATTCTCCTCCTCAGACTGTTAAATCTTTGAAAGCATAGACTATATTCTTCTTAACATTTTTAGTAAAAAGAGCAAAGCATTTGAATCATAATTTTTCCTTTATTTTGTCATTGAAAACACAAGTTGCCTCGAACACACTGACATATATAATTTTCCTTATTGATTAAGAGTCATATGAGCTTTGGGTTTTAAGAATTAACTGCATTCAGTGGTAGGTTTTTGTGGCCTCTTTGAGGTCTCTGGCACCACCAGTTAGGAAATGTTGAATTATCTGGCCAGTAAATAATAGGATAAAAATTAGAATAGATAACGAACAGCTAACCTCTATAGTGAAAGTGAAAGTCGCTCAGTCGTGTCTGACTCTTTGCAACCCCATGGACTATACAGCCCTTAGAATTCTCCAGGCCAGAATACTGGAGTGGGTAGCTGTTCCCTTCTCCAGGGGATCTTCCCAACCCAGGGATTGAACCCAGGTCTCCTGCGTTGTGGGTGGATTCTTCACCAGCTGAGCCACCAGGACACCCACCAGGGAAGCCCTGAACCTCTCTAAGCAGCAACAATATGTCTGGCACTGTCCAACGTGTCCTACATGCATTATGTCCTTTTTTCTGAAAACGACCCTATGGGACAGGTACTACAACGACTCCTATTTTCTAGATGAAGGAGTAGGTGCTGGGAGGTCAGTCAGATTGTCCAGGCTCACGTGGTTACCTGGGCAAGAGCAAGTTTTTGAAAGCAGGCAGGCTGTGCTCATCGGCCACACTTGAATCCATCACAGACACTGCTTTCTGAGCGCTTTGCTTTATTTTGTTTTGATTTGATTGTCTTCACCTTTGTTTTTTCATTTAAACCCATGTGGTGTAGGTCCGAGTTTACATGGCATGAAAGTGGGAAATCAATGTAAAGACTCTTAGCATGTTTAATACTGAACTCTCCAAATAGCATTGGCCTGTGTTTCTAAGAGATTAAGAATCACTGAAAATATTCTGTGGTATTTCGTGTAGCCTTAAGCAAGAACTGAAGTCAGATTTTGGAATAATTGTAATTTTGACCCATACCCAGAATATGGCATATATATATGTACACACATATTTATATATATATATATATATATATACACACACATATACATAGGGCTTCCCTGCATAGAACAGAATATGTCAGTCCCCAAAGCAAAGAAGAACTAGAGAGCCTCTTGATGAGAGTGAAAGAGAAGAGTGAAAAAGTTGGCTTAAAACTTAACTGATTCAGAAAACGAAGATCGTGGCATCTTCGTCCTGCAGACTTCTCTCAGAATTCTAGCCATGCGCAGTCCTGGATGGGGCTGTCTTCTGTTCTAAAGTCTTCATCTCTGGACTTTCCAGACCGGGGAAGGGTTCAGTTCTCAGCTTTCAAGCCACAAAAGGTTTTATTACTCTATGTGTAGTTAATACATTTTTTTTTAAACACTTGTTTTCTTTTCCGAAATGACTCATTTTGCACATCAAGTTGCTCCTGAAGAATCAAGAAAATCTGTGTATGCTGAGTGATGTTCAGTCAACTCCTAAGTGGCAGGTCTGGCTGGCACAGTGAGGTTAAGTCCAGGCTTCCTTCCAAAGGCATTGTTATTTATAGGAGAGTGTCCACTGAGGCCAAGGATCAATGCTGCTGGAACACTGAGAAGCCAAATAGAAGAAAACTGCTCATCTTAAAACCCAAGTTCCAGACTTCCAATAGGGAAGAGCAAGCCAGTCAGCAATCATCTCCCTAGAAAGTAATGATAAAATGAGAACAGCACCCATTTCAGGGCTCTGGAAATTGACTAAGGCAAACAACAAACTGGGAATTGTTTTTTTTTTTTTCCCCTTCATAAAGAATTGCTGTATCTTATTAAGAATAGTGGAGTTCTTTGACATTTTTGCCTGGGACTGCTCCCAGCCAGTCCTCTGCCCGCTCAGCGAGAAGGTTCTAGCAGGATCGGACGTACTGAAAAAGCCTGCAGCTTCCGTCCTGGTGCTCATTAGCACAGTCATGTTCAACTCTGTGAGACCCCCCTGTAGCCCACCTGGTCCCTCTGTCCATGGGATTTTGCTGGCAAGAATACTGGAGTGGGTTGCCATGCCTTCATCCAGGGGATCTTCCTGACCCAGGGATGGAATCCGCATCTCCTGCATTGGGAGGTGGATTCTTTACCACTGAGCCACCTGGGAGGCCATTAGTGCTGGAGGGAGTGCAACTGAGTTTCAGCAGAAAATCCACTCCTGGTTGCATTAAAGGAATAATCCTTGTGGCAAGTGAACAAGGAAAGCCAGTACTCTGTTGACCTGAAGCTGCAGTCCAGGTTGGGAAAAGCAATATTATGGGTGACAATCCAGGCATTGAGTAGGGAGATCCTAGAAATGAGACACTACAGAGCAGCTTGAACAATCACCCCACAGCCCCCGGTTGTCTTCTGAGCATGCGCAGGGCAGGGTGGTGGGGCACCCGAGGTGATACAAGCTATTCACCCATCCCCAGCTCACTGATGTCATGAACTTGCAGAGATGTGGATGGGCATGAGAGAATCTTACTGGGTTGATAGAAATGTTCTAAAACTGGATTGTGGTGATGTTTGCTCAACTCTATAAATTTATCCCAAATCACTAATTTTATACTCAAAACAGATTTTAAGGTATGTGAATTATACATCAATAAATCTGTTAAAAACATTCAAGTTCTAATAAATAACTCTAAGAAATGCTTTATTTTCTTTTGGTATATTATAACACTTCAAAATCAACTTCTGTCAGGCAATAATTAACTATTTTTTTGGTAATAGATCTTGGTCATCTACAATGAATTCTTCAGCACTCTGTTCTGCCAAATAGTTCAGAAGACTTTAAATACCTAAGATCATCAATACACAAGGCTCACTTGAAAACTGTATATTAAAAAAAAAGACGTAAGCTCATAATGTGTCAACATTTATTGAGCTTGGAATTTGCTACAGAGGCTAGTAGTCATGCTGTTTAAATTGGACTACCCTCAAGGAACATACACTGTTACAGTTGTAACTTAACATATAATTCCATGTTAAAGGTAAATATTATATTAGTATTACTGGGGTGGGGCTGGGGAAAAAAGATGCAACCAATGGTACTTGATAAATTATAAAAGACCTATTGCACTCACGACTGAATTTAATCCTTATAATAACCTTGTGGGCTTTGACAAAGGGCCAGAAAACTTGTTCAAGGTCACATACCTCATGCCAAAGCTGAGATTTGAATCCATGTGGTTGATTCTCAAACAAATGTTGGCATGGATCTGGGGTAACTGGTACTCATACACCATTAAGAAGGGTATGAACTGGTAAATTTTCCAAGGAAGATAACTTTCCAAGGAAGATAACCTATCAAATGACAACTGCATATGTTCTTTGTCTTTGGACAAGGATGTTTGTATTATAGTAGAAAAGGCCATCCATAAGACATTAGTTAAATTAGACTCAATTTATAAAATGGAATCCTATTTAGTCATTAAGAAAGAGATGTATCTGAATATAGAATCTGAGTAGCATTATCTGCAAGATACATTATTAAGCTAAAAAAAAAAAAAGCTGTTGCCCACACTTTTTGTGTGCGTGTATTGTTTAAAAGGGACTGTCTGCCTAAAGAGATGGGGAATTTTGAATACTGTCATGAAGCCAATTACACAATATTTAACTGAGGTCTGTGGTTAATTTTTAACTGGCGCCTGTGGTTTCCATATTTGCAAGTAGCAAAGTAGTGAGTTGTCGACTAGGATATGGGGCTGCCTTGTAATAAAGTGACTGTTTTTATGGTGTTAGTGTTGTTGAATTCAAGTTCGTGTGCCCAACACATAGTGAAATGTCAGCGTTTAGAGCAGAGAAAAAAGTTTGTTGAAGAACTCAGCAAGGAAGAATAGGTGGTTCATGCTCAAAAGATCCAAACTCCGGCCTGGGTTTTAGGGAAGAAGTTTTTATGGGCAAAATGTGGGGGGAGAGCTGCAGAATGTATTACCCTCCTCTGCTTGGTTAGTGGTGAGGTATACTAACAAGGTGGTGTTCCAGGAATCTCAGTCATCAGCCTGCTGGTTCCTACTTGTCTGGAAGTCCATGTGCTTGTGTTCAGCATGAAGTTACCATCCTTCACTTGGGTGGGGCCTTAGTTCCTGTAGAAGACCTCAGAAATATGTATCAGATTGTTCTCCCCTCATCTTCCACCCTAGCCCAGGAGGAGCTAGGACCCTGACCCATCACTGCACTGGAGTTTCTTTCTGTATCCCCTCGCTTCCCTAATGAGTAACTGAATCTGCCCTTTGGAAATCAGGGAAGATCTAAGAGGCTGAAGCCTTTATCCTAAAAATAGGAAAAGGGACACGGAAAGGTCTTTGTGCTCAGGGTTTTATTAGCTAGAAGGGATTCTTCCTAACTTTTCTTCTTAAATTCTGGAAGCACTTCTTTTTTCTGATTTGGCCCACCTACATCTTCACAGTTAGAAGGAAACTTAGAAATATAGTAGCTCAGTATTTAATAACAGCAGGATTTCAGTCTCCTAATGAGTCTTGCCATCAATTTTGTGGGCCACAATTAATATTATTTCAATCATTAAAAATATAAAAATTAAGTAATATGTAAAAAACAAAGTATCAGACTACATTGTATATACAAGGCTGCATTTCATACTTGGAAGCTTTGCATTTTACAATATGCTTTGTGTGTACATATGTGTATTTGTGTGTAGCATGTGAGTTCGTGTGTGTATATGTGTGGCCTGCATGTGCATATATGTTTCTTGTATGTACATTTTTGTGTGTGCTATGTGCTTATGCATACATGTGTCTGTGTGATGGTTTAAATGTATTATTTACTGCTGCTGCTGCTAAGTCGCTTCAGTCGTGTCCAACTCTGTGCGACCCCATAGACGGCAGCCCACCAGGCTCCTCCGTCCCTGGGATTCTCCAGGCAAGAACACTGGAGAGGGTTGCCATTTCCTTCTCCAATGGATGAAGATGAAAAGTGAAATTGAAGTCACTCAGTCGTGTCCAACTCTTAGCGACCCCATGGACTGCAGCCTACCAGGCTCCTCCGTCCATGGGATTTACTGGGCAAGAGTACTGGAGTGTTGTTCCTGAGCTAAAAACTTTAAAATCTATTGTCCTAGTTCAAAATACCTTATTTTGTGGGTAAAGAAACAGAGGCTCATACAGGCTATGTGACTTGCCCAAGATGAGTAACAGGGCTAAAATTCCTGCTCATGTGTCTAGACTTACAGTTTTCCTCCTTGTTACATCATATTTCATTGATGTCTCTGTGGCCAGAGCCACTGAAGGACTTTGCAGAGTGGAAAGGTAATTGGATTTGCTTTTCTGAAAGGGCATAAGCAATGATGTGCTGGATGGATTGGAGGGGACGTTGCGGAGGCTGGAACTCTGGGAAAGTTTTTATATCAGCCCTGGAGAGAACTTGGGACTTATTCTACTAAGGCATTTGCTCTAGGCCTGCTGAGGAGGAAAAAGGTGTGAAATGGATTTAGAATGCAGCCGTGACAGGACCGGGCTTCCCTGGTGGCTAAGGTGGTGAAGAAGAAACTGCCGGCAATGTGGGAGACCTGGGTTCAATCCCTGGGTCAGGAAGACCCTCTGGAGAAGGGACTGGCTACCCACTCCAGTATTCTTGCCTGGAGAATTCTATGGACAGAGGAGCCTGACAGGCTACAGTCTATGGGGTCAGCAAAGAGTCAGACATACCTGTGAGACAGATCATTCACATGACAGGATCTGGTGATGAATTTGAATTTGAAGTGGTTTAAGAGAAAGAGTCAAGAAGTTTCAAGCTTCAGGCTTGGATAAATGGCAAGGTTCAGTACCTGGATAAATGGCAGGGCTGTCTGCTAAACAAGAGAAAATTCAGAGCAGGAGCAGTTTCAGGGGCAAAGATAATGAGGATAGGCTTGAGATATCTTGGGAAGCTTTGAATACAGACTTCCAGAGGGGTGAGAAATCCAACTTGGGATGTGGGAGAGAGCTCAGGAATGGATTGCATTACCTGGGTGTCATCAATGGAGGCTGAATGACAACTGTGAAATGATCTCTTTTTTGGGATTTGCCGGTCCCTACCCTTGAGTGTGGTTTCCAGGGTTTCTTATTGGAAAGCCATGAGCAGAAACTTCTCACGGCACATCACCTCAATCAAGTGCCACAGAAACGCAGAGTGAAACCACTGAGAACACACCCAGAAACCAAACCATCAAACTCTCCTCTCAGAAGCTCTTGCTTTATTTACTTCTTTGGTTTCCATTTGTGCCAGGGTAATAAAACAACTCTTTTTTTTTCTTTTACTTGGAACCTCTTTATTCAGCCACCAGGGACTTCCCTTTTGTGGGGGCAGCACCCATCCCAAGGACTTACCCCAGAGACCTCAAAACAGAAGCAATTGCATTTCCACTTGAATTGCTCTTTCTCTGTCTAAGGAATCTTCCTCACCAATAATCCTGCTAACCATTTATGGGAAATTTAGCCTTGGGGCTCCATTTACAGATATTAAATTCACAATGAAACTGTAGAAGACTCCCATTCATTAGAAATTCCATTCATGCTCTCCAAGCTAAAAAACAGAAACCACATTTTGGGTTGTAGAAGTAGCCACTTTAAATGACCCAATTAACCAATTGTTTCTGTTATGAGATACATATATATTTTTTGTGAATTCCAAGGGAATTCATGAAATAGCAGGAGAAACATTTTCTTATTTCACTTTTTATATAGATGCTAAGGCTTTGTTGGGAACTTACAGGGGTACAGGGCAGGGACATTTCTCAGTGGCAACTATCAAACTGGGGCAATGTTAAAGAAAAGTAGATGCAGGTTTTACCTGAATTGAAGGTATCCAGAGATTTTCCACTGTCCGCAAATATAACATCTGTCACTGACTGGATTCATGACCTTGACAAACTGCTTCACGTTCCCAGGCTTTAATTTTATTCTTCAAGAAAAAGCAAAATGTTCTTTCCACACTAGCCAGAGAGGGGTCCATATGGTGGCATGTTCTGGGCTCCTGCTTGTAACTTTTTTTTTTTGCTTGTAACTTAAAGGGAGAATTTTACAATATCTGGAGCCCTTGATGTCCTACAAATGAAGGAGGAGGACGTCCTCAAATCCCTCACAGAGGAACCCACTTAGGGACACTAACCCTGACTTCCAAATGGAACAGCACATCTCCAAATGGAAAAGTGATGGCGTTACCTCATTACCTGGCGTGCTGCAGTCCATGGCGTTGCAAAGAGTTGACATGACTGAGTGATTGAACTGAACTGAACTGAACTACCTCATTAATCTGAAGTGGACCTGGGAAAAACTCGTGCCATTGTTGACGCTGAAAACCCAGCTGATGCCAGTGTCTCCTGCTCCAGGAATGCTGGCCATTTAGCCAAGCTGTGCTGAAGTTTGCTGCTGCCATGGGAGTGACTCCCACTGTGGGACACTTCATCCACTCCTGTAAGCATCACTAACTGATGGAGTAGAAAGCTTCTGCCCTGTCTTCTGTGCTTACAGACCCTAGGGCTGACCACCAGTCTCACAGAGGTGTCTTATGGTAACCCACCTCCTGTTGCGCCAGGTCACACAGACTCTCCCCGGTGCTGTGTGGACACTGCCACCCCTGCAGCAAGAGGGGAGCTCCCGGGGTCTGATGTGGCCACGCTGGCCCGGGGATTCTGCGCCTGTGAGGACCCGTCTCAGGTGCACACTTGTGGGAGGTCAGGTGCTGTCTCTGCTTCTACAGGGATCCTGAAGAGACTGAAAAGGAAGAGAAGGCAGCTGTGAAAAGGCTGAGACTCAGGAGGAATTTCAGGGTGAATGAATCACTCCAGGTCCTGAGTTTATTTCTACTCAACCCCAAGTTGCAGACGGGCCTGCAGGGACAGGGTCTATAGGCACATGTGGCCTCGATGCCTGCCAGCAGCTCCTCCTGGAGGGCCACAGCGCTCCACCTGCCTCTGAAGGCTGGTCCATAACTGCCGCGGCTCAGGCCACTGACCCAGGAGGAACAACCGCAGTGGGCTTACACGGCTCCTCCACATACTCTTTAACAGAAAATGTAAATAAGGTCGATGGAAAATAAAGAGTTTATTTAAAAAAAGAAGAGAGGGGATCAGGTGATTACTGAGTTTTCTTCTGGATCTAAAAAGGCTTTGATTTTATGAATGGTTCTACAGTATTTCCTCTCTGAAGGACAATTGTGTCAGACATTTTGGAAAGATAAATACAATTTCTTTGACTTGCAATTTCGCTCAGCTAATTAGTCAAATTTGTATGGAGAGCCTGTTATGTGCCTGGTACTCTGCCCGGTGCAGGGGAAACTTAGGATGAAGGTCCCAGTACCCTCTGCCCTTGCAGGTTACAGGGGAGACAACACAGCCAGGTTTGAGGATCAGCAATAGCCTGGGCTTACCATTTCTGACTGCCATGTCCATGCCTTGTCATGCTCACTGTGAGACGGAGTCAAATTCTGTTAATTTATTTTCTGTCTCCTCCACTAGTGTGGAAGGCAGGAATTTTGTCTTTTTTGGTTATTGTAGGCCCAATAATTGGAAGAATGTCCAACATATTGTTGATGATTGACATACAACATGTAAGGATGGGACACAAATTTGAAGGATATGTTTAAAAGTGGTAGAGGAATGAGCTAATACAGTGGTCTTCAAGGACTTCCCTGGTGGTTCAGCAGTAAAGAATCTCCCTGCAATGCAGGTGCCGAAGGAGACGTGGGTTCCGTCCCTGGATGAGGAAGATCCCTGGAGGAGGAAGTGGCAACCCACTCCAGCATTCTTGTCTGGAGAATCCCATGGACAGAGAAGCCTGGCGAGCCACAGTCCATAAGGTCGCAGAGTTGGACACAAATGAAGTGACTTAGCATGCACAGTGGTCTTCAAATTGCAATATGCTTATGCCTAAAGACTTTACAAAGACTTTCCAAGAGATGGCTGGGCATGGATAGCTTTAGGGAACCAATTTCTAGGTCCTCTACTTCCCTTTGAGTCATTTCTCAAATTTGATCTGCCTGAGAAGGCACTGAGAAAGTTGTCCTGCTGGCTTATTTTCCATCTTCCTTTTTCCAATCTTTCTCCTCTTACTTAACAAACGAAAGGCTTTTCTCACAGTCTCACTGAGTTGCATTCTCCCATGTGGTAAGAAAATCACCTGTGAAGAAACCTGAGCGGTATAGGAACAAGTATGAAACGGTACATAGCTCTAATCACTGGCTAGTAAATAGTTGCAAGCCAAGGGGTTTCCAGTACTTTGCTGTCAATGAAATTCAAAAACTAATGGAGTTGACATCTGAAAGATCACCAGAAGTAATTTTTGATGATCGATAACAGCAGGTTTTTGGCATTCAAAGGGAACTCAAAGAATTGATTGACAGCGACATATAAGACTCCTTTCACTCCTACCTATTTAATTATGAATAGGTTTTTTTCAAGGTTTACATCCTTATATACAAATAATGGGAATAGAAATGATGGAGAACTCTGTCTCATTCTATCAATAAGTAATGTTTATTGGTAGATACATGAATTAATTGGAAAGACCCTCTCAATAAAATGGCCATTTCCAGTACAATTTCTTTTTTTAGTCTATAATTGTTCATCAAAGTCTATAATAGACTTTTGTTGCCCTAATCAGTTGATTAATAATAGTAATTGTAATAGTAACAAATATATAAGAATTTTGTTACTTAAAACTTTATGGTCACAGGAAACTTAAAAATTTAAATTGATATTTATGTGTCAAGAACTATGAAAGGGTGATAAAGAAAACATTTAAAAATGTTTAAATGTCAATAAAACATTTAAAAAAACTAAAAATATGTTAGTACTAAATTTTGAGAGGAATTAAAATGGAATAGAAGTTTGAGAATAAATAAGGGGCTTCTCTGGTGGTCCAGTGGTTAAGAATCCATCTTGCAATGCAAGGGACACCGGTTCGATCCCTGGTCTGGGAAGATTTCACATGCGGCAGAGCAACTAAGCCTGTGTACCACAACTACTGAGCCAGCATGCTAGAGCCCACAGAGTCACAACTCTGAGGCCACACGCTGCAACTCCTGAAGCCTGAACACCTAGTGTCCGTGCTCTGCAATGAGAGAGGTCACCACGCCAAGAAGCCCACACACTGCAAAGAAGAGGAGGCCCTTCTCATCACAACTAGAGAAAGCCCAAGTGTAGCAAAATTTTTTAAAAGAATAAAGTCTAGCTTGCTCATTTATCTTGTTTTAAATGGATATGATAGTCAAATTGACTTGGTATTTAAATTCTATTGGATACATTTAAAAGATGCATTCTATTGGGTATAGCAGATATATATTTTTCATTTATTTATTTTTAATCGAAGGCTGATTGCTTTACAATATCATGTTGCTTTCTGCTATACACCAACATGAATCAGTCATAGGTATACACATGTCCCCTCCCTCTTGAATCTCCCTCCCACATCCCATCCCATCCCACATCTCTAGATTGTCATGGAGCCCCTGTTTGAATTCCCTAGAAGATATACTTTTTAATGTTTATATTTAGAAAGTTCTGGAAATGATTTTTTTTTTGGTAATTCCTTAAATATATGATGGACAAACTTTGAAGTAACCTTAAAAATATATGAGGAGGGCAGGGTTTTAACCATTATTCTGGGGGCTATGTGAGCGACTAAGTTTGAAGACCACTGGGCTAATACCATAAGTGTGATGTTCTAATGCTGTCTGCACAGTTACTATCAACTCTCGGGAAATCCCTTCTTAATCCCTCTATGTCCATTTCTCTTTCTGCAAAATAAAAAACACACCTGCTTGCTTTCCCTTATTCTCAGGAATGTTCTGAGATCATATGAGATAATGAACTAATGCAAAAAGGTCCAGATTATTTCCTGAGGGCAAGTTGGACAACTCTGGGAAGTTTCAATAACTTTTTCAGGTTAACAGGATACTGTTAGTTCCCCAGAAAACATAAATGAAAGGTATCCTTATTACTACCTTGACTTTACTGTGGCCTCCCATTTCCCCTGGTTTAGATTCAGCGGTTGGAACTTAACGAAAGAGATCTAACATCATTAAGGGGTAGTTTCTGCATCCCTGCATCACAGGGTTAGCAAAAAGGGACCTAACTCTGTTTCAGGGCTCAGCCCAAGGTTTGACTCTAATGGTCAGTATGCGAAATCACAAACTACACAACAGGAAAGCCAAAAAGACTAAACTCTCTTCCTACATGTATTTTAGCTCAGAGAACATTGACTCGGGTTATGAGTGTTGTCGCTGTTAACACCTATTCAGGTAACTAAATAGAAAGCCTTGAACATCATGCAGAGAGCTTCTATTTTATACTATGGGTGACAGATTTTAAGACATTGAGCACATGTTACAATCAGACGTTTCTTAGAAACATTACCTGTTCACTTAGCCATGTGGAGGATGGGTGGAGGTGATAGGAACAGGGCCACAAGATCAGAGACAAAAGTACAGTCAGGACTGTTTCAGTCTTGACAGAAATCTGACTCAACTAGTGTAAGTAAAATGGGATATTATTGGCTGCTATAACAAAATGTACAGGGGTGGATCTAGCTTCAGGCTAAATCCAAGCTCATAGGATGTCATCAAGGTTTTCTCTTTTTCCTCCACCACCGCTTGACTCTGCTGCTCTCCTTAGCTTATTCTTTCTTTAAAAAAAAGTTTAATTTATTAATTTGGCTATGCCAGGTCTTATTTGCAGCATGCGGGATCTTTAGTTGCAGCATGTGGGATCTAGTTCCCTGACCGGGGATCAAAACCAGGCCCCCTGCAATAGGAGCATGAACCCACTGGACCACCAGGGAAGTCCTCTATCCTTAGCTTCTGATGCAAGCTCTCTCTCCACATGGTATACAAGAGGGATGCCAGGCTCTTATTTTCTCAGTTGAGAAAGTTCAGTATCTGTATATCAGTTCCAGGGAAGCTTCTGACTGGTGCTGCTGGGGTCATAAGCACATTAGTGAGCACATAGAGGGTGGCAGAATGGGTATTCCTTTGGGTTTGACTGCCTAGGTCACTTTGGTGATAGAGGAAGCTGGCAGCAAGTCTTACAGCCTTGGCAGAACCACCTAGAGTTGGCAAAGAGATCCCCAAAGAAGCCAGAAGAATGGTAACAGGCACTGAGTTTACAAAGGCCGTAGCTATTAATACCGCTGACCAAAAGAGCAGAATCTGATTACAATAGGATACTGGAAATATGAACGAGAGGAGGGACCAAAGAGATTTAGGATGTAGGTAAAGTTGACATCAAGACTGGTTTTTATTGACTCGATCTTCTAGTACATGTGCTGCCGAAGTGAGCACTGACTCGATCTTCTAAAACAAAATAGACTTCCATCTTTGGCAGCTACCTGGAGATTCTGCCACTGGGAGGAGTTTCCAGATTTTGGTAGCCAGAGAAAGCTAAATAAATATGGAGAGATAAATATATGTGTTTGTTGCTCAGTCATGTCCAACTCTTTGCGATCCCATGGACTCTAGCCCACCAGGTTCCTCTCCATAGAATTCTCTAGGCAAGAATACTGGAGTGGGTAGCCATTCCCTTCTTCAGGAGATCATCCCAACCCAGGGATCAAACCTAGGTCTCCTGCATTGCAGGCAGATTCTTTAGTATATGAGCCACCAGGAAATACATAGATTAGAATATATAGACAGAGATATAACTAAATATAAAGATATTTATTTGGTTATGATACTTTTTGGTTCCTCAAAAGAATTTGAAGCAACTTACAGGAATTGGATTCCCTGGAGAAGGGAACAGCTACCCACTCCAGTATTCTGGCCTGGAGAATTCCATGGATTGTACAGTCCATGGGGTTGCAAAGAGTTGGACACAACTGAGTAACTTTTACTTCACAGGGATAATAAAGTAACTTAAGAGTTATACCATCCCAAGTTCTTAACTAATCTGTCATAGGTGGGCTTCAGAACTTGGAAAGTAAAGTTTTGTTTTTCAGTCGCTAAGTCAAATTCAGCTCTTTGCAGCTCCATGGACTGTAGCACACAGGCTCCTCTGTCCTCCACTAACTCTCAGAGTTTGCTCAAATTCATGCCCATTGAGCTGATGATGCTATCCAACTGTCTCATCCTCTGCCACCCCCTTCTCCTTTTGCCTTCAATCTTTCCCAGCATCAGGGTTTTTCCAATGAGTTGGCTCTTTGTATCAGGTGGCCAAAGTCTTGGAGCTTCAGCAATAGTCCTTCCAATGAATATTCAGGGTTGATTTCCTTTTAGGTTGACTGGTTTGATTTCCTTGCTGTCCAAGGGACTCTCAACAGTCTTCTCGGCACCACAGTTTGAAAGCATCAATTCTTGAACAGTCAGCCTTCTTTATGGACCAACTCTCACATCTGTACATGACGACTGGGAAAAACCATAGCCTTGACTATACGGACCATTTGACTAAATGGTAAAGCTATCGTTTTCCTAAAGACCTGGCACCTCCACTTGCAGTGTCCTGAGACTGGTCCATGTTTTGGATGGTTTGTATGACCGGCCTAGAAAGTGAAGCCAAAGGAATTCCCAATGAAGATGCTTTCATCTTGAGCCAAGAAGCCTGAGTAACTTTGAGTTTGGAATGACCATAAGTACTTGTCTCAGAAATCTGAAATGGCCCTAAGATTTGGCTTTCATTTTCTTGTGTGATGTAAGAGCAATGCTGATTGTCCAATTAATTGGTGGTAGAGGAAAATCCATGCAAGCACCTGAAATGAAAGTAATTTGTATGAGAACTTCCTGCTTTCTTTGAACTTCAAAATTCTGAGGATGCGTGAGTATATTCGGCCCCGACTTGTACATATAGAGGCTCTTAAGTTATGAAATCAAAACAACTCTGATGCTTTAAAGAGCAGTTAACTGCCTCAGGTAAAAACAACTTTTGGATGATTTTATAGTCCAGAATTCTTGACAATGAGTATAATTTGGGAAGTGATACACATATGTGTACTTTTGCAAAGAGGAAGTAGGCACTGACACTTTTTAGTTCTGTGAGTTGAGGAGGGCATTATTGGTATGATATTGGCACACCAGTTATGCAAATCAGGGGACTGGGCTAATTATAATGGAAACAAGAGATAAGAGAATAAGACTTGAAAGTGGTGCTGGGGCTAGTGCACTGGGATGACCCTGAGGGGTGGGATGGGGAGGGAGGAGGGAGGGGGGTTCTGGATGGGGAACACATGTACACTCGTGGCAGATTCATGTCAATGTATGGCAAAACCACTACAATATTGTAAAGTAATTAGCCTCCAATTAAAATAAATAAATTTATTTAAAAAAAAAAAGAAACAAGTGTGGTCAAAAAGGGAATAATTTCAAACTAGTATGTTTTATTTTTTACTGTTGGATTGACCCCTTCCTTTTAAAGCCTATTAATTTGTATTTCCTGAGTGACTCTTACAAATACAAGCTCGCCTATTGTTTATGAGGGAAGAAGACCGCAGATCAGCTTGGAAAGTAGAGGGAATGCAGATGAGGTTTTAACTGTTTATACATATTGCCTACAGAACTCAGAAAAACCTTAGCAGTTCAGTTCCTTCAAGACTGCCTTTGCTAAACTGCCAAACCCCTTCGAGGCCTCAGAACTCCTACAGGTGGGCCTGGCTCTGAGCTTCACCGAGCCCCACTGGAGACTGAAGAATGTCCTCGAGAGACACTGTGGGTCCCCTGAAAGGCACACCAGGTAGTTGTCTGACTCTGACTCACAGAGGAAACACCCCCCGGAGACTGCAGGGCCAGCGTGTTCCAGCACCACAGTTCTGTCGTGGGAAGGCCTGCAGCAGAGGCGCGGGGTCTGCAGACGCTGCCTCGTCCCCTGGGCCGCTCACTGAGGCGTTTCCACCGTCCGTCCTCACGTCCGCCTTTCCTGCTCTGGGCCCCGGCCCTGGAAGTGAAAGCTGCTGAGTCTCTGAAGACCCAGCACCCCCCCGCTGCAGTGTGGTGAGACTGTTTGGGAACTCCGCAAAGACTCATGTTCTGTTTTCCTCCCACTCTTAGTTTAGCCAGAACTGCAGGGAGTCGGATTTATTTCTCCCGTATGAAATATCCCCACACGGAATTATTCTTCCTGAGGCATTTATTACTTCCCTTAAAAAAGTACTTAGCCTGACAGAGTTGCCTGGCGCCCCGCTCTCAATCTGATTTGCATCTGAGGCAATGACACATCTTAAAATCAGCCTTCTTAAGCAGCAGGGACAAGCATCCTTCACATTACTGCAAAGAGGAAACGGATGCTTGGTGAGAAATAGCAAAGCCCTCTCTCTGTTGCCTGTGACAGTCCACACCTTTAACTTTCACACCAGAATTGCTACTGAAGTGAACCCACAGTTGTCATTCAAAGGTCATTTCTAATACGTGGGGGATGCTCTGTGACCTAAAAAGCCCCCTCACTAGGTGACTGTAATTTCTACTGAGAACTAACAGACATCTGGAAGGAAGTAACTTTATGAGGCAGAAAATTAAAGAACTCACTTGCAGCCTTGTCTATGCTTTACCAGAATCAGGATACATGCCACTATTTTCTGCAAAGCCAGAAAGCAAATAAGATATTGATTGAATATAAAAGAAAAAAGACTCAGGTAGTAAATAAACACTGAGAAAGTTTGAGTGCCTAGTCTGGTGGGTGAAAATAAAATCTGTTTTACCGTTAGCACTGCTTTTCTAACTTGTGCTCTTAATACAGTGTGCTGAGCAGCGGATTCAGTAGTTTTAAAAACAAGGGCCACGTTATGAACGTAGGCAGAGCATTGTTCTCAAACAGAGGGATGTTCAGAGAGAAGGATGCTATGGCAAAGCGTTACTTAAACTAACTAATTAGTCCTGGTAAGTCATTTCCTACCAAAGCTACAAAATGAAAGGACTGTTTCTGAGGAGTGAGACTTTTCATTCTGCGCAGCTTGGGGGTTGCAAAGAGTCGGACATGACTGAGCGACTAAGCGGAGGGAGAGATCATTAGTTCATAAATTATTAAATATAATACTAATTTATACCAACAACTGACTATAAGCCTCAATTAAAATATCCTGGAAAACTCATTACCCATCAACCCATCTCGTAATGAATATGTCATATCCTATTTAGAAGCAAATAAATGAACATCAGTGGAAAAGGTAATTGCATTTCTAAGCATCAGGATTCAACTGGGGTGGTAATGGTTGAAGCGTGGTGCTGAGGATTGCAGACACCCATGGCTTTTCCAGAGGATGCCAAAGTAGTCTCCTGTAGTCACTTGATAAACATTTGTGTTTCTGACATCATAATAAAATCCAGCTTCTTTTTTCAGGCATGAACTGATTGTTTGCTCATGACGAATCTTATTTTGACCTGATCTGGTTTCTGCCCTGGTGGCTAAAGGAAAATATAGACTGGGAGACAGGATTTAAGCTAAACTGAAGAGGTCCATGAACTGAAAAAGGATGAGTCACTGACCTAGAAGAGATTTTCTAGAGGGAAGAAGCAGAGCCTCTAGCAGTGTGGCGTGGTGACTAAGAAAATGAAATTTGTCTTCAGAGACCTGGTTTGTGTTCCAGATCTTTCGTAAAGGACTATGGCTGTCCTCGTTAAGGACTTGCATCAGCTATGGTCATGCTAGTTGCGGTGACAAAGAGATTTAACGCAGCAGATTGGCTCGAACGTAGTCAGGGCTTGTTTCCTGTTTCTGCGACCGTCTGAGGCAAACCCTACTCTACAGCAGGTAGCTCTTCTCGTTCAGTGGACTCAGGAACCCCAGCACCTTCCTGTGGTGGCTCTGCCTTCCTCTAGGTCCTTGGGATTGTGGCTGGTGCAAGGAGAGAGAAAGCATGGATGGGAAGTCCCTTCTTAAAGCCTTGCTTGGAATTAAGACACATCATACTTACTTCACTCCACCGGTGAAAATCAGGCATCGGTCACAGCTAAATGCAAAGGGATGGTGGGTCTGAAACCAGTCTCTGTCTGTTTAGCTGCTTCCTAGGAACAACTCTGTTCAGTTCAGTTCAGTTCAGTCGCTAGTCGTGTCTGACTCTTTGTGACCCCATGAATTGCAGTACGCCAGGCCTCCCTGTCCATCACCAACTCCCGGAGTCCACCCAGACTCATGTCCGTTGAGTCGGTGATGCCATCCAGCCATCTCATCCTCTGTCGTCCCCTTCTCCTCCTGCCCTCAATCTTTCCCAGCATCAGGATCTTTTCCAATGAGTCAGCTTTTAGGTGGCCAAAGTATTGGAGTTTCAGCTTCAGCATCAGTCCTTCCAATGAACACCCAGGACTGATCTCCTTTAGGATGGACTGGTTGGATCTCCTTGCAGTCCAAGGGACTCTCAAGAGTCTTCTCCAACACCACAGTTCAATCTGTAATTCTCTGTAGGAACGTGGTGGAGAGGGATGAATTTCAGCAGATGAATTATCTGCCAGAGGGCTGTCTATCAGAGACAGCAGAGATGACATTCTGTGGAAGGAAAGTCTTTGGGATCACAGATCCAAAACTTGAAAAGGGAGGGACTTAAGGAAGAGTCGACCGGATAGGGGGTTTCAGGCTTGAAAGCAGTGAGATTAAACCTGAGTGAAAGTCAGGCCGAGGGTCTCCTCCTGAAGCTAAGGGGAGGGGTGTCAGGCATCAGGAAGAGTAGGGTCACACCCGTTAGTGAAAGCGTTGAAAGGGCGGGTCCCAATGGTCAGCATTTCCCTTCAAGAGAGATTCTGCCTGCTTCTGTGCTGAGGGCTATCGTTACAAAGATGGCTGAGGTTTGCCTCTACCCTCAAAGAGAAAATGGAGAGAAGTCTGTATTCAGGAAGCAGTTGATAACCCTTGGAGCCTAAGTGTGGGTATGTGTGTGTGTGTATGTGTGATAGACAGGAACAGTTGCGTCAAGGAAGTGACACCTACATTCTACAAATGAATTGGTGTTAGTCAGATAAGGGGTGGGGGGTGGCCCAATTTTGTTTTAAGAAATTGAACTTCTCTACGATAGACTCACCTGGCCTTCCCCACCTTAATTAGCTCTCTGTACTCTAAAGTGGGCTTCCCAGGTGGTGAAGAACCTGCCTCCCAAAGCAGGAGATGTAGAGATCCCTGGGTCAGGAAGATCCCCTGGAGGAGGGCATGGTGACCCACTCCAGTATTCTGGCCTGGAAAACTCTATGGATAGGGGAGCCTGGCAGGATACAGTCCATGGTGTCGCAAGAGCCAGGCATGATTGAGTGAGCACACAGCACACAGTATGAAGTATTGAAACAAAACACCAAGTAATAGTTAAAGAAAAAAGGAGGTAATCACAGAATTAAAGCACAGGAGATATAACTACAGTCATGTTTATTGCATCACTGTTTTTAGTGGTGGAGATCTGGAAAGATCCTTAATGCCCATCATTAAAGGGAATGACTAGTAAAGTGTATTCCATCATACTGGGCATTACCATAGAGCTTTTAAAAATAGCTTAGGTCTGTATGTACTGATTTGGAAGGGTGTCCAAGGATAAAGCAGGTTGCAAAGCACTGAGCTGTATGTGACCCACCTTTGTATAACAAATCAAAACAAAGCCAAAATGTGTGCATCCATTTGTACAAGTGCTGAGAAAGGTGTCTAAGAGTACATTTGGAGTTGTAACATCAATATTTGGAGGAGGGAGGGGGTGCTGGAAGATCGAAGTGAATTTCTTCTTTAAGCATCTGTTTTATAAATGAATGATTAATAAACAAGAAAAAGAAAAAGCCTACAAGGATGTGTTAAATCTCAAAACTGGTAAAATACAGAATGCCTCCTAAACCCAAGTTGTGATCATTTACTTCTCCTTTCAACAATTATTGGGTATCTACTGGGTGCCAGGGGCTTCCCAGGTGGCTCAGTGATAAAGAATCTTCCTGCCAATGCAGGAGGCCCAGGAGGTAGAGATTTGATCCCTGGGTCGGGAAGATCCCCTGGAGGAGGAAATGGCAACCCACTCCAGTATTCTTGCCCGGAGAATCCCACAGACAGAGGCACCTCACGGGCTGCAGTCCAAGGGGTCGCAATGAGTCAGACCTGACTGAGTGACAAAGCACTCACTCACTGGGTGCCAGTTATTTTATGGTGACTATTTTATTCAGTCTTTAGAATAAACCCAAGAGATCCTATGTGCAGGAGGTAAACTAAGATAACATAGAGCTTTACTGACTTGCTTAAGGGCTAATCACTGGGAAGACAGTGGAGTCAGCCTTGTGCCCATTCTCTCTGGCCCCAGAATCCATGCATTCTTGCTTACACCTCTTTCTCTTAAAATTGGCAGGTGAGGCAGCCCAGTTTTTAGGTCAGGAATTCTAGCATCTGCCTAAGCCAGGTAAACTAGTAAGGGTCCTAGCTAATGCATGGAGGGGTAACCTAGAGCAGAGAAGAGTCCTTTTGGGAATAATCCCAGTCCTTGCTGAAAAAGATAAAGGACTGGAAAGACTCAATTTTGAAAGAATACTCTTGGAGGTGAGTGACTTGGTGACGTCCCTACCAGGGGTAGGGAGGTGTGACAGGGACACAGGCACAATTTCCTTGGAGAGTCTTCAGGTCGTGGGTGAAACTGCTCGACTTTCAGCTGGCTTTGCCCCCAGAAGTGTTTTGCAGGGCCCCTGTGGGTGTAATCTCACTTCCTTCTTTTTTTTTAAAATTTGCTTGTTTATTTAGCTGTGCCGGGTTCTAGTTCTCTGACCAGGGATTGAACCTGGGCCCCCAGCATTGGGAGCACAGAGTTTAAGCTACTGGACCAGCAGGCAAGTCCCTCTTCCTTCTTGAGTAAGGGGATCTTCAGTTCTAATTATGGGCTTCAAACAACTGAAGGGTTTTGAGGCCATGAATTTCTTCAGAACGTATTTCAAACCAGAGAGACTGCATTGCTTAAGACAAAGAACGCTCACTTCTAAATTTTTATTGGAAAGGGCAATTCTGACAAGGATTTAAAAAAAATGAAGATTGTCTTTCTCGGTGGGCTGAGTTTTAGCGTCAGGATTTCAGGTTGCCGATGTCACTGTAGGAGGTTTTGGTCACTGCACCTCTCTCACTTGGGCTAAGGCATTTTTGTGGTACTCATCCTTGGTTGGCTTTCCCCCAGGGTTCCAAATTAATACGAATATACTTTAATAGATATTAAAAATGATTTAAGAAAAGCTAAAAAAGAAGGAAGTTCAAGGCCATGGTTCTTAACATTAGTGTCACAAAGGGAACTTGAATAAATCCTGATGCCCACGCCACATCCTGGGCCAATTAAATCAGTGTCTGTGGAGGTGGGATGCAGGGGCCCATGGTTTCTGAAGTTCCCCAAGTGACTCCACTGTGCTGCTGAAGATGAGAACCACTGGCTTAGTGACTAATATCCTCACCCAGCTGGAGCAGCAAAGCTCCAGCATCTAGGCCTGGAGTTTCTGGGCTGGGGTCACCTCAGGGGGGCAGACAGCCAGTGCAGGGCTTTGGGGCTCATTAGAGACCTTGGCGGAGGGAGGACTTGGGGCTCCACCTGCCAGCCACGTGGTGAGCACCCTGCTCCACCCAACAGTCAACTCTCAAAAACCAAATATAATTCAGTTCAGTTCAGTCACTCAGTCATGTCCGACTCTTTGCGACCCCATGAATCGCAGCATGCCAGGCCTCCCTGTCCATCACCAGTTCCCGGAGTTTACTCAAACTCATGTCCATCGAGTCAGTGATGCCATCCAGCCATCTCATTCTCTGTCATCCCCTTCTCCCCCTGCCCCCAGTCTTTCCCAGCATCAGGGTCTTTTCCAATGAGTCACTCTTTGCATGAGGTGGCCAAAGTATTGGAGTTTCAGCTTCAGCATCAGTCCTTCCAATGAACACCCAGGACTGATCTCCTTTAGGATGGACTGGTTGGATCTCCTTGCAGTCCAAGGGACTTTCAAGAGTCTTCTCCAACACCACAGTTCAAAATTATGGGTTGCATTATTTTTTTATTCCAAATGAAAATAATCTGATTGAGGCCCATAAAGAAATGATGAGTGTTTCAATGTAAGATGGCCTATTTTAAAAAATAAAAAGGTTCTGAAACCTGGTAACTCTGAATTACTTGATACTTATCGGCATATTTTTAAAAAAGGAAAACGGAAACAGTGGATTAACCTTCTATCTTTGGATTATATCACAGACCTTACAGTGAAAACAGATGGTCTGTGGGTGGTTCTGGAATGCTGACTGCTCATCTCTGCTTTAGTTTATGGTTCTCTAATACCTACATGGGCATTCACTGATGACATTGATTCTCTGAAGTGTGTCAGTCGCTTAGCTGTGTCTGACTGTTTGTGACCCTACGGACTGTAGCCCACCAGGCTCCTCTGTCCATAAAATTCTCCAGGCAAGAATATTGGAGCGGGTAGCCATCTCCTCCTCCAGGGGATCTTCTCAACACAGGGATCAAACCTGGGTCTCCTGCACTGCAGGCAGATTCTTTACTGTCAGAGCCACTGAAACTTTCTATCTACTGAGGAACACTCTGTAATTGCATTAGACTTGGCATTTTTCTTCACATGACCAAAAGAAGTGATCGAAATGTGAAAAATGGCACCAATTAGCCTTGGGAAAAGTGCAAATGCAGGTGTCATTTGTTCATGTGGCAAATGCCGTTTGGACGCAGTCACTGACTCTGACAAGTCCAGCAGCTATTAAATCGTGTGTATGTGTTAGACGCTTCAGTAGCGTCTGAGTCTTTGCGACCCCATGAACTACAGCCCAAGAGGCTCCTCTGTCCATGGGATTCTCCAGGCAAGAACTGGAGTGGGTTGCCATTTCCTCCTCCAGGGGATCTTCCTGACCCAGGGATCACACCCACATCTCTTACGTCTCCTGCACTGGCAGGCAGGTTCTTTAGCGTTGAGCCACAAGTGTTGAAATTACTACTGATAACTTTAAGCAGGAACAAACGTGCTGGCTCTGATGTTGTTGATATTGTCTTCTTTGGACCACACACACACTCACACACAGGCTCCCAACGCTCCACAATCTTCCTGGCAATTCCCTGCATTGACTGTTCTCTGGAGCGCTTTGTTTTTCACGGAGAAAGGCTTCCCAGTGGGGGATTTCAGCTGAGGAAGAGTGAAGACAGACATATATAGCCAGCGTAGGGCTTGCTAGTGAGCAAAAAGACATATCCTATGAAACAAAGTTTTAATCTTTATTTTACATATTTATACATAAAACTTTTAAGGAACCCTCTGAATCCAACAGAATGTTAATAGCACATCTAAAAATGAACTTCAGGTAGTCAACATTCACAAAATGTTGAAAACTGATTAAAATATACATATTACGGAGAGCTACAACTTCACTACGAGGCAGGCATGTATTTTTTGACTTGGATAGCACCGTCATTTACAGTTCTTCTTTAAAACTACAGTGAAGAATGACAGCAGTCAATGGTAAAATACTGCTCCAACTCATAATCTCTAAACAAATAAAAATAAAGTTAAAACTACCCTCTTTGATTAACCATGACTTGTGGTGGTGTAAGTACTATACATTTTTTTTGTAACAATATTTTATTAAAATGCCTGATATTGAGTGGCACAGTAAAAAAATTAAAATAAATTAAGAAGCAAAGGCCAATCACTGGACGTTAAGCTTCAGACATTATCAATGACTAACACTGATATTTGTTTGTTTCTGTGCCACCTTTAGCAACAGCATTTTTACAACCACAGAAGCAAAAGAAAGTCTAGCTTGTCCTCTGGTTGGATGGCTTCTTTTCACTTTGCAGGCATTTTCTCGGCCAGGTGCTTCTGTTGACTCTCGGCATGTCTGTGGAATGAATAACACAATTATTTAGCGCTAAGGAGGAAGAGCCAAACCACTTTTCCATTGGCAGCTAAAACATCCTCCATAGTTAAATCATGGGAATCAAGAAACAGTACTTAATTAAAAAAAAAAAGAGAAAAAAAGAAAAAGAAAACAGTACTTAATTGAAATGATGGTGCCTTCTTTTGATTTTTTTCCCATGGCCAAGCTGCCTGGCACGCAGGATCTGACCAGGAATTGAACCCGGGCCCCCTCTGGATTGGGAGCATGGTCTTAACCACTGGACCACCAGGGAACTCCCTAACTATGGATGGTGATGGATCTTAGTTGTCCAACCAGGGACTGAAGCTGTGTCCTCAACAGTGAAAGGGTGGAGTCCTAACCACTACACTGCCAGGGAATTCCCTTCAATTTTTATATTCTATGTATGATTCCTTTTATCTAGTAAGTCACTGGATTAGCCTGAGACGTGTAGATGCCATTTTTCTTTGAGAAGAAAAGTGTTGTGTTTAAAAATGAAAAGGGAAAATGAACTAGGATAATTTATTTAGCAAATGTTTAATATGACCTTCTCTGTGCCAGGCACACTGCTTCTGGTGATGGGGATTTGGTGGTGAGCAGACAATGAACTCTTTATTCTCCTGGGGCATATATTTCAATGGAAAGAGACAAGAAAGGAACAGATAGCAAACAAGCAGACAGCAGACAGAAAATAAGTGCTAAGAAAAAAAGTCAGAACAAGCTATTGTGAAAGAAAGTTAACTGCATGACTACTTTATCTAAATATGCACAAAGATGCAAATTTAAGTATTAACAAGGCTCCTGTTAATAATACAATAATCCAATATCATTCTTACAAAGGGTAGTAATGTCTTTAGAACAAATGATAGGCTTTGGTGGATGCAAAGATTTCCCATATTTGATACTCTTCCTCCCCTCAATGAGTCCTAAGGGCATGATTGGGTCAGTGAGGGTGGGGACAGGGCTGGGTAATCCTTCCTACTCATCAAGTCCTATCATGGCCTGTGAGCCCAAAGGCGGGCCAACCCAGCAGCTGACCAGTGGAGACGGAGAGAGGGGAATGGCCAAGCTGCCGACGTCACTCAAATAAGCACTAATCAAACGTCTTCTGGGAGAGTGGTAGGGTCTGAAGGCTGCCAGAAACAAACATTTTGAAGGAGGATCTTAGAAAATTATAAATTGGGCAAGAGAAAAGTTATCTAATGCTGTGGTTTCCAGCTGTAATCTAAGGTTCGGGGGCAATTTCTGTGCGCTGCCTTGACTTGGGTGTGGTCGATGACATCAAGTGTAACTCACTGGCATTAATGATGCAGAATGTCTCACATCTATGGCACAGAGAAGACAAACCACAAATATCTTCAGAAAAGGGACAGCAGTGTCTTTGCCACACGCAGCAGCCCACAGATAATATTCTGATATTCACTGAACCCTAAAGGGGCTCAGGGAAAAAAGATAACAATAGCACTGCATCCCCAAGGAAAATCATGCCTTTGAGCAGATCATCTTTTTAATGTGTGTAGAAGAATCTTGCTTATTTTCATAAAGTAGCTCATGGGCCTCACTTGAACAAATTCAGCTCAAGAAATATTTTGATACCCAGTGGCTAAGATTCCATGTAGCTAATTAAATTATGGTTCTTATAGCAGCTTTAAATAGGTATCTCTTTGTATGTGAGTGTGTGTGCAAACCTACAACACGAGGTTTTCTGAGAGACAAGGATAGAACAGATAGGCAATAGCTTCAGAAAATACTGAAAGTTGGGTGTTATTTTTGAAACACACATACAAGGGTGAATTTTATTAAAATTTTAAACAAAGGAGGGAAAGAGTTTCCGTTTATAAAACTAAAAGGTTCTCATCAACTATTTATATGAAAGTCTTTAGTAGAATTAATTTCACTCATGCCCCACAAGAACTCCTTTATATCAACAATCACTTTTGAGGACTTCCTATGTGCTTGGCAGCCCCTGTCATAGGCTCTGAGGACTCTGAAATGAATGAAAGTAAGCACTGTGTCTGAAGCTGAAGATTTAATACTTTGGCCACCTGATGTGAAGAACCGACTCATTGGAAAAGACCTTGATGATGGGAAAGATTGAAGGCAGGAGGAGAAGGGGGCGACAGAGGATGAGATGGTTGGATGGCATCACAGAGTCAAAGGACATGAGTCTGAGCAAGCTCTGGGAGATAGTAGAGGTCAGGGAAGCCTGGTGTACTGTGGTTTACGGAGTCCCAAAGAGTTGGACATGACGTAGCAACTGAACAACACAGCCAGGCTGGGAGAGACAGCAAACAAATATAACACAATATGATCAGGCCCCACTTGGGAGGAGTGCCGTGCTGCCAGAAGCACAAAGAGGGTCCTAGGTCCATCTTGGGGGTTCAGGGAGCACTACTCCTAAGACATATCTAAACATGTGGTTTTCGAATTAGGCCGTGTATTGGACTCATCAGGAAAGCTTTAAAAAGCTTCTAATGCACAGAAGTCCCTGTCTCACAGAACAGTTAAATCAGAACCTCTGGGAGTGAGACCCAGGCATCAATATTTTAAAAGCTCCCCAGGTGATTCTAATGTGCAACCGAAAGTGAGAACCATGGACCTGAACTGACACCTGGATGGTAGGAGCTGGCAGGTAAAGCGAGCCGGTGAGCAGGGCTCCCTGGTAGCCGTGCTCGCAGTCTCTGGGATCCGGCTGCCACATTCTGGCCACCTTTGGGGAAGTTGAAGTATATTTAGATCCCCCCCCCCCCCCCGGCAATGAGAAAAATTATATTTTTGCAGCCAGAAATGGACATAGAAACTACTCCCCACCTGCTCTTGTTCAAGGGTCTCTCCAACACCTTTAAATAAGTGACTCCTCTCCTCTAAACCCCATGGTTCTGCCCGCCCCGTCTCCCACGATCATACCATCTGCAGTATAAACATAGTACACTGCAGACCTAAGTAACAGCTGAACATTTGGAGGAAAGGGAGGGGCTTCTGCATGTCTTCTTTGCACCAAGGACTGCCAGCACTGCTCTGAGGGACAGAGAAACTGTCCTCTGTTACCACTGGCGAGTCACAGAGCTGATGAAAGAGTTTACATCTTTCTCAGAAGATGCATGTCCTTGTATAGTTCACTACTGATTTCCCATAACCTTTTTTTAAAAAAATAATTTTATTTATATATCAGCTGTGCTGGGTCGGGCTTTTCTCTAGCTGAGGGGAGCAGGGGTTACTCTCTAGTTGCCTTGTGTGGGCTTCTCATCATGGTGGGTTCTCTTATTGCGGAGCACGGGCTCTGGGGCGCTGGTCTGCAGTAATTGCGGCTCAGGGGCTTAGCTGCTCCGAGGCTCCTGGACCAGAGATTGAACCCCTGTCTCCTGAATTGGCAGGTGGATTTCTTTACCAGTGGGCCACAAGGGAAGCCCCTGAGTTCCCATAATCTTAACCCCTATGTGCAAAGTTCTTAGCCTAACAAAAAGGGAGGTGTCTTACAATTGCTGGTGCAGTGCCTGAATATATCTGTAGGGGGCAGTAACAATATTTGAATGGTACCATATTTCAGATGTAGGCAAACATGCTAAGAAGGTACGAGAAGACCTTCTGGTTTTTTGTTTGTTTTTGTTTTTGTTAGGAGCAATCGCAATAACATCCAAAGCATACAAAACAGAGTGCTGCCCACAGGTCTTTAAAAACAAACTTAAACATAGTTCTGCAGCCTTTATTTTGCTACCTGAGCTATTTTTATAACATTGCATTTGGGAAAATATTTAACCCAGTGTCTCACACAGAGAACAGGTCCCTGTGGTGAGTGCTGGGAGCATTGTCACTACATATGTTGTCAAGCTTCCCTTGGATGGTTCTGGATCACATGGTTAATTCCTTATGTTATTGTGACAAGCAGTTTTCTCTCTCTCTTCGGGTGCCTCTACTCTCTGAATACCATCTCCGGGATTAATAGTAATTGTTGCCTTGTGGCTTAAAGACTTCCTATAAACTGACTCAGAAAAGGTGTCATAAGACCGTAGGAATGCTCACAGTTTTTCCATGCACTTCACGTACTTATTATGAGAGGCTTTTCCACAAAGAAAATGACAAAGAAACGCAAGATCTTGACTAGCATTAGTCTAGTTTCCCTACTGCCCAGGGAAGGAGGCATTCTTCACCTCTTTACAGAGAGGGGGCCTGGAGCCAGGCCCAGCTAGAAACTCAAGTCTCGGAGTCTCCCCATGGTGAGAGCAATCTGGTGGCGCTGGTGCTGTGGAAAGATGCCAGGGTCCTCGCCTTCTGGGCATGGCAGATGTCATCAGGAGCTGGGTCAGATAACAGCAAGTGCCACTTGGGGACAGCCACCATGGTGCCGGAAGCATGCCCGCATGGAAGGGTTTAGGGACAACTCCCCAGGGGGATGGTCCTTCAGGATAAAGTTCTTAGGCCAGAACTGCTGACCAGATTGAGGTGGGGGTGTTCCAATGCACTGACAACCCATCACAAGGGAAGGACGGTTGTGCAGAAGCAAAGCATTTGGGTGGGAAAAGTTTCGGCTACCTGCATGCATGCTCAGTCACTCAGTCGTGTCTGACTCTTTGAGATCCCGTAGACTGCTTCCCTCCATCTAAATAGCTGACACCAGCAGAAATTAGGCGAGTCACTCATGAAAGTAAAGGAAGAAATTCTCGACAGCTCCATGTGTGTGTCAATCCCTCAGTCGTGTCTGACTCTTTGAAACCCCATGGACTGTAGCCCTTCAGGCTCCTCTGTTCATGGGATTCTCCAGGCAAGAATACTGGAGTGGGTTGCCATTTCCTTCTCCAGGGGATCTTCCTGACCCAGGGATCGAACCCTCATCTCCCGTGTTGGCAGGCAGATTCTTTATCACTAGTGCCACCTCATTCCTGCCTTAATTCTTAAGCTTCCGATCATCCTGGGCTTCTTTCCTTCTTTGGGAAGGGTGAGGCCCCGCTGACCTGGTCAAGTCCTCGATGTCCACCAGCATGGCATCCTGTTCCGTGTGCAGCTCGTCTCGGATAAGGAGCAGCTGGACCAGCTCTTCGTTCAAGCCTGGGGCAAACGAAAGAGAGCGTTAATAAAGCTGCATCAAAGTCAGGATGTCAAACTATCTATGGACCATGGTGTGTGTACCATATAGACACACACATATAAACAAACAGCTAAACACAGTAGGAAAGTATTTTTGCTGAAACGTTAGGGTTCTCATTAGCTTCTCAGAAGCTCAGGAGAAGTCACCCATTTGAGAGCACTAGTTTGCCTACTTACAGAAGTGTTGGAAGAAAAGGCGTATGAAGTAAATCCAATTACATTCGCATTAAAGTGGGAAAAGAAGTGGTTAGCTGTTAGGAAAGTAGCTTGTTAGAAGAAGCAGGATTTTATTTTGAAGATACGTGAGTGTAAAAGTCTGGGGCATGTTGAGTTCTCCACCGTTCATCTTCAGGGGGCTCCAGGCCATGCTGAGCGCTGGAGGGGCCGCCCCACTTGACGGGCATCACATCAGATGCCCAGCTGGACAGGGAGGGGCTTGAGGATGCTCAAAGGTTACCTGGGGCCACGAGGAGGAGCAGCCCGACATGCAGGCTGTTCAAAGAAAGAGTAAAATCTAAAGATGTGGGAGAATGAGATACGAAAGACCTGGAGAAATCACCCCTGGTCTCCAGACAACAGGTGCTGAGGAAAAGACTCCTTAGGATTTATACCGGGAATAAAATAGATGGAAACACGGCTAGACTTCCTGAAATCTGTGCACTGGGTTAATCTGGTTTCTGCCATTGGAAAATATAAACAAGCCCGGGGCTGCTTCTTGCTTTTCCCCCCATACTGACTTAGAACAAAAGCGTCTAGGTTTGAACATGTGGACACGTGGGGAGAGGATTCATTTGGCAAGAGCTCTAGGCCCAGCAACAAAAGGAAGGAAGAGGGTACTCAGCAAGGTCCTCCTTGAAAACGCTGGATTCAGACCTGAAATGATGCATTTGCCTGCCTTTAGTTCAGATTTGTTTCCAATTTTAAAAAGGAGAAAAAAAATCATACAAAGAAATCTAAAACTTCCTCTACTCCTGAAAAGGACTAGCTGGCAATGCTATTATTTACAAGTCTAAGGAAGATATTTTGATGGTAAGAGATCAGAAAGCCTTTTAAATCCTTGAAAGAAAAATACTCCTAGTAATTTATTCTCAACGAAAATTAAAATATAGTAGAACTTCAAAAAAAAAATCCTATAAATCTATGGTTTGTGACCCCACAGACTGTAGCCTACCAGGCTCCTCTGTCCAGGGGGTTTTCCAGGCAAGAGTACTGGAGTGGGTTGCCATTTCCTGCTCCAGGGGATCTTCCCGACCCAGGGATCGAACCCAGGTCTCCAGTATTGCAGACAGACACTTTACCGTTCGAGCCACCAGGGAAGCCCAAAATGTAGTAGAACTTCAAAAAAAAATCCTATGAATCTATGGTTTCCTAATTAAAATGTAAATCCTTTCTTTTGATTTTAAAATAATGAAGGTATTGAGTTAAGACTCCGTGCTTACACTGCTGTGGGTGTGAGTTTGATCCCTCGTTGGGGAACTAAGATCCCTCATGCTGCCTGGTGTGGTTGCCCTGACTCCGCAAAATATTGAAGGTATTAAATCGCCACTGCGCATTTTATTTTTTTCTAGTGAGTTCTTAGGGCAGCTTTCTATACTGGCATAGCGCATGGGAATGTCTTTTCTACATGAAGTTTAAAATTTTTTATTATGGACATTTTCAAAGTGATACAAAAGCAAAGAGACACGAATCCCCTTGCCCTATGCATCCAATCAGCTTCAAAAATAATCAACTCCTGGCCAGTCGTAACTGACGTTTCTCCCCTTCTCCAGTGAGGTCATTTTATAGTGAATTTCAGACATCCTATTGTTTCATACATAAACGCTTCAGTATGCATCTCCAAAGACAGGGCTCTTTTTTTCTTTTAAATTAACATAACCATAATGCCTTTATTGTACCTGAATAAGTCAATACATCTTTAATAAAACATTTAGTTAATGTTCGAATTTCCCTACTTGGTTCCCAAATACTTTTTTATAGTTGGTTTGCATTGGGTTGGCATGTCTCTTAAGTGGTTTTAATCTATCAGCCATGGACTTTATGGACTCGTATGTTTCAAGGCTGGAGGGCTCGTGAGTTCACCTGGATTCAGCAAGATGACCCAGTGACTGAGCTCTCTCTGTTACTGGCCCAGCACATGCCCTTCTCTGCACAACCAGTTGAATGAATGCCACTCACTCACCACAACTCCCTGCACACTTCCGGTAGAGGTCCTTCTTTATTCTGGGGGTGAAAGGCCCACTCCTTCTCACCCTATAATTTTCACCTATCGGTCCTATACACTTTCGCCACCTGAAGTCCCACAACATAAGGTGAATAGGATCTGATGAGCTAAAATAAATTATATATACAAGTAAAGCTGAGCACACAATTGTATACGTATAATACACATACAAATATATATAAATACAACAAAAGACCTGGAACTACTAAATTGTATTCTACAAACAGGTGTTGTGACCCAACTATATGCCAGGCACTGTGCTAGAAGCTGGGGATTTCAGATGAATAAAAAGGACCCTTAGTCTCTGTGAATCTTGAAAAAGTCTTAAAGTTTCTCAACACGTTATAGTGAAAAAACAAAGGGAAAAAGAGAGGGTCGATTCTCTTCCTTTCCTTGCAAGGACACAGGAGGACCCCGAGGAAACGTGATATCCCATGATATTTAACACTTCATATCCCATCTTCCAGAGTATCTTACACTTACTTTCTATCTGGGAGTGGAGATCATTGACTATCACTTGTAGCTGCCCAATAGTCATGTCTCTCAGGTCAGTGGGCTTTAAACTTCTTTTCATCAAGCACTCACTTATATGAGGCATGTGTGGCAGCTGAAGACACAAAAGGAAGAAACAGCGATGAGCGCAGAATAGTAAGCACATTGAATACAGGACCCAGTTTTCTCCTAAAAGACCCACCTTCATTCACCCACTTCAGGGTCCTCGTTTAAAAGCTTTTCCTGTCTGATTTCTCCAATGCAAGGCCCTCCATTCACACACCACACATTCTCACATGTTATCAGCATCATAATGGGACATACTCAAATCAAAAGTTTTTGGACTGGTCTACAACTGACAGTCAATAATTAGATCCACAAGTGAATTACCAGGGAGCTCAAGCAGTTATCAGTTACATAGATTAAATTACTAAGACCCACTATTTATTAATTTATAGCATGCTACAAGCACTGTGCCAAGTGCTTTGAACACTTTTTCCACTGAATTCTCACAATCATGCTCTGACACAGGTGTTATTATTATCCCCATTTTACAGATGAGAAAACTGAGACTTGCCCAGAGCCCCACAGTAGATCAATGGCAGGGCTCGTCTTAAGCTCCAAAGGCCACGGCCTTTATCCACTCTATCACACTGCCTTCATTGAACGGTAGGAACAAAGAGTTAAAGCAATAGTGAGTTTGCCACAGCAATGGGTTCTTACTAAGACCGCTTTAAAGGAATGAAAATATTCTCACAACAGCTAAGACTGGCCTGAAGACACAGAGTAGATGTGAATGGGGAGCAAAGTCTATGTTTGTGAAATCTGTAGCTTATGCATCCTTCAGTGATACAGTAGGAAGGAAAAAGAAACAGACTTAAATATTTCTCAATGAAGTTTTACACAGTGCCTTCTAGAAACCCAAGTTTGCGTAACTCTGGGAAAGGACTGAGACAGCCTCAACCATGTGCAGCCACCCCTCGCCAGCCAACCACCGCACGCCCGCCCCCAGTCCGCTGCATTTCAGCGCTCGCTGCTTACGAGATCAGCGACGGGAGACTTTTTCCTGTTCTGTTTTTCCACTTCCACTTGCATTTTGGCCATTGGTTTGGCCATGGCAAGGGCCATTTTGGCTTCGGCCTGTAGTTTCTTTTGCCTTGTGAGGAAATCCATGTCATCCAGGGATTCGGATTCTTCTTCAGTAGTGTCTCTATCTGAGTAGGAAGAACTCTGTTTGCTCTGAAAAGGGAAAAAAAAAGCAGCATCTGAGCTTTGTGCACGGGGTCCCACCTTTGGAGACAGACTACAGCCTTCCCTGAGTCCTCTCTCAGAGCGGCCAAGAGTCCCCTCCATCAACACAACCCAACTCTTGATTTGATCTGTACCAATCACAGATAACTTTTATTGAATGATTATTTATTTACCATTAGCATTTAATGGGTCAGGGCATTCCCCTGGAGGAGGGCATGGCAACCCACTCCAGGTATTCTTGCCTGGAGAATCCCATGGACAGAGGAGCCTGGCAGGCTACAGTGCAGGGGCTCAAAAAGAGTCGGACATGACTGAAGCAATTTAGCACACAGCATTTAATGGAAACAATGTGCTAGCATTGTTCTAAGTTCTTTGCATATTATTTTTTGCATTTACTTATTTGCTGCTTTATATTTAATAACTGTATTTCAATATAATTCTTTTTTAAAATTTTTAATTAATTTTTATTGGCATATAGTTCCTTTACAATGCTGTGTTAGTTTTTGCTGTAGAGCAAAGTGAATCAGTTATATGTGTGTGTATACATATACATACTTCTCTTTTTTAGTAAGTAACATTTTCAAAGGTAGTTTATCTCCTCAGTTTCAATAAAAGGCTGATTTTAGCATAAAATGTAACATAATTAATAATAGGGATTATATATATTTATAACAAACTTGAGACTTTTCTTTGATTCTTACTCTCAAAAGTTGCTTGAAATGAACAGACAACAGCAAAATATTTCACCCAGAGCTCAGGTGTTACGTTACTCCCTGAGTGGACAGGATCTCAGCTATCCAAAGAAGTTCTCTTGTGGCACTGTACTCAACAACTAACATAGTTTCCTGTTAGTTGGTCTTCGATAAGAAAGGTGCTGGATAGACCTCCCAGAGAGGAAAGAAATTCAGGAATAAGTACTCAGGGTCATCAAGCCATCTTTTATATATGTGTGCAAGGAAAAGTGTTGTTTAGTTGCTAAGTCGAGTCCCACTCGTCGTGACACCATGGGCTGTAGCCCACCTGTCTTCTCCATCCATGGGCAAGGGTACTGGAGTGGGTTGTCATTTCTTTCTCCAGGGGATCTTCCCTGCCCAGACATCTGACCTTTGTCTCCAGCTTGGCAAGCGGACTCTTTACCACTGACCCACCAGGGAAACCCCGCAAGGAAGAGTAAGCAAAGCTTAACCCACATTATTTTGCTAGTTTCTCTGAGAGGTATCTTTTCAGTGCTAGCCCTCCCACCCTCTGCCAGGACCCCATCCCCTGTCTTTTAAAATGTGTCCACTGCTAGTCTATGCTCATATTTCTAAGACCAATGGGGAAGGAATGGTATATAGCATATTTTCTATTTTTTTATTTACTGCATACAATTCTTTTTTTAAAATTAATTTTTATTGGCACATAGTTGCTTTACAATATTGTGTTAGTTTCCGCCTTATGGCAAAGTGAATCAGCTGTATGTTTACATATATCCCCTCTTTTTTGGATTCCCTTTCCATTTAGGTCACCATAGGACACTGAGAAGAGTTCCTTGTGCTATACAATAGGTTCTCATCAGTTATCTACTTTACACCCAGTAGTGTATATATATCAACCCCAATCTTCCAATTCATCACCCCCTCTTTCTCCTTTCTCCTCTAGCATCCAGATGTTCCCTACATCTGTGTCTCTATTTCTGTGTTGCAATAAGACAATCTACACCATTTTTCTAGATTCCACATATATGTGTAAATAATATATGATATTTGTTTTTCTCTTTCTGACTACTTCAGGCTTATGACAGTCTCTAGGCCCATCCATGTCTCTGCAAAAGCCACCATTTCATTCCTTTTTATAGCATATTTTCTTTTATAATTTTTAGGGCCTATGTGATTTTCCTGATGATTTAATATGAAAGTAGTTGCTAACTTTAACAGAACTTATGTATCCTCAGATCACAGTTTCAAGTTTTCAATCACTCAAATTTTAGGAACATGTCACGTTAAGAAGGGCTTCCCTGGTGGCCCAGGCAATAAAGAAGCTCCTGCAGTGTAGGAGACAGGAAGACCCCCTGGAGAAGGGAATGGCTACCCACTGCTGTATTCTCGCCCGGAGAATCCCATGGACAGACGAGCCTGGTGGGCTACAGTCCATGGGGTTGCAAAGAATCGGACACGACTGAGTGACTTCCACACTTCATGAGACATCTCTTTCTAAATCTCTGCAATGTTTGTTCCTGATCAACAACAGAAAAGAAGCTAAGTGAGCAGGAAAGCACACTCTGAGCCTCAGTGGCAGCTCGGAGACTCACCATGGGAGACAAGGGGGTGTCCAGGCTGGTTTCGGTCTTGCTGTCATCAGCATCGCTGTCCTTGTCACTGCCGCTGTCGTTGACAAAGCAGATCTGCAGGTTCATCCCGCTCTGCAGGCTGGGCAGAAGCACACAGAACACTCATTCCACTCAGCTATTTGTTACCCGGTAGCATCCAAAAACAGTGGTTTTGCTAGAGAAAGTAGTTTAATGTGTTCTTCCCAGGGAGCAGTGAGTGATCAGTATTATGCCCAATTCATAAATGGTAACTTTTACTAGAGGATAAGAAAGATACATTGATAAACAGTAAGGTGGTAACTTTTAACTCCTACTGTAGTAGCTTTTTTTCCACACAGAAATTCATGTTGTTGAAAAACTAATTTCAAGCCCCATTATAGCACCTGGCACAATACCAAACACATCGTTGGGACACGATAAAAATGTGTTGAGACACTGAGTTTACATTTTTGTCGATGAAGATGAATGGATCCTCAGCCAAGCAGGGCTGCCTGGTGTCATCTGATGTCCTGCCCCACAGGGACAACCCAAAGATGCTCATTAAAGCCAGCATCCCGGGGCCAGAGGTCTCAGAAAAAAAGACTCCCCCCTTTTTTTTTGCCTCAAATATAAAAAGGTCACCTATCAGACAAGTTGATCTTTGCACCTTTCACTGTGACAAGTCAGAGCTGATTCGGTGTTAGGAAAATTTTATTTGAGGCAGTTGCCAAAAGCCAACTGAGGGAGCTCATTTATGTCATTAAGGAAAAAAAAAAAAAAAAACCACACACCAGAGGTTCACCCTAGAGAAACTTAAGGGAACTTCCAACCTAGTCATAAAGGCACAACGCTGGAACACAGCAAGGCTCTGCAGACCGCCTGGCGCGCCGAGCCTCAGAGGCAGAGATGTCTTGGGAGTTCATTATGTTTGTGGCGAATCCGGGAAGCTCCAGGAGGGATGCTTCTGGAAATGTGGTCACAAAGGGCCGCCAGGCTGTGTATCTGCCACACACACAGCCAGGCTGAGGATCCAACTCTGTGTCCTCATGCTCATTGGAGGGCGAACACGTTTCATGACTGTTTGACAACAAAAAGTTTTTCAAGAAGCACTTTCTTAGCAACCCTAGTATCTCCAGTCTGTATGTAAGCTTTGAGAAAGAAAAAGCAGAAGGAAACCCCTTAAGCAGCAAGGGTCCTAAGGAGGCTTGTGTAAACCAGGTTTAGAAGAGTGGACGCTGAATCTGCTCTGACATTACTGTCACAGTGAGAGACGCAAAGATCAACTCGTCTGATAGATGACGTTTGCATTTTTAAAAAATTCCAGTGGGTAGGGATGCTCTGTACAAAATGCTCAGATGACTCACTGAATGCACTTGTTTGATTGAAAACAATACAGAAGTCAGAAAAAGGACTGATTTAACACGGGCACCACTGTTACGTGTATGCACTGCCACCTGTTGTTAACTTCTGTGATTACTGAGAGTCCCAACTTATTTCCCCAGGAAGGAAATGCAGCCTTTCTCTCAGTAGGTCCAATTCCGTTGCTCCCCACCCTCCCGTGCAGGCAAGCAGAGTCAGGCCCAGGGCTGGTCGCAGAAGGTGACAGGTTCTTCTGTGATCAGCTGAGGGTGCTTGGAATCAGCAGGACTTAGGTTTGAATTCTCACTTCATTCCCTGAGCATAATACTCAATCTGTATCTTCATCTGTAAAACAGGGTGTATAATTCAGTAAGAAGGAAGCTTCAATACTACGGCCACCTGATGCAAAGGGCTGACTCATCGGAAAAGACCGTGATGCTGGGAAAGATTGAAGGCAAGAGGAGAAGGGGACGACAGAGGATGAGATGGTTGGATGGCATCACCGACTCAAATGGACATGCACTGGTGGACTCAATGGATTCAACAGACTCAATGAACAAACTCCGAGAGATAGTGAAGCACAGGGAATCCTGGCGTGCTGTCGTCCATGGGATCGCACAGGGTTGGACGTGACTGAGCAACAGAAAGACTGAAGGTGGGAGGAGAAGGGGCGACAGAGGATGAGATGGTTCGATGGCATCACCAACTTGATGGACCTGAGTTTGAGCAAGCTCCGGGAGTTGGTGATGGACAGGGAGGCCTGGCATACTGCAGTCCATGGGGTCGCAAAGGGTCAGACACAACTGAGTGACTGAACTGAAGTGAGTGACATAACAAGAAAGAAAAATGAGAGGATTTAGCTCAGAGCTGGCATAGGACAGGTGCTTTGTACGTGTTCATTATCCTCCTCCCTACTTTCTGAAAGCCTACACAAAGGAACACAGGATTTTAAAGGTGACGCAACTTTGTAAAGAGACCCTTGAAGTCACGTACTTGAACACCTGGCCTGTCACGGCAGTTTCTGATGCACAACTGACTCTCTGAGACATCCTGAGCTGACTTGAACTGTTAGGCAGCTTGAAAATTTATTGAGATGGAACATGTCTCCTTTTAATTTTCTTCCAATAGAATATTTTTTTCTGGAGTAATCTAATATGTTCAGGTTACCCTTTGATCCCATGTAAATTAAGCTTTAAAATTCATTATTTGTAGTTGGTAAAAAATAAAAAAAAAGTCAACCATTTTTAACAATGAAACTCAAGATCCATGGATTGGACAATAGTGGGAAATAAAAGTGCAAATTAAAAACAGACATATTTTAAAGTCATATCTTAAAGACATTTCAAATTAAACCTAATTTGAATCTAGAACTACATAGTATTTCCTATTTATCGAATAAAGTCTCGAAGAGAAGATGATACTACATAAACAGATTATAAACACACAAAATCACTGACAATACCATTGCAAAATAAAGTTTAAAACATCTGAAGAAATACATTTCATTCTGAAGAAAGCTTGATCATAAATTCTGATGTGTTGCCCCCAAACTGACCTTTGTGCTAAGGCCCTTAGACCTAAATCAACCATCCCACACAGCGTTTCTAACTCAGGAAAGGCAAATTTAAAAAAAAAAAAAGGAAGGCTTTAGTAGTTGGAGCAAAATGAAAAAAATCACCTCAGGTAGAAATTCAGAAAATCGCCTTAGTAACACATTATCACCGTGGGAAACTGCGCAGACCTTCTTAGAGGGCGAGCCTTATAATTCCTTGTAGCGGTAATCACCAAGAATGTTACTCTCAGGAAAAGGAAATTATATGACACAGCAGCTAATAGTTCAGCGGGGATTTTAGTAAAGACATCTTAAAACAGACTCAGGTTTCAAGGAGGATTTGTTTCCCTTTAGCCTTTAAGTGGGTTTAAGATGAAGGCAGCTTTTAGGAAGACTCAACCACAGCTCCCAAGCAGCGGCCGGGTGCTGCCGAGGGTCTCTGTGCTGCAGGGTCAGGGGCCATGACCCCTGCTCGGGGCCCCTTCCCACCCTGGGAGGCATGGCTGCCCTGAGGCTCTTCCTCTGGCCCCCTGGAGCCCAGGCCTCTGTCCTTCCCACTACTGCGGGGGCCTCGATCACAACAGGGCTACACAGTCCTGGGAAATTCCAGCAGCTGGGGGGCTAATTTGCCTGGATCTCTCCAGCACAGTCTGCGGTGAAAACAAAACACCGTCCTCTTCTTGTTAATTAGTGTAAAATTGAAAGCATCCAATTCGAGGTTACTTGATGTTTGGAGTGGCGCTTGGCAGACTGCGACGTGCAAAAGGCTGCTTGACATGTGTCTTGCCTTGGATTTGATTTCTGGAAGGTCTGTGCCCTGGTCACCCCAGGAACTGCTTCTCCTTATGCCATGAACAGCCATACTGTTGCCCAGGGTTACTGACAGGGAGCCAAGCCCCTGAGAAGGGGCTGTCCTAGATGAAGAAGGCTCAGAAACACAGAGAGAAAAAGACTGTGTCTTCTGGACGTCTCTGTGAGTTCATGTGGCTTTCTGAGGGACAGTTCTTGCCACCCAGAATTGGGAAGGCATTTAGTCGAGAGGCTATTCAGCCTCGGTGTCCTCTTGGCATTTATAGTGAGGGAAACTGTTACTTGGGGCTTCCTGGGTGGCTCAGTGGTAAAGAATCTGCCTGTAATTCAGGAGACTCAGGTTTGATCCCTGGGTTGGGAAGATCCTCTGGAGAAGGGCATGGCAACCGACTCCAGTATTCTTGCCTTGAGAATTCCATGGACAGAAGAGCCTGGCGGGCTATAGTCCATGGGGGTCGCAAACACTTGGGACGTGACTGAAGTCTCTAAGCAACTGTTACTGAGAGAATGCCTGCGCTGATTTCTCATTACTATCACCAGGCATATTATGAAAAAAAAAAACACGGAATTGAGAGAATGATGGAGTTGGAAAAATCTTACCTCCTAAGAATCCTAGCTACCTGGTGATAACATTTGGTAGAAAGATAATACTTTTTTTTTCCCCTTCACAAGACAAGGAAAAGACTAGTTTACTCCCTGGGAGAAGTGATGGCTGGTCCTAAAGTTTGCTGTGACGTCAACTGGGGGCAGCAGCATTGGAAACCCAGCCTCTGTCCTGGCCTTGGGTTTCGATGACTGGGAGTGGCCTGGTGTGATGGCCAGCTCCAAAACTCAGAACAAATTGGGGTGTTTCTCGATTTTAGAAACAGGAATCTCCCAGCACCAGCTGAAACTGCCTGCATTCACACAGAAATGGTTAAGATTCTTTGGTTCTATACCCTACACCACACCTTGGTTAACTTCACTTGGACAGTGGCATTGAATGTGAGTTAAAAGTGTGTTCACTACATTCTTTCCCTGGGCTGAACAACCATCTGTGGGTTACGGGGAAGCCACGCTCAGTCGCTCAGTCGTGTCCGACTCTTTGCGACCCTATGGACTGCAGCCCGCCAGGCTCCTCTGTCCATGAGATCTTCCAGGCAAGAATACAGCAGTGGGTTGCCATTTCCCTCTCTAGGGATGGGCAAGGCAGGGATTACTTGAAGAACTCAGATAACTTGTTCCTGATCTGTGACAGCCTGATTATTAAAATGTCCCAACTCTTCTCTTCCCTCTGTCTGGTCCCTCTGTAATAAGATTGTGGCTTCTCCATCCAGAGGTAGAGTCTATTTCCTGATCCCTGGGCGGCCCTCCTGATCTGCCACGGCCAACAGAGTGCGGAGGAAGTGATGGCGTTAGAGTGTGGAGTCTCCCCCTGCAGGGAAAGCTGCCACTGCCCAGGTCCAGCTCGGCCGGATGGCAGAAGACAGGCTTTGCAGCACAGAGCTCAACTGTCAACTGTCCCAACTGCGGCCCCAGGCATCTGAGAGACCTCAGTGAAGAGCAGCAGAGGCACCGTGCCAACCCATAGCTGATCACAGACACAGGAGGAAGCCCCGTGTGAACCCAGGTCTGACCAGCAGTAGAAATCAACGCTTATCATCTGATGCCACTGATGTGGGTGGGTTTTTATGATATACCATCACTGTGGCGGCAGATAACTGCTGAAAGGTTACAAAGCAAGAGACTACAGGCTGTACCTCCAGTGGCCTTTCCCCCACACTGCACTTATTCTCAGGTGTGGATTTATCAAGTCTTGCCTGTGATGGCAATATAATTTTAAGCGCATATACCTCCTGTTGTTAGTTTTTGTTTAGTTGCTAAATCGTGTCCGACTCTTTTGTGACCCCACTGTCTGCAGCCCACCATGCTCCTCTGTCCATGAGATTTCCCAAGCAAGAATACTGAAGCAGGTTGCCATTCCCTTCTCCAGGGGATCTTCCTGACCCAGGGAGCAAACCCGAGTCTCCTGCATTGGCATGCAGATTCTTTATGGCTGGGCCACCAGGGAAGCCCATGTATTAATCCTGTAGTTGCCTATAATTTCAAGGCAATTGTATGGTTTCCTTAAGAAACAGAGTAAAAGGGAACTTCAAAACGCCTAGGCATTTCAAACCTGCATGCATTGCTCACCTTCTGTCCAAAACCAGTGTGGTTGTGAGGGCCTCTGGCTCCGCTGTTACTCATTACTCAGTATTCCCAACTAGTCTGTGGCTGGACTGTTAAAATATATTGCCTTTATTTATTTTAATGGGTCTTTGATGCATTATTCAAAGGCTTTCTACATAAAGCCTTTCTACATTTGCTGTTTTATGAGAATTTCAAAGGAGATGGAATATAAAATGTATGCTGTAATTAACCAAGGATAGCTGTGAACACATTTCATTTTTCTAAGAATCTGTCATGAAGAAGGAATGTGGGAACACCTGAGGTCTGGGTAAGTTCTAGATACATGGGGTGTATGATGGTGTCTCTGTAGGATGCACTGAGGTGGGTTAAAATGAAGCGCTGCTAGGGACTTCCCTGGAGGTCCAGTGGTTAAGACTCAGAACTTCCACTGCAGGGGGCATGGGTTTGATCTCTGGTCTGGGAACTTGATGCTTTTGAACTGTGGTATTGGAGAAGACTCTTGAGAGTCCCTTGGACAGCAAGGAGATCCAACTAGTCCATCCTAAAGGAAATCAGTCCTGAATATTCATTGGAAGGACTGATGCTGAAGCTGAAACTCCAATACTTTGGCCACCTGGTTCAAAGAACTGATTCATTTGAAAAGACCCTGATGCTGGGAAAGATTGAAGGTGGGAGGGAGGAGAAGGGGACGACAGGGGATGAGATGGTTGGATGGCATCACCGACTCGATGGACATGAGTTTGAGCAAGCTCCACAAGTTGGTGATGGACAGGGAAGCCTGGTTTTCTGCAGTCCATGGTTTTGCAAAGAGTCGGACAGGACTGAGTGACTGAACTGAACTGAACTGGGAACTAAGGTTCTGCATGCCATGCAACATGACCAAAAAAAAAACCAGAGAAAAATTGTGAAACACCTTTCCTATTTCCCAAACCTTGCTCCTCACTCTTCTTTTCCTTACTGACTATTTCATACTGACATTTACCATGAGATTTACAGAATTACTATTCAGAAAAGAAAAGGCAAAGTTTCTGTTTCCCAAAGTTTGTTATTGTGAAAGTATACTATTTCTTGTTTTACTTCAGTGGGGCTGTGTTAACTTCCTTTTGCTAAAGACTGTGTAATGCATGGGATGATCATTCAACTTTTAAAAAATTTAAAATTGAAGTATAGTTGCTGTATAATATTATATGTTACAGGTGTACAATATAGTGATTCATGATTTTTAAAGGTTATACTCCACTTACAGTTACCATAAAAATACTGGCTCTATCTCCCGTTGTACACCTCATCCTTGCAGTTTATTTTACACCTAATAGTTCATACTTCTTACTCCCCTCCCCCTCTGATGCCTCTCCCTCTTCCGTCTCCCCACAGCCATCTCTCCTCGGTGCCCAATGTAGTAACCACTAGTTTGTTCTCTATAACTGTGAGTTTGCTTCTTTTTTGTTATATTCACTAGTTTGCTGTATTTGATTCCACATATAAGTGATACCATACAGTATTCATCTTCCTCTGTCTGACAATTTCACTGAATCTAATGCCCTCCAAGTCCATCCATGTTACTGCAAATGATAACATTTTATTCCTCCTTAATGGCTGAGTTAAGCTGGCTTTTTAAAAAGAGTGATATTCATATAACAGGTTCAAATACTGCTGGCCTAACATATAACATCACACACAAAAGTACTATAAATGATGCTTACAAGTATATTAGAAAAAAAAGGGGACATTCATTCATTCATTCGGTGGTCAGGCAAGAACATCTCTGCAAACCCCACAGCACTGGTCAGCCGCTGCTGAGCCTAAGACCCCTGAATTCCTCCCCTCCCCACACCTCCTCAGGCCAGCACACACTCCTTCTAGCTCCCTACAGTCCCTCCTATTGCCTTTTATCTGGGCTACCTCATTCCTTCAAGCTTCTTCCTGGCCCCTGCAGGCACTTTATAGTTCACGACCCCTGTATTAAGCGGATGCATGGAGGTAGTTGATCTAGGAACAGAGACTAGGTCTTTGAACAGGTACCAAGCGCTTGGATCATTAAATCACAATATACAAACAGAAATGTGGAATATATAAAGCACTGGGACAAAACTGAAAAAAACAAACAAACACTTACTAGACAGTCCTTATCCTACATATGAGAAAAGAAACACTTTTACTTAACCTGAACGTTAGTTAGCAAGTAAGGTGTTAACCAAAAAGAGCCAATGAGCAGGGAGCTAACTGCAGAAGAAAGGCTGTCTGGCCACTGGAGTGGGGTGAGTAAATGGAGAGAGGGATGGAAAGCTAACTCTCCAGCAGTTATGTGTCAGAGAAGCTAAGGGTTGTTTCAAACTGCGTGCTAGAGACAGGACCGGGGGACAGGGACCACCATGTCTCTTCACGTCCTGTCCTGACCCCACATCTTACAGGACTCAGGCTCCCGGCTTCCTCAGCCAAAGCAGAGGAAAGCAGCTCTGAGGGTGGGGGAGTGTGGACGGCGCTCTCTGGGGTTTCTTCTCCCAGTTCCGGGCAGACCTTTTGTCCGCTCTCTTTCCTAAGGCTCGTCAGTTCTGGACCTTCCATCTGTCTGTGTTCACGTGAGGGCTGGTGGACATCCAACTCCACGGTCTTCTCACTACAGAGGCCAGGCGTGGGCTAGCACTCACCAGCTTTTCTCTGGTGAAGTGCCAGCCTCTGGAGCCTCGCCTAATTCTTCAGGGAGCCATAAATACCTGCATTCCTCAGACAGCTGCTGGTTCCAATTCCACGTCAGCATCCAGTCCCTTCACTAATGACCACTTACATGTAATTAAATTTGGAATTATAGGGTCTTAATGTTAAAAAATGCATTTTCACCAGAAATATTTTCTGCATGAATTGAAGACCAGAATGAGACCTCTTCTGATACTGCAATAATGACGGAATGAAACAGTCATCTCTCCTAAGTGCCGAATGTGGTACACTTTCATCTTAATTAAAGCCAAATGATTTCTAAGCCATCTACATTCTCAAATACAAAGTTACCACTTTTGAGCATCTACTATGTTGTAGGCACTTAATAAATATTATCTCTAATCCTCAGATACACATAAAACAAGTATGATGAACTCCACTTTATATATAAGAAAATCAAGGCTCATGGATTAAATTATACAAGGTCACAAAGCTGGCATTTTATTCTAAGAGAGTGTGGTGAGAAGCCAGGCACTTTAATAAGGCTAGAACAAATTCATGAATGGAAGAATAAAAGAGAAGATGAAAAAATAAAAGCAAAACAAAAAACAAAAAATTGGAAACAACTTCAATGTCTAACGATAAGAGATTTAAGTATATTATGGTGAAATACATGATTGGCCATTACGTGGCTGGTAAAAATATATGAACAGTTATGAAACGGGCAAATGATCTTGATGTATTATGAAGTCAAAAAGAAAAACCAAACTCTAGAACAATAGGTATAGTATGATTTCAACTCTGTAAACAAAAATGTGGAGATATATGTACAGAAAAAGTGGCAGGAAATACACCTAGATATTTTTTGACGGAAGAAATTCAGCTGACTTTGAACTTTTCTCTTTTGAGTGCCTCTAAGTTGCTATGTGTGGGCATTTAGCAGGAATTAAAAAAGGAAAAGGAGAGAAAATGGGCGAGTTGATTAGCGCTTGTTTGTTGGAGAAAGGTGAGTAGGATTAAATATTTGACAGCTGGAAGAGGACCGCTGCGTTTGTGGACTCAGATGGTAACTATGCAGAGACCATGACTCACACATGAGTCAGGCTGGCTTTTGTTCCTGGCAGGGTGCTGGGGTGGGGGTGGTGGAAGATCCTCTTTGAGGGCACTGAAAAACCTATTTTCTTGCAAGTGGCCATTTCTGTGGATGGACTCTTTGATTCAACTGTTGTCATCCCTCCCCAGCCTAGCCTTAACCTCCTTCCTTTTGCATCTGCACAGATGACAGACTCTAAAGTAATGGGTATACATTTCACCCTTTGTATTTGTTTTCTTTTTTAACTTTGCCTTTAAAAAAAAATTTTTTTTTTGGCTGTGCCACACAGCATGTGGGATCTTAGTTCTCTGACCAGGGATCAAACCCACATCTCCTGAAGTGGAATATCCCCTGGAGTTGAAGCATGGAGTCTTAACCCCTGGACTGCCAGGGAAGTCCCTCACTGTATTTTTAAAACCAGCCTGCCTGTCGATTCTGCTCAGCCCAGGTGGAGTTTAAACTTGTATCTGCCTGACCTGCTGATGATTTTCAGCTGCTGGAGCTGAAGTTCAGCTCGTACCCCTTCCAGACCTGCGATAAGGTCTGTACCATGGCTGCAGTTTAGCCGCGTAGTCATGTCCAACTCTTTGCGACCCCCTTCTACATCCTTCTCCGTAGGATGTAGGCTTCTCTGTCCATGGGGTATCCCAGGCAGGAATACTGGAGTGGGTTAGCCATTTCTTCTCCAGGGGATCTTCCCGATCCAGGGATTGAACCCTCACTGAGCCACCTGGGAAGCCCTAAGGTCTGTGCTGCTGCTAAGTCGTGTCAGTCGTGTCCGACTCGGTGTAACCTCATAGACGGCGGCCTGCCAGGCTACCCCGTCCCTGGGATTCTCCAGGCAAGAACACTGGAGTGGGGTGCCATTGCCTTCTCCACTAAGGTCTGTGAGGTTAGGTTAAAGATAGGGCAGTTGAAGACTCATGTCTGTGGATGTTTTTGAGGGTTATGGTTGGATTTGGTGAAAATTTTAACTGCAAATTCTTTTATTCTCTTGAACACTGAATTACTGCTTTCACCACTTTTCATGTTTATGTTTAAAAAATAATTGGGGCTACCATTTAGGCTTGGTCCCATAGTAAGCTTTATCTCAGAGACTTTCTGTTTCATGATTTAATGTGTGGTCATCTGATTCCATTCAGTCATTAGGAGAATGCAGTAGATTTACTGAATTGTGCTAATTCTGTGACACGTGGTTATTCATCTTTGGCCATCTTTTAAAGTCTGGCTATGTCTCATGATCTCAGTCACCCACACAGCTGGTGGCATAAATGTTCTACTGAGCAGTAGCCCCATCAGCCAACAAACCATACGAGGGCCGATGAGAAGGAGGTGGGCCCTGGAAGCTGGCTCTCCATGCCTTCTGATGGAAACATGCAGAATGGGGGTCAGTGGCTTGGAAGGTGACATGCAGCACCTCCTGATGGCACAAGGGGTGACAGTGTGTGGAAAGATGAACAGCTCCAAGGGAAACTGGTAAAAGGAGAATTGAATTGTGCATGTGAAAAGGGTGTAGGACTACCTTAACCAATTTCCCTTTTTCTTATTTTTTTGTATGCACAAAAGACACATGCGACAAAAATGTATATCCAAATAAACCTGAAAGAGCTTTTCAATAAAACACAAATTCTGGAATTCCCTGAAAATCCAGTGGTCAGGGTTCTGAGCTTCCACCGCAAGGGACACAGGTTTGATCCTTGGAAACTAAGATTCCACATGTACATGGCACAGCTCCCCCTGCCCCCGTGCTGCCCTGATTAAGAAAAAAATAAAATAAAATGCTATGTGTTAAGGAGGCAGGTGTCACCATTTAACTGACAGTGATTTTCTGAAATATCTTGCATGGGTTTTTAATGCATGTGATAATCTGATTGAGCTATGGTTTTTTCCAGTAGTCCAGGATATGAGAGTTGGATCATAAAAAAGGCTGAGTGCTGAAGAACTGATGCTTTCGAACTGTGGTGCTACAGAAGACTCTTGAGAGTCCCTTGGACAGCAGAGAGATCAAACCAGTCAATCCTAAAGGAAATCAACCCCAAATATTCACTGGGAGGACTGTTGCTGAAGCTGAAGCTCCAACATCTTGGCTACCTGATGCGAAGAGCCGACTCATTGGAAAAGACATGCTGGGAAAGACTGAAGGCAAAAGGAGAAGGGGGCAGCAGAGTATGAAATGGTTGGGTGGCATCACTGACTCAGTGGACATGAATCTGAGCAAACTGCAGGAGATAGTGAAAGACAGAAGAGACTGCAAAGAGTCAGACATGACTTAGCAACTGAACAACAACAACAATCTGAATGAGAATAATCTGAGGGGCACAAAAAATTTTATAACATAATCAAACAAAAGGATTATGTTAAACCTCCAGATGACAGAGCTCACTTGCAGTCAGTGGGACTTTTTTTCTCCTAGCAGCTAGTGCTTATGTAAAGTCTCAAAGAATCCAGTCCTCATACAAGCTGTGTGTGTCCAGGCTCGCGGGAGGGACCACTGTCTGCAGGGAGTGCAAATGGCAATAATAAAGTCATGATAACTTGTCAAAGATGATGCGCCAATGGAAAAATCATTTCTAGAAGTTCTTTTAATTAAACATTTGGCTGTCCACTGGAACCGTTTTTAAATATAACACGCCAGCCCTGTGGCCTTTTTCTCCCCATCCCCCACCCTTCTGCAGGAGCTCTGACAATTGAATTCTCACTGGTGATAATAATAAAATTCATAAGACAGAGTACAGCTAGTTATGCCTCTAGCAAGATGTCAAATTTCACTTGCACAAAATTAATTGCACCTAATTAAACTGGGGTCATTGGCATTACTGTAAAGTGAGGCTATTTATTAGACAAAGAAAATCTCACAAATATCAATTCGCTGTCCTTTCACGTTTGCGAAAGAGAAGAATTGCTTACATAATTAAATTTGTTTTGCCATTTTAATAGTATTAGTCCTCAAAAGATCCTTTTCAAATTTTCCTTTACTTTTAAAATTGTGTAATATTTTAGTATACTGGAGGTAATTCTTGGAGGACGGCATAAAAAATAGTAAGAGTTTTCCGCAGAGTACCCGATGACTTTTCAAATAGTATATCAAAAAAAAGAATTTGTAAACTGTCATTTGCAATGGCATGTACCTTGGAATTACTCATATGAAGGATATTCTATGCAAATTAATAGTGTGCTTGTTTGAGATTAATATGAAGTTTAAAAGATATGTCACACGTTATAAATAGGTTGCTGGAGTATGTACCTATTACTTCAGGAAAGAAAATTTCACTGCATTAGAACAGGACAACCTCTTCTCATCCATCCTGGGTATATACGACCACTGTGCTGACTTCTAGGAATTTATGCAAACATTATTGCTGTCAGAGACGAAAGGATGATTTACTTTACTGGCAAAATGATGCTGCTTTGACCTGTGATTCCACGGCAGATTATATATTCAGATTCTCAATTCCTCACATTCAAAGCTCCTATGAATCCAGTTTCTTTAAAGGCGCTCTAGATCACTGTTATTCGTCCTACTGATACAACTCCCTGGGCTATTTAGTGCCTCCCTCCCTCCCCTCCACCCAGCCCAAACACAAAAGGAGGTGGTGGGTTAATTTTATCGGTCTTGTCTCAGTCATTCACCAATAAACCTGCAAGAATGAGAAAGAAATGTGTTTTGATTTGGGGATGTTGAAATGGCTGAGACAAGTAAACAGTAATCATTATTCAAACCAGCATCTCAAAAACTCTCTGGGGAACTTCTAGTTTTCATAATCTTCATACTGCATGAAGAGAGGGGTATATAACCTTTTCTAGGTTACAACATCCCATTGCATATTTTATGAAATAGACTGCATTAAGTTGCATTTATATTTATATACATGTGAATAAAATCTGGGCTTCCATTTTGGCTCAGTGGTAAAGAATCCACCTGCCAATACAGGAGCCTTGGGTTGGATCCCCACAGAAGATCAGGAAGATCCCCTGGAGAGAAGGAAATGGCAATCCACTCTAATATTTTTGCCTGAGAAATTCCATGGACAGAGGAGTCTGGTGGACTATAGCCCGTGAGCTGGAGATGGCTTAGCTACTAAACAACAACAACAAATAAAATCTATCTAGGGTAAGGGAGGAAGAGAGTGGGGGTCAGGTTTATTTTGTGTTTACTCTGAGAAAAGGAGAGTGGAAAAGGCAGAAATAGCTTCCTCTACAATGTCCAAACAGGTTGTCCTGTTTGAAAGATGAAAGATTTCCTATTTGTCTATTACTAATGACCACTCTGTCTTGTATTTTCATAGCAGCCAAGCCAGTTTCCATTCCTTTGATATCAATAACATTAAGCTACGTAAACTCAGAATCCAAAATACAATGCTGATTCAAGATTAATTTGGTCAATGAGAAAAATTTTATAGCAAAGTATTATACTAGTCATAAGAGAAAATGAATATTTTTTGAGAACGTGAGTAATATTTCTTAGAAAGCTTATTTCAAAAATAGGTAATTCATTTTCCTCATTTCCTTTTAAGCTTTTAGCTGAAGCATTTTTAAATAGAAAAACTGACAAAGGTCATACGATCTCCATTTGAAAAGGCTGATTATGTGTGGATTAGCAAATTTGGAAGAAAAATATGGCACTTCCTGTACTTGCCGCATTTCAGTATAAGTCAAATTTAATTACTTGAGTTATGAAGCAATATCAAAAATTCTTTTGCTGCAGTATTGGGCATGAAATGTCTTTATGGGATTATAGTAAGTCTAGCTTACATTTAATAACTTGTCATTCTTTTAAAAAGTGCTTTAGGAGATAGCACCAATTAAGAAAATTCAGTGGGGCTGAAACCCAAAGGCCAACTGAGAAGGACTTACATTTTCAGTAGCAGCTTAATAAGCACGTCTTCCCAAAGGACCTTCATGCTACTTCACAATTTCTCACATAATGCGTATGAAGTTAATTTTTACAGGTAATCACACATCCTTTAAAATGCATAAATAGAACTCTATTATTTTGCCAAAGGATCCTACTTAACCAGGTAAGCCCTGCCGTAAAAGAAAGCTTAGCACTTCAAAACCCGTTGCTTGGTCAATTAATTTTAAGTCCTCAGCCTCATTTAAAATTGAGTACTGAGCTCCTTAAAGTAGTAAATTCATCTAATATTTACCTGGTTTTGATTATTTAACTAATTCAGCACATGTGCTTAGGTACATTTTGGAGTGTCACATGGAGAACTCAGAGTTCTAACATCCCTCAAGTACTTCTGTAAGGAAGAGGTAAAGTATTACCAGCTTAACGAAGAATTGCAGGAACTGGAATACATTAGAACATTAATTCTAATAGGGATGAAGAATATGGGTTACACAATTGCAACTGAACATCTCAGGCTCTTCTCCTACATTATTACTGAGCAAAGGGAATGGCAGTCAGTCTTTTCAGACTTAAAATTTACAGGGATAAAGTGACATTTCTTAGAAACATTAAGTATCATTATTAACCATCATCCAAAAAGTCATCGTGTTCTCAGAGAGGATGATCTCATCCCAGGATGAAAACACATCTGAAAGAACAGGATATAAATAATCTTCCTTATGGCGCGTCAACAAGGGTAGCTTGTTCTGAGCTCCTGTGAAATACATATGTGTTTAGAGAGCTGTGTCTCCAAAGAGTGTGGATGAGTCACTGATTCTCAAGTGATGCTAGGCTACAAGAGTCTCAGGTGGGCTCTGAGGGTTCACAGGGGACGGGTGGTGAGGGGCAGTGAGGGTGGAACAGGGGGGCACTGAACGGAAGTGGGGGGGAGGCATATTCTGGGCAGGGTTATCCCAACCCCTCTCCTGCAGTCCTCCTGAACCAGAGGTCAGCTTTGTTTTACCTACATGGTTTCAGCACACAATTTTATCTGCAAAGCCATTTCTTCTATTATAAATAATGAAAACCTTTTGGGACTTCCCTGGCAGCCCTGTAGGTTAAGACGTCACCTTCCAATGGGTAAGGGGCAAGTCAGATCCCTGGTCAGGGAGATCCCACATGCCTCATGGCCAAAAAACCAAAACACAAAACAGAAACAGTATTGTAACAAATTAAATAAAACCTTTGAAAAGGGTCCAGATTAAAAAAAAATCTTAAAAAAATAATGAAAATCTTTATGAGACATCTAGTTACAAATGGCATATGAAACACAGGTATTTATCTACTCTCACTTCTGAAATCCTACTAAAATAATATAAAAGGAAGAAAGAAAGTATAAACCTACAGGGATGAAGAAAATGGAAAAGGAGACAACGGCACACAAGAGAGTTAGGAAAAAAAAACAAAACACAGATGGATGAGCAGCATCTGACTTTATTTCAATTTGCTAGATGCCTGCAGGGGTGGCTGGTGGAGGAATCACGTGCGTTTTCACTGCAGGACCCTGGAAATGCTCAGGTCCATCTGAGGCTGGGAGGGGGCAGACTGTATGTGGAGGAAGACTGATTTAAGCAATTGAAAGAAAAATCTAGACCTTCTAACTTGCCCTGTCTACCTGTGGTCTGGCAGAATGAGAAAGTATACTATCTTGAGAGGCTCAATCAGAGGAGGTCCAGGCTGGGGCTCCCTCAGGCACAGCTGAGGTGGCAACGAAAGGCCTTATTGAAATCACAGGAATTAACTTCATGATGAATCGTCAACCATTCACCTGCTCGAGTCTTACACTAGCAGCCAGGCTTAAAATTTCTCAGGACGAAGTTGGAGAGGTTGTCTCTGGGTAACTTACAGCCCAAGAGAAAAGAGATTTAGATACTTTAAATTGGATTCATCCTGACAAAACAGTTGTGTTTTTACCTGATCATTCCAAACTGAAATTTGTGCGTGCGTGCTGGGTCACTTCAATTGTGTCCATGTCTTTGCAACCCTATGGACTGTAGCCCGCCAGGCTCCTATGGGATTCTCCAGGGTGAGAATTCCGGTGTGGGTTGCCATTTCCTTCTCCAGGGGATCTTCCTAACTCAGGGATGGAACCGGTGTCTCTTACATCTCCTACATTGGCAGGCAGGTTCTTTACCACTAGCAACACCGGGGAAGCCCAAAGTGAAGTTCATCATTCATTAATTCAGTAACTATTCAGTGACTGACTATTAAGCACTATCTTATAGTTATGGTACCGTCTATGGGATCACACAGAGTCAGACACGACTGAAGTGACTTAGCAGCAGCAGCAGCAATAGTTATGGTGGTGAACAAAACAAAGATCTGCTCTCTTGAGGTTAATATTTCAGTACTAGAGAAAGACAAAGAACAAGTTAAAAGTACATTTAATACAATGTCAAGTAATGATAAGGGTCACAAAGAAAAACGAATCAGGGTAAGAGGTTGGGTATTGACTTTTCAACTGGGTGATCAAGGCATGTCTCTCTGAGGAATCAGTGTATGGCTAACAGGGCCTAACCAGAGAGTTTAGTGTTAGGGCTTGGAGCTAACAGGTCTTAGAGTTTTATACCTAATTATTAACAAAAATGAAAACAAACAAAAAAATAAACTCAGAAAAAAAATCATGGACCTACAGAAATCAGAGGAAAACATTTTGAACAATTTAACTAAAATAAGGAGTACGTCAAGGCTGTATATTGTCATCGTGCTTATTTAATTTATATGCAGAGTACATCATGAGAAACGCTGGGCTGGATGAAGCACAAGCTGGAATCAAGATTGCCGGGAGAAATATCAATAACCTCAGATATGTAGGTTGACATATGACACCACCCTTATGGCAGAAAGTGAAGAAGAACTAAAGAGCCTCTTGGTGAAAGTGAAAGAAGAGAGTGAAAAAGTTGGCTTAAAGCTCAACATTCAGAAAACTAAGATCATGGCATCTGGTCCCATCATTTCATGGCAAATAGATGGGGAAACAGTGGCTGACTGTATTTTTTTGGGCTCCAAAATCACTGCAGATGGTGATTGCAGCCATGAAATTAAAAGATGCTTAATCCTTGGAAGGAAAGTTATGACCAACCTAGATACCATATTAAAAAGCAGAGACATTACTTTGTCTACAAAGGTCTGTCTAGTCAAGGCTATGGTTTTTCCAACAGTCATGTATGGATGTGAGAGCTGGACTATAAAGAAAGCTGAGCACTGAAGAATTGATGCTTTTGAACTGTGGTGTTGGAGAAGACTCTTGAGAGTCCCTTGGGCTGCAAGGAGATCCAACCAGTCCATCTTAAAGGAAATCAGTCCTGGGTATTCATTGGAAGGACTGAGGTTGAAGCTGAAACTCCAATATTTTGGCCACCTGATGCGAAGAGCTGACTCATTTGAAAAGACCCTGATGTTGGGAAAGATTGAAGGCAGGAGCAGAAGGGGACGACAGAGAATGAGACGGTTAGATGGCATCACTGACTCAATGGACATGAGTTTGGGTAAACTCTGGGAGTTAGTGATGGACAGGGAGGCCTGGTGTGCTGCGGTTCACGGGGTTGCAAAGATTCGGACACGACTGAGCAACTGAACTGAACTGAATACCTTTAGTGAAGTGAGAAAGTATGATGTGAAAAATATTGAAAACATAAACAAAATGGATAACTTCTTAAAGAATACAACTCACCAGAACTGACTTAAGAAATAAAAAGTGTGTACAATCTTAAAATCACTTAAAAAAATGGAAGCAGTTAAATCAAACATACAAAGTAGACACCAGGCCCAGAGGGTTATACAGGTGAGAAACAGCTCATCCCAATATTATGTACAATGAAAAAAGCATAAAGAATCCAGCAGAAATTTGAACATAAGGCCCAAATAGATATATCACAGAAGGGGAAACAAAGAGAGCTAATAAGCATAATGAAATACATTTAATACATATTCAGTTAAAAAATATAAAAGAAACTGGCAATACTGAGTGTTAGAAAGGCTGTGGATCTATAAGATCTTCGAACTATTGCTGGTAGGAGTGTAACTTGTACAACTGTTTCAGAGAACAGTTTTGGCATTATTTTCTAAGTAGGAACATTCATGTATTTTCCTAGGAATTCCACTCCGAGGAATGTACCAAGAGAAACTCTTGCACATGGACAGCAGAAGACATGTACAAGGATTCCACTCCGAGGAATGTACCAAGAGAAACTCTTGCACATGGACAGCAGAAGACATGTACAAGGATGTTTAGAAGCAGCACTATTTATAAGAGCAAAACCTTTGGAACAACCTTTGAAACAAGCCACCAATGCCTCTCTCATCAGAAGAGTGGCTCCACGAATCGGGATACACTCACACATGGACTGGCAAAGGGGAAAACGGGGCAATTAGAATTTCAGAATAAACAATAAAATTTCTCAAGTAATCATAGCTTACTACACGGTTCACGGTGAATGATATACGATCTTAATAATGTAAAATCGAACCGTTATTTTACCCCAAATTCTGAAATAATTACATGCGGAGGATGGGGGGATATACAGATATGTCTGTGGGAGGACTGTAAAAGAGAGTTAAACCCCAGCCTTCTGTTATTTGGTAGTCAAAAGATGGCTTAAAAGTAAAAGCTAAGAAGATCATCATTTTACTCAGAGACATAAATACCAGCAGTGATAGCTAAGGAGTTAAACACTATTATTTCTGGAGAGTGAGATAGGATAGAGAGGGATAGGACTAAGGACTGTTACTTTTATTTTGTGTTGTTATTACACACTCTGTAGTTAATTCTACTTTACTTTTAAAGCTATGGAACACACACACACACTTTCATTCTGAAAACCAGACATCCCATTTAGACCAGATGGATATGACATGACTGAGCAGAGAGATGGGATTTCTAAAAGAAAACTTTTGGGGCTTTGAAGAGAGAGCAGTAGCAGAGATCTGTAAGAATATCTATGGGGTCTACTCCCCTCATTTTACAAAGATGAGGAAACTGAGGTATGGTAAAACTGAGTAAATTGTTCAAGTCTCAGAGTTAGAAGCTAACTAGGATCAACCCTCAGGTGTCCTGGTTCCTAGGCCGGAATCCTCCTGCCACATCCCACTGGGAGGGGAAAGAGGTGCTTCTCTAGCAAAGGCAAAGGCTTCCAGCTCTGGGATGATATATGAAGAGATCGAGAGAATCCTCTGAGCCTATGCTGGCTCCACACCCACCAAGGAGGACATGCCTGAACACTGCGTGGCCAGGTCTCAGCTCCTGACTCCAGGCACTAACACACCGGCAGCAGCTCCTTGATATGCACATATGAGTGCTTTCTGATTTGTGCCGATTTAGGTAAATCTGTAGGGATCAGACAGAAGTATGAGGCTTACTGCAAGCCAGAGAAAACAGATACCAAAGTGTCTAATTCTGGACCTCATATGAAGGAAAGAGCGGAAATTCACTGGTTGAACAAATGCATGAATGCTATTATTTGTCTCCCATACTTGGTTTATCATGGTAAGTATACCTAGTAGTTATACAGGGGATATTTGCTCTTAAGAAGGTCCAAAGGAAGAGACAGATATTTTGACAAGAAACAGATATCTGGGGAGGGATCCGGAGAATGCTGATGCATCTTCAGTTACTACCATCTTTTAAATACAGTGTTCTATGTGCTCTCACCACTTGGAATACCTGTACTTGTAACGGTTAATTTTGCAAACTGTCTATACACCCTCAAACAAAGTGTGACCTATGGACTGGCAGAGGAACATCAGCTGAGAGCTTGTAAGAAATACAGAATCTTAAGCCCCACCCAGACCTACTGAATCAGAATCAGCATTTTAGCAAAATCCCCAAGTGACATGCGTGCACATTAAAGTTTCAGAAGCTCTGGTCTACAGTCCTATTTTCTAGGTAGAATTATAATTTTAACATATTTTCATTGGAATTAGAAGCTATGCAAATAATCAATGATACCCTGAAATCAAGATTAAAAAAAAAAAAAACAAAAAACACCTTGCAAGACAGGTTAAGCTTGCAGCAAATATTCAATGATCAAAGTGGGAATTGTATTTCTCAGTTACCAGTATTCATTGTTATCAAATGCATCAGAGGGGTGAGTCTGGATGTTTTGGGATTGCTTAATGGGAAATCTGGTGGTCTGCCACAATGTTCCAAATATCAGTCGGCTTACTTAAGAGTGTAGCTTGATTTCCCTATCACAAAGTAAAATCAGTATTGTGTCTAAAAATGAAATATAGAAATCTGATCTCAAATGGCTGGGCAAATGGGCCCCAAGTCCCCAAAACTAAAACCCCAAAAACCAACCCAACAAACAGGTGGGGAGGGATCTGCCCAGCACACAAATAAAGGTGGTAGTATTATGGGAGAAAAATACTCAAGGATTTAAAGGATATCTCATTAAACATACAGTCAGATGACAAAATCCATTAGGTATATCAAAAAATCAACTCAAAACAACACTCACCGGGAGGAAAGGCTTGGCTTCCCGCTTTTGCTACAGCTGGTATAAATTCCTGGGCCATCATCAAAGAAGCTTCCCAGTGCCAACTTCTGTCGGATAGATTCCCTCTCATTTTTCTGTGCCTAAAATTTCAGGAAAATAAAACATGCCGATAAGCAGGCAAATACATCACAACCAGAGACAATCTAACTGCTAGGTCTCTTAGAACTGTAATATTTGACAAAAATAAAATAAAACAGGCCACAGCACAAGAGCATTTGAATTAATAAGAGCTGAAATGAACCTGTCATTCCTGACTCTGAGTCTGTGAGTTAATTTCAATTCTTCAGAGCCCATTACGATCACTAGTCTAGGAAATCACCCTCATGGTACTAAATGGTTGTCATCAGGATGGAACTACAGCTGACTCTTGAACAACATGGGTTTGAACTGCTCAGATCCACCCAGAAGACTTTTTTCAATAGTAAATACTATAGTACTTCACGATCCATGACTGGTTGAATCTGTGAACCACACACAGGCATGGCTGACTATAAGTTACAGGCAGATTCTCTACTGTACTGAGGGTTGACATCCCTAACTCCTTGTTAAAGGGTCACCTGTAGATTATTTGGTGCTTTCATCTTTCTTCTTACCTGCTAGATATGACGAGAGTAAAATCATGGAGGACAAGCACTTTGTCCTAAATCAAATCGCTTTTATCTTAAATGAGGGCTTTCCCTGGATCGTGTCTTTTGCCTTCTTTACATGGTCCCTTTCAGTCCACTTTCTCTTTGGCAAGAACATTAATTCATTCAACTGACAGGCACCAAGCCTCTGTGAGAGGCAGGAGCCATACTGTGATGCCGGGGGCACGGCTCAGGATGGATAGACCGAGCCCCTGCCCCCACCCAGCCTACAGTCTTGATGGGGACATTTGTTTTTGTTCAATATCCTGATCTCACCGGGTTTAGAATGTGAGAAATCCTAACACAGTGCTTGGAATAGCTGGAGGATTCTCACTGGACCCATCTGTTTCATATTTTGAAGGGAAGTCAGGTCCATGGGCATAGGAACAGAATTTGGTAAACTACACTACTGGGATAATTTGGATATGTTTACAACACTTGGCTTCCCATAAAAGTCCCATAAAAACTCACCATGCTGAACTTCTAAACCCTTTAAACAACAGGAGAGGAGATTAGACATGATTTCCTTAGTTAAAAATAAAACCACAAAAAACAAATATAATGAGTTGGATATCCTGGGGGTGAGAATGAGATTTAGGTTTTCTGTTCTTGTGGGTTGAGGGGGACTGTGAGAAGCACCATTTTAAGTTTTGAGCAAGGAGCTAAAGACGATGCTGACCAAATTATATTACACAACACAGCTCAGGTGATGGGGTGTGGTCTCCCCATCACCCTGATTCTCCCAGGAGGAGGTTCTGGAGCCACACTTGCTGCCACCAGTACCCACAAGTTACAGCGGAAGCTCTGATCCACCATCGGAGCATCAGTGTCACAGTAATGAAATGTACAACCTGTCGTAAGGGCAGGCTTAAGGGCAGGCTGAAAAACGGCTTCACTTCATCCCAAGTGAAGGGCAATATACTATAGGCCAAGGAGGCTGTTTAACATGGTAGTTACTGGTCACATGTAGCTACTTATATTCAAATTTAAAATTAATTCAAATAAAAAATTCAGTTTCTCCAGTGATACTACTGCATTTCAAGAGCTCCAGAGCCACAGGTGGCTCTAGCAGATACCATATTGGAAGCCCAGAATAAAATATACGACAGCGCAGCCCCGCTAAGACAGCGTTAGCTTCAACAGTCTGCATCAGAATTTCCTGTAGAGACTTAAAAATGCACATTCCCACTGCTTCCGAGCCGTCTGGCTAAGATCAAGTGTAAAACACACACTCCTAGTCTCTAGCACCGGATATTTAGTTTCAATAGGCTTTCCTTCTAGTTCAAGGAAAGCTCATTTTTATTTTCCTTTTCTCTAACATTTAAAAATTCTTGGACACTATAACCATTCTTTCAACTTTCATTTTGAGCAATTATATTTAAGTCTATCCATCTACTCAGATATCTTCCTATTTTGTCATGTACCCATGGAACTGTGTCATACTAGCAGCTATAGAGAGTGTGTGTGTGTGTGTGTGTGTGTGTGTGTGTGTACACAGCCACAAGGTGAAAGACTGTTTCTGTACAGTTACAGACGTGATGCTGATCTCATTTGATAACCGGGCTAGCACAGCACTGAGCCCTGAGAAGGTAACCACAAGGTTCTAAAGGGAAGTAAAGAATGCTCTTCATTTCACTAACCACTTGCAACTGTATTTTTGGAAACCTTAGTTAAAGCAACCCACCCTTCCAAATATGCAAGGCTGGTACTTACTGGTGGTGGTCCTGCCAAAACAGAAGCACACTTGACATCTTTACTTAAATTCATTTCAAAATCCCCAAATCTGCTATGCAGATTTAACATAGTGAACTTATTTCTGAATCCATGTAACAGACAAAAGAGATTACTTAATGTCCTCTACAGTCAGAAAACTGTTGAGTGGAACGAAATATCCAAATATAAAATCGGTAGATCATAACATGAGTGTTAATGACCAATGTTGTCCAACATTATCGTAGGGTCTGGAAGAGGTTTTCTTTAAAGAAAACACCTAGCCCGGGTGTAAAGGTGTTAACATACCCTTGATTCCATGTCTGTCCCTCCTGATTTACTTGGTATGTTAAAGCAATAGATAGTAGAGAAGGTCTTAAAAATATTCTTATTCATGTTAATTATAATTTTAATACCAGAATACTTCATAACAGTTTAAAGAAGCCTGTTTTATGAATGGGTAAAGAACTTGTGGTACATTTATACAAAGAAATATTACTCAGCCATAAAAAGGGACAAATTTGAGTCAGTTGCAGTGAGGTGGATGAACCTAGAGCCTCTTATACAGAGTGAAGTAAGTCAGAAAAAGAAAAACAAGTATAGTATACTAATGTATATAGATGGAATCTAGATAAATGCTATTGATAAACCTAGTAGAGAACAGACTTGTGGACACAGTAGGAGAAGATGAGGGTGGGATGAATAGAGAGAGAGAGAGAGAGAGACTGATTCACGTTGTTGTAGGGCAGAAACCAACACAAAATGTAAAGCAACTTTCCACCAATTAAAAATAAAATAAAATTTAAGAAAATAAAGAGAACTATTTTGTAACACACAAATGTTCCCCCCTGATCCTCTTCTCTCTCTGGATCAAGAAAAATACAGGGGTTTCCCTGGTGGCTCAGGGGCAAAGAATCCACCTGCCACTGCAGGGGCCATGAGTTTGATCCCTGATCTGGGAAGACCCCACACGCCACAGGGCAACTTAACCCAAGCAACACAACGACTGAGCCTGTGCCCTAGAGCTCTGGAAAGGCAACTGCTGAAGCCTGTGTGCCCTAGAGCCCATGCTCTGCAACAAAAGAAGCCACTGCAATTAGAAGCCTGGGCACCGAAATGAAGAGTAGCCCCCACTCGCCAAAACTAGAGAAAAGCCCATGAAGCAATGAAGACCCCAAACAGCCACAAATATACAAATAAATAAAATAATAAATTAAAAAAGAAAAATATGAAGAATATAAAAGTCACCATAATCCCACCACTGAGACACAGATCACTGCTAACATTCTGGTATATTTCCTTTTAGTTTTCTCTAATCTTATGTGTGTATTTTTCTCTTTTTTATAAAATTGAGATCACATTGTTTATTATACTTTGAGAACTGCCCTCATTCATGCAAAATCCTTTAAAGATACAATTGTAAATGGCTGCGTGCCATTCTATCCTCTGGAGTTATCTTCTATTGTTACCCATTTGGGTTGTATCCAATTAAAAATGACATAGAAGTTAGCATTTTTACATCAATCCCTGCCCACATGTCTGATTATGTCCTCAGGATAAGTTCCTGGAAGTGGAATTACCAGATCAGCTGAGTGTGAACATTTGTTGAGGCGCTTGACACATTTTGTCACATTGCTCGAGAGGAAATCTGTTCCAATTTACATGCCCACCAGCAACGTGAAAGGGTGCAGCGTTCACTATGTCCTGGCTAACACTGAGTATTTTCACTTAAAAAAAAACGCTATTGTTTTTAATTTGATGGGAAAAAAGGGCTATCCTTTTTATTTTAATTTCTTTGATTACTAGTGAGATGAAATATTTACATTTTTTCAGTTAACATACTAGCTTTTTTGGAAACTACTTACTATGAGTTTTGCTTACTTTTCTATATAGGTCTGAGAGTTTTGAAAATTTTATAGCAAGCATATGAGTCGTCCTTTTGAGTTTAGAACCTATGTGTTACATAGTTCAGTCAATAGTACACTCCGTCTGAAGTGTCCGCTGGCTCTGTTCTTGGAAAACCATTCCCAGTCCAGAAGTAAGGGCTCTCACTTGTTGTTGGAGGATTCAGTGAGAAAACTTACATAAATTGCTTAGTAGTAGTACCTGCCCTATGGTAATGTAAATCTGCAATAAATAGTAACAATAAATAGTAGCTGTTATGATTAATCCTCCAACCATTCTTGCTCTGAAGATGAGGAAACAGAGGCTGAAGGAGGGTTACCCTACTATTAGAAGAGCAAGGATTCAAGTCCACATTTCTGGGGCCACATCTCCCAGCTCCTCTTCCACACGGATTAGTCAAGTGTCCAGGTGGACACCATGCTGGAGATAGATGTGTATCGACTTCTTTCCTGAAATGGATGTGACGCTTTCTCAGAAAAGGAGAACACACCTGACTTCAAAACGTATACTAAAACGTTTGTGGCTAATCATAACCACAAATATTTACAACACAAATATCTTCTCATCAGAGCCACTCTCTTGCCATCACTGCTCAATCTTCCTTCTGGAAAAAATGTGATTCCTAACATTTCAAATTCCTATATTCAACTGACTAGTAAAACAGTTTTTCTCTTAAACTTCAACAGTTGGAACCCAATTTCCTTCCAGTTGCCCACATGTGTAAAGTAGGAGTATATGTGTGTGTGTGTGTGTGTGTGTGTGTGTGTGAGATGGAATATTCCTTGCCATATCAGTAAACAAAGGATACCATAGTCCTTGGCAATTGCGGCCCTCTAACGTGAGTTGGCAAGCCTTGAGGAAACTCAGGAAGGAAAGAATATCTGCCATTTAGCAGCCATCAGACTGCAGCCACTCCCTACACTGAACCCTGAGGAAACTTGGGAAGTAAAAACGCATACTGGCCCCAGATAGCTGAGGCCAGAAATCATATCAAAGAAATGATTTCAGTAAGCCTAGACTCTAGCATCTTCCCATACATAGAAAAGTGCTAAATCCCTTAATTTGGGATATCTGGTTTTCTTTAATTAACAGTCATCTTTTGCTGTTCAGATCATCCGCCCTTTATTGCAAAACTTTTCTTTTTAATTGAAGGATAATTGCCTTACAGTATTGCACTGGTTTCTACCAAACATCATCATGAATCAGCCGTAGGTTTACCCATTTCCCCTCCTACTTGAACATCCCTCCCGCCTCTCTCCCCATCCCACCCCTCTAGGTTGTTACTGAGCCCCAGTTTAAGTTCCCTGAGTAATATAGCAAATTCCCATTGGCTATCTATTTTACATATGGAACTGGACTTCCCCTCGATGCCTCCTCGGAGCAGTTCTTTCAGGGTTACTTGAGATGCTGACTACTGGGCTTAAAGTCCTAAAAATCCCCACCATATAAAACATAACTCTCAACTTCGAGGTTTTAAGTATTTTTTAAGTCTACGTGTGTGCACGTATAGTTCCGAAGTTCTTTTGTTCTCCAAGGAATTATACCTGCAGGGCAATTATGTCCTCTAAGCCACCAAAGCCCAAAGATGCCCCAGGGTGGAGAACAGCAAAGTGCATAAGAAAAGAAGGTGTGAACACAAAACTACACTCTCCGACTGTGTTTATGGCAAGTTGAGTCACGTCCACTCCTAAGACAGCCTTGGGAAATACTGTCATAAAACCAAAGTGAAACATCTAAAATCGATGTTGCTAGCAAAATGCAAGAGGGCACCTGAGGAGGAGTGGCTCATCACTATGAGACAGAATGGCTCTCACGACCCTCATCAAGAGTGAAAATGCTCTCGCAGACTCACCACTGTCCAGTCACAGGCAGTTTCTGTCCTCGCCTGTCACCGAATTTCCTACTGCCGCCCCCTGAGCCTGGGCAGATAAGGCTCACAATGGCTTTTGAGGGCATCACGTGAGCCGAGATCTCAGAACATCAACCACGGAGCCCTTCGATACTCCAAACGCCGGGGCTCAGCCTTTTCCATCGCACCACTGTTCTGTTGTAATTCCCCAAACTCGGCAAGAGTCAAGATGGGCTTCGGTAAAAGCAGTGCCCAGTCATGTCCGACTCTTGCGACCCCACGGACTGTAGCCTGCCAGTATCTTCTGTCCATGGAATTAATTTTCCCAGGCAAGAATACTGGAGTGGGTTGCCATTTCCTCCTTCAAGGGATCTTCCCAACCCAGGGACTGAACTTGAGTCTCCCTGCACTGGCAGGCAGATTCTTTCCATCTTCAAATCTGGTCCATCCCAAGTTCTTTTCATCCTTTCTTCGGGATGTGGCTGTACCCAGTCCTTACACACCTGTTACCCACACCCTCCTCCGGTCCTGTCTTCGTCTCTCAGTTCTGTTCACCTTGCTCGCAGCGTCTGGTCGCTGATTCAGGAGCCACCTAGTCTTCCACATGCTGATCTTATAAATCTATAAGCAGAAAATTGCGTATTTTGCACATTTCTAAACTTTATTTGACACACTGTATTTTTGTGAGGGCAGCGGCAGGCCCACCAGGGTTCTCAGAAACACACAACATCCTGCACCTAAACCTATAGCCAGCTGGTGCTCAGGACACTGCCAGCAGCTGCTTCCTTCTGACCCCTGCACAGATGCTGGTCCCATGTAGCCGGAAAATGCCTGACCCAGAGGAAGGGGTTCCTTAAACTCCCTAAAGCAGGAAGACACGTAAGGAAGCTTGGCTTAGAGAAGCTGATGCAAACGATTCAGCGGCGCTTTGGGAACAATGGCAAATGTGAGCTTAGGTGCAGTGACAACCTGAGTCTGGAAGGGATTCAGTTATGGGGAAGGAAGCAGGGGAAAGGAAAACATTTCTCCCTGGTTTCTTGTTTTCCATCTCTTCCCTGGGTTGATCTTCCCCTCCTCCCCAGCTCCATGGTTTCCTACATCTACCTGTTCACTATGGGAACAGAAATAGCCTGTTATTATTGGATGTGCTTATTTCACCATGCTGTCTCAGTACAATTCACTACAAATCCTGTAAGATACCACTTCCAGCAGCCTCCTTCCTGCCTCGCTAAGGTTGCTAAGTTAACTCTGTCAGGGATTCTTATACCTCAGGGTGTATGCCAACCACCTGGGGATCTATGTTCTGATTTAGCGTGGGCAGGAGAGCTTGCATTTCTTTTTCTTTTTTAAAATTGGGGTATAGTTGCTTTGGGCTTACCAGGTGGTAAAGAACCCGCCTGCCAACACAAGAGATGTAAAAGATGCGTGTTCGATCCCTGGGTTGGGGAGATCCCCTGGAGGAGGAAGTGGTAACCCACTCCAGTATTCTTCCCTGGAGAATCCCATGGACAGAGGAGCCTGGTGGGCAACAACCCATAGGGTTGCAAAGAGTCAGACACAACGGAAGCAACTTAGCCCACACACAAAGCTGCTTTCCAGTGTTGTGCTAGTTTCTGCTGAACAATGACGTGAATCAGCTACATGTATAAATATATCCCCGCACACTTGAGCCTCCCTTCCACCCCGCCCCCATCCCACCCGTCTAGGTCACAGAGGTGAGCTCCCTGTGTATGTACCTACTTCCTACCAGCTATCTCTTTTACACACAGTAGGGTATATATATCAACCCCTTTCTTGAGACCTTGCATATCTAACATGCTCCAGGAGTTGCGAGGAGTTAGTTGGCTCACAGAAGGTCCTCTCTCCCTCTCTAAGCTCAAGAAGCCTCCAGGCATAAATGTTCTTTCTCCATCTTTCACCTAGGTGTCCCACATAAGTCTTAGGAAATGTCTGTTAAAGTGATGATATAAACATTTTCCACCAGTGGGGAAAAGGAAAGCAATGTGCCATTGAGGATAAACCTCCTGAGGGCTAGCAGCTGTATTATTCCAGGAGCTGATGGAAACCCTGGTCCCCCAAGGCCCAGGAAGAAACTCGGGCTGTAGGGACCTCACTGTGAAGCCAGCATGCCAAACGGAGAAGTGCATAGGTGGGGACCGCACAACGTGGTCCTCTCTCTCTGCTCACACGTTTCTTTAAAGCAGCAGTGCTCAAATTTGATTATGCATGAGAATCACCCAGAGGGTTTGCAAAACCAGACACTATTTCTCTGATTCAGAAGGTCTGGGGTGAGCCTGAGAAAGTGCATTTCTAACAAGTTCCCAGATGCTGCTGGCTCAAACACCTTGAGAACCATGGCATAAACACCTGAACCAATCAAGGAGCTACACAGGGCACAAAGCTGGTACTTCTTCGATTGAGCACGACTGTGTGGCCTGTGGACTGTCCAGACTCCGGATCCAGGTGCATTGCATTGGTAGCTGGCTGCTCTCTGCCGAGGCCTTGACAGGATGCCTGTTTTGAAGCGATTAATGTGCCTGTTGCTTCATTGCCTAGTGATGTTTGGCATCATTGCTATTAGCAGCATCTACCAGGGAATGCAACTGGGATTCTGGAGCTCCCTGCAGAAAAGAACTCTTCCTTTAGGAGAATAAAAGTGACTCTTATTTCTCTCCTTAAGAAAGGAACTTTTACTCTAAAATAAAGGCAGCATTCAAGTGCGAAGGAGTCTGAGACTTTTAAACATTAGGAACCAGAAGGACAAACTATTTGTTAATTCAGAAAATTTTCTTTTAAACAAAAAATAAAAACAACCCCCCCCAAATATTGATAGTACTTTCTAATTATTTTCTCACTGAAACAACTACGGATTTGTCACAAGATCAAAATATGAACACAGCATTCTTAAGAATACAGATTGTATGCTTTTGAACGGCAAGGGCAGAAATACTTGCTCTGGGCGGGTTATTTGCCTCTGATTTCATCCCCTGGGAAAGGCTTTTTGATTCTTAGTGGAAATGTAAGTTAAATAACCAGGTATCTTCCCACTGTATCACTGAAATGGATATTAAATCTGGGTGCTTTTTTTTTCAGTTTGTCTTTCTAACATTTTCTATTTCAGACGCTTATACTAAACAATCCGGAAAAGTTTCCTGAAGTGCTGTTGAAATCTCTTATCTTTGCATCCCTACACTGATCTGCCTAAACAAGTCCTCTGCACTAGATGTCAGGCCGGGCTGTTGGGCAATGTTGAGGCCTGGGTTTGGCTTGCTCAATCAACATCAGTACTCAGGAGAGAGCTATCCTTGGATCAAGTCCAGGACGGGTATCCAAGCAGGGCCCAGGAGCCTCCTGACACCTATTTTACTTAAAAATTTGCCAACATCAAAAGTGATGGGATACCAGTCCAGAGGATGGAGATTTTTTTTCTTTTTTTTAAAATCTTGGTTAATCCTGAGGATGGTTTGGCCTATTGACTGCATTCCTCTTCCTCCAGCTATTGGGAGAGGACATCAACAAAAGAAGGCAGACAGAAATGCTGGGTGCACCTTCAGCTCTCTTCTTTTCTCAAATGACTGCCTTCAGAGACTACTTTTAACAGGACAGTGTTATCTGGGACTCTATTTTTAACAGGCAACTTCTCACAAGTCTATAAAACCATCTCAGTCATTTGGTATCACTGTCAGAACACAACAGTTCAAAACACCCACTGCAAGGTGATGAAATGGCCCAACTACAATCAGCCACAGGAAGCTGGGTCCCCTACCTCCCACGTCAGGGTGGGCTGCCCATCTGGGGGAGTTAAACACATGTGCATGACCAGGAAGGAGTGCAGGAGCCCGGAGCAGGGCATTCAGAGCCAAGGAGACCCCAGTTAACCTCTTCACTATGACACTTAACAGTGCAAGTTATGAAAACACTTTAAGCCCCAGTTTCTTTTTCTGAAAAAAAGGGATAAAGATACCTTATTTTTTAGGTTGTATTAAGGATGAAATAAAATACTACATAGAAAGTACTTGACCCAGTGTCTGACCCAGAGAGAAACTCATTAAATGGTCCAGTTGTTAATATTAAAGGGAGGGGTGGGGGTAAGTTGTTGAGAAGAGTGGAGAAAGGGATGAGAGAGATCCAGAAATGTCCAGGACAGATCTATAAAGACAGAAAGTGGATTAATAATTGTTGGGAGTGGGTGGGTAGGAATTAGGAGTAATTGCTAACGGGAACAGGCTTATTTTAGGAGGGGAGCTGATGAAAACATTCTGAATTAGATAGCAGTGGTTTGTAGAACCCTATGAATATAATGAAAACCATTAAAGTGTACACTTGGAAACGTGAATCTTAAGGTATGTGAATTGTATCTCAGTTAATAAATAAACCGCACTCTCCCTCCCGCAGACTGTGTGTGTGTGTCTTTTTTAAATTGAGACAAAATCCACTTATCATATATCCGGAAAGTCGATGGGTTCTGAAACAACCCATTCCCTGACCGTGCCGGCTCCCCACAGTGCACCAACCAGGTGATACCATGCAAAGAAGCCGGAACGGGGAGCCAAGAGGCTTCATATTTGCAAGACCTAAAACCAACCCCGCCAATCTCTCCCTTGAAAGAAAAGGAGACTCCGGCCCAGAGAGTGGAAGAGACTGTCCCTGGGGGGCTGAGGTGGGGCTGTCCTCCAGGGTTCAGTAACTCAACGGAGTTCCTCAAGCGCATTCAGCCTCACAGGAAGACGTGAGGGTGCTCAGAGGTCGACGGCTGCTTTTCCCCAGTAATTGCGTGGGGCGGGCAGAGCGCTCGTCTGGAATGGCAGCTGGCATTCTGGGTTCCTGTTTATTGCAGTTTATCTCAAGCAGTCATTTCCATTCACCTTTTTAAAAAAACATGAGGCGCAGCTGTGGCTTCACTTTAAATATTGTTCCTTCCAGCCTTTTAATTTTTTCACGGGCTCCTCCCTAATCTTTCACCGTAATTGGATGCACCACACTGGAGACGGCACCCCGGAGAAACAAAGCCTGCCTGGCGAGCCGGCTTGCCCATCCTCCAGCCACACACGGCTGCGGCTCCTCCCGCCAGGAGTAGCCTGGGGACAGAAAGCCAGGCCGGCTTCCCTGCATTTGCTCTGCTCTGGGACCAAGCGGGAGCCAGTCCTCTGCTGTATTTTATGTTAAATTTTCCTGATTTACCCGCCACCCCCCCCACTGGTACAATTTGGATCTATGCCCCGCCCTGAGATGGCATGGCTGTGCCTTTTCTGGGTCCACACTAGCCATCTGAACGTCCTTCCAGGTGGCATCAATTTCAGGGCAGCCTATTTGTACGTGAACCTCCCCACGTGGACTGTAAGCTCCCTGAGGGAAACCCCAACCTCCCTTCTGTGATCCTGGCCCCGAGCACAGCGCCAGGGACCCAGAAGGGCTCTAGGTGAGTGACAGCTGAAGGACCAGGACACTGACCTGTGTGACCAAAGGGCCAGAGGCTGCTCAGAGCAAGGCAGGGCCATAACGGACCGAACGTTCACACCTCGGATTCTGCCAAGGTGCAGGTTTTCCTTTCTAGGTACTCAGCTGTGTTTTCTGTTGAGTACAGTCTTACTACTGTTACTGAATAAACCAGTGGTCCTTAATGAAACATCTTTCTTACCAACAGGACCTTCCCCAAGGAAACGAAACAGATGTGTACTCTTTTCCTTCCTCTGCCTGGGTGGAATCTAATTTCAGTCATTATAAAATGACCTTTCCCCTGAAGGCTGTTTGCCTGACTTTAAAACAACCTTGTAAAATAATCCCTATACACAGGATGGTATTTATTAGTGCAACTGCTACAGGAAATTCTATTGTACCCAGGCAGGGAAATACCAATTTTAAAATTGTTTTGGACAACTGACCTCAGAATATAAGGAGGTGAAAGAAGAAATTACTAAAACTTTTGCTTTTGGTTATATTTTAAACATCTTAGTTTTGAAAATACCTATTTGTGTACGTCAGTCCTCCACATCTACAGATTCTGCATCTGTGGATTCAACCAACCACAGATCAAAAATACTTGGAAAAATACTTCCAGAAAGTTCCAAAAAGCAAACCGTGAATTTGCCATGCATCCAGCAGCTATTTGGATAGCATTTACATTGTATTTCCAATTATTTACATAGCATTTACACTGTATTAGGTAGTAGTAAGCTTCCCTGATAGCTCCGTAGGTAAAGAATCTACCTGCAAAGCAGAAGACACAGGAGACGTGGGTTCGATCTCTGGGTCAGGAAGATCCCCTGAAGGAGGAAATGCCAACCCACTCTCGTATTCCTGCCTGGGAAATCCCACGGACAGAGTGGTCTGGTGTGCTACAGTCCATGGGGTCACAGAGTCAGGCATGACTGAGCACTCAGAGGTTAGAGAGAGGTGCTATAAGTAATCTGAAGATTATTTAAAGTATAGAAGAGAATGTGTGTGTTATATGCAAATACTATGTCATGCTTGAGCATCCTGGGATTTCAGAATCTGTGGGGATCCTGAAACCAATCCCCTATGGATACCAAAGGACTAGTGTATAAGTTTCATACACACAAGATGGAATTTTACAGCGGTATATGTGTAATTATGGGGCTTCTCAGGTGGCGCTAGTGGTAAAGAATCTGCCTGCCAATGCAGAAGACATAAGAGACTCAGGTTCAATCCCTGGGTCAGGAAGATCCCCTAGAGGAGGGCGTGGCAACCCACTCCAGTAATCTTAGAGTTTGGAGAATCCCATGGACAGAGGAGTCTGGAGGGTTATGGTCCATAAGGGTCTCAAAGAGTTGGACACAACTGAAGTGACATAGCATGCATGTGTAATTATGAGTGGGATACGTGTATGTTAACAGCTTGGGTTCAAAAACATTTTACTGATGAATATGAGATCAAAAAAGCCTGCAGACCACCGTTTTATGGCATCTAAGTATCTAAGTTAATTTTCTACTTAGTAAACCAAACAGCAAAAAAAAAAAAAAAAAGAAAGAAAAGAAAAAGAAAGGGAAAAAAAAGTTAGAGGGGAAAAAAACTTAGAAAAGGAGGTTCTAATTAGGAAAAGTGATTTTTATTTTAGGTAACTTCTTTCTTATTTTTTGTGTTTTAAAGAAGGCCCATATCACCTGGTTTCAGTAAGCATTCTTAATGAAATGGTTAATAGTTGTTTTTTTTTAAAGCATAATGAAGCCTTCATAGTTCCATGATATGTATACATTTGAAAGCACTTTGCCTGAGAAAGGTAGATAAAAGCTAAAATGACTACAGAATGACTCTTAGGTTTAGGGTCCAGAATGACACATACTGATCTCTGGGTGTTTCCACATCTAGAAGTTTCATCTAGTAGTCTTCTGTACTAACCTCTCAGATATAATTCCTCCTAAAGTCACACGTGGTGTGCTACTGCCTTAGTGAGATAAAGGGTGATACAATGCAACTCTGTTTTGTTGTTGCTGAGGTGTCAAAGCTACTTGAGCATTTCATGTTTGACACTTCAGTCAGCATTGTTATCACGTAGCCCGCAGATCATGGCTCAGCCATTCCTGGCATCTGGGCTCTCTCTGTTTCTAAGCAGATAAAACTACAGTGGTCATTACTTTATTGTTACTGCATTAGCAAATGGCATGTCTTTCATTTTTCCTAAGTGAAAACCGACCTACACTTTCCTTTTTGAGAAACGCTATGACAGAGAAAATGCGACCAGTCCTTGGCACTGAATACAGAGGCAACATGAGAAGTGTGTGCTTGTTCAGCCGGGTTGGGTAAGGGACTCCGACTGCTGAGCGTCCCAGGGATCTTTTGCACACCCACGTCCGGCAGGAGGGGACATCAGAGAAGTGTCAGGGTTTCAGGACTCTGAGCATTTATCCCCTTGGGCCCTCACTTCCTTTTGGGGATCACAAAGGACAAAACCCACACAGAGCAACACTGTAGGTCATTTAAACCTCTTTTACACATTTAAGTTTCAGTTTCTGAGAAAGAAAAGAAACTATCTGAACTGCCCTAAGAAATAAAGGATATACTTAAACAGCCCCCATACTCACACACAATTATGCATATAAGATCTAAACTGCCATATTTTACATTATTATATATAAAGATCTATTAAGACAGAGAGATCTTCTATCTCAATCTAGGGGGGAAAAAAAAGTTAGTGACATATTTGATCAAATTAAAAATGTAGGAGCAAGGTCTACTGTTTTAGGTCATTTGCTTTTGAGGGAAAAGAGGTCTTTCTTTCCAGGCCCTCATTTTCCATACTGTGCTGTGTCGTGACCTACACTTGACTTACCGGAAATAATAATGGGGAAGAACATAGTGTTTAGCCTTCTGTGGACAGACAAGTATATACTGGTAGTTTAATTTCATGACCTCACCCATATAACTAAAGCTATTTTTACTTGGGGCTGTTATTATGAAACAATTACCATATAAAACATACCAAAAATATATTTACTGACTTGCAAAAGAAAATGCAAGCAAAGAATTAGCAGATACTGTACCAGTTTTTTTTTTTAAACCCCACACTTTTCTTAGTAAAACTTCATAGTTTTCATTGTTTAAAAAGATCAAACTGAAAAAAAAGGTCAAACTTAGAAAGATGGATTAAACATGCTAGTAATTGTTTCTTGCAGGTGAACTGTCAACATGTCAATAATTTAAAAATGTATTCCTTTCATAAAAAGCCTAACTAGAAACTAAAAACATAAGAGAAATTTTCTTTAACTTCAGGAGAACAACATGTGTATTCTGGTTACTGGTATAATATATTAATGAATACAAGCAGAAAAAAGCAGAAAGAAGTACTCTCCCAACTCAATGTGTTTGATTCTGTGCATTGAGCTTTCCTGAATATATTATGGCAATGGCCGCTGAGTGTGGAATCTGGCCACTCCTCAAGGGTTATCTTTCTCCCAGTTAGAAAAATGGTCCGATTGTTTACAAACAAAAGAGCTCTCCCCCCTTACCTTTTTATAATTCCCCTCCATATCCAATGGGGATTCTTTACTGATGATGTCATCCATTCCATCACTGTCCAAATCCATCCTTTTAACTCTTTACAATTTCATTTAAGAAATAAGCTCCCATGAATCCCGAGAGGCTGATGTGCCGCTGCTCAGGACCCTGGCTCCCGCTCATGCTGACATGGAGAGCCAGCGAAGAGTCTGTGTCCGGCTGTGTGTGACCTTGCCCCTTCAGTCCCAAAGACACCGCCCCACCCGGCCTCCCTGGCCTGTCCCGGCTCGGCACAGGGGCAGCTGCTGTTCTCGAAGGCTTACTCTGTCCTGACACTTGGCTGGTTAAGAGTCCAGCCTTTCCACATCTGCTGTCACCTTCTTCCCCTGAACGATCCTGCCTGGATGCCTCTCCCCAGCACCTTCTCTACCCTCAATCCAGGAAAAGCCAATTTAACCCCCGAACTTCCCGCTTCAGGGCTGAGTGTGGATGAGAGTTCTGGAGGAATCCAGCAACCTTATTCTGAACCAGGGGTAGAGTGTACAGGATAAAAATAGATGCAAAGCCCTGCCTCGCAGACTTCACTGGCGAGTTAAAAGCCGGGTATTGCATGACAAAACCAAACAGTATAATTTAAAAGTTAACCTGTAAGATAGAGGTTTGCCTTTTCCCCTTTGCCTTTTTCCTATAACCAATAATCAAACGTGAAAGTGTCACCTTCAGGGAGAAACCCCAGCACAAGAATGAAATTCATCTCCGACACAGAGAGGGACCCCTCTGCCCCCAGAATCGTTGTTTTGTTCTATTAATATAGGCAGGAGAAAAAGATCCATCAACTTTTCTCTAAAAGCCGGTGGCGGGCTTTTTCACAAAAGAGGACGTTCCTTGCTGCTGCTCTTTTTACCCTTTTCCCATGGCTTTTGGCTTTGTTTACTGGCTTTACGTACAGAGAAGGAAAAGGCCCACAGCTGCAGGATGTTTCGATGCAAGAAGCAGACAAACAAGTGTGCACACAAACACACGCTCCTTGTTATCAGGTTGCTACGGCCATAAACTAAAATATATACACGGTATTTTTTTTGAAAGTTACTGCGTGCAGGAGAAACAGGTCAAAGAAGAATTCAAAGGCCAAGGCTCCATTTAGCAGCATAATCTTACAGTCTGACAGGCCCTCACAGGAAGCACTAAATGTACTAGGCAATAGGTTTTCCAACGTGAATTCCTGACCAGCTTCAACGCTGTTAAGACAGAGTTCTAGGGCAAAATGCTGTTCAAGACAGCTTTTGGCATCTGCACCTCTGCTGACGTGCTCACATCACTTGTTGAGTATTTTCTCTCCACAAATTAAAAAATAAAATCAATGTGTGGAAGACTTGTAGGATAAAGTTGTCTTAACGTGGTTTTCTGGAGCACTACTTCCATAAAGTAAATACTTTCCTCTACAGCCCCTAACTCACATCCAAACCCCTGCTTAACTCTACCCTCATCCCCCACCCCGGTTCCTGAGACTGTCTTGCACCTTTGTCAGACAGTCTGATGGAGTTGTGTCTCCCAAGCCACACTTCCCCTTGGGCAGGCCTTCTCCCTAGCAGAGATCTCCCCTGTCTTAATCTCCTTCAGACCCCAGGACCCTTGCTCTGGGCGGGGGTCCCAGCATCTGCATGCAAGAAGCCCAGTACACCTTCCAGGCCTGAGAGGTCCTGCTGGTCACTGATTACTGCCATACAGTGGGTGTCCCCAAAGCCAGAGAATTTCTCAGAGGTAAGGCTCTGGGGTTAAAATAAAGGATGCTCGACTTTGAAGGACCCTCTGCATACGAAACTCTGCCAAAGGAGGCTAGTTAACATGAAGGAAGCACACATCTTCTTACATGACATATATTAACATGCTTCCCAGATGGCGCTAGTGCTAAAGAACCCGCTTGCCAATACAGGAGACATAAGAGATGTGGGTTCAATCCCTGGGGTGGGAAGATCCCCCAGGGAAGGGAATAGTTACCCACTCTAGTATTCTTGCCTGGAGAATCCCATGGACAGAGGAGCCTGGTGGGCTACAGTCCATGGAGCCGCAAAGTCAGACATGACTGAAGCGACTTAGCACACACGGCATACCCTCTACTGGGGGCTCCTGTGGGCCAGGTACGTTACAGGTGCCTCTTACATTTGTTTTCAGTCCTCACAGGAACCCTCTGAGGTGGGTATTATTATCAAGCTGCATTTCACAGTGGAGTGAGCAATCGGTGAGGCTAGGGAATTGCCCCAGGGTGGCAGCTTGCCCACTGTCAGGCCAGAATTTGAAGCACAGAATTTGTTTCTGTGGCCCACATTCTAAATGGGTGTGCGAGACTGCCTCCTACTGGCTGCCTCTGTAAGAAACAACTGTACCCAACAGAATAATCAAACGTAGCTTTTAAAAATGATGTCAAATGCTGACACTATTTTCTAAATCACATATCTGTAACATTCAGCACGTGTCACTGCTGTCTCCTGAGGATCAGACCTCAAGGAATGAAATAAAAACTCCTTCATCAATAGTTGTGACCTAACACACTGTACAGTGACCTTTCCTTTCAGGTTTTCCCTGCTGCTTTTAGACTGATAATGGTTTTTCTCTAACACCATTACAGTTTCAAGCCTTTCTCTAAGAGCACAGAAATTTGTGTTATTCACCTTGTTTTTCCCACAGCATCTAGACACCACCTCCCACATGTTAAGTGGAAGATGAATAGCTGTTGAATAGATACAGGCACAGAGGAGAAAGGTTTGGGCTGTTTAATGTTTCCATGGAATGCTGTCCATGGAAGGAAACATTAATAGTTTATATGAGTGCTTTTCAACTGAAATCTCTTTTGGAAACCACATACATTTAAGAGGTAAGTAAACATGGGTCTGCTCAGGTTGAAGGAGGGGGCCTACCATGAATTTCAGTGATTTCAGCCTCTTACTTAGGTCAGCATCTAGCCCATTTAGCTATCTATAATCAAGAGCTAACATGCATGCTATGTTATAAATAAAGAAATAAATATATTTATTTATTTATATTTATATTTATAAAATATTTATAAAAAATATAAATAAAGAAATAAATTTATTTATTTATTTATATTTATAAAATATTTATAAAAAATATAAATAAATAAATACATTTATTTATTTATTTGGCCCTGCCACACAGTTTGTGAGATCTTAGTTCCCCGACCAGGGATTGAACCCAGGCCACGGCAGTGAAAGTTCTGAGTCCTAACCACTGGACCACCAGGGAATTCCCAATAAAAACTTAGATATTACAAGACTTAGTACAGTACATAAAACTATACGTCTAATTATTATCTTTTGACTTTAATTTTAACATGCATGCACACATGCTAAGTTGTTTCAGTCATGTTCGACTCTATGACCCCATAGACTGTAGCTGGCTAGGCTCCTCTCTTCATAGGATTCTCCAGGCAAGAATACTGGAGTGGGTTGCCATGCCCTTCTTCAGGTTTGTTTTAACAGGGTGGCCTTAAATATACAGTTAAAAGGACTGAACTCTCAGCATTAACTATGTATATGTATAAACATATTCAAATTAATTTATATGCACCAATAATATATTGACCACATACATACACATATATATGTATATATAAATGCATATACATTTATAACAGATTACCTTTTGGAGAAGGGTATCTCAAAATCCAAGATGGAAATTTCCCAGCTGTACAATAGGAACAAGGGTTAGTCCCAAGAAAGTAAGAAAAACCATTCTCCTCCTCTACCCCCTATATCTTTTTTTGGCATAAGTGATCCTCTACGAAGTACTATATCGAGACAAGCGATAAAACACCTTCTTTAGAAAGTTGGTCTCCAGTGGTGATGAATGTACTTTGCACCCTCCCTAAATGAGTGCTCGGGACATATGCTCACAGCCTAGACCCTTTCCAGAAGGAGCTGTATCATTACTATCTGGCTGGCTTGTGCCAGCTTAAAATATATACTATCTTCCTCTCACATGGACTGATCTCTGGTGTTTTCTTTGCTCGGTGTCCTCCAGCCACAGAATCCACATCCCCTGGGAGTGGACAGGAAATGCAAACTCTCACCTCCCACCCCAGACCTACTGAATCAAAACCTGCAGTCTTACAAGTGCTCAAAGATTTCTGAGTGCACTTTAAATTTCAGAAGCACAGCTTCAGACCTTGAAAAAATTCAGCATAAGCCATTATCTTATTTTCGATCATATTTCTAGGCTTGGTGATAAGACCCTGACTTTACATTGCTTGGGATCAATACTGTAATTAATTTCACTTCCAACTGGTTCAGATGAATACAGGAAAATAAAAAAACAAACCACCGCTTAGAACACTTGAGCTGAACTTAACGTTTGGTGGTTTTGGAGCAGCCCCGCACAAACAAGAGGAGAACAGTCAGTTGTGTCCTTCCTGCACAGAATTTTCCCTGGTTCCTTCCTTACTGGGTTTCCCTGGTGGCTCAGACAGTAAAAGAATCTGCCTGCCATGCAGGAGACCTGGGTTCAACCCCTGGGTCAGGAAGATATCCTGGAGAAGGGCATGACTACCCACTCCAGTATTCTTGCCTGGAGCATCCCATGAATAGAGGAGTCTGGACACAACTGAATGACTAAACCTTTCACTTCCTCTACTGCTGCCCTCTCTAAAATGAACTCTGCCTGCAAAACATGGGGCCAGATACTAATGCTTCCTCTTAGAAAATGTACATAAAGCCACTTACAATCCCTGAGGTTGAAAGGGCCTCCGCTCACCCTCCCCTGCCCTGACATTCAAGGACCAGAATGGAGAGCTTCAGTTTCCTGTCAAGCCATAATTTGAACTGTGAGGCACATTGGTCACGTGAGCTAATGCTTTTAAATGATCATTATCGGCCACTGGTGGAAATTATTGACTCTGAAAACACAGACCGCATTACTGGGAAATCACTTATGCACTGTCAAAAGATCTTCCTATTCTTATTAATGGAAACTCTTATTGCATCCTGATTAACCCTTTAGCTTCCCACCACCTCTCCTTCAGCCTTAGCCTCCAAATTCCATGTGCTACACAAACTGACACTGATTTATACTCTCTTTTAAAATTATTTTTTTTCTTCTGTGCAGTATTCATCTAAATTTGCTTTGCTTTTCAAATAAGGTATTCCGATAGCCAGATAAACCATGAAAATCTGCCTATTGTTTTGCAGAGGACTTTTCATTGTAGATTTAAAAAGTTAAACTAATGGCATTGGGAGTGTGCAGTGGAGGAGGTTAAAGGATTGGAAGGAGACAAGAGTGTCAATCATTTATGCATATAAGAAAAATGAGAACCACAGGCATCAAGCTTTCCGCCCATCTGAAGACCTGAGTACGAGAAACGCCAACTGTGGTCACTTGGCTGAGGATGGGCGCAGCTTCAGAGGGGGACCATTGTTAATGCCCTCATTATGTTTTTCTGTGCTCTTAGCATTCTTTCCCCCTTAATGGCTCTCCTACGCTGATTGTCACTAGGCCTTTGGATGACTGTTTTCTTCTGAATTCGAGCAATTTTGTCAAAGTACTTTCTATTTCAGGAAGCTTGGTAATTTCTGATGCTTCTACATAGTGCTCAGGGGAATACTAAGTACACGGAGATTTCACATTTTCCCTTGGTACGGAGAACATAAATAAATAATAGAATGCGATGCTATTAATCTTGAGCTTCTGCATGTGAAGTCTTAGTTACCTAAGACTGTGCGTGTGTGTGTGTGCGTGCATGCACATGTGTTTGTGTGTGTGTGTGAAGGTGAGGTCTCTGCTCTGCATGCAAGCACTGGCATGTATCACAGCAATGTGCCCATTTCCCTCCAATCCCCCACCACCACTCTCTTTCCAAGAGAAAATACTAGACATTTGGCTTAAAATACGCATGGCACATTTATTTCTTAAAATCACTTGATGTCTAAATCATGATGTTTGAGGCTCCCAGTGCTACTCTAAATAGGAATGATGTGCTTGTACTAAATTTCTATTTCAGATCAGGCCCATACTGAAATCCTGTTAAAATGATTTTTTCCCCCTCCCATCTGGGCACTTATCACTGTGCTCCTTTTGTGGTAAAATATATATATTATATTTTCAGATATACAACCTAAAAACAAGTGCAGATGAGTTTGTTTCCAGACAATTTTCTTAATTTTTAAGGTGATAGACATGTTATTCCCTCCTCAGACAAACACACTGTATCTCAACAAGGCAAAATACAACCGTACCCCCAACCAGGCAAAACAATGAAGACAAAGTATTCTTCAACACTCCAGGGAAAAAAATTCTCCAATCAAATAAAAATCTATAGAACAAGACATAAAAATAACTTCATTGAACTTATATTTTACTCATTTATTTTTCACTGAACTTATATTTAAACAGCCTGTATCAAATAGTGCACTAAATGCTTTGAAATTCCCCTTTCTATTAGGTCAGTATATTTTTTTTCCCTGCCGTGGATGAAACCAGGCTTAAATTGAGTAGAATCTTAAATGAAGTCAAATTTGATACCTGTTTTCTCATTCACAGGAAGAGGGGATTGGAAAAGGAAAATGAGCCCTCTCTTGGCCTGGCGTCAACGGGGACATACTGTATTTCCTTTCCTTTGTTAACCATTAAATAACCCACTACAGAGACTTCCTTGGCAGTCCTGTGGTTAAGACTCTACGCTTCCAATGCAGGGGCCGAGGTTTCTATCCTTGGTCAAGGAACTAAGATCCCACATGCCATGCATGGAGGCAAACAAACCAACCAACCAACCCACTAGAATCTGGGCATGAAGGTCTGTTTACTACTTTCTCCCAGTAAGAGCTTTTTAAGATATCTTGATGTACTACTTAAATTGATATACTCCCCAGTTTTATCATTTGAGACCAATATAGGACACCTTTCTTTCTAGGTGATGTGTGCAATACTTCAATTAGGCTGAGACATTTTGCCCAAGGAATAGTTGGTGTTTCAGGAGGCAGTAAAATTATCCTTCTATATGGTAAGAAGATTTATGAAAACTTTGCAAAATTCAGTATATTAAGAAAGGTGCCTTGAGGATGACTACTAGCTTCCACTGACCACAGGTGTTTTGAAGTGGTGCTTGGGGACAGATCATGAGGTTCACCTTGGGGAACCTCTCTAGGTGAAGGAGAAGTAGGTGTGGTGGTATATTCTTAATGACTGTCTCTGGGAAGGGTGGGATGTGTGTCTCTTTCATTTTGTTCCCTGCCCAATGTCCCTCATCTCAGCACATGGGATGGCAACTCGGCAAGAGGCTCATAAGCCACATACAAGGAGTAGAAATTTTCATACTTCCCATATTTTCTTTAGGATAAATTTCCAACTCCTTTGCATGGCATTCAAGGCCTAACCATGGGAACTCCCCTGGTGGTCCAGTGGCTAAGTCTCTGATCTCCCAATGCAGGGGGATCCCCTTCACCCACTCCAAGTTGCAATGCACAGATCTGAGCTCCTCTCTGGTATTATGATGCAAAACCCTCATCCTGGGGACTCAGAACAGGACCACCTGCAGAAAATCCAATCAGTCCAACACACATTTATGGAACACGCACTCTGTGTATAGGGCAGGAAATGAAAATTAGGCGTTTGTCCTCAAGGAGCCTGTTGCCTAATCGGGGAGGCAGACTTATACGTCACTAGCTGTAAATGGGTTCTTATAGAGGTGAAAACAAAATGCACTGAGAAGGAGAAAGTTTCCTGATGGAGGGGACACGAGCCTCAGAGTGCATCAGCTTGCAACAGGCAGAAGCAGGTGTGCGGGTGGCAGGGATTCCAGGCTGAGGCAGCACAGCAAAGAAAAAGGATTGACGGCTGTGTGGGGGCAGGACAAGGTGAGGAGGGAGGGGTGTTTCTGTCCAGGCTTCAGATCATGGCCTTTTTTTAAAAAAAATAATAAATATATTTTTAATATTTATTTCTTTATCTGGCTGTGCTGGGTCTTAGCTATGACACAATGGATCTTCAATTTTCATCGTGGCATGCAAGATCTTTAGTTCCGGCATGTGAATTCTTAGTTTTGGCATGTGGGATCTAGTCCCCAGGGATCAAACCCAGGCCCCCTGCATTGGGAACTGGAGTCTTAGCCACTGGACCACCAGGGAAGTCCCCATGGTTAGGCCTTAAATGCAAGGCATGGAAGTTTATCCTAAAGAAAATGGGGAAGTATGAAAATTTCCACTCTGCTTCTTCAAGATCAGGTGTGCATTTGAAGAAGAGTCTCTTTCTGCTCCCAAGGGAGGAAAAAGATGAGAGTCATTCACGTACCATTTTACTTTTTTTCTCTTTCATTTCTACTGGAGCTGAGAACATGAGGGTGTGGTTTATATCTGGAGTGGTCATAAAGGAATTTAAGCAACGGAAAGAAAGGGATAAAAGCGTGTCACTGGTTTTATACACACATTCATCCCCAAAACTGACTGCAGGGAAAGAGGAGAAAATCTTTGGGAGTTTTTAAGCAAAATGGACCCTTTGACCTAAGCCTGTGCTTTCAAGTTAACAGTATTTTGAGGCTTTCTATCAGAGATCGTGTAGAGGAATCTGGTCTCTTAAAGGCTGCCAGGCCCGAAGCTGTGGGCAAGGCTCTTTCCTGAAGAGATTGGCTTCCTTCCAAGACTGGAAAATGGAGGTGGATAGCTCTATCTTTTAACACGGCTACAACTGAAAATGACAAGACATGCCTCAGTAAGCTCTGTGCTGACGTAAACCCTGCGAGGGGGAAAAGTACACAAAGATGACGACAACCCGAGAAACTTCAAAAATAAAACAACCACCAAAAACTCTGCCTGAGAACTTCTCTCTGAACATCCCCCCCACCTCAGATGAAGTTGTTCATAGCATGGCACATCCATCCACCTTCAACAGGGGGCTCAAGCTCTAGGAAGCAGTGAAACTCTCTTTTTCAAAACAATCATCTATTTGGAAAAGTAATACCCGAGGATCAGTTATACGCTCTATATTAGCAATAAATAATTGGGAAGTGAAGCGATGCATGGTTTCCTTGGGCTGCTTTGTAATCTTCACTGAGCCCTTTATGTAAACATTGGGAGAAAGTGGCTCTTAATTCATGGTAACCGACTTGTTGATATAGAAAGGTGGCCTCTGGCAGGGACCTGCCAACTCTCAGGCCAGGATGTTAACAAGAAAAAACTACCATTTCACAGATGAGAAAAGTAACAAAAATAAAGGGATAATCTGATCCTAAGACACTGAAATCAGGGCATGTTGATGGCAGGGAGTCGGAATAGGAATAGGATTGACAATCATCCCAATGGCCATCAAAGTGTAACCACAATGCTAGAGAGTGTTTACAGTGTCTTTTTTCTCACTCAATTTTACATACAATAGTCACATCCATCCTCATTATTTGAAAGCTTGCTCTTAGCAGTGAGACAGCAGATGGACACAAACCTAAAAATCCTTGTCCTCGTGGAGCTTCTGTGGAGTAAGGAAGACAGAAAATAGACAAAAATGTAGTCTGATGGGCTTCCCAGGTGGCACAGTGGTAAAGAATCCATCTGCCAATGCAGGAGATGTGGATTCAAACCCTGGGTCGGAAAAATCCCCTGGAGGAAGAAATGGGAACCCATTCCAGTATTCTCACCTGGAGAATCTCATGGTCAGAGGAGTCCGGCAGGTTATAGTCCACAGGCTCGCCAAGAGTCAGACATGACTGAGCAACTGAACACGGCACAGCACATGTAGTCGGATGGATGGTGATGAACGCCAAATATAAAAATAACGTGTGATAGAAAGACTGGGAGAGAGTTGGGGAATTGGAAGTTGACACAGAAAGTCCAGAGGAGGCCTTCACAAGAAGGTGGCGTGTGAGCAAAGATCTGAAGAAAGTGAGAGAGAGTAAGCCGTGGGGGTCACCAACAGGACCAATACCTGATGTCTGGGTGAATCTGAATTTCAGGTAGAAGTGAACAATTTTTTAGTATAAACATGCCCCAAACAGGGCAGATTGCTCACTAACCCTGCAACTAACTGGGCTCCCTGGGGGGGAAGCACATACCTGGCAGGAGAGACGGCACGTGCAGGAAACAGGAGAAGAGGGGGTGAAGGGTGGAGGGGGGTGCGAGAGGAGTCTGAGAGGAATCAGGGGCGAGGGGATGTAAGACCCCGGGGGCCCCTGGTGGGACGTGGGCTTTTATGCCCCAGAGTAGAATTATGAGATCGGTGGCAGGCTCTGATTTAGGTCTTAAGAGAGCATTTGGATTCTGCACTGAACATGGGCCACAGAACAGGGGCAAGGGCAGGAGTAGTCAGGAGACTGTTATTGCTCAGAAGATGATGATGATGATGACAAAGGTAATAATAACACACACCCAGACACATGCCCCAAATTATCCAAATAAGCCTGAGGGGAATGGCCTCCAAAGCCCCATTCATGGTCTCTCCATTAAGAGACCGAGGTATAGGGGACTTCCTGACAGTCCAGTGGTTAAGACTCTGTGCTTCCACTGAAGAGGGTGTGGGTTCCATCCCTGGTCAGGAAATGACCATATGCCAAAAAAAAAAAAAAAAGGGAGGGGACATATGTATACCTATGGCTGATTCATGTTGATATTTGGCAGAAAACAACAAAATTCTGTAAAGCAATTATCCTTCAATTTAAAACAACAAATAAAACAGATTAAAAAAAAGAAACCATGGTATACATTACAGATGAAAGGAATCAGTCCTACAAGTAAATTCCTTCTACGCACTAAGATGCTAGTCTAGGGACTTTGTTTTAACCACTCTATTATCATCCTTAAGAATAGATAAATAAATAAGCAAGCCTTCATCAGAAAAGAGGACATTTCTGAAAAACATCATTGTTGATTTTACCAGTGACCATGATAACATCAAGAACTTAGAGAAACTGCCCTTTCAGAATCCATGGTGTCAGGCGGTTCTAAAACTAAGGTTTCCAAGTAGGATTGAGACATGGCTTCAAGGCTAATGTTTCTTTATTTGCTGAGTTGTGAACAGAGGGAGAGCATTTCAAAAGGACGGGCACATAAAGTTCTATAAAATCCCATGGAGATGTAGAATCTATTGCCTATTATCACCTGTCTAATGGACATAATTTTATTGTAAAAATAAGCAATAAATACTTCAAAAACTATTGAACACACAATCAGTGTTATATGTTGTAGTTCATATAAAAGAAAATCAATTTGTTTTCCTCTGGAAGCAGAAGGCTAAAAAACCCCTCCCCTCCTGATGGCACTGCTGACATTTGACCAATCTGTGACTTGTAAAACCAGTGACTCCATGTTCAACCAAATGAAAAGATACAGGGAATAACCTCGTAGCATCTTGCCTTCAAAAAATTACATTACACAGCTTCTGTAAAAAGCGAGCAGAAAAATGATTTTAATTATTATAGTAATTTAATCACCTGGAGCCATGCCATAAGTAGGTTAGGCTCTCCATAAAAGTCGACACTCTCCACTCCCCCACTGTATTCTGTATAAGTTTTGTTGTTTCCTCAGCATCATGACCCTTTTCTCATGCATGGTAAGAACTCCTATGAAGCATAAATCTTGTTACCCAGGATCTATGGACCTAAATGGACTATAAAATGAAAATACTATGAGACAAGCCCACAATTACAAAATTCCAATTATTAAGCCGAGAAAAAAGTGCATAAACATATTTTCTAGGCATACACTACTTAGCTGAGAAACGACTGCTTTGAGTCTTGTGAGCTGTACTATTCTGCCTGCATACATTCACTACTGTGAAATCCGACCTTCTGAGAAACACCTGCTGGTCTCAGGTAACTTACCTCACACAAGGAAGAGGCACTGTTAAATTAGAGAAATGTTCCCTTGGAGCTTCTAAACTCGGTCAGTTGAGTAATACCCTGATACTAACTATCCAGTACTTGGACTAGCCCTGCCTGCTGCTGCAGAGAAATTTCTCTGAGAACCTTCTCGTTGTCTGTTTACAAGGAGGATAGTTTCAGTGTTGATTCCATAGTTCTAGTCACACTCTAGAACTGGTCTTTTGAGATCCTCTAAGTGTTTACTTTAAAACTCCAGACAGAAAATTAGGGACAGAGATGAGTACCTGTTACTAAAAATTTCCTATTTTATTTTTTTTTAATGCATGTTGGTACCTTAATTCTTATTTACTAGTCATTTAAAACAACATACTAGTAAAAATAAGTTTGGAGAGACAAGTGCAACTTTAAATGTCAAGTGCGTACCAGCTGGTGTTTGAAAATTTCTCAGATCATCAGTTATTACTTCCGATTTACATAATTTCCTTCAAGACAATCCTAAAAACTGGATGTGAAGCCATTTGCCTCCTATGCAATGAGCAAAAACATTTTTCCCTTTTATCCATGTGAAATTCCACCCAGATTTTTCTTTTCCAAAGCCTCTTAAATTCAAAGTTCAACCCGATTTCTCTTATTTTGCAGAGACATACAGAATGTGCAAAACACAGATCACCTCAGCAGATTTCACATATGCTTTAAAGGCCAAGAAACAGAGTTTTCTGCCCCATTACTCCCCAGAAAATCTAATTACAATTCAGACACTGTAATGTGATGGAGGCAAGGAGTGTAGTATGGCAAAATCCCGTGAAAACCCGGAAAGAGGCAACCTGCTGCTCTGGACGAGGAAGGCCTCCTCTCCCAAAGGATGCCGGCCTCACGATCAGGCTTTAAATCTTACCTGATACGAACAGTTTTCCTGGTGTACCATCTCAGTGCATCCTAGGGAGCAGACCCCAAAGCAGGACTGCTCAGCGAGGCTGCCGAGGGAGAGCGCGGAGCATCCGCTTGCGGAGAGAACGCCCTGGGAAGGCAGGGGCTCCCCGCAGATTAAAATGGATGCTGTTTCGCTGATCAACCTGCGCAGTGGCACCGCCTGCGCTGGGAAGCGCGCAGCGAGCCGAGCTGCTCTCCTCGGAAACCAGCAGTAAGGCTCACAAACATGGAGCTAGGACCCGGCTGGGGGAGGGGGCGCGCTCATCACTGGCACAATCAGCCAATTATATTATCGACACAAAGAAAAGGATCAGTCTGGGGCTGGTGTGACCTTCTGGTGCTTTATGAAGGCAGTTAACTGATGTGGAAACATTCTAGTCCTCATTAAAGGGAAAAAGGCCAGCGAGGGAGAGGGAGAGGGGCAGACACAAATCAATGTTGCAGTTGAACATTTCTAACCTCCGGCATCATCCTTCCTGCCCACTGATGCTGCTTGCCTGGTGCTTACGAAACGAGAGCCCTTAAGGATCATTTCAGAACTTTGGACAGGCCGAAAGGGAAAACAATCCATTCTGAATTTTGACACCGAAGGGGTGTTCTCTGTGTTGAGTGTTTGAAGTGTTTGTCAACTTTACAGCTAAAATGAGGGCCTTCATTCTTTTTAAAAATATTATTTTGGAATTCTTTGGATTTTCCACTCATTTTTGGTTCTTACCTGCTTTTTAAGTCAAACAGAAGATGAAATAATTATTCCCATAATTTTTAGGGAGAGGGCTTATTAAAGTATTAAAGTCAGTATAATTCATTTCATGAAAATGAAACCAAAGTGCAAGTTTTTTTTAAAGTAAGGCCATATATATATATATATATATATATATATATATATATAAATAACCCAGTGCTATGACTTGAATATATAGACATCCTCAATACAGCAATATGATCCTAGAAACAGACCATTCCATGTAAGTGACCATAATAGAAAGGATTCTTGACTTTCAGATAGTAATCAAAGGACGCACAAGTTGGACCATACATGTCTCTGGTAAAAAGAGGAGCCAGTTTTGCACTTCTTCAGGGCTGTTGTAGGATTTTAGCTTATAAGGAGGAACAACTAGGCCTATAAATTCCTGAAGCTAATTTAATGATAGAAAATTTTTAAAATAAACACAATAAAATTTCCCTATTTATAATTTTTCAGTTGCCATAGGCAACTCATTTTGTTGTTTCTTAATAAAAACAAATGGTTCTCAAAATGATGCTCAAACAAATGGAACTCAGTAAAATCTTGACTAAATTTAAGCCAACTTTAAAAACATTCTTAAGCTATTTTGCTACATCTATATCTGTCTTCTTCAATACTCTTACTAATAACTGCAAAGTCTTCATTATGCTATTAATAAGAAAAACAAGTACTGTTGCTTGATGAGTGGGATCAACACATTTGACAAGTTTTCATATCAAACTCGATCTTAAGGAGTGCTGAGAGTCTGTGTTAAGGATATTTGGCGAAATATTTTTAATCTTATAACTTGACAACATCTCTGTTACTTGGAAAGAGAAAAACCTATTTTTCTGTATGTTCTTAATTTTCGTGACTTGAGATTCTGACAGGAGAGAAGTTGGCTGAGTTCATTTCCAGAGACACATTCACAAGCCTGGCTTCAGCTTCCTGGTTAAGACAGTGGAAAGGCGACAGGAAAGACCCAGCTGGTGATCTCACAGGCTGCCATTTCCGCACAGGCTCATTGGGTTCCCAGGAAAAAGCACTCTGGACACGCACCCTGCCAAACTCGAGGGCCTGGAATCTAGGAGATAGCGAGGCCACTAACATGTACAAGACTTCTTAGGCCAGCTTATTGGCAGGTGGTCCAATGAGAGCCTGAAGAACGAAGCAGACAGCTGAGCTAGATGATGAGTCTTCTTAAACAGAAAAGAGGACAGAAAGTCTTCAGCGAAAGTAAACAACAGGCAACATATCCCCATCCTAAATTTCATTCCTCCCTCTTGAGTAATCCATATAGGACAGAGACAGAGGCTGCTTTGTGGAGTGTCTTGCTAAACAACCGTGCAGATGAAGGCTCTGGAATCTGAAGTATGTGCAAGGAAAAGTAAGCCAAAGTAAAAGTTCTTTTGCAAGGTAGCAAATAAGATGAAATGGAAATCTTATGCCTGATATAGGAGGCACAGTTGCAGCTTTCCAAGACAGAACAGCTTTACTCCCAAGACTGCTAAAACTTCACTCAGGTTACTACTTTGACAATCTAGGACCCTAAGACTCAGGAACATGCTTTCAAGCTATACAAGGCCTAAAAAGTTGCTTTCTGGACTCTGTTCTCTTCTGAAAACTGAAAGCTTCAGGATGTATTACATAAACTTCTAAAGACATTTATCATGTGTTGTTTAAAAAAAAAAAGCCTAAACATGATCCCACTCTTCACAGTTGCTCTTCCATAAATAGTGGAAGTGACTCAGAGGTGGCTATGGGGAGAACAGATTTCTGACAATTGTCTCCCAAATCCTGTCAAAAAGCCCTCTAAAGAAGTATAAACAAGATAAAAAAAAAAAAAAAGGAATATATCAAGCAAGCTTCCTTCTACAGTCATTCATTGGAAAGGACTTTGTGTTACAATTTAAATTATGATTTGCTAGTACAAAAAACTTTAAACAGAAATCAGCTGTTCCAAGAACACATAAGCTAGAATAACTTACCAAGATACAGTAACATTTATTCTTTTTGGACTAAAAAATATTGATGAACTCTTTAATATACTACTGTATGTGGCATGGAGATGCTTTTGTTTTGTTCTCAGGTCTTCACAACTTTCCTTCCCACAGAAAGTATTGGGTTTCAGATTTAGATGGGGACTTAAGAGATAAACTGTTATTTTCCAGATATGGACACTGAGGCCTGAGAGAGTGGTGACATGCCCAAGAACATAAATCTTCCAGCAACAGCAGTAAGAAGAAAAAAAAACCCTCCAGATTTTCCTGTGAGTGTGTTAAAAAAAAATGCTAAATGAGGACCACAGGACTTAAAGAAATAAACCCCTTTTGACTGAACTAATGTAGGTTGACCTTGAAATCAAAATCTATCATAAGGTAAGAGAGAGGTAGCAGAGTGGTTCAACCTAAAGCTGAATTCAAAGTATGTTTTAAAAGAAGAAAAATTACACTATTGACTCAGTAAGCCATTTTTTCTATTTCTTCCACCAAGCAAACTATTATGTCTTTAAATCCTGAAAAGTACTTTTTCATTTGTGGCAAGTAATAGCAACAGAATGAAGATGACCGACAGACACAGGGAAGATGGTCAGCATCACTAATCATCAGGGATATACAAATCAAAACCATAATGAAATATCCGTTCACATCCATCAGAATGGCTGTCATCAAAAAGACAACAAATAACAAGTGTTGGAGAGGATGTGGAGAAAAGGGAACCCTTGTATACTATTGGAATGTAAATTGGAGCAGCCAGTATGGAAAAGAGTATGGAGAATTCTCAAAAAAATTAAAAATAGAACTACCATGTGCTCTACTATGCTCAGCCACTCAGCCGTGTCCAACTCTTTGCAACCTCATGGGCTGCAGCCCGCCAGGCTCCTCTGTCCGTGGGGGTTCTCCAGGCAAGAATACTGGAGTGGGTTGCCATGCCCTTCTCCAGGGGATCTTCCCAACCCAGGGATCGGATCTAGGTCTCCCACATTGCAGGTGGGTTCTTTACTATCTGAGCCACCTGGGAAGCCCATATGATCCAGCAATTCCACCTCTGGAATTATTTTCCCCAAGAAAATAAAAACACTAACTCGAAAAGACATATGCACGCTTATGTTCACTGTAGTGTTATTTACAATAGCCAAGATATGGAAGCAGCTTATGTCCCTTGACAGATGAATGGATAAAGAAGCTGTGGCATATATATATATATATAAAACTCAGCCATAAAAAAGAAAGCAGTCTTGCCATTTGTGACAACATGGGTAGATCTAGAGGGTATTATGTTCAGTGAAATAAGTCAGACAGACAAAGATAAATATTGCATGATTTTATTTATATGTGGAATCTAAAAAACAAAACAAATGAACAAACAGAACTAAAGAGAAACAGACTCATAGATACAGAGAATAAACAGGTGGTTGCCACAGAGAGGGGGTAGGGGTTGAAAGAAAAAAAAAGGTAACTATATGAAGTAATGAATGCTAATTAGCTTGACTGTGGTGATCACTTCACAACGTACGTTAATAGGAAACCATCACAATTGTACACCTTAAATATGTACAAATTTTGTCAATTATACCTTAAAAAAGCTGAAAAAAAGATTAAAATAAATTTTTGCAATGGGAACAGAATGACGGGGTGTTTTGGATGGTAAATATGGTGGTTAAAAGTCATATCTGCAGGTCATCTGAGCATACAGCTTCAAGAGTGAACTACTGGGGTCAGGGACTGACTTGGGAAATGTATAAAGGAACTTTCTGGCACAAGCTGAATGACTTGAAAGGGCTTGGCTTACAGAGGAGTATATGTTGTCAAAACCCATCGAATAAGACATTTAAGATTTGTGCATTTCATTGTATGTCAAACATACCTCAAAGGAATAAAAATGATCTGGTTAATGATATGCAGCTGAAGTATTTAGGGGGCAGTTTAATAATACCTTCCTTTGAAATGCATCAAATAAATGAGATGAATGAATGGAAAGATAACTAGAAAACTGTGACAAAGCAAGTTTAGTAAAACAGTAATGGTAGAATCTGGATGGTGCATAAATGGATAGTCACCTAAAAAACTTTTCAGTTTGAAAAGCTTTGTAATGAAATATTATGGGAAAAATGAAGGTATTGGGGGGTGGGGAAGATGAACAAGAAAGTCATTGTCTTAAGCAATAACTTTTAAGCTTTTCCTTAGGAACTTGCGGAAAGCAGGTAGACATTGTATTGCATCGGCCAAAAAACAAACAAAAAAAAATCATTCAGGTTTTTCGGTAAGATGACACAGAAAACCTGAATGAACTTTTTGCCCAACCCAACATACAGTGTTACGTTGTACCTTTTCACCAGGTAAGGGAAGAAAAGGAATTGTAAGGAAAATTGACCCTGTCCACATCAAGGGGCATTGGGTCCTTGGATGACTTGCCCAAAGAAGATCACAGCCGGCATCACTGATGACAATAAACCTTAGAAAATGGCTTTACAGTTTACAGAGAACTTTCCTGAACATCTTCTTTGACTCTTAAAACCTTGTAGCTGAAACAAAATCCTGTTATGTGCCATGTGAGGCAGTGTTTCTGCCTCCAGGGAGTTTGGTAAGGAAAATAAGGCAGTATACAAATGACTATATATAGTGTTGAATGAGTAAAGTGCTACCAAGGAGATTTTGTTGTTTGCTCACTAGGAATTCAGAAAAGCAAGAAAATGCTTAGCTAGGTTAGCTGGGAGACTGCAATAATCTTGTTCATTTGGTTTTCTACTTCTTGAGCCCATTTTTTCTATTTCTAGATTAAGGTAACTTTCCTTAGAACTTAGATCATGGTTAGTTAATTCAGTACTATTATCCCCAACATTTGAAATAATACTTGGCCTATAATAGGCTTTCAATATTTTTAAATGAACAAATGAATGATTATGAGTTTCAGAAATTTACTTCATTGCTATTAGCCTCAGTTTCTTCATCTATAAACTAAGGATGCTATCATGATGACATGATAAAATTAGAATAACATGTAAAACAGCTCTAAAGGGCCCTAGAAAGGAACAGAAAATAGATTTCCAGCCCCCCTTCCCGAATTAAAAGCAACAACAACAATCCAAGGAATAAAAAGAGGCTGGACGGATGGAGGCGATAGTAGCAATGGAAAGTTGAAGACAGAGGGATGCATTCCGTGAGACTCTGAAAAATACATTGACGGCACCTAGCCAGTGATCTGACCTGGAAGAGTGAACAGTCCTGAGGTTCTGAGACCACTGCTGAAGTAAACTTGGTGCTGTGAAACCAGAGAAGTTAGGAGGAGGAACTGATTCTGAGGGGTTGGGTTGCAGTAGTGGTCTTTTATTTTCCACCATAAAGTTTTGAAGGTGCAGGAGGCAATTGGGGCTCAAAGGAGAAGTCAGGCCAACAGATAGTATGTGGGGGGTCTTCCTCAGGGTCAGGATAGTTGCAGAAATGGATCAGATGAAGGGAGAAATTGAAGAGAAAGGACTAACAAACAGAGGCATTGCTATGTTGGGCACATCAGTCCCCATAGAGCTGGGGTAGGGGGGTGGGGATTAGACTTGTTAATCAGCTGACCCTGAGACAAGGAGATTACTGTGGGTCATCCAGGGCCCAGTGTTATCACAAGGGTCCTTATAAGGCAAAAAGAGGGGGCAACAGAGGAAGAACCAGAGAGATGGCAGCGTGAGGAAGACTCTGTCCAATGTTGTTGCCTGTAAAGACAGAGGAAGGATCCCAGATCAGGAAGGCGGAAGTCCTCTGGAAGATGGAAAAGGCAAGGAAGTGGATTTCCCCCTAGAGCCTCCAGGAGGTAACAGGCCTGCTGGCACCTTGATTTTAGTCCAGTGAGGTTTCCTAGGCACTTCTGACCTCCAGAATTGCAATATCATAAATGTATGTTTATCTATTACAACAAATAAATGTATGACAAACCTAGACAGAGTATTAAAAAGCAGAGACATCACTTTGGCGACAAAGGTCTGTATAGTCAAAGCTGTGGTCTTTCCAGTAGTCATATATGGATGTGAGTGCTGGACTGTAAAGAAGGCTGAGAGCTGAAGAAATGATGCTTTTGAACTGTGGTGTTGGAGAAAACTCTTAAGAGTCCCTTGGACTGCAAGGAGATCAAACCAGTCAATCCTAAAGGAGATCAGTCCTGAATATTCACTGGAAGGACTGATGCTGAAGCTGAAACTCTAATACTTTGGCCACTTGATGTGAAGAACTGACTCATTGGAAAAGACCCTGATGCTGGGAAAGATTGAAGGTGGGAGGAGAAGGGGACGACAGAGGATGAGATGGTTGGATGGCATCATCGACTCGAGGGACTTAAGTTTGAGCCAACTCCGGGAGATGGTGAAGGACAGGGAAGCCTGGCATGCTGCAGTCCATGAGGTAGAGAAGAGTTGGATACAGCTTATCATCTGAACAACAACAAATGCATGTTCACTTAAGTCACTAAGTTTGGGGTGATCTTTCACAGCAGCAATAGAAAATGAACACAGTCCCCTAGGGTGAAAACCAGCATTTAGAGGGTAAGAGGAAGGAAAGGGGGTGGGGTGATAAGGTGAGAAGAAGAGGAAAACCAACACAGTGAAGGATCAAAGGGAGAGAGCTCCACGGCTTCAAACACTGCAGGGAAGCACAACCATAAGTCGTTAGATCTGACAACTGGGAGGTCATCAGTTTCCCTTGAGAATAATTTCGGTACTAGTGTGTTAGGGGTAGAAACCAAGTTACAGGCCATTAAAAAGTTGAAGGACTAAGTAGAGAGAAGTTGGTAAAGAAGGTTGTAGATAAATTAGAGCATCAGGTTGATAGCTTGAGGAAATAATGGAATCAGAGAAGTGGTTGTTGTGGTTGATCTGTAAGATAGAGGAGATCCAAATGTCTATGTGGGCATCAGGGAAGGAGCCAGGAAGAAGGGAGAAACTGACTATGATAGGTGGGAAATAATTGGAAAGACCAGATCCTGGATGAGTTAGATCAGGAGCTCATAACAGGGCTTCATTTAGCCTTGAAACTGAAGATATGGGGAGTGAAATTACAAAGAACTGTTGAGTAAAGAGGAGCCTATAGTGGAGATGGGGAAAGTTGAAAGAGCACAGACCAGCATCTTGATTGGGTCCTTGAGGGAAAGACCTCAAGGATGGGGAGGCTGGCAAGAATGGAAACAGAGAAGGAGGATCAGTGTGGGAAAAGCTCTTCCAAGATATCTTGTAGAAGGTGTTACTCTATTACTTGAGAATATTCGAGAAATGCTGACTAATGCTATATAAGAAACAAGAAAAACAAATGGGATAGATGAAACCTATAAGATGTGTTAAGTACAGACAATGAAGTATGTAAACGGTTGTCAGACATAGATGAAATGTGCAGGATTTAGACAATGAGGCAGAATTCATGAGATGTGATGTATTAAAGAGTAAGTTAGTAACCTGGATGCCTTAGATCAAGCTGAACACAGAAAGGGATGGAAAGACTAGAGAAGCACCTAATATTCATGACATGCTAAACAACCCCAAGGCTCTCAATATTCATTAGATTTTACACTGCCCACTGGTGACACACATTCTGTCCCTATTTGTCCTCTGCCCAAGAAATACAGTTCCAACAGCCACTCATCAGGTGAGGGAGCAAGTTCCAGAGGGAGCCGGAGGGACTTGCCCCTGTGTCTCTGATCAAGCAGGCTGTGTGTCATTGATAGACACCTTTTGTCTAACTGGGCCTCCTCTCTGAAACCTCAACCCTGGCTTGTGACTGTATCATCAACAGGGAAGGTGGTTGTGGCAGAAAGGTTGGATACACAAATATCGCATAATCCTAGACTCAGGCAATGCAGTCCTTCACATTCCTGTACCATATCCTAAGTAGGATTCTGGGACCAATTCCAACTGGTGCAGGGGAGGGGGTTTCCCCACACCGTGTCATTCTTGGATACCAACTGAGTATCCTACAAGTCCATTCAGTTCTGACACTCTCTACCTGGAGATAGCATCAGAGCCCACAGGTTAAAGGCTCGACCCACATGACTGTCCCCCCTCCCCATTTCAAATGCCAATTGCAAGTCCAGGTTCTTAACTTGCACTCTTGCCCAATGGGCTAGAGGCGGGAGGTTCAAGAAAACCCTTCCTTGGGCTCAATTAATTTGCTAGAGCAGCTCACAGAATTCTGAGAAACATTTTGTTTACTAGATTACTGGTTAATTATAAAAGGATATAACTCAGGAGCAGGTGGTGCTAGTTGTAAAGAACTCGCCTCCCAATGCAGGAGATGTAAGAGACCTGGGTTTGATCCCGGGGTTGGGAAGATCCCCTGGAAGAGGGCATGGCAACCCACTCCAGTATTTTTGCCTGGAGAATTCCATGGACAGAGGAGCCTGGCGGGCTACAATCGTGAAGTCACAGAGTCGGACGTGACTCAGTGACTGGGCTCTCACGCATAGGAGCCACTGGATGGGAAAGAAGGCACAGGGAAGGCGTGGGGAAAAGACTCAGCTTCCACGCCCCCTCCCACAGCACTCCACTCTCCCTAAACTCCCACGCGTCCGTCAACCCGGAAGCTCTCCGAACCCGTGTCCTGTTTGGATTTTTATGAAGGCTTAATTTCATAGGTGTAGCTGATTAAATCACAGGTCAGTGGTGACTGATTCAACCTCAAGCGCCTCTCTCAGGTCAGGAGGTGGGACTGAAAGTTCCCACCCTCTAATTCTGTGGTTGACCCTCCAGGTTCCCATCCTGACATATATTTGAAAATCACCTCACTAACACAGATAGCAGGAGACGCTTTTATCACTCTCATCACTTAGGAAATTCCAGGGGTTTTAGGAGCTCTGTGCCAGAAAGAGGGAAGAAGGCCTAATCACAATATCACACTAAGTATGTCAGCTCATCCCATCTCTTTCCCTTGCATCTTGATATGCATTTTAAATTGATTTAATAAGCTGTGATCTGAGCATCTTAATTTGGTCTGAGATTTCTTGGAGGAGTGCCTGGTAGTGGACTTGGAGGCTACTATTGCACCAAGGTCATTTCCCAGAGAAAAGGATGCTTGGTATTTGTATCGCCCACAATTTCTTCCCACATCCCCTGAGCCCCAAAAGTGGGAGAGAGAGAAGGGTAAAAATAGGTTGTAATTTTTCATCCTTATAAGAAAATTACCTGAGTCTTACAAATGTACATCAATTAATTTACTCAAAAGTTTTTACTATTCTGACAATGGTTCCACCTGTGTTTATTATTTCAGATATTAACAAAATAGTTGCCTGAGTAAATTGTTAGCGTGACTCAATTGCTGTCACTTTTTCTTTAAGTATTCAAGTCTGCTTTTCAAAAGAAAACTCATATATAAAACAAACCAAAGTGTTTTCAATCAGAATAAAATTATTTTTCATTCAAATTGATACTATTTACTTATTAAATCCTTAACTGGGAACACGAGACTGTTTTTTTTTTATATACAAAAATTTGAAAATAGAATTTATAAAAGTCAGTGACAGTCTTATTCCAACTGTATGCTTACACTGATTTCTTTATTTAGTTTGTGCCACACCAAGAGAATCCTGTTTCACACAGATAAGTGGTTGGAAATGGTAACAGTCCTTCATAATAGCTTATGCTGCAGTCCCTGGATATTCTTCATTAAACATGTCCAGGAGTTTGAAAGCAACATCATAAAAAATTTATTTCAGAACTGATTTACTAACAACATACAGCAACTGCTCACATTCCTTTTTATAAACAAGATAAAAAAAGACAGAGAAAAAAAAAAAAAGACAGAGTTCCCAGACTGACAATAGGTCATCAACCTGGAAACAGACCTCTTCATGGGATACACTAGGCATTCACTTGTGCTTTGCACAATCCACCTATTAGGCTTGATGTGGGAACGTGCCAAAAAGATGTGCAGACCTAACCTGACACTGAACTCAGCTGGGCCTCTCGGACAGCCCCGGTCATTTTTCCTACCTGGACATGAATTTTCAGCAAGACGATAGCACGGAGCCACCACCTTTGTGGTCAATGACACATTTACAAGTTCAATTTTGAGGACTATAAAAGACTACTTACCCTGGCAGGATAAATTAATATGCTGATGTCAGAAAAGTGGGTGGAGAGAATTTCTTTGCATAGATAGGAGGGAATGAGATCCTACAACTTGGGCTGAAATGTTGTTATACACTTCTTACCATGGCTTTACAGGAAAACTCTTCTCCCAATGCCCAGAGCCTCACAATTTCATTTGTTCTCTATTCTGAATTACATTCACATCTCAGAACTCTTTCATTTCCACTTTGATTTTTCAGGGGCCGAGGTGTTTGGCAGTTCACAGAAGAGGAGCAAACAAATCTCTAAAAATACCTCCTGCAGCCCTGGGGTTTCTGCAGACACGGGCTGAAACCTGATGCATCAGGTATTGCTATAGCCGCTGCCTCCCTCTCCCTCTAGAATAATGAGATGGTTTATGTTTCAACACAATCTGCCAAAGCACTTGTTTATTGTACTCTCTGGCCAACCCTGCCTGAAATTCACACTGCATAGGAGTCAGTTACTGAAGAAAGATAGTAACTGACTCCTAGATAAATTTGGGTGAAGTCTATATGGTTTCATCCCAAATTGTGCCAGTGTTTAAGGACCATTTCTTTTAGTCTCCATTTAGTCTCTGACTTTGGAGTCAGAGAGAGCAGTGGCAGAAAAAGTGAAAAGTAGTATAAACCTGCCAGGGTTAACACAAGACCTCCCAAGAAAAATAAGTTGGTTCACCAAGAGGGGCCAAGCCAGAACTCACACAAAGTGTGTGTGTGTGTGGTTTGTATGTGTGTGTGTAGGGGAAGAAGGGGGCACACCTCCCCTTCAGCCCCTAATAGAGTTACTTACCAATATAAGTGTATTTAGCTAACGCAACAGGAGGTCCCTGACCACAAAAAGGGCTGTTCATTTTTCTCAGGTGGTGGTGGATTGAAAACCAGACTCAGGGTTCTAGGGAAGGGAACTGACCTTCATCTTGAAGAAAGGCGACCTCTAGTGGACAAGTGTGTTTTGCAATCAGTTCAAACTGAACAGGATTAGAAAGCAAAAACAAGGTTCAAATTATGCTCTACTGTCTTACTGAAACTTCAGTGATTTTTTAATACTAATTATAAACAGAAATACGTAAGTCTTCATTAACAAAAGAATGTAAAAGTCACACTAATGCTAATATATCCAAAGTTACAATCTAGGCCATCTTTGATGGTTTCCAGAATGGATGGAACCTTGAACCAGGAGTCACAGGCCTGGATTCTGGGCTTGACTGTGCCTCTGATTGGGTGTATTCTCTTGGGCGAGCCGACGGAGCCTGCTATCTATGGGGTCACAGAGAGTCGGACACGACTGAAGCGACTTAGCAGACTTAGCAGCTTGGGTAACTTCATATACAAGAGCCTCTATTTCCTAATCTATAAAACGGGTTTATTTACAAACTATCATCTCCTTGCACCCTCTCTCTTCCCGTCGGGCTATCAGGCTGTTGTCTTCTAAAATTAAGTTTATTTTTTATGATGAGGCTTTCAAATCAGTATCAACATCAGAAACAAAACAAAACAAAATTAATATCACATTACATATTAGCACTGGGTAGTTCCACAAAAACTATTTGCTTTCAACTTAAGATCTTTCCTAACATAAATGTTATGGAAGGTAATGATGGTTAACTTTTCTTCTTACATTGACTGTGGGAAAAAGCATTTCAAAAACTAAACACACTAGATCATGAGTTTACTATGAAATTTTAGTTTATTCTGAAAGTTAGAGCTACTATTTTCAAAGAAGTTGTTTCATAGAATAAAGTACAAATAATAAAAAGAAGGAAAACAATAATTTATGAGTATATATCTCTTCTGAAAACTACTTGCTCACCAGCTGACATATTTTCCTTCTTCATCACTGAACAGAGAACACAGCATAATAATTTAGGATTATACTCAACATAATCTCAAAGGAACTATTTAATATTAAAATTCTTTAGTGCTCTTTAAATCTTTTCCCCCCTCCTCAATATAAGAGTTGTGTAGAAAGGCTACTAGTTATAATGGGATTTAGTACTTAAGAGCTTCCTCAGGTAGATTCTCTAACAAGCTTTCCCAGGGCCAGGTAAGCAGCAATCTGGAATGGTTTTTATCATCTTTCTCATTCTCTCCGCTTAAGAGAGGTATTCAAATGATTTTAGTTGCTAAAAGGTAGGAGAGAAAATGCTGGTCTAAATAGTGTTTTGAAGGATAATAAAATGCTAGAATATCAATGAGTTATTATATTAGCTTGCTTTATCTTAAATCTATGGAATGAAGAAACTTTCTCATCTTACAGAAATGAATTTTTTCAGAATATAAATCTACTGGTTAGGAAATTGTGCTGCTCTGCTCTGACCAGTGGACAAGGGGTGAACTTGTTAAGGGCTAAGATTAGTCATGGGTTCAGAGAAAGACAAATTACACAGGATATCACTTACTGTGGAATCTAAAAAAAAAAAAACACACACACACACACACAATGATACAAATGAACTTATTTCCAAAACAGAAATAGATCACAGTCATAGAAAACAAACTCAGGGTCACCAAAGGAGAGGGGTCGGGGAGAGGGACAAATTAGGGATTCGGGATTAATAGATACATACTACTATATATAAAATAGATAACCAACAAGGTCCCACTATATAGCTCAGAGAACTATATTCAGTATCTTACAATAACCTATAATGAAAGACAGTGTAAAAAAGAAATAGATAAACATATATTATATTTAATATATATAAATGAATCTCTTTACTATACACTTGAACTAACACAGCATTGTAAATCAACTGTGCTTCAATGACATTTTTTTAAAAAAGCTCAGTCATGGATTACTCATAAGCAATAAATTTAATCTGCACATTAATCCCAATTCCCTAACTTAACCAGTTTTCTTCTGTGAATAGCAAAGAGCATCTCTTTCAGACACATAAGCAGGGTCAACAAAATGCCCACTTCTTGGGGTTTTTTTCCCCCAATTATTTTTATTAGTTGGAGGCTAATTACTTTACAATATTGAAGTGGTTTTTGCCATACATTGACATGAATCAGTCATGGATTTACATGTGTTCCCCATCCCGATCCCCTCTCCCACCTCCCTCTCTATTCGATCCCTCTGGGTCTTCCCAGTGCACCAGCCCCGAGCACTTGTCTCATGCATCCAACCTGGACTGGCGATCTGTTTCACACTTGATAATATACATGTTTCAATGCTGTTCTCTCAGATCATCCCACCCTCGCCTTCTCCCATAGAGTCCAAAAGTCTGTTCTATACATCTGTGTCTTGCCCACTTCTTGTTAAGTGCTAGGACTTTTCCACTGTGTTCGTGTGTTCATTATTTACTAAGAAAGCCAAGACAGAAATTAGCAGTCCTTCCGCGATCTGGTGCTTCCTAGAACACCTGTCTGCCTCACCCCGATCTCTCTCTCTCCCCTCATCTGAGATGACGCTGAGGGAAGGTGGAGTTCACTTGCTCACATTGCTACCATTCAATCAAAGGAGGGGAAGAAAGGAAAATAAACATGATCCATTTTGTCCAAACACCCATGTTTCCTCTCCTCCTCTCATGGCCTCTGACCCCAGTGTAACTTGAGGAACAGCTGAAAAAGCTCACAGCTGCTTTGCAGACAGACTGCTTGGCACTCTGATGGTTCCAGCTACTTGTGTTTTGTTTTGAGGTTTTAGGAATCAAATTTGCTTTCCCAAGGACAGAAGTGATTTCTTCACCAGAGCCGTCACTACAACTGAGGCGATCAGACCTTTGACCCTAATTTTAGATGGCATAAATTTATAAAACGTCACTCTCAAAGTTTAGCCTCGCTCATTCACCCAGCTGCCCCCGATTTCATAGTCTCCATAGCTGCATACTTTCTTGATCTCATTCCCAAATTGTTAAACAAAATTAAGCGCTTGCAGGCTTCCTGTTTGTGAATGAAAAATCCTTCTGAAAACATAAATCAGATTATGTCATGTCTTGGCTTAAATCCCTAACATTGCCTGTCACAGCCCTGCTCTATTCTCCAGGCTTCCTCTGTGCCTCTCACCTTCTTGCTTACTTAGCTCTGGGCACACTGGCTGCCTTTCAGTTTCCTAGAAAATCCAAGATTGCTTCTGTCTCAGGCCCTTCTCAGGAGCTGTTTCTCAACCTGGAGTAACACCTCTGGGTTCAAGTTGGAGGCCTTTCCTTAGCCCCAAGGCTAAATAAGGTCCTGCGTCAGAATCCACCTGCAATGCAGGAAACCCTGGTTCGATCCCTGGGTCGGAAAGATCCCCTGGAGAAGGGACAGGTTACCCACTCCAGTATTCTTGGGCTTCGCTTGTGGCCCAGCTGGTAAAGAATCCACTTGCAATGTGGGAGACCTGGGTTCAAACCCTGGGTTGGGAAGATCTCCTGGAGAAGGGAAAGGCTACTCACTCCAGTATTCTGGCCTGGAGAATTCCATGGACTGTATAGTCCCTGGGGTCGCAAGGAGTCAGATACGACTAAGTGACTTTCACTTTCAGATTCACATAGCACACCATGTTTTCTTTTCTTTTTAAGAAATATTTATTTATTTATTTGGTTGCGTTGCACACAAGATGTTCCTTGCATCATGTGGGATCTTTTGTTGCCATGTACGCGCACTCTAGTTGTGGTGCATGAGCCCAGTTGCATGTTGGATCTTAGTTCCCTGTCCAGGGACCGAACTCATGTCCCCTACATTTCAGGGTGGATTCTTAACTACTGGACCACTAGGGAAGATCCAACACCATGTTTTCCTTCTTAGCACTTTATGGCAACCCACTCAAGTATTCTTGCCTGGAGAATCACGTGGATAGAGGAGCCTGGCAGGCTAGATAGAGTCTGTGGGGTTGCAAAGAATTGCACACAACTGAAGTGACTTAGCACACACACAAAGTGTGTAACTATCTGTTAACTTGTGGGATGTATAATGTTGATTTGCTCTACTAAACTGCGTGCTTCATCCAGCTTGTCCATCCAGCATCTAGCACAATGCCAAGCACACAGCAGGTAATCAACAAATAATAGAAGGAAGGAAGGAAATCCTTGAAATTCTCTTGGATCAGGCCTTGGGATCCAGGGCAGGACAGTGCCTGCAACTAGCTGCTCTTAGTTCAATTCATCACTGTGGCAAAGCTGGTGAAACAGCCATTTCTTCATCCCAAGACAGCGGGGGAGGCCTCCCCTGTACACTAAGTGGCCCATGGCCAGCTTGTGAGCTAAGCTGGGTGAGGAATTCTGGCTGCATCTCCCTCCTTGTGAGCAGTGGTTCAGAGGGGCCCCTCACCTTGTAAATCTGCCTTGGAAACAGGACCGACTGTGCCAGCTGGGCCTGAGAGAAAAAATAATCATTTACAGCTCCCCAGGGAAGGTTAGCACATTCCAAAGTGCATTCACTAGACTACTACCCCCAACTGAATTCAAAATTAGTAAGAAAAAAAAAGGAAACAGCCTAGTGGGTTTTTTCCCTCCCTTCTCAATTTGCCCCTGGCAACTTGTGCATCTAAAAATAAAAAAGATATTGATAAGTGTACAAAGTCAGAATTCTAATATTTAAGGAATGACAAAGTGTCCCAACTAGTTTCCTAACCAAAAGAATAAGATGCAAAATGACCAGTAGGAAGGTGAACTGGGTTTGTGAAAGACTGACATTTAAAAATTTGCCTGCCTCCCATGGAGGTTTAGGCTGGAGGGAGAAAAAGCACAGAAAGAAAAAAATGAGGACTTTTGTTTTCTTAGAGGAAAACAAAAATGACAGCTTAAAAACAAGCAAGAACCTGCAGTTTGGGTTGTGGTTTTACAGAGAGCATTCTACTGTTTGAAGAAGAAAAACTGGATGTGGCTTGAGTCTACCTAATCCCAAAGCGTGCTCTTCGTAGAAAATACCTCCTATTCCACAGGACGGCAGCATCGTGATCTCCACAGTAAAGGTGCTACACAGCTTCAGGGTTCCAAGCCCTGGCCTGCCCTCTCTCAGTGATGAATTAATTGTGATCAGAGTTAAAGAATGAATAGAGTACAGGTCGTGCATACATGCTAAGTCGCTTCAGTCACATCCTACTCTTTGCGACCCCATGGACTGTATCCCACCAGACTCCTCCGTCCACGGGATTGTCCAGGCAAGAATACTGGAGTGGGTTGTCGTGCCCTCCTCCAGGGGATTTTCGATCCAGAGATTGAACCCAAGTCTCTTATGCCATCTGCATTGGCAGGTGGAGTTCTGTACCACTAACACCACCTGGGAAGCGCATAGTACAGGTCTGGCACTGCAGAATCTAGATAACTCAAGCAGATGCTTCATTTAGCACAAATCACCATAATCCAGGTTTGATGCCTTAATCTGTGTAGAGACTTTGCTTTTCACAGACGGTGAGAGAATGAGGCAGGTTTGCTGGCTAGCCCCAGATCAATAACTGGAATGCACACCCGCCCCGCCCTGGCGTCTCTCACCTTCCTTCCTCTAAGCCTGCTGCTCTAAGATGTACACTGTACAGGGAATGGATGTCTCCAGTAAAGCCAAGAGACTCCCTACAAGCAAGTGAGAAAGGTTCTCAGGGAAGGACTCAGGGCTCTATTTGGAGTGATAATAATTGAGTCATGCCTCACTTGGAGTTAAAGTAACTTTAAGAGCTTCAATGTATTGATACATGGGGGTAATGAGAATAAATGAAGAATCCTTCTGAAAGTGACGCTGGTTCTTAATGTTGAAAAAATATATGATTAAACATTGCGTGTTCATCCCGTGTTCATTGCAGCACTGTTTGCAATAGCCAAGACATGGAAGCAACCTAAATGTCCATCAACAGAGGGAAGGATTAAGAAGTTGTGGTATGTATATTAATGGAATGTATTATTCCCATCCATTAAAAAGAATGAAATAATGCCATCTGTAGCAACATGGATGGGCCTAGAGTGTGCCATACTGGATGAAATAAGTCAGACAGAGAAGGAGGTGTTGTTTGATATCCCTTCCATGTGGAATCTAAAAAGGAATGATACAAATGAACTGACAAGTCCAAAAGGGACTCACAGACTTCATGAATGAGCTGACGGTTGCTACAGGGAAGAAAGGGGGAAGGGATAGTTAGGGGTTTGGGATGGACAAGTGTATACTATTATATTTAAAATGGATCACCAACAAGGACCTGATGTACAGTACATGGAACTCTGCTCTGTTATGTGGCAGCCTGGACGGAAGGGGAGTTTGGAGGAGAATGGAGACATGTATATACATGGCTGAGTCCTTTCACTATTCACCTGAAACTATCATAACGCTGTTTGTTAATCAGCTATACCCTAATATGAAACAAAAAGTTTAAAAAAATTGGGTGTGCCTAAGATTTCAGAGGTACTCAATTATGTTCTGATTTACAAATGATATGGTTAAGGTGTTTTCATTATTTTCAAATTACCCATCACTGAAACATTGACACGTGGATGGGAAGATAAATCCAGTGGCCTGACTCTTCCATGGTCATTTTTTACCTGCTATTTGTTCTTTTAGGGGTTGGATTTATAGTCACAGGGCCAGCTACATACTCTGTAGGACCCTGTGAGAAATGAAAATGGGGACCCTTTGTTCAAAAATTATTAAGAATTTCCATATGGCAGAAGCAGAGCATGAAGCCAAGAGCCGGTGCCTTTGAAGTCCGAGGCCCTGTGTGAACTGCAGAGGTTATCCACCCATGATACCCATCCTGGGTGGCAGAGGAGGGGTGGAGAGGGAACCAGACATACAGACATTTCCTTTGCGATTTCCATGGGTTCTCAGATACAAAGAAAAAAGTATCTTTGATTTTGGCAGGCGAATATCAATGGCAAGATGAAACCTCCCTCCATAGGAGAGGAAATGAAACTTAAGAGGCTGCTGAGAAGGAGAGGAGAATGACCTTTTCCAAGCACCCACCACATGCCGGCTGCTGGGCCCCGAGCTGGCCCTGACATTGGCGCTATTCTTTCTCGTTCCAGCGTAGGATTGAGCCCACACTACAAAAGCAGAGTTAACTGAGGTCAGTGATGTGTTTAAGCTCAGCCGCTTTAAGTTTAGAAAGAGCAGGTTAAGAGATACAGACACTGGGACAGCTGGGGCTATTCTGTACTGGAGGAGATTCCTCTCCTGACTCACATCCTCCACCTAAGACCACTCAGCCCCACCACAGATATCAGCCCAAAGACTCCAGAGGTCTGTGTGCTCTGGGCAAGAACTCACCCTCTGCCTCCAACATGAGCAGCGTCCCCCTCAATGTCGGTCTCAGAGACAGACCATCAACCTTATTGAGAGGTCTTTTTGCTCCTATTCATGTTCCTTCACCCCTCGGGGCATCCCTCATCCACCTGTATTCCTTTCTGTATGGCTCTCTAACCCCCATCGCAGGCCCAGCTCCTCCTCCTCCCCAAGCCCCCCACAGCCTTCCCGGGGGGCCCCACATCACTGTCTTGCTCTAACAGGGCACTGTCTCCCCTATAGCTCTTTCAAGGGGCAGCTCTTTGCCTTCCCACTCCCCCTCACTAAAAGGGTCTATTCGGTGGGAGGTGTCTTCCTATTCACCTCCTGCTTCCTGGCCACTGCTGCCCTCCCTAACACTCTGCTCAGGGTCCTCAGTCACTCTTAAATAGCCCCCAGGTTATAATCACCTATTATTCCTCCCCAGGTGACTCTGCCTCAAGCCTTATGGAGTTCCTCTCCTGTGAGTCCTGTTGTATTCCTAGGAATTTCCCTGTTTGCTAAACAATCCCTCTAATATCCTGAGCTGTAAATTCCTTGACTGCTGTCTTCCATTCTTTTTTCCTCTTGGCTGCACCTCGGGGCATGCAGGATCTTAGTTCCTGGACCAGCAGTGGAACCCTCTGAACCCCTTGCAGCGGAAGCTCGGAGTTTTTAACGACTGGACGGCCAGGGAAGTTCCTCTTCTTCCATTCCATCTGTTATACCTACTCCCACGCTCTTATCCTGACCTTGCCATCACTGATCAAGCCTCCCATTCTCCAACAATCTCGCCTCATCACTCTGGCTGACTCTCTAGTATTCTAATTTCAACAATTCTTTGACTGCACTGGGCCCCACACCCCATTTCTTGCCCACCTTTCTACCATCCTCTCTTCCTGTACATCCTCCCTTCTCTCTGGAAACATCGTAAACTCCATGGCCCATCGTTACAGCCACCATCTCTCTGCCTGACTCTCACTCGCCCCTCTCACTTCGCACTCCTTTGGTTAAATTCCGACTGTGGATAACTCAGCTCTTTGCTACTCTGCTTGTCTCAGGCTGACATTTGTGGCTGGAGAAAAATACACAAGCATACCAACTGATCTCACTTGAAATTCATGACCACTAACCCCAAGGGCGCCCTTGCTGCTGCCTGATCGCCTCTCTATTTCCCCGTCCATTCACCCCCACACTCTCGTAGACAACCACGACACTCCTTCAGAGAGTTGTCCAGATTCACTGTCTACAGTTTCTCTCTGCCCTTTCTTCTCTTTTGAATACCCTCTAAAGAAGGGGCTTTTGTGTACCCGATGCCACTGAAATGACTACATCTTCCTAAATACCAAGATCGAGTCTTAGTCTTTCTCATGCCAGATCAGTGAGTAATAGTCAATACTGTAGGCTTCCTAGACAACATTTTCTCCTGGGTCTTTTCCTACATTAAAGGTCTGTCCTCTGTGGATTCCTTCTCATTCCTTCAACTTTTACCCACTGGAGCTGTGCTGTCCAATATGGTAGCCACTAGCTTTGAGTGGCTATTTATATTAAATTATCATTTTAGTTCCTTAGTTCCTAAGTGCTCAATAGCCGCATCTAGTGGCTAGTGTACTGGACGGAGTAGATAGAAAATGTTTCCATCATCACAGAATATTCTATTGGGCAGCTCTGCACTAGAACACCCAAGGCTCAGTCCTTGGGCTTCTTCTCTATCTGAACTCCCTCTCCTCAAATTGTCAGCCAGTCTCTTGGCTGGTGCACCCCAATACTTACACATCTAGCCTGGACCATTTCCTGAATTCCACATTCCTTTATCTGACTGCCTACTCATCAATTCCACTTGCATGTTTAATAAATATCTTACTTTTATCAGTCCTAAAGCGAACTCCTGATCTCTTCCAACCCCTGACTTCTGCAACTCTTCCACCTGGTCTTCCCCATTTCAGTATCTGACAGCTCCATGCTTCTAGTTCATCAGGCCTGAACTCTGGGGGTCATCCTTGACTTTTCCCTGCTTCTCACACCCCACTCAGTTCAGTTCAGTTCAGTCGCTCAGTCGTGTCCGACTCTGCAACCCCATGAATCGCAGCACGCCAGGCCTCCCTGTCCAACACCAACTCCCGGAGTTTACTCAAACTCATGCCCATCAAGTCGGTGATGCCATCCAGCCATCTCATCCTCTGTCGTCCCCTTCTCCTCCTGCCCCCAGTCCCACCCAGCATCAGGGTCTTTTCTAGTGAGTCAACTCTTCGCATGAGGTGGCCACCCCACTACCCACCAGCAAATCCTCTTTGGCTGAACCTTCAAATATTTCCACTGTCTTCCCACTTCTCACAACCACCATTGCTACCATTCTGCTGGGAATCATCACCATCTCCCACCCAGATCATCTACTCAGACTTTCTGCTTCCGTCCTTCCAATTTCTTCCATCTTGGTCTACCCTCAACAAAACAGCCAGAATTAATTCTTCTCAAGGATAATCTGAGTGCATCAGTTTTCAGGTCTGCTCAGAATCCTCTCGTAGCTGGAACGGGAGCCAAATTCTTGCTCGGAGCCCAGGAGGCCTTTGTCCTCTGCCTCTCAGCCCTTGGGGGACATGTTCTTCCCGTTACCTTCTCAGTTTCCACCACAAAGCCCCCGTTATTAGTCCTCGATCAAGCTGAGCAGTCTGCTTCTCACACTTGGAGCTCTCTGCCCCATGCAGCCTGTGACTTGCTCTCATACTTTCTCCAGGTTTCCCCTCAAACGCTTCCTTAATGGTGAGGCCTTATCTGACCCCCCTATCTAAAGTCATGGTATTCTCACCTTTGTGCCACTCAGGGAACTAGATACTGCATGCCACAACTAAAAAAAAAAAGGATCCCATATACTGCAAGGAAGACCTGGCAGAGCCAAATAAATAAATAATAAAATAAAATATTATACAAGTACTTATTTGCTTATTGTTTAACTCCTGGTATCATTTCAGCCTTAGGACTTAAAGGGACTGTTTTGTTTACAGCTGTCTCCAACTTGTAGAAAACTGTCTCACATGTGCCAGGCACCTCGACAAACATTTCTTGAATGAATGACCAAACAGAGGCACACATTTTCCTTCCTTTCTTACTCTTCCTCAGGTTTCAATTATGTTGCTCTAATAACTACCTGTACCCCTTTGGGTTAAGATCCATTTAATTGCAGACAGAACAAAAGCTAAAGATTTTTGAAATATTCTATATGCTATTGATAAATTCATTTGAAAATATATATACTATACATTTTTCTTTAACTTGTCTGTAATTACAATTTTCAGAAGTTTTAATCATTTCCTCTCAAAGGAAGACATCATAATTTCAAGTGTTTAGCCTTGGTGTCTGATTTACCTTTAAGTGGCAGAAGTCACTAATGCTTATTCTGATTAAGGTAGGTGCAGGGGGGAAAGGCAAGAATACCTCAATTCGAGAACTGGTTTTGCTCTCTTACTCTGAGAAAAACACTTTCAAATATAGAATTCACCTTGGGGTTGCCCTCCTAGAGCCACTTAAGTCTTTTTATCGAGCATCCACCTGAGGTCTGGGCAGAGAGTTCTGAGTGACCAACAGCAGGGCTGTGCAGGTTGCCAGGTGTGTGACCCCGGTAACCAGCACAACCTCATTCAAACCTGGAAATAACTGACTGATCCCGACTATTGATAAGACCATCTGGCCCAGAGAGAGGTGGTTCCCAGGAACTGATTACCTGAGCCATCTGCCCCGAGGGGGCGGGTACCAGGTGGGGGTGGTGCTATGCTAAGCCGCTTCAGTCTTGTCCAACTCTTTGCCACCCCATCGAGTGTAGCCCACCAGGCTCCTCTGTCCATGGGGTTCTCCAGGCCAGGATACTGGAGTGGGTTGCCATTTCCTCCTGCAGAGGATCTTCCTGACCCAGGGATCGAACCCGCATCTCTTATGTCTCCTGCATTGGCAGGTGGATTGTTTATCACTAGAGCCACCTAGGAAGCCCAGGTAGGGTGGAGTTGGGGGCTAAGCCCCACCCTGAGGCCCAGCCTCACCTAGGAGACAGGAAGAAAAAATCACATGTGTTAGAATCTGCAGGTAAGGGTGCTGCAGGCACCAGCTCAGCCCCCCTTACACCACTGGCCTGCAGAACAAAAAGCAAGAGACAGATTCTAGACAGCCCCCCAAACCAGGGCTTAAGCAAGAGGACAAGCTGTAGCCCTATATTTTCCAATCTCTGTAAATTCCTTGGGAAAGTAAGGATTTCTCCACTATAGGAACAACCATTTCCTTAGGTAGCAGTTTAGGGATAGAAAAATGTTTTCTCAACTGGAGTGAAGAGGCAAGTCAAAGTCAAACAGAGAAAGAGCAGAACAATTAGCTTTTGGTGATGGTGGGTCTCCTCTGTCTCCTTTGCCTTAGAAGATGTATGGATGTGGGCTGGAGAGAGTGAGGTGGTTTAAAATATGTCCACAAATTCTCTGATACTCTCCCCTTGAAGAGATAGAGCCTCATTCTCTTCCCCTTGCGTGTGGGCTGGACTTAGTGGCTTTCTTTTATAGAATAGGAAAAAAAAGAAAAAAAAAAAGCAGAAGGAATAGAGAAACTAGGTTAAGAAGCACAGATCTGCTCTCTCTCTCCCCCACCTCATTCACCTGCACTGGGGGAACTTAGCCACCGAGTTCCAAGAACCCTGAAGCGGCCCATGGAGAGGGCCGCACGGTGGGGAACGGACGCCTCCAACCTCCAGCTCCATGAGTGAGCCACGTTAAAGAGGATGCTCCAGCCCCAGCCAAGCCTTTGGATGACTACATTCTGACTAAAACTCACCAGAGACCCGGAGCCAGAGCCACTTAGCGAAGCAGCATCCAGATTTCTTGTGTGTGTGTGTGTGTTAAAGAATTTTTTTTTTTTTTGGATGCAGACCATTTTTTAAAACGCCCTTATTGAATTTATTATAATATTGCTCTGTTTTATGCTTCGGTTGTTTGCTGCCAGGCCATGTGGGATCTTGGCTCCCCGACCAGGGATCAAACCCACACCCCCTACAATGGATGGCGCAAGTCTTAACCCTGGACTGCCAGGAAAGCCCTGTTCCCAGATTTCTGACTATCAGAAGCTGTGAGATAATAAAGGTTTGTTGTTTTAAGCTATTCAGTTTTTTAGTAAACTGAAAGCTATGCGTAACTAAGACAGATAAGGACAGGAAAAGACCACACAAACTTTTCTCGTGTTTAAATTAAGAACCTATAACATACAATTTTGTTAACGAGGTAAAATGTCTTCGGCTGAGAGGAAGAATGTAAGGAATAGTTCTGGCGAGGCGGAAAATGAAAGACGACCTCAACAGAAGTAGGTTACCTTTATTCAGGCAAGGAGGGGCGACAGTCGGCCTGACCACCAGGCTGAGCGCAGAGAGGGATCAGGGAGGCTTCATACTTATAGGGAGGTTTGTGGAAGCGATATGGGAAACGTTAATCAGGTGGGATATTTTGAGTATTCTTTTGTTGAGATGACATTTGTAGTTGGGCAGGGGGTGATAAATCTGGGCAGGTGTAGGGGGGTGCAAGGTTTCTGACAGCGGTTGATAAATCCCAGATAGATGGAACCAGCCTGGAGCATCAGGGTGGAACTAAAATTCTGTTTTGTTTTCTCCGAAGTTAGATGATTCAGCAAGGGGCCTTTGAGACTACCGTTCTCTTTTCTAGGCCCAAAAGACTCCTTCAAAGGAAAAGACCTAAGAGGAAGCATAGGCTGGAGCAGACCTCTGGGCCAGCCATGCCCAATCCTTGGGCGGGTACCTTGTCTCCTCCAAGCCTCAGTGCCTCCTGGCAGAGGGGTTAAGAGGCCATGCAAGATGATGAGTGCCACATGCTTGGCGCAGCTCATGATGCTGAGAGACTGTATTCTTGCCTGGAGAATCCCATGGACCAGAGGAGCCTGGCAGGCTACAGTCCATAGGGCTGCAAAGAGATGGACACGACTGAGCATAGCACAGCATAAACATTTCCACCCAACTGCAGCTTACCCCTTTACACACTCCTGTCCTAAATGAGTGTGATATACACAACTTTGCAAACCCTCCTTTGGAGCTGACCACTGTGTGATTTGCCTGAATTTAAGACATTTGCTGAGGCTTCAGTCAACCTCAGGTGCCGAAGGTCTCATCATCAGATGAGTGCGATAGGGTTGCCTGTTTATTTTATTTTTAAAAAATATCATGAGAATTTATTACATAACTATTTTTAAAAAATATTTATTTCTTTATTTATTGGCTGCGCTGTGCCTTATTGCTATGTGTGGGCTACTCTCTAGTTGTGGAGAGTGGGGGCTACACTCTACTTGTGGTGCGCAGGCTTCTCATTGCAGTGGCTTCTCTTATTGAGGTGCACGGGCTCTGGGGCTCACAGGCTTTAGTAGTTGTGATGCAATGGGGCCCAGGTGCCCCACGACATGTGGAATCCTCCTAGACCAGGGATCGAAGCTGTGTGCTCTGCATTGGCTGATGGATTCTTAACCATTAGACTGCCAGGGAAGTCCTGCATGTTTATTTTTAAATTCAAAGTTTCTGGAAGGTGGCATGCTGTGGTGTATGCATATAAAAAGGAAAATCAAAACAAATGACAGTAAAGAGGGAGTCTGGAAGTCTGTATGCCTGAGACCATTCAAAAGTCAAGGCTTAGAGGCTGTGACTGACAGAAGTCCTGCCCATAGTAAAAATGCAGTGACAAAAGTACAATGAGGAATTTAACCAGAAGGTGACAGGTTAGACTCAATTCCTCCTCTGTTGTCATAAAGAAAGCTTTCCTTGAAAAGATGTGTTAATCCACTCAGTTGCTTACCCCTAGGGTCACAGGAGTTAACTTAAATCTGATCTAATCAGTACTAAGAAGGTGTTCTTTTTATAGTAATCCATGAGGAAAACGAGCTGAATTGTAGGCATTTTTTAAGAAAAGTCAGCCACAGAAATACAGATATGGGCCAACACCAAAATGGCTGCACAAAAGTGGAAAAATGACTTTAAACATGGCTAAGCGCTTCTTAGAGCGACTTTCTTTCCCTGGAAACAAGATGCAATTCAGTGTCCGTGTTGCTTTGTGTGACCCTTAAGGTATTAGACTCTGCTACTCTCACTGGTCAAACCCATTGCTTGATTTTCTCTCTAAACCTCACCAGCCAGGCACGGCAATCTTTCTTAATCCACAAAGAAATTTTTTTTTTTACTTGAGTATGGGTTGTATTTTCCATGTACATGGGCTGCTGTCAACTTAGTTTTATCCATCATAGATATTTAATTCCTTCACTTGGGGCACACATAATCTACTGAATGCTTCAGATAAAGCAGTCATATTGACAGCAGCAAGGAATAGAGATGAAATAATACAGAACCCCCTTCTCAAAGTGCAGACAGGTACATAAACAGACAAGTATACTATACATCACAGATTTATTCTATTTATACATGGTTTATGTCACAGGTTAGGGTACCTATCCAAGTCTAGAGAAAGGAGGGGTCAGGAAAGGTTTTCTGCAGTTGGTGATGGCTAAATTTCAGCGATGAGTGGGAATTAACTGGGCAAGAAAAGGACAGAGTATACAGGATGGAGAAAACATTTCAGGCACAGAGTACAGCAGAAGCAAAGGCATGGAAGCTAGAAACAGTGTGAACCAGGCAGGTCAGAGAGATTGCTTTCTTAGAGCACAAGAGCGTAGCAGGAAATGAGGCCAGAGATGAGAAAGACGCATATGGGAGGTCTTTGACGCCACATTTAGCTTAGGCCTTGGGCTTCCCCGGTGGCTCAGACAGTAAAGAAACTGCCTACAATGCAGGAGAGGTGAGTTGGATCCCTAGATTGGGAAGATCCCTTGAAGAAGGGCATGGCAACCCACTCCAGTATTCTTGACTGTGGAGTTCCGTGGACAGAGGAGCCTGATGGGCTACAGTCCATGGGGTCCCAAAGAGCTGGACATGACTGAGCGAATAACACTCTCACTTTTTCCTGAGGAAGTCATTGAAGGATCTGAGCAGGAGACCCATCTGAACAGGTAAGACAGGTAGACCAGGGGAGGAACTTAAAGAGTGCAAGGCTGGAGGCAGGGAGACCAGGTGGGAGAAGCTATAGCAGCTAGATTGAGGATTAGTAGCATTTGCAGGATTGGGGCAGTAGCTGCAATGGGGAGGGGAATGATTTGAGACCATTTAGAAGGGAAAACTGGCAAGACTTGGTGACTGATTTATTCTAGGAAACGAAGAGCGGGGCAGAATCATGTGTATGTTGGTGGTGGCCACTGCCATTATCTGCGATGAAGAGTACTGGCATAGACTCAAGTTAGAGGAGAAGATGATGATGAGTTAGTCTGAACATGCTACATTTGAGATAGTTTGTATACTTTATTTATTCTCCCACTGTCTTCAAAGAGTAAAGGAGTGTTGGCCAGCTCTAGTGGTCCAGTGATTAAGAATCTGTGCTTCCAATGCAGGGGGTGCAGGTTCAATCCCTGGTCAGGGAACTAAGATTCCAGAGGCTCTGTGGTGCAACCAAAAAAAAAAAAAAAAATGTAAGTATTGCAAAAAAAGTAAAGGAGTGTATAAGCTAAATTTAACTTTGATCTAAAGTAAAGGTAACAAATGCTGTGTTAACGGACAACATCACTGATCCATCAGAGCACCCTGTTCACGCAGCCCAGGCATCCTTCTCAGCACACTGCTCTGTCCCCACAGGGCAGCCACCATATGTTTCATACAACGTGGCGGCCACTAGCAGTCCAACGGAGAGTGCGTGCATTGGAAGCCCTTGACTCCTCCTGATCTAAAGGCTTGAGAGAGTATCATTCTTTAAAAGTTACATACCATCATTTGGAGGTACCCTTGCCAAATTTAAATATGCAAGACCACATTGATCTTCAGTAGCAGGGTCATAGAGAAGTCATAACAGATTCCTGGGGGCTTCCCCGGTGGCTCAGATGGTAAAGAATCTGCCTGCAATGCAGGAGACCCAGGTTCGATCCCTAAATTGAGAAGACTCCCCTGGAGAAAGGAACGGCAACCCACTCCAGTATTCTTGCCTGGAGAATTCCACGGACAGAGGAGCCTGTACAGTCCACGGGGTCGAAAAGAGTCAGACACAATTGAGCGATTCTCTCACAGACACACACACACACACACAACATATTACTGAGAGATTCCTAACTTAGTTTAAGGCCAAGGCAGTGCAGACTATGGTGATCAATAGAATTCAGTTTAACATTTATTAACCGCCTACTCTGTGATGGGCCAGTGCTTCTTGATATGATTTCAGTAGGTCACAAGCCTATTAGATGCTCCCTGGGAGGTGTCAGGAGTGGGCAAAGATCTTGCCGTTCAGGTAAGATGATTTGAATTTCATCCCCCTCTTTGAGATCACAAGGCACATCAGTGTATTAGAGACAGAGAAATCCTGCAGTAAAGAAATCCACTGAACTAATTTTAGCTTGGTATCATCCAGAGTTATTCTGGCCAGGGAAGCCTCCTGTCAGATACTGCAAGTGAAATTAGGAATATTTCAATCCTCATAGCATATCTGTTTTCCAAATGAGGAGCAAAAGCTCTAAAATCCCACCAGCAGAGAGTGGGCTAGGGAGATCTTAAACTCAGATCTTCCCTTTCCAGCTTCAGGGTGCAAGTCACAGGATGATGGATGGCTGGGGCCCTATGCTCTCAAGGCCAAGGCTGACTTATCTGGGTTACACATTCACTTTATAAAGGACCTGTCCGGGTGAGCTTCAGTGTTCTCATGGCGCAGTACCCACAGCAGGTGGGTCAGCCAGGTTTTCTGAAGCATTCTCTACTGAGAAATGGAATATTTCCTGCCATATCAGTAAACAAAGAATGTCACAGACATCAGTGATGGCAGCCACCACAGAAGGTGTGCTGGTGAGCCCAGAGGGAACTCAGGAAGGAAAGAATAGCTGCCATCTAGCAGCCATTCCCTACACTCAGCCCTGAGGAATTCAGGGTGTGAAAACACGATACTGGTCCGATAGCTGAGGTGCATATCAAAGGGATGACTTCAGTGAGCCTAGACTCTTGCATCTTCCCATACAAAGAAAAGGGCTAAATTCCTTAACTTGGGATATTTTGTTTTCTTTAACTTCCAAAAAAAAAAACTTTTGACCTTCAGACTACCTGCCCTTTGTTGCAAAACTTCTACATAACCTGGCTCTGCCCTATCCCCCTCCTCCAAGCAGTTCTCTCAGGGTTACTTGAGACTCTGCAGGCTTAAGTCCTAAGAGTTTCCACCAAATAAGACATTGTTGCTGTTCAGTTGTTAAATTGCATCCAACTCTTTGAAACCCTGTGGGCTGCAGCACACAAGGCTTCCCTGTCTCCCCAAGGCTTTAGGATCTCCCGAAGTTTGCTCAAACTCATGTCCATTGAGTCAGTGATGCCATCTAACCATCTCATCCTCTGTCGTCCATCTCCTTCTCTCTCAACTTTTAGACTGCATATATTTTTTCTGTTGATATTATCAGGGCTGATACCTCACTTTGTCTTTAAAAGTCCTTCACCATCTGCCCCCTTTTTTCTAGGCATTTAAAAACAATTCCATTTTCTCTGCTGCATCTTCAAGAGAAGCTGCAGCCTCTAGGCATTTGTTCATGTTGTTTCTGCTGTCTGGAAACCTTAGGGATCATTTGATGCAATTGGGTTTCCCAGGAAGCGGACTCTGAGGTGAGGATCGCAGCAGGACCTTTATTGAGGAACTCTCTGGGGATCAGCCCCTGTGAGGGAAGAAAGGTGGCAGGACAGGACAGAAGAGGAGGTTCAATTCTGATACAGCTGCCGGGAAGGTCTCACTGCCCCTGTGAGAGCTTGGAGCCGGGCTGGCCCTGGAGAGTTGACCCAAGCTGGGAGAATCGGGTCTCATCTTCAACCAGACATTGGATATGGGCTGCCCCAAAGAGGTATGACCTTGGGGAAGGCAGCTCTCTTTGGCCAAGGGCACCTAGGGCAATCCTCAAAGAGGGTCTCTGATGAGAACTGTTGACTGCCAACCTTCCCAGCAGCATGGAGGTGGGGAATGAGTGCTTCATTTCTGAAGGGAGTGGGTGGTGTCATGGATCTGGGCTGCCTGAAGGTATCCTCCACCTTGTTCAGGTCATGCTTCCTACTCAATTACTCAGGACCAGCACCTGTCCGCATCCTGTAGATGCCAACAGAACTTAGTGTCTGAGGTGTGGGCTCTGTTATACTAACTTTAGTTTTAGCATGTTTCATGGGCTTTATCTCCCTACCTAGATTGCAAAGACCATCCACAGTTTATATTTCTCTTGTATCCTTAGCAGTGTTTAAGAAAGTGATCAATAATGTAGTGAAATGAGTGAAATGTAGTGAAATGAGTAAGGGATGTGGAGCCTGAAATTCTAATTTTAAATCCAAGAATTGCCACTTACAGATGTATGAAATTACATATATCATTTATAGTTTTGTGAATCTTAAGTTTCATCATTTATAATTGGGAAAATAGAAATCTTTATTTTATGCAAGCTCCAGGGTTGCTCTGAGAACAGTAAGATGGTGAACTGAAGATGCTTTGTAAACTAATAAACTAAAACCAGTGTTTTCCAATGTTGTGTACTAGACACCCGTTAAAGGGAAAAAAATATTGAGCCAATAAATGTAAAACTAAGTATAAATTCCTTATGTTGATCATACATAAAATACAAACAAATTTATAAATAAATATAAATAAAAATGATATACAATCAATTTCAATGAACAAATATGGAGTTATTGTGACAGATGCTGCTGCTTTATTGGCTTTTATGCATATGGTACTAACTTTAAGGCAAGCTTCATTTGGATTGGAGATGCTGAAGAAGGAATTCATAGGGCCTGAACTCCATCTCAGGCCTGTCCGTGCTGGCTGTGCTCGGCTGCCTCTCCAGTGGACTCTGAACTCTCTGCTTAGTGCCTGTGAGGACGACAATGGAAGGATAAGACCCCCTCCAGACAGAGGAATCCTGAAGATCACATCCAGGCTACTCATTGCCTAAGAGGAAGCATACCGTAATCACACCTGTCTCCGGACAGGTCATAAACTTTTTTTCGTATCTGTCAAGATGTAATCACAGGCTTATCGATTATTAACTGGTTGGAATGTAACTGCGGGCTTATTGACTATTGACTGTTTAAGACACGTACACATGGGGCAAGTGGTGGGTTAAGACACGTACACATGGGGCAAGTGGTGGGTTTAGACACGTACACATGGGATAGGAGGTGGGTTTAGACACGTAGGCATGGGGTATAAAAGATTTTCACAAATGCTGGACGGGGTCCTTGGCTAAGAGGAGACTCTGCCTTGGGCCCGCCGGTGTAATAAACTGCACTCCACTATCTGCATTGTCCTTCTGAGTGAGTCTGTTTCCCGGAAAGCGTGGCTATAACATTTGGTGCATGGGCCGGGAAACTCTTCACTTTGAGGAGACAGGTCTCATTTGAGGCCACCCCGAGGCTTTGTGGCTTGAATCTCCTAGAGGGGGGAAGGCGCCTCGCCCCTCTGGAAGAATTCAGCCTTTCAAAGCCCGGTTTCTTCGCTTTGGCAGGTAGTGGACCGCAGCAGTGGAACTGAGCGCTCAGGTGAGGAGGAGCCCACCCAGCAGGGTGGAAGAGGGGGCCTGATCACCCCCCTGGGAGGGACTAGAAGGAGCGGGGACCCACAGGAGCCTGGAATAGGCAGGCAGCGATTGCTTGGTACATAGGTCGACGAGCGTGCTGGGGTTTAGGAAGGAAATTTGTGAAGGACCTTTAGGAGGTGTGTCCACGCCTTCTCAGGGAAAATTATTACCAAGCGATCACCAGGGGATTTTTAGGATAGGAAACTGGTCCTTGTATGCTCGTATTCTGCCCTCCCCCAGGAGGTGTCCCGTCTGCTGTGAAATTCTTGACCCCCACCCCGGAATTGTTAGGCTAGAAGGAGGGGGAAACAGAAGTGAGTATGAATTGGCTTTTCCGGAGATGGCCTGGAACATGAGATATTTAACCCATCTGTGTTTTCATCCGCACCTGATCAAGCCCACCAAGGCAGAATGGACTTTAAGGGAGAAACAGTCTCGGACCATGTGATGTTCTGGTTCAGCTGTGCTGACCAGCAGGTGAAGACACGCTGATCCCCCTTCTCCCTCTGGGATATGGCAGGTAAGGCTCTTCTCACCCCAATTAGGAAGGAGGCAGAATGGCAATTTAAGTGTCACTGAGTGGAAATATCAGAAGTACATAGGGTACTGAGAACTTCGTAGACAGAACGAAAAGAAAAAGTAGAAGAAGGTCTGAGAAGGTAAGCAAGATGGGGGAAAGTGAATCTAAGGCAACTGTATCGGAGTGCATGATTAAAAATTTTAAGAAGGGATTAGGAGGAGACTATGGGGTGAAGATGAAGCCTAACTGCCTCCACATACTCTGTGAGGTCGAATGGACCCCTATGGGAGCAGGATGGCCACCAGAGAACACCGTGAACTTAAAGTCACAGGAGAGCCAGGACACCTGGATCAATATCCATCTATTGACTCATGGCTAGGGTTAGCTTGAGACCCTCCTACTTGGACAAGGTTCTGTATCCAGAAGGGAAAGGGAAAAATATTAAGGGCACAAAAATTGACTGATGATAAAAAAGGAAATTCTACAGGATTTGGACGGGGATGACCTGACCCCTCCCCCATGCTGGATAATGACACGCCTGCCTCCCAGTGCTTCACCAGGACCGGAGGCCGCCTTACTGCCCGATCCAGGGCGAGGTGAAGTTTCTGCAGCACCGCTGCTCCTCCGCCAGCTTTCCCGGAGTTCGTAGAGCCGCCGTTTGGGCAGGCTCCGATCCCGGTGACAGAAGCCTCTGGCCAACACTTCCAGGATCCCGCTCCAACCGAATCGCCCAAGCTATACCCGCCTCTCCCGGTGAGTACTGACAAGAAGGGGAGGGAGACGTTGGAATTAAGCAGAGACGGCGCTCTGGCAGAGAGCTGGAGGGAACGAAAGAGAACAGACAAGAGACTTATAGTGCAAGCTGCTGCTCTGGGAAAGTCTAACTCGGGCCCTCCAGAAAACCTCATCTGCCCCAGGGACAGGACAGTCCTTCAGCCGGTCCCAAGGGAAGCCCTGGGCCAGTTACAGCCAAACCAGTGTGACCGGTGCCGAGCTTTTGGCCACTGGAAGAATGAATGCCCTAAGGCAAGGAAGGAAGAGGAAGCTCCCGCAGTTGTGGGGCTTGCTGACTTGGAAATTGACTAGGGCTGCTAGGGCTCAGAGATATTAGGTCCCTGAGAGCCCACGGTGACCTTAAAAGTGGGGGACCAAAACATTGACTTCATGGTGGATACAGGAGAACTGTCGGTAGTAACAAAACCTGTGGCACCACTGTCCACAAAGACTGCCGCTGTTACTGGGGTATCGGGAGAAGAGATGACTAAATCGTTTTGCCAGCCCAGAAAATGTCAGATGGGGGGGGGCACCAAGTGACATTCCTGAGTGCCCAGTACCCCTGTTGGGAGGAGACTTGCTCTCCAAACTAGGAGCACAGGTGACTTTCTCCCCTGAGGAGAGGCCCACCTTCTGGATGGACTCTATGACTTATTTGCCCTCTCTCTCAGTGCCAACCCAAGATGAGTGGAGGTTGCATGAGCCTCTGAAGGCAGAACCGGGTGGGCCAGAAGAGCATGAGGGAGCTAACTCAATTATTCCCTGAGGTCTGGGTGGAAGACCACCCCCCCTCCCCCCAGGCTGGCTGAACATCACGCCCCAGTGATAATGGAACTCAAACCAGGCACCATCCCGGTTAGAGGGTGCTGGTACCCGCTATGGATGGAGCCTGAACCGGCATATTGCCCCACATCAATAGATTGAAACAAACAGGCATTCTAGTAGAGTGCCAATCGGCTTGGAATACGCCAATCCTGCCAGTCAAAAGGGAAGGAGGACAGGACTATAGGCCTGTACAAGATCTCAGGCTAGTCAACCAGGCTACTGTGACTTTACATCCCACTGTTCCAAACCCCTATACCTTGCTTAGCCTCCTCCCGCCGAGGACTAAAGTTTACACTTGCCTAGATCTCAAGGATGCCTTCTTCTGCATACACCTCGCCCCAGCATCACAGCCATCATTGCCTTTGAATGGGAAGATCCAGTCGGGAGCACCAGATAACAAAGGCTAACTCCACAGCCATCTTTGGGGAAGCCTTGGCTTCTGATCTGGACTCATTCCGTCCGGAAGAGTATGGATGTCAGCTCCTACAATACGGGGATGACCTGCTGCTGGCTGCCTGAGACCAAGGAAAAATGCTGGAAAGGGACAAATGCACTGCTCCAGCTGTTGATGGAAGCAGGTTACCGGGTGTTGAAAAAGAAGGCACAATCTACAAAGAGGAGGTAAGGTATCTGGGGTTTGTTTTAAAGAAGGGCTCAAGGTTCCAGACCCTAATTGGGTCCTATATACTGATGGCACTAGCCTGATAAAACAAGGACAACAGCTGTTGGGTTAGCCAGAGCAGAAGGGGCCATCAAGACTGAAAAGAGATGGTGGGAATTGTCAAGTGACAAATTATTGGTACCGGAGGAGCTGGCACACACTCTGGTAAGCCAAACACACCAAGCGACCCACCTAGGCCATGCTGCCTGCTCTCAGGTTAATGCTGCCTCTCGGGTATTCAGACAAAATCCTCTGGGTATTCAGCTGAAAGGCACACTGCCCCTTGAACACCTGGGAGTGGACTTCACTGAAATGAAACCTCACTGACACTACCATTACCTGCTGGTCATGATATGTGCATTCTTGAGATAGGTAAAAGCTTTTCCTACCTGGACTGAAAAAGCATCAGAAGTAGCCCGGTGCCTGCTTAGGGAAATGGTTCCCAGATTTGGATTTCCTACCAGCATTGGATCAGGCAATGGCCCGGCTTTTGCAGCTGATTTAGTACAACAAGTAAGCAAAACTTTAAACATCAAATGGAAACTGCACACTGCATATAGGCCCAGAGTTCTGAGATGGTGGAATGAACCAACTGGACACTTAAAGGGACTCTCCAAGTGGATCAGAGAGACTGACTGCTCCTGAGTGGACTTGCTTCCAATGGCTCTGCTCAGACTCAGGATGACCCCACAGTCCCAAGGCTATTCTCCGCACGAAATTGTGTATGGGAGGCCTCCTCCCATAATAAAACAGGTGTCAACAAATTTGCCTCAGGTAAGGGGGGATAGGATTTCACAGCAGATGGAACTGGGTAAGGTAATAAATCGGGTAACTAAGTTTGTACAAGAAAGGGTGCCGTTCCCCCTTGGGGAACAGATTCATGAGTTTACACTTGGTGACCAAGTATGGGTCAAAGATTAGAAACATGATTTGCTAGCCCTTTGGTGAAAGGGCCCTTATGTTATTCTAACTACCCCTACTGCAGTTAAAGTTGCAGGTATTGTCCCTTGATCCATCACACCAGAGCGAAGAAGGCATACCACGCTGACCCGGAGGACGCCAAGTGGACCACCCAGAAGGACCCCACCGACCCACGGGGAACCAAGATCATTCTGAAGAGGAAGAAGAGAAGGAGATCCCGGACGAGCCCTCTACAGGATGGAGCTGGGTAAACGACTCCTGCTGCTCGGCCTCTTCAACGCAATCCTGAACCTGACCAGTGTTCCTGCACAGGACAACGTCTTCATCTCGTGGACACATTCTTACGCGAACTTCCACAACTCCTCCAACTGTTGGGTATGTGGGGCCATGCCCCTGTCAGTAATGGACGGACTCCCCTTGTGGGTATCGCCACTCCGTTATGGGGACTTTATACCACTGTGTTCCTTCTTAGAGCAACAGAAAGGAACTTTTCTCTCTCTCACCAACCATAACCTTTCTTTGCTCTCCTGGTGTAAGAAGAAGCCATCAATGGGCCAGGGACATAGGGTTACATTTAACATGAACACCAGCCTTATGGAAGTAACAAAGGCTTATACCTCATATATGAAAAATAAGAAGGAGGAGGGTTCTCTTACAAAAGGGGGATAAGCCTCCCGGTACCTTGAGCAATACTACCAGGTCTGGGATGAATATTTCTGGATGACTCCTGAGAAAGGACAGTTGATTACCCCTGCTACTATTTGCTGGGAACAAAAAGAACAGAAACTTGTATTTGGAGACCACCCCCTAGACCCAAAAGAATTAAAATATATGGGTTATTTGCCCCCTGAACAATGTAAACAAATCTTGGAAGTTACCTATCACCCCAATCAGTCCGTTCAGTGGCCCGGTTCCGACTGGAAATATAATCCTGGAATCCGCTGGGTAGCCCCCAATGGGACCCAGTGGCTCTGTGGGCTTAACTTATGGCCATGGTTACCAGTTGGCTGGGTGGGGCGTTGCACATTAGGATTTGCTTTCGCCCATGGCAGTATTAAGCCTGGCCTACACCAGCCTCCAGTAAACCTGCCTTATCTGCATGCAAGATGGACACGATCTGTGTTCCAATGGTATGACTATCTAGCTGCCTTGTTTGTACCCTCTGTAGGGACAACGGATATCATGGTTAAGGTAGAGGCCTTAACTAATTTCACTAAACAGGCCCTCTTAGACAGCACAAAAGCCATTCAAGCTTTGAATGAAGAACAAATTCAGATGAGGAAGGCAGTAATTCAAAATAGGATGGCATTAGACATACTCACAGCAGCCCAAGGAGGGACTTGCGCCGTAATTAAAGTCGAATGTTGTGTGTACATCCCTGACCTGTCTGGAAATGTATCTACTGCCTTGAAGGATATGCAAAATCAAGTGAAAGCCATGTCTAATGCAAATATTCCATTTTGGACTTCAGTTCTCTCCTGGGTAAAAGGAGACTGGTGGAAAACAATTGTAACTGTTGTTATAGTAATCTTAATCATACTGCTCTGTGGGCCCTGCTTCCTACAATGTCTTGTGAATTTTGTAACTCAGAGGTTGATAGTATTCTCTCATGTGGGTGACAGGAGGGCTAAGGTACAATATATCTCAATGAGTGATGCTCGTTGTGGAAACTAAGAGCATCAAGAGGGGGGAATGAAGAAGGAATTCATAGGGCCTGGACTCCATCTCAGGCCTGTCCGTGCTGGCCGTGCTCGGCTGCCTCTCCAGTGGACTCTGAACTCTCTGCTTAGTGCCTGTGAGGACGACAATGGAAGGATAAGACCCCCTCCAGACAGAGGAATCCTGAAGATCACATCCAGGCTACTCATTGCCTAAGAGGAAGCATACCGTAATCACACCTGTCTCCGGACAGGTCATAAACTTTTTTTCGTATCTGTCAAGATGTAATCACAGGCTTATCGATTATTAACTGGTTGGAATGTAACTGCGGGCTTATTGACTATTGACTGTTTAAGACACGTACACATGGGGCAAGTGGTGGGTTAAGACACGTACACATGGGGCAAGTGGTGGGTTTAGACACGTACACATGGGATAGGAGGTGGGTTTAGACACGTAGGCATGGGGTATAAAAGATTTTCACAAATGCTGGACGGGGTCCTTGGCTAAGAGGAGACTCTGCCTTGGGCCCGCCGGTGTAATAAACTGCACTCCACTATCTGCATTGTCCTTCTGAGTGAGTCTGTTTCCCGGAAAGCGTGGCTATAACAATGCCTATATTCTGTATGCCATGCAATAATTCCATTTTCTCAACACTTGCCTCCATTGTAGCCACTGTGAAACCTGTCATTTATACAGTGAACCATGACATAATTTGACCTTCACATAGAAATATTTATGTATGTTAAGTCCACTTCTATTCCTTTAATTTTCTATTTCATTTACCCATTAGGACATACATCAGGATTTCAATTTAGCTGAACAAAGTCCATACAACAATGAATTTTAAAATTAAGGGACAAAAGAAGTGTGAGATTTATTTACTGAAAACTACAAAATATTGCTGCAACAAATTAAAGAACCCTAAATAAATGGGGAGACATTCTATATTCATGGTTCAGAAGACTCAATATTATTAAGATGGCAATTCTCCTCAAACTGATCTATATATTCAACACAATTCCTATTAAAATTCCAATAGGCTTTTGGCAGAAACTGACAAGCTGATCTTAAAATTTACACAGGAAAGCAAAGAACCCAGAAATACCTAAGCAATCTGGAAAAAGAACAAAGTTGGAGGACTTACACTTTCCAATTTCAAGACTTACTACAAAGGTACATTAATCAAGACAGTGCGGTACAGCCCTAAGGATGGACATGTAGATAGATAAATGGAACAGAATTGAGAACCTAGAAATAAACCCTTTAATTAATGTATTTTGAAGAATAATTTATATTTTGTGTTAGCTTCTGGTGAACAGAGAAGTGAGTCCATCATATATATATAGTGCTCAGTTAGGGCTTCACTGGTGACTCAGACGGTAAAGAATCTGCGGCAATGCTGGAGACTGGGGCTCCATCCCTGGGTCAGGAAGAACCCCTGGAGAAGGGAATGGCTACCCACTCCAGTACTCTTTCCTGGAGAATCCCATGGACAGAGGAGCCTGTTGGGCCACAGTCCATGGGGTCATGAAGAGCTGGACACAACCGAGCGACTACCACTCTCACTGTGCTCAGTCGTCATACATATATTCGGTTATACACACACAATGTTCTTTTTGGCTTCTTTTCTACTATAGTTTACTACAAGATATTGAATATAGTTCCCTGAGCTATACAGTAGGACCTTGTTTATCTATTTTATATATAGTAGTTTGTATCTCTTAATTCAAAACTCCTAATTTATCCTTTTCCCCCACTCCCCAGTGGTAACCGTTTCTTTTCTATGTCTGTGAGTCTGCTTTGGTTTTGCTTATATGTTCATTTGCATCATTTTTTAGATTCCATATATAAGTGATATCATATGATTTTTGTCTTACATTTATAGTCCACCAATTTACGACAAGTGAAAAAGTTGTCTTAAAACTCAACATTCAGAAAACTAAGATCATGACAGCCGGTCCAATCACTTCATGGCAAATAGATGGGGAAACAATGGAAACAGTGACAGACTTCAATTTTTGGGCTCCAAAATCACTGCAGATGGTGACTGCAGCCATGAAATTAAAAGATGCTTGCTCCTTGGAAGGAAAGCTATGACCAACCTAGACAGCATACTAAAAAGCAGAGACATTACTTTGCCAACAAAGGTCCATCTAGTCAGAGCTATGGTTTTTCCAGTAGTCATGCATGGATGTGAGAGTTGGACTATAAAGAAAGCTGATTGCTGAAGAATTGATGCTTTTGAACTATGGTGTTGGAAAAGACTCTCGAGAGTCCCTTGGACTGCAAGGAGATCCAACAAGTCCATCCTAAAGGAAATCAGTCCTCAATATTCATTGGAAGGACTGATGCTGAAGCTGAAACTCCAATACTCTGGCCACCTGATGGGAAGAACTGACTCACTAAAAAAGACCTTGATGCTGGGAAAGACTGAAGACGGGAGAAGAGGAGAAGGGCCCAACAGAGGATGAGATGGTTGGATGGCATCACTGACTCAATGGACTCAATGAGTTTGAGTAAGCTCCAGGAGTTGGTGACGGACAGGGAAGCCTGCTGTGCTACAGTCCATGGGGTCAAAGAGTTGGACATGACTGAGCTACTGAACTGACTGAACTGAAACCATTAGGGGAAACTATAGTCTTTCAACAAATTTTGCTGGGACAACTGGATATCTGCATGCAAAAAGATGAATTTACACACTTCCCTCATTCATAAACAGAAAAAGGGCTCAAAATTGACCAACGTAGGGACTAAAAGCTATACAACTTCTAAGAGAAAATATAGCTCTTTGTGGCTTGGGTTAGACAACACCAAAAGCATGATCAATAAAATAAAAACAGGAAAAAAAAAGACTTCATCAAGATTAAAATTTTATGCTTAAAAAATTACCAACAATAGGGACTTCCCTGGTGATCCAGTGGTAAAGAATCTGTCTGCTAATGCAGGAGACACAGGTTCCATCCCTGATCCAGGAAGATCCCACATGTCGTGGAGCAACTAAGCCCATGTGCCACAACTATTGAGCCTGTGCTCTGGAGCCTGGGATCCACATCTGCTGAGTCCATGTGCCTCAATGACTGCAGCCTTTGCACCTAGAACCCTTGCTCTGCAACAAGAGAAGTCACCACAACGAGAAGCCTGTGCACCAAAACCAGAGACTAGCCCCCGCTCTCCAAAACTAGAGAAATTAGTTGCCTGAGCAGCAGTGAAGACCCAGCACAATCAAAAATAAATGAATAAACAAAATTTTATAAAAAATTACCGATAATAATGGACAAGCCATGGTCCCAGAGAAAATATAAGCAAATATTGTTTTTGAAAAAGGATACATATCCAGAATATATAAAGACCTCTTACAAATCAATAAGAAGACAAACCAGTTTAAAAATGGGCTAATAATTACATGAAACAAGGTTTAGCATCATTAGTCATTAGGGAAATGCAAATATAAGCAAGAGACCATTTCATGCCCACTAGAATGGTAGAATCAAAAAAACAAAATAACTATTGGTGAAAATATGGAAAAACTAGAACTTTTACACATTGCTGATGGGAATGTAAGATGGTGCGAACACCATGAAAAAGCCTGGCAATTTCTTTTAAAAAAAACTAAACATTAATTTACCATATGACTCTGTAATTCCATTCCTAGTATCTACCCAGGAGAGATAAAAATACGTATCACAAAAGACCTGTATGTGCTTTTAGCAGTATTATTCACTATGTCAAGAGTGGAAAAAAATCACATGTCCATCAACTGGCGAAAGGATAAATGAAACACACGGCAACCATATAATGGGATCTTAGCAATAAGAAGGAATGAACTATTGATATATGGATGGAGCTCAAAAATAATAAGTCAAGTGAAAGAAACCATATGCAGAAGATTGCATATTGAATGGTCACATTTATATGAAATGTCCAGAAAAAGCCAACTTATAGGGACAGGAAGCGGATCCATAGTTACCAGGTGTTAGGAGTGGGATTGGAAATTGACTGTCGATGAGCAGGCAGGATATTTTAAAGGTGACGGAAATTTTCTAAATTTAGATTATGGTGATGTTTGCACAACTTTGAAAATTTACTATAAATCATTAAATTCTACATACAAAAGAGGTAAAATTTTATGGTATGTAAATTATATCTCCACTTTAAAAATGAGGAAGCTAATGGTCCCATATAATAGGATGTTTGTAGATAGTTAAGTCCAGGGCTATTATGATGCTTTTTGTACTCACTAGAGACCTGGCCTTTTCCATCTTCACCCATCCCTAGCATGTGTTCTTGTCCTCATGGTTATAGCTTGACCTCTGTCCAAGGAAGAATAGGAGAAAGAAGAGACCATACAAGGCATTAGTCTGCTAAATCGGCCATCTTTAAGGATCTTTCTGGGAAGCCCCACCCAATAACTCTCTTATATAATACTGGTTAGAACAGCATCTTGTGGCAATTCTTAATTTCAAGGAAGGCTGGGAAATGTAGTAGCAGTTGTTGTTCAGTTGCTCAGTTGTGTCTGACTCTGTGGCCTCATCGACTGTAGCCCACCAAGCTTCCCTGTCCTTCACCATCTCCCGGAGCTTGCTCAAATTCATATCATGTATTGAGTCGGTGATGCCATCCAACCATCTCATTCTCTGTCATTCCCTTCTCCTGCCTTCAATCTTTCCCAGCATCAGGGTCTTTTCTAATGCGTTGGCTCTTTGCATCAGGTGGCCAAAGTTTGGAGCTTCCGCTTTAGCATCAGTTGTTTCAATGAATACTCAGGGCTGATTTCCTTTAGGACTGACTGGTTTGATCTCCTTGCAGTTCAAGCGACTTTCAAGAGTCTTCTCCAGCACCACATTTCGAAGGCATCAATTCTTCGGCACTCAGCCTTTTTTACTGTCCAGCTCTCACATACGTACATCTACTGGAAAAACCATAGCTTTGACTGTATGGACCTTTGCAGGCAAAGCAATGTTTCTGCTTTTTAATAAATGTAGGAATTGGAATGTAGAAATCTAGGAATATTGCCAAATCAGGAAGAAAGAATGAGTGGATATTGAGTAGAGCAGCTAGCCATCTCTGGGGTGGAGAAACACTTCTTGGGGTCAATGGAAACACAAATAGAATCAGCACTGTTTACATAATAGAGGAGGACTCAATTATAAAGTGATAATCCAGATGATCCAAATGCTTCTTATTAATCGTTTCTTATCCAAATGAAAACAAAAACAATCAAATTCTCAGTGAAAACACAAGAGTTCCAAAGAAACTGTTACTCCGTTGAGAAATAGTAAAGCTGAACAAATGTCTATTGTTATTCGTATTTTTATTTCTAAGACAAAAACTTGAGAACTGAGCCAGTTGGAACAGGAGAAAGAACAGCATCCTTGAGTTTGGGAATGTCTGGATTCAAAACTTGACCACCCTCTTTTAGGGTCTATGCCTTAGGCAAATGCCAAAGCTTATCTAAGCCTCAGTGTCCTCACCTGCACAGGTAGCATGATGATACCTCCTTCACGGGGCTACTGGGTAGAGGTGATAAGCCTGTAGGTGTAAAAGCACTTGCCAATGCATTAACCTCCCTCCTTCACAGATCACACTGCCGAGGGACACGACAGTGCCTCACGCACCCAACAAAGAAGATTAAGCCCTATTTTTTTTTTTTCCTGCCAAAATTAAACAGCTGTCTCAGAGTTCTTCAGCCATGGTTTCCCCGTATTTCTCAGGATGAAAATTTTTCTCAAGAGAATTCCTAATTAAATATCATCTATTCAACACACACACACACACACAATTACAACTGCAGGGTATGGAAGGGGGAGGGGAAGAGCAAAAAGCCGAGCCAAAAAATACACATAAAGCAAACAAAAAACAAAACCAGGGACTTCCCTGGTGGCCTCCTGGTTAAGGGGGCCTGCCACTGCAGGGGGACCTGGCTCCGATTCCTGGTGTGGGAAGATTCTATATGTCGGCTGGGGGGGCAATGAAATCTATGCACCACAACTGCTGAGTTCCTTTTTCTAGAGCCCACGTGCTGCAACTAGAGAATGCCCACATGCCGCAATTAAGACCCAGTGCCGCCAAGATGAAATAATGAAAACAAAACCAAGTCAAAGAAAGCACCCTGAAGATAAAAGTTAACCTGTAGAGAACAAACTTTTAAAAATACTTTCATTTTTGTACCCAAAGTGCTGTAACCTTCCTAATAGAATTAGGAATGTTATTCACACAGGATCAGAGAGAGCACCTAGAAAAAACACACCAACTACATTTATCTCCTTAGCACATTAAAAAAGTGTGAGGCCCGTGCCAGCCGCTTGGGTAAGCAGGTGTGCGGGTGGGTAGGCTGGCACGAGCCCCAGGTCATCCATTACCAGTCCATTATTCATACATCAGTTTGACAAAACCAACACAGACCCTTTTTCATCACTTTCTCCCTGAGGCACGAACACAGTTTAAAAGAGGAGACTGTTCAAACTGCCTGACTGGGGTCAGTTTGCAACTTCAGTTGTTGCTTAGTCGCCAAGTCGTGACAGACTCTTTGTGACCCCATGGACAGTAGCCCATCATGCTCCTTGGCCCACGGATTTCCCAGGCAAGAATATTGGAGTGGGTTGCCATTTCCTTCTCCTTGCAACTTTAGTGGCTTTTTAAAAGTCAGTTAAACACTGACTGGATATAATCTGTATTTCTATAACACCACTAGGTATCCCAAAGGAGAAGAACAAATCCAAAGCAGAACTGTGAAATTTGCCAACTGAATGCTAAAATAATATTTAGTATCCATCTTCCTTCTCTTCAAAATATTCAATTTTATTAATAACGATAGTCTCGACAATAAATAGCATTTCTTTTACTTAAGAGACAAGAGAGGGCTTCCCACGTGGCGCTAGTGGTAAAGAACCTGCCTGCCAATGCAGGAAGCTGTAAGAGACACAGGTTCAATCCCTGAGTCGGGAAGATGGGGAGGTAGGCACAGCAACCCACCCCAGTATTCCTGCCTGGAGAATCCCACGGACAAAGGAGCCTGGCGGTCTACAGTCCATAGAATCACAAAGAGTCAGACATGACTGAAGAGACTCGGCATGCACGCATGCCTGAGACAAGAACAGGCTAGCAGAACTGGTATACTTTAGGAGACAAGGATATAGTCTGTTTTTTCCGGTCCCTCCTGTTCCCATTTTGCTTTTCCCTGTGAAAAGGGGGAGAGAGACTGTGTGGGACTCCTCTCGGGGAGGAGATCTCACAGGCTGCGCGTCAGGAGCGGGCCCGGCCTGAGCCGGCACGGCTTCCCGTGGCGCGCAGCAGCTGGCCTGCCAAAACCCGACAGCTGTCAGGGCTTCCACAGCTGTGGCTGCCACCGTTTCCCAGAACCCACTCCCTCAGCTTCCACTGCGAAATCCTATCTGTCCTTCCCTGCCCTCCACTGCGGAGTGGCAGTTCATTCTACTCACGGGTTTGTGCAAAAGACCTCTCATCCTGCAAGCTGTCGCATGTACAGTTGACTCAGAAGTCAATGAAAAGCAAAACAAAACAGAACCACATTCTGTTTTCTTGAGAGCCATCCTGTATTATGGCCACTTTCTCGCTTTTCCTTTCCACCCTTATCCCAAAGTGTGGAAGGCAGAAAAAGCCCCGTGACCCAAACGCACAGACCAAAGAAGGGGCCCATCTGCTTTGTCCGCAGATCAAAGGAGAGCTCCCAGCAGTTGCGCTTGCTGATCTGCATAGAAGTCAAATCAGTTTTCTCTGCTATCCTACCCCATAGTGACCATTTCACATCACAAACCACGTGTCTTTGGGGTTGTTGGAATATTTTCATATTTACGTATGTATATATTTCAAACACAATTTTGGTAGCTTAGTTAGTTTTATTATTGTGAGTACAATTAGGCTGATCTATCTGATCTTTGTAAGTGAAAGCAGTGACTAGGGTAGGGAAAAGTACAGCTGAGCAACATCTGGGTTCTCCACTAAGCATCCAGGCTTGGGTGCTTGACGTTGCGGACTTCGCAGCCAGGTTCGCCCTAAGAGAGCACAGTCTCCATTTAGGGAAGCAGACTTCGTTTGAATGACTGTTTGCAGGTGTGACAAGGGTTACAGAGTGTGCCCTGAGGGTGCGAGTCTGCAAGGTCAGGAAGGCCTGTATACTGGGTCTTGAGGGTCTTTGGAACGGTTCTAACTAAAATCACATATTCGTTCAAGTTTGCTAAGTGGCTTCAGTCGTGTCCGATTCTTACGACCCCATGGACTGTAGCCTCCTAGGCTCCTCTGTCCATGGGATTCTCCAGGCAAGAATACTGGAGTGAGCTGTCATGCCCTCCTCTAGGAGATCTTCCCAACCCAGGGATCTAACCTGCGTCTGTTACTTCTGCATTGACAAGCGGCTTCTTTATCACTAAGCCACCTGGGAAGCCCTCTCATTTTACAGGTTAACTCAAATCTCTGGATCCTCCCTCCAGTGCTCCACTCCAAACACTAGGGGTCAGCAACCTTCCAAAAGTCATGAGGCGGCTAAGAGCCCCAGTCCTGGGGTGCTGCTGGGGTGGTAGGGGGTGATTCTCAGAACAGGGAGGATCTAAAAGACACTGTGGATGCCTTCCCAAACCCCACTCCCAGCCTTTTAGTAACAATCTTAACTTTTATTTGCTGAGTCGCCCTTGCAAAGTCCAAGTGCTTGGGGGAAATGGATCTGAGAGGATGATCTGTGGCTCTGCCCCAGTGAATTTGCATTATCCCATCCCCAACTCCACAGGACTGGTTCAAGGATAAACAGGTGACCTTACGTGGGCCAACAGAGATAGAGAAGAAATTTCTGTGGATGACAGGCAGGTAGCTTCCTTGCTCTTCTGGGAGAGCTTCTGTTAAGTCTCTCTCCTTCTCCTTTTCTCTCTCCCAGGGTTAAGATGAAGAAATCCCAAACCCTAGAGATATAAACACCAGATACAAACCTGGTGGTAATCACCAGGTGTGGAGGCACAGCTATAAGATGAAGGTAACTGGGGAAAAAAAGAGTAGAGTGGTGAAAACAGACATTTGAAAAGCAAAAAACCCCAGGGACAGAACAGAGCCCCAGCTCTTTGTTAACTGACCTCACCTGCAGCCCTAAGCAGTCTATACCCTCACTGCTTTATTTATTTATTTATTTTTCCCCCCTCACTGCTTATTAAAGCAGTGTCATTTCCTGCAGTTGACTCTACTGAGGTTTTATCTAGTCAACTGGTTCAGTGAAGAACCAATGAGAGGGTTGAAGGGTCTTGACACAACTCCGGACATCAGGAAAAGTTGACCCCAACTCCCTACTTTTCTTAGACTGTTACACACACACACACACACACACACACACACACACACACACACACACACAAAAACATTGAAGGGGTCCTAGTTCCTTCTTGTATTTTTTAAAGATGAGAGGCTATGGTGACAAAGGGTTTAGATGTTTAGAGTCCATCAGACCCAAATTCAAATCTCAGGAACTCCCCTTACTAGTTATGTGACTCTGAGCCGCCATGTCTGTAAGTGAGAATGAATAAACCCTACCTTTCAGAGTTGCCTTGAAGTTTAAGCATAGTAATATGTAATGGGCTTGGCATTCAAAGAATGGCTGCTATCATTATTATTTCAAAATTCCTTGAGTGGAAGGAGCACTCTGGCAGAAAAGCAGCCAGCTCTCTAAACATTCTTCTCAGTGTATTTATAGTCTGCTTTCCCAATCAAAGGGGTCTGCATCCTCGGATCTTGTATTATGTTCACAATCCACTGTAAATGACTATGGCACTTGAACACCGAGGATTTTGGTATTGGTGGTAGGTCCTGGGTACTAATCCCCTGCAGAAACGGAGGAAGGACTGTATTTACTTCCCACCCATGATGAGATTCTCTGGGTGTATGCTTACTGATTTTATTTTCTTGCCCTCCAAAATCACTGTGGATGGTGTCTGCAGCCAAGAAATTAAAAGACGCTTGGTCCTTAGAAGAAAAGCTATGACAAGCCTAGACAATGTATTAAAAAGCAGAGACATGACTTTGCCAACAAAGGTCCAGATAGTCAAAGCTATGGTTTTTCCAGTAGTCATATATGGATGTGAGAGTTGGACTGAGAGCTGAAGAATTGATGCTTTCAAATTGTGGTGCTAGAGAAGACTCTTGAGAGTCCCTTGGACTGCAAGGCGATCCAACCAGTCAAACCTAAAGGAAACCAATCCTGAATATTCATTGGAAGGACTGATGCTAAAGCTGAAGCTCCAATACTTTGGCTACCTAATGCAAAGAGCTGACTCATTGGAAAGACCCTGATGCTGGGAAAAATTGAAGGCAGGAGGAGAAGGAAGATTGCTGGATGGTATCATTGACTCAACGTACATGAGTCTGAGCAAACTCTGGGAGATAGTGAAGGACAGGGAAACCTGTCCTGTGTGCTACAGTACATGAGGTTGCAAAGAGTCAGACACGACTTAGCGACTGAACAACAACAATGCTTACTGATGAGGTCAGTTGGCCAAGAACTTTGAAATCCATGTCCCTGTACACAGTCCATATCTATGTCAGGCAGCACAGGCTTTGAAATGGAAGTTGACCGTTTCAGATAGTCATTGCCGTTTTGGAGTTAGTGATTTGCTAATGATGTAATTCCTAGGTAGATTGTATTTGTGCTAAAGCAGTGTGAAAAGGAGCTACTAAAAAAATAAGATCATTGTAATCTTTGACTTTTTTTAAATACATAGGCTCCTAAAGATTTCTATCATTTATTCAGAGCAAAAGTTTAGGACCTACATTAGCACATCTGTTCCAAGATTCCTGTCCTAGTGCAAGTGCACATAAGGTATTCTAGAACAAAAGGTGGATCACAGTCAATCTTCCTCTTTTCCATTCTTTCTGTGGCAGGAAGTCCCCCAATAATCTGTTTTCTCTCTCTTCCTATTGACAACATAGGTCCCATTCCCCTATCCTTTCCCACAAGACCACATATTCCATATTCCTTTACACCTAGGTGTGTGTGTTCACAACTGCGTGACTGCATTCTGGCTTAATGGGTCTAAGCAAAGATGTCATGTGTAACCCCTGCAAAGTGCCCTTAAAGGAGGGGAGGTGTGCCCTTCTTCCTCCCCACCGGCCACACTATGACATGATAGTAGGTGTTTAAGCAGCCAGGCTGGACCACAAGGCAGAAAGTCATGTACTGAGGAGGATGGAAGAGCAAAACAGAAAACGAACAGTCATCTTGAAACTGCCTTAGATGCCTGACTTTCACACTTGTTTTTACATGCATGAGAAATAAAACACTACCTTATTTGAGGCCCCAGCATTGAGTTGTATTTTTTTTATCACTCGTTACAAAACCTAATCTGAATGGACACTTGTGTATATCGATTGTTTACGTTTTCCTGCATGCATCTGGGATATCAGAATGGCACTGTGTCTAATGTGACACACCACTTACAAAGGGGATGTGGATTCATCAGTGATTTCCATCATACTCCCCAAATCCCACTCACATCCTACAGAACGAATTCTATCCACGGGATAACATCAGAAAGGTCATCTCTCAGACATGGAAAGAAATACAGATTTTTTTTTTGTTTTTTAAACCAAGAACAAAACCTTTTGTTTATTTTACAGAAAACCCTATCTATTCAAGATGACTGCTTTCTCCTACTTTGGTTGGCAATTTTATGAAATGAAGACTATTTTCTTAGCAACACAAATGCTCACTATCAGTTAAAAGTACAATACTTGTTACTTGCAAGCATCAACTGGAGACAATGTAGTGAGAGACAGTGTGCTTCAGAGTGGTCAGGGGCCTTGACTTCAGATCCAGGAGCACTTTTAGGCTTTGCCACTTACTTGCAATGTGACCTTGGTAAGTAACACAACCCCTCACTAGCTCCAGTTTCGTTATCTGTAAAATGAAACCTCTTTCAGTATACTTGTAAAAAAAAAACACAAAATCAAATAAGCTAATATGTTCAATGCACCCAGCACATAAATAGTGCTCTAATAACAAATGCTTCTTTTCCTTTGCTCTTTAGTTTTTTATTTGTTAAAAAAGAAAGCCTATGGAGTTTAGATCAGTAGAACTGTTATCTTAAGAAGTTCTAGTCTCTAAAACTTACTGGTTTTATAACTCTATTGGACTTGTGACTTAAGAGTCAGCTTCTTCAATGTCAATCAGGTTTATAACAAGTGTGATATCATTAATCGTAGCAATAACAATTGTTGGCATGTTGCATGATTATCAAGTGTGAGGCACTGCACTAAACCTTTTATTTTTATTATTTCAGTGAAACTTGTTTTTTCTTCCTCCTAGAGATGTTTTTAAGAATGTAAGTAAAAATAAGCATGTGATTATAAGGATACAGTGTATAAAAGAAATTCATAAAATTGTAAAGAACATACAAATACAGCAGTAGTACTGATCAAATCAATTACTTCTTTTAGAAGAAAATACCTTAATTTTAGAAAGAAAAATATTTCACTCATTAAAGGAGGTGCAAGATATTTGTTTCTTCATAAAACTTGTATTAAATTTAAAAAATAATCTAAAGCTACATAATGCCAGAATAGAGGCACCTATTTACCTGATTGGTTACAGAATATGTTGATTTTCTTTCTTTTATACTGTAAGTAGTCTTTTGATTCATTTGATTCAGGAAAAACTACCTGACAATTCCTAGGAAAAAGGTATTATGTAATCATATGTAGTGTGTATTAATGTACATTTAATATGTCTGCATGTACTTTCTCTGTTTTATTTACAAATAAATGTTTGTGTTCCATAACGTGTTTGTAAATTGACTAGAATTTAGAAGTTTCTCCCTTTAGAGAAACATTTACAATATTGCAACAGCACTGGCTAACATCCCCGACTGAAAATTCTTTCTTATACAAGAAAATCCTTGCATAAAAAATTTATTTTTGTATATAACTTTTGTATAAAAGCAAGAACATTTTGGCTGATTTGGGGTCACTCCTATTGGATATAATGGACTGTAGGATTCAGCGGGGAGTGAAAGGGTAGAAAAGCAGATGCCAGAAGTGGAGGTTTTTGCGGGGCAGCCTTGAAAAAGATCAAAGGAGAATCCAGCCCACAGATAATTTTAAAGAATGGACACAGTTGCCAACATTTTAAAACTGGAATTTTCACATTAAAAAAAATCCCACGACTTGCATTTCTGCAGAGTCACCCACAGCTGACCACACAGGGCACCGTCTAGGCCCTTTTAGATGAAGTCTACTCTCTCTGTACCTGTGGCGGGGCAGAGTGAGGAGGGGTACTCCCCTTAGTTACAGACTGGCCTGGCCTGTATTGAAGACGTATGAATCTTCACAAATGATTTAAGGTGTCTGAGTTTGCACACACACACACACACCTCTGCCCTGAGAAAACGGAAGACCGTGCACCTGCAGGTCATGGGCAGAGAGTAACGAAGAATGACCTGGCAAGGTTCAGCTCCCCTTCTGTCACTGGGACCCTCCTGGCCCATCAGTCGCTGAAGACCACACGTGGAGACCCACGGCCCCACAGCCACACAGCAGCAATTACCATGGCGGTCCGTATTCCTCACACCCAACGGACTCATTGCAGAGTTCACCTTCCAGTACCAGACACCATCTGTGTAACATAAAGCCAATAATGATACTCTGCCCCTGAAGGCGTTTGAGTCTGTGACCCTGGCATTGAGTCGCTCTGAATTGGTCCCTTTTCCATATCTGTCAGTGGGGAGGAGCAACTGCAAGAGAGGCTCCTAGAGGAGGTCAGAAAACTCTGGCTCTTGGGACGCGGGTGTGTCGGTCTCGTGATCAGAGATGTCTGTCAATCCCGTGCAGTGGGAGGCTGGCCTGAGAAACACCCACTCAACTCTACTGACCTCTCCTTGTAAAAGTGAGATCGGCAAGGTGGGCATCGACTTGGTCATAAAACCAGAGAGTTATACACGCTTCTTTTATATCCACTTGTGTTATGTGCTGAAATGTAGCTCCATGAGGGAGGAGCTTTGTTCACTACAGGACCCTAGGCAATTAGAATGGTGCAGTACAAGGTACATAATAGATGCTCAATTAATGTGTATGGGATAAGTGAATGAATGAAAGCACCACTTTATTCTCTCTAGAAGCCTCCTCTTTCCAAGACCATGCCTCCATTGTCTCTCACCTGGAAGACCTCAGCTGCCATTCAACTGAATTGGACCCCAGACCTCAGCATAGCTCCCCCTCAGATCCAATCTCCACTTTGAGTTATCTTTCTATAATCCAATCTCTGATATCTCTTCACTTAAAATCCTGCTATAGGGCTTCCCTGGTGGCTCAGTGGTAAAGAATCTGCTTGCCAATTTGGGAGACATGGGTTCGATTCCTGATCCAGGACGATCCCGTGTGCTATAGAGAAACTAGGCCCTCGCGCCACAGCTACTGAGCCTGTGCCCTAGATCCAGGGAGCTGCAACTACTGAGCCCACGGACCACAACTACTGAAGCCCGCATGCCCTAGAGCCCATGCTCTGCAACAAGAGAAGCCACCGCAACGAAAGGCCCGCCAAGCACAACTTGAGTGCAGCCCCTGCTCACTGCAACTAGGGAGAAGCCCAGGCAGTGACAAAGACCCAGCACAGCCAAAAATAAAACAAATAAATAAAACTATAAAAAGAAAAAAATCCTACAATATGGTTTTCATTATTCTGAGGACAAAGTCCAAGTATCTAAATGAGGCCCCCAGCCATCCTTCCCGCCCTGGCCAGCCTTACTGAGTTCCTCTGCGCGCCCAGAGCCCTCTTGCACACCCCTCCTTCCCATCTCCACCAGGGTGGGTGCACACTCCCATCTCATCCATCGGCTCTCAGCGTCTGTCTTCCACACGTTCTCACCACCACCCTTCACTCTCCCACTGTGCTAACTGTGCTCTCTGTCGGACGGCCACACTGTCGGGTCGTCTGGTGACCCCGGTCACCCGCATCCCTGGCATCTGGCTCACGGAAGGCCTGGCATGAAAGAGGCAGTGAGGAGACTTTCACTGGATAAATACATTCTATTTTGCGCTGGGTTTGGTGCCACGCTCTTGGTAATCCTCCACTTCTCATGGACGAGAAAGCAGAGGCTACAGAGGCTAGGTCATGGCCCCGGTCCAAGCACAAGTCCGTGGGCCTGAGCCTACACCCTTTGCACTGCGCCTCGAGGGGGAGACCGGCGCCTCCTCTTCCGGGGTAACCACCCCGCGGCTCGCTTGTGCCTCATCTCTGCCCACAGCACTCACAAGAACGCTAACCTTACCTCAGCAAGAAAGAAGGCCACCAGGAGCAGGCGGAATGTTTGCTGTTACTCAGGAGTGTTGCTTTGAACACCAGAGCGAGGAATGTAGGTCAAAGGATTGCCCCGCCCAGCATCTCCCTCGGTTACCCAACTTTTCTCATCCCACGTGTGACGCCACAAGTAGGAGATAGCTACATGGAAAATTCTAGTAGCTTTGCAACTCTCATGAAAACAAAAACCCATGAAATCAAGGGAGGGACTTTAAAGTCACTTTCTGTTTCAGTAATGCAAAAGTTCAGATTTATTCATTTGTTAAGAGCCAAGCAGGTATACAAAAATCACAGCAGACCCCTAAAAACATAAGTCTGGTTTAGCTATTATGAAAATAAGGTAAATATGATGATAAAGAAAAATATATAACAATAATTATGGGTCAGGTATACACATCACAAGTTAATCCTCTAACAGCTCTGAAGGTACACACCATCAATGCCTGCATCTGTAAAATGTCTGCATCTGCAAAATCTGAAAAGCCCAGGGAGGTCAAGTAATTTGCTCAAGGTCACACAGCTAGATGGGACAGAAAGGAATAGATCTAGCCCAGCTGCCTCCAAAACCTGTTCTATGCAACAGCAACTTTCTAGTTTGGGTAATACTAATATAAATTACAGTCTCTAATACCTAGTTTTATATTTTTAAGAAAAATGTAGTACAGAATTAGTCTAACAACATTCCAATACTAATTGTATCTTACAAATGTGTTGTCTACAATAAGAAACTTCATAAAGTTGATGCCATGTTTAATCTCTTTTAAGGGAAGGAAGAGAAAATCCTTTGGAGGAAAAATTTCAAAGAAAGTCTTAAGAAATAAGCGGTTGTAGGAGTTTCACATTTTAACCTAAGAGAAATGTAAAGACATCTAATAAAACCAAGTTTTACAATGACTTTGGTTAGTGTTACCAGTGGGGCAAAATAAATATCCAGGGTCAAAAGCACTCGATGACCTTACTACCTTATCAATTCTATGTTGCAGACATGGGAGCAACCATTCCCTCCCATCAATTTAGAGGAATTAAAATAATAGATCTTCAAATCAGTAATTTTGAAGAGCATGGGGTTGAACTAGCAGCTGTGAATCTCCTGAGCAGCAGAAATCCAAACACCAAACAATAGAGAAGACAGTTAGTCATGGAAAAATGGGTAATTCAGTCGCTGATCATATAAGTCCTTGTTCTAACTGAATGACATCATCTGAAAGCAAAACACAGTGATGCTTGTCCAGAAAGTTCCAGTCATTTTCCTCCCTGACATTCAGAGTGCCTGGTTTGGGTTTTTAATCCCCCTTTCATGATTTCATGGCCTTGGTATGCTCAGAGAAATTATTACGTTGCTTTTCCATGGTTAATGTAAGACTTCTTTGTCACCAAGGTATGCTCTAGATAAGCACTTTGCTTTAGTACAATGACTGTCAACTCTTTGCACTTCTATTTCAAAACGGCAAAGCTCCTTTACTATGGTTACCATTACTTACAAGTGTCACGCAGAGGGAGGGTTGTAGTGAAACAAATGGTGTTCCCCCTGTTCCCTCCAGGTGCTGTCACCCAGTCATGCTCTGTTTCCCTCTCTGCTTTCCTCTGGGGGATCCAGGGAGGATGCAGGCATCCTCAGCCCTGGCAGGTCTCCTCTGCAAGAAGTAGTGCTTTAGAGACTCAGTGGGTTCCAATCAATCACTTCATGTCAACCAACAACCCATCGCCTCTATACACAGCCCATCTCTCACTACATTCTAATGATTCTCCATGCTTAGCATCACTTCTGTGTCTGCCCTTCTCTCTTCTGCTACCACCTTCTGTCTTAGTTCAGGAGTTTTTTCCCTCAGGACACTTATCCCCCTGCAAGAATCACTCCCACCACACCAGATGCCACCCCCCAGCACACCCCTCACCTTCCTCTTCCACACTGTTCAGAGTGATCTTGCCGAAAATCCAAATCTGACCTGCAGTGGCTCTGCCTGAGTCCAAACACCTCAGAGAACACAGAAGACCCCCTGTGACTTCTCTTTCCCCTACAGCCTTGTCTGTGGTTCACCAAACCTTAGTCTTCTTGGATACATAGGGTTTGCTTCATTTAAAATGCAGATGGCCAGGCTCTAACCTCAGAAATTTTGATTCATTACACATGTGAGAGGCCCAGATTCTGCATATCCGGTGCTTCTAGTATACATCTGATGCAGCACAACCCCGGGTAAACAGTGTTCCACAGCCTCCCTCTTGCTTCCTTCCATATATCCTACTCCACGGCCAAATGCTCCCCAATGCAGCCTCTCTTTCATGTGTTTGTAATTTTCCATGTGCCATTTGCTCCACCTGGAATGCCTTCTCCTCATCCTCCTGGCCAATTCGGGAGGATTCATTACTTTTCTAGACCCAATTAAAGATTCTTTTCCTCTAACCTACTCAGATGAAGTACTCCTTCCTTCCTTCCTTTGGGCCACCACTGTGCCTAGTTCATCACGCTGACTACCCTCCACTGAGATGGTATGCATGTGAGGCATCTCTACATGAAAATCAGAGATACAGTTTCCAACCCCAGCTCTGTCCCTTCATTAGCTGCCAGTCCATTTGGGTTGTTGTGGCTCAGATGGTAAGGAATCTGCCTGTAATGTGGTAGATCCGGGTTTCATCCCTGGGTTGGGATGATCCCCTGGAGAGGGGATTGGCTACCCACTCCAGTATTCTTGCCTAGAGAACTCCATGGACAGAGGAGCCTGGTGGGCTACAATCCATGGGGTCACCAAGAGTCAGACATGACAGAGAGCAACTAACACACAGGCATACCATAGAATGGTTGATAAACAACAGTCACTTATTTCTCTTAATTCTGGAGGCTCAGAAGTCCAAGATCAAGGCACCAGAAGATTTGGGTACTTTGTTTTTTAACTTTTTTAAAAGAAATTAGGCCACACCCAGTGGCACGTGGGACCTTAGTTCCCAGACCAGTGATCAAATCCATGCCCCCTAACCACTGGGATGCTATGGAAGTCCAAGATATGGTTCTTTGAAGGGCCCTCTTCAAAAAAGAGTGTGTGTGCCTGTGCTAAATTGATTCAGTCATGCTTGACTCTTTGCGACCCTATGGACTGTAGCCCTCTAGGCTCCTCTTTCCCTGGGATACTCTAGGCAAGAATACTGGAGTGGGTTGCCATGCCCTCCTCCAGGGGGTCTTTCTGACCCAGGGATCTAACCCAGGTCTCCTGCAGCTCCTGCAGGGCAGGCGGATTTCTTACTGCTGAGCCTTCAAAGAGGAGAGTTTTTGCTATATACTCCTGTGGCAGAGAAAGGAGCTCTGGTCTCTATTACTCTTCTTATAAGGGCACTAATTCCATCACTTCATCCTTAGTCTAAACTTAATTAGCTCCCTAAAGCCCCACTTCCTAATATCATCACATCTGGAGTTAGGGCTTGAACATATGAATTTTGAGGAGACACAAATATTCAGGCCATAACAGCAGTTGTGATATCTTGGAGGAGTTACTTAGTATCTCTAAATTTCATCTGTAAATAGAGCTAAGAACAGTACCTACCCCACTCAGCTGTTGGTAACTATCCTAGTAAGTTATCATTAGGGAGGAAACTGAGGCAAAGAGATTAAGTAAATTTCCAAAGAGCTCATAGCTATTTAAGTAGAGGAGCTGGGATTAGCCTCCAGGCAGTCTGGCTTGTGCCCACATTCTTAACCAACTGGAGACCTGTCTTCCCTACAAGGAAATGAGCCGGCTAAGGGAGGAACAGAGGTTTGTTGTGCTGCCAAATGTCCAAGTTTAGTTCTGTCTTACTTAGAGGTCACAGAGTCTTCAGCAGACTGTTTGGCATTAGACCTGGGGTGGAGCTGGTAGGATGAGCTAATGCACTAACTGGCTGTGTCCACACCTCAGCTCTACTGAACTGTTTTCGAATCCTTCACTCAGCTGCCACACTCTCCAGGTCTTCCTATTCTGCTTCACTTCTGTAAGACCAAACTCAACACCACTTCTGCATTCAGATGGGAGAGCCTTCCCCAGAATCATCAAGTCAGAATTTGTTGATGGGTCCCAGGCACTGGTATTTTTCAGGAGCACCACCCACCTTCTGCCCATTATCCCAATAGGCAGCTAGAGTTGAAATCCACTTCCAGGAGCTTCCCCTTCCTTTGGGCAGCTTCTGGCATCTCAGGATCATGTTATGGTTGAGACCTTCCATTCTATTAGGATCCTATTTATTGGCCTCGCATAGGAGTTCTTCATCATTTTTATGTCAAGAGGACCACTTTGACAGTTGGGTGAAGCCCGTGGAACCCACCCTCAGGCCAATGTTTTTCACATGCAGGTAGTAAAAACATATGATTACAAGGTAATCAACTATATTAAAATACAACACATTGACCACTAGGGGTGAATTCTTTGACCCTGACTTAAAGGTCAGGAATATTGTTTTCTTGTGTCTAAGGACCAAGTACACATGCAGGGTTTAATAAATGCGTGTTGGAGAAATGAATTCAAGTATAAGTTGAGGATCACTGTTTTAGTAGCAGAAAAGTACCCTACCTGAAGGACAATGTACCATTTAAGAGCTGATGAAATTCAAACGTTATGCAATTTATTTCTGAAACAAATACCTAATGCGTCTGAAAAATTTAAAAATTGGTAGTCTTCAAAAAAAATCAATAAAAAGTTTGAAGGTGGTATTATCACCTCTAGCCTTTGCAAAATGTTTTTATTTATTTATTTATTTCTTGCCTATCAAAACTGTAGAGAAGGAAACTGTGGCTAACTCTGGGGTTTCTGTACTCAAATAGGAATAGAGGATCTGAATTTTTTTCTTGCTGTGGTAGGCAGAATAATGGTGTCTCCCAAACATGTCCATGTCCTAATATAAATTTCCTTACATGCCAAAGAGATTTTATAGATGTGATTAAGATACTGGGATGGTGAGATTACCCTGGATTATCCAGGTGGTCCCAATGTATTGATAATTACAAGATCCTCATAAGAGAGAGGCAGGTAGAGTCGGAGAATAAGATGTAAAGACAGAAGAAAAGGTAGGAGTGATGTGGGACCATGACCCAAGGAGTGCAGGCAGCCTCTAGAAGCTAGAAAAGGCAAGGAAACACATTCTCCTTCAGCCTCCAAAAGAATTAACCTTGCCAACACATTGATTTTAGCCCTGTAAGGCCATTTCAGACTTCTGGTTTCCAGAACCAGAATATAGCAAAGATGTGATGTTTTAAGCCACCAAGTTTTTGGTGATTTATTATAGCAGCAGTAAGAAACAAATGCATCTGCCATGTGTAACAAGTAATGAAATGGCCAATAAATACAACATAAGAGAAAGAACCAAGCATACAGGTTGGCTCGGTCCTTTCTGCCCAGGTTTTTCAATGCTGGTGGCTTAACAGAACCTTCCTAGATAGACAGATAAAGAGACCACACAGACAGACACAACACACAAGCTAATGCTAGAGTCCCATCTGAATCAGAATCTTAGGGTGGGATGGGAGATGCCTTGGGTTTGAATTTATTGAAGGCTCTCAAGGGATTATGATACTCAGGGGGAGCTAAGAATCTTGCCCCATACCAACAAAAGTAGGGTAGGATATAGTTTGTACACAGCCTTTTTCAAACAAAATAAATATATGCTATTTATAAACATTCTCATTAATTCTTATAACCATTGTGAATCAAGTAGACGGCAAATAAAAAATGAAAACAAGCAGAAAGAATAAAATAGTCAGCCTACAGTTATGGGCAAATCTCTGACATAGTTAAAAATAGAGCTCAAGTTCCTTCTAAACTGTCAGTTCAGTGCTTAAGTCACTGGAATAGAATACATCTCCCTATTCAAGTCCACATCAAATCTCCATTCTGATGAACAAACTCTCAACCATTAAGTGAGTCTGAAAACCAAAGACCTAAAAACTGATGAAAGTATGTGAGTTATTTCTTTTTAATTCTTTTATTAAATCCTTATAAACAATAACCCAGCCACTCAAATCCTTTCTGGAAGTAGGAAACAGAGTTAAATCCTAAACAAACTAGTAAGTCTATAGATTTAAAAAATGTAAAAGAAAAATCTTCTAGGCCAACGACAACTAAAATGCTGATTGTGTCAATGAAACTCAAATAACTAAGTAATGAATACTCTGCTATTGAATTTAATAATGTATGAAAAGTCTACCAAAACTATGAATTATTACCAACAATAGTCATAACAGTAAAAACATGTTACCATTTATAGAACACTTACTATGTCCTAGACACAATGTCAAATGCTTTGCCACATATAATTCTTCAACAACCCTGTGACATTAGTGTTTATCCTCCTATCATAGATGAAGCAACTGAGCTTATCAGGGTGAGAAACAGGTGGTTGAGCTGGAACTCAAAGCCAAGCCTGTCCTAAGCCCAAAGCTCTTCTCACTGCCCACCTCCTCTGCCTCCTTGCCTTCAGGATACAGCCTGGCATTGGACAAGCCCTGCTAAAGGGTCGTTCAGCTGAGCTGAACCCAACACAAGGAGGGCATTATCACTGCCAACTCCATCATCTCTGAAAGGAACAAACAAAGGAATTGTAGCAAAAAGTGATGCCCATGGAAATCTAATCTTCAGGAGAAAAATGATTCATTTTCTAGATACAAGATAGACACACACGCAAGAATGGTTCTTATGAGAACATACTTTTATAGCCAAATAAGAACAAGACTTAAAATCTCAAAAGTGAAATGATAACATACACAGTCATTCTAGTCTCCAGGAAACTTAAACATTAAAAATAAATTGAGATTGAGGCTCCCCTGGTGGTCCAGTGGTTAAGACACTGTGTTCCCACTGCAGGGGCAGCAGTTTGATGCCTGGTTGGGGAACTAAGATCCTACATGCCGCCTGCTGCGGCCAATATATAAATAAAGAAATAAATAGAGATTTTTCTTTCCCTTATTAGTATAAAAGTGTTTCCTAATAATGACTAGGGAAGCATCAGTAAGATCAGCTAAACGGATCGATAGATTTCCTCCCTTGTTCTTGGAGATCCCTCTAGCACTAACATTACTCTCACTTGAGATATTGTTTTTTTCATAAAAATAAGTGAATAAAACAAAGGGTAAAGACCAACATAGCAAGGAAAGAAAACAAAGCAAGCCACGGAAGATCTCTGCTCTCTGATGCCGAGGCTGAGACTCTGCAAACCACATCTCATGATCCTTCCCCACCTGTCTTCTCGCGAGATCCTGTCCACGGGAAGCCCCAGTGGGAGGCTGGCCAATGGGAGGTGAGAGGAATGTGCTCGGTGAGGTCAGTTCCGCCAGTGGCTGCAGAGCGCCGCAGCTGGGGTGGTCTCCTGTGATCTGCCTGTGGCTGCTGGCTTCCCAGCCCCATGATGCTCCCCAAGGTATGCCATGTCCTCCAGGGGCTGTGCCTTAACCACGCGAGGCACCTCCCAGGAAGACTCTAGGAACACCATCTGTGACAGTTTGTGGTGTCCGTTCTGGGCGATGTGGCTGCTGCTTGCACTTACACGTCTCTGGGTTACCTCGATCTGCACCTTTTGCTCGGTCAGCCTCCCTTCACTCGTGGAACCAGTTCCCTGTGTTAAGTCAGTTCCTTGAAATTCCTAAATTGCCTTCTGTTTGCTAACTGGACCCTCGACTGGTGGGATTTCCAGGTGGCACTAGTGGTAAAGAACCTGCCTGCTAATGCAGGAGACTTAAGAGACTCGGGTTTGGTCCCTGGGTTGGAAAGATCCCCCGGAGGAGGACACGGCAACCCACTCCTATATTCATGCCTGGAGAATCCCATGGACAGAGGGGCCTGGCAGGCTCTGGTCCAAAGCATCGCCGAGTTGGACACGACTGAAGCGACTTAGCATGCACACAGGCACCCTGAATCATAGAACAAAGAGACTGAAAGCCTGAGAATGCACCTGCCTTTGCCATGTCGCTGAGATTCGCGTGGATACACTTCTTATCTGCACTGAGATCTGGGGACAATAACCCAGGGCAGCTCCCACCACCTACCCTCACATCCGAAGGCTATTTATTCAGAAAGACTGGCTAGGTGAGTGGGGTGATGGCGGTTTAGCCCACAGATTTCAAAGAACCAGCTTTAAGGGTCTGTCTGTCCACAAAAGACCAAACTTTTCATACTGAGGAAGGCAAATGCAGAACTCTTTAAAAAAAAGAACACTGCAACAAATAATATAAACATAACGTTTTTGCAACACAATTTAGCTCAAAGGTCTGTATTAAGCAAAGAATCCCATTCTTAACTATTAATAAAAATCTAAATATAGCACAATGGAGGCAGAAAGCCAAAACTCAGGGGAAAGTGGCTTCTAAATGGACATGGAAGATTCTGAAAATATGAAATGTGTTATCTGTTTTTTTTTCAAACTCAAATCCCCATAATGTACAAAGAAAGGTGGAAATAGCCTTTGAAGGGGAGATTGTAAATTCACTCAGAGTACAATCATGTAAGGCTACCCAACATATAAAGGACACACATGAACTAATTCTAATGCTGCCCAGTCTTCTTTCATAAAAACGGTATGTGTTATAGCTAATGAAAAGTTACTATAAAAAGTAAATTTTTAATGATTTGCTACAAGTATTTCCAATCTCTGTGGATTTTGAGCCCCACTGCTGAGTAGAGTTTGCAGAGAGAAGCATTCTTTCAGACCAGTACAAACAAGCTGTCCACTTAGGGCATCCATTCCTTAAACAATAGCCCTGTCTTAATCCTTGTACAAGGTCCAGGGAGAGAAGGCCTTGGCCACAGGAGCCTGAGAACATGACCGACCTTGTGGTGAGGAGACCGTAGCAGTCAGTCAGTCATTCCTATTCCCTGGCTCTGATTCTCCAGCTCCCTCTGATCCTTGCTCATTGTTCCATGAAGTGGTCCTATGGGAGACTACCCCTCCCAAACTGATACAATTATTCTAACTGCTATGGTAGTTAATATACATCCTTGCACTGATGTTTTGCACAGCAGCTTTGTAATCTGGGTTCATTTGGGTCCATCCCTGAGAAATAAAAACCTTTCTTATGATCACAAAGTCAGTCTCTGAGCCATGAGGCAAAGGGGCAGCCCCTGGATTACACGAAGCAGTTTGTTCTCAAAGTGTGGTCCCTGCATCAGTAGCACCGGCATCACCTGGGACTTGTTAAAACTGCAAATTCTTGGTCCCCATCCCAGACCTCCTATATCAAGGGAACAGGAGCCAGCACTCTGCTTTAACAAGCACTCCAGGGATTCTGATGGCTGCTTAAGTCTGAGAGCCATTAAATTGAAATAACATAGTCACTTGGGGGTGGTGGGAGGGGACTGGATGGTTAATTTTATGTGTCAACTTGGCTAGGCCATGGTGCCCAATTGTTTGGTCAAATGCCAGTCTAGATGTTGCTGTGAAGGTTTTTTTGTTTTTTTTTTCAGATGTGATTAAGATTTAACTTCATGGGCTTTGTGTAAAGCAGATTACCCTCCACAATGTGGGGCAGACTCATCTAATCAGCTGAAGGCCTTAAGAGAAAAAATTCTGGGGTCCCCTGACAAGGAAGGAACTCTTGTCTCCAGACTGCCTTTGGACTCAAAGCTCAAACATCAACTCCTGGTGGCCTGTCCTGTAGATTTCAGACTTGGCAGTCTGGACAAAAGTTATTTCCTTAAATCTCTAGATAGAGAGATAGCTAGCTAGATCAAAAGACAGGCAGGCAAAAACAAACACATCCTATTGGTTTCTCTGGAGAACCCTGACTAATACAGGGTGGTTTATAGGCTTAATGTACGTGTCTACATAAGGACTTGGAGAAGGAAATGACAACCCACTCCAGTATTCTTGCCTGGGAAATCCCATGGACAGAGGAGTTTGGCAGGGTACAGTCCATGGGGTCGCAAAGAGTCAGACATGACTAAGCACTGCATAAGGACTAGGATTCTACCTGTTTCTTCTAGTTCTGTATGCTCAGTGCCCAGCCTATAATAGGCTCTTTCTATGTACATATATAACATATATATATTTTAAATATGTATTTATTTTTGGCTATATTGGGATTGCTCAGCAGTGTTTGGGCTTAGTCTCCCCACGGCGTGTGGGATCTTTGCTCCCCAATCAGGGATCAAACCCGAGTCCCCTGCATTGGAAGGCAGATTCTTAAGCACTGGACTGCTGGGGATGTCCCTACTTCTATATTTTTGATAAATGTATGATCTGTGTTAAACTCACTGGGAAAGGGAAGTGGATAATTTGGCTCTGAGAGGGGGTTCTTAGCAAACAGTCAGCACTGCTGGAGGACACTTGCACTAAATTCCGGTGAGCAATAAACCTCTCCTCAGGAATCTTCTAGAGCATATAGATGAACCAACAGGAAATCACATCAAGGAATTGTGTTTAGTGTTTCTGAGTTTAATTTCTTACAAGGGAAAGCACGCTCAGCACTCAGCAGGCCGTTCTTAAGATTCTGTTCTATCCGCAGGAGTCATTGGTTTAAGTGCCATGAGCACGGTGACTGCATCTTGTCATTTCTGCCAGGCCTTGTATCTCAGTAGATTCTTATCAGTACACTGCTTTTCTGGAAAGAGTAAAATTGAAAACTTCACCTCAAATATTGTCTGTTTTAGCGTTTCTGTCCCAATACATCAATCTAGAAAGTCTTTTTTTAAAAATGTACTTTCCTGGAACTCAGGGACAAGGATGTTTCCCCTCTACTTCCGTCTTAGCCACTCAGCGGGCCAGCTAATGAAGAATGAAGCCAGGGCTTGGTCTCCTGGCGAAGCGGACTGTTCTGAGCAGGGGTCAAGCCACCTTCATTAAACTTTTTTTTTTTTTACTGAATAACATTTATTAAAAATTATAATATGTGCCTAAAAAAATTATGTAAGTCAGACAGAAAGTAGATGAAGTTAAGGTGTTCACAGACCTTTCTTTCTCTGGAGAAAGAGCAAAGATGTTGATTAATTTCAGATTTTGAAAAGTATACCATTTTGAAATCTCAGGGATGGTGATTCTATCTGCCACATGAAATCGGAAAAAGTAAACATTCCTTGGCTAACCTTCTCCATCCCACCTACTGAAGCCCAAGTCAAGTGTCATGGAAACCACACCAGGGGTCCCATGCTGGCTGACCAGCTGAGACTGGGCCGAGGAGGTCTGGTCCCAGTGCAGTAGGGAGACAGGAGGACTCTGGGCTAACAGCTGCCTCTTCAACACAGTCATCAGTCCTTGGTTGAGTCTCTGAAAGCCCAGGTAAGCCACAAAGGTGTTTTTTGGGAGGAGAAAACACTAAGAATTAGTGTATGGGATTTGCTCTCCACTCACCTTATAAACATAGAATTTGAGGAAAGGGATTCATCATTTCAGTATGAGTCCATTCAGCCCGGGAGACTCTCAGCCAGGGACAGACTCTGGGGCAGGGTCCTCCACAGGCTGACAGTCACTCAGATCCGGGGGTCTGAATATACAGCCCTGAGCCAAGTGTGTGTGAGCGTGTGGGGGATGAACAAGGATTGGAAAATCAGAGGAAGGTGCCTCAGCAACTTCCAGGGTTTGAAAGACAACCCAAACCCAAAGAAACAAAACAGGCTGGAGGTTAGGCAAAAGCTCATAGTCTACCTTCAGCCTGGATGGAAGCTATTTTGAAACAAATTCCAGGTATTTGCTGCATCATTTAAACGTCTTAGAATAAAAATAATTAGATCGTGTGTGTGTGTGTGTGTGTGTGTTAGTTGATCAGTTGTGTCCGACTCTTTGCAACCCCACGGTCTGTAGTCCACCAACCTCCTCTGTCCATGGAATTCTCCAGGCAAGAATACTGGAGTGGGTTGCCATTTCCTTCTCCAGGGGATCTTCCTGACCCAGGAATTGAACCTGGGTCTCTTGCATTGCAGGTAGATTCTTTACCTGAACCTTATTAACAGAAAAAATGAAATGAAAACTATTTTCTTCTAGAAACCAAGCAAAACATCTCATTTCCCTTCCCCTCCCCCCACAGAAGGACAGAAACAGCTAATTGTGTGTTTTCAATGGTCAGACTGTTTAAAATAACAATAAAAAATACACACACAAGAGAGCTATAGACAGTATATTGAAATTTCCTAATCAAGTGAGTATCACAGAAATAAATCTTGATGATTTCAACCAATGTGTTTCATAGAAACCAAGTAATCACTGTCTGTGAAAGAATAAGCCGTTCCAGTGCCAGGCAGCTCTTTTGTTTCTGCAAGAAGCAGTGTTCAGTGGATACCCTGGATGTTTTGTTAAAACTTCTGACTAACATCCTCTTTATTAATCAGATTGATTAGGAAAATATATTTTTCTTTTGACAGAGTCAGGTTGCTTTTTAAGGAATTACTTGTTTCAAATTACACCCTTCTCTTCAGCACTGGAATTTGACACCTTGTGCATAACACGCTGCTTGCCCGCTCCCCACCTCCCACCAGGAAACCGTGGCCCTGTGGGGATGACTCTGTATTTACATTCAGCCTCACACATCAGCATTTACCAGTGTGGGGCCGAGGGCTGTCAACTCCTGGCTCCTAGTCAATATTTAATCACCGTGCAGTTATGGAGGTAGAAGGAAACATTCCATCTCCCAATAACATGCCTTTAATATGAAAAAAGCTCTCATTACATTTATGGATGCATGGTTACACTTTTCAGAAAAGCTATCAAATTGAGAAGTTGCACAACTGCTCTGATATGGCATTTTAAGTGTATTGCCTTTGGTGGGTGGATAGATAACCTGAATAATACATAATTGTGATTTTTTTTTAAAGTAATATGGACCTTTGAGTTCTCCCTAAAACTTTTTTCTTTTTTAATGGGTGAGAGTGTTTGGGGGAAAAAAACCAAAAAACATGCAAACCTTGTCTAGTTCATTACCTCTAGCTCTAGTTCAATCTCTAGGTTATAAAACAAAGGAGGTACTAAGGAGAAAATTCAGATTGGTTTTGTGATTTTTTACTTAGTATTAAAGCATTTGCAGTTTTTAAAAAGTCTTTATTGAATTTGTTACAATATTGCTTCTGTTTTATGTTTTGGGCGTTTTGGCCGAGAGGCATGTGGGATCTTAGCCCCCTAACCAGGGATCTGAACCTGTACCCCTGCATTGGAAGGCAGAGTCTTACCCACTGGACCACCAGGGAAGTCCCTGAAGTTTTGTTTCTGATGGAGATGTATAAACAATTTTCTCAGTTCCAGCACAATGCTATGAAGCCATTTATTTTTCCATCAGTTTTTAGGATAACCGAAAGAACAGAAAGGTTAAAGGAATACAGTGATGGAAGCCAATGGGAGGTACCCATGTTACAAGAAATCCTTTGGCTGTAACCTAACAAAAACATCTCCTATTTCTTGCGCAGCAAATGGGCCTGAGCTGGAGACGTTTTTACCATTTAAATGAGATCTGCAGTGTTCCATAGGGAAGGTTCATGCATTACTTACAGTCTCAAGATGAAAGGAAAACGGCAATGAAGGTGAATGCTGGAAAGTGAATCACAGTAATAAGTATTTAAAATGCCTTAGCTCAAAGGCACACAGTTCTTCTTTTTCATTCCTTTTACTAACCAAGGACCAGATGAACAGGTGTCGACTTGTTCAACTTGATGATATGTGGCAGGAAACATTTTCACTTCAAAGTTGCAAACCCTATTTGACGTTCAACAGTTTTTCATTGTGGGTGGGTAGAGAGGATTAAGCTTTACCTCAGCTCATACTATTCACTGGTCCTGCTCAGACAAGGTAATTACTCTGTAGCTCCTAACCAAGGTTCCAGATCCAATCATCTCAAGTTGGATGGTTGGGGGAGGGAAGGGGTTTCTCTAACCTCCCTGGTTGTTGTTCAGTTGGTAAGGTGTGTCTAACTCTTTGCAACCCCATGGACTGCATCACTCCAGGCTCCTCTGTCCTTTGCGGTCTCGAGAGTTTGCTCAAATTCACATCCATTGAGTCTGTGATGCTCTCTAACCATCTCATCCTCTGGTGCTCTTCTCATTTTGCCTTTAATCTTTCCCGGCATCAGGGTCTTTTCCAGTCAGTTGGCTGTTTGCATCAGGTGGCCAAAGTATTGGAGCTTCAGCTTTAGCATCAGTCCTTCCAATGAATATTCAGGGTTGGTTTTCTTTAGGATCGATTGGTTTGATCTCCTTGCTGTCCAAGTGACTCTCAAGAGTCTTCTTCAGCACCACAATTCGAAAGCATCAATTCTTCAGCCCTCAGCTTTCTTTATGGTCCAGCTTTACATCCATAGATGATTAATGGAAAAAAGAAACCATAGCTTTGACTTTCCCAGACCTGCCTGCAGAGCATTGTGGGGATTTCTGAAAGGAATTCCTAGGATGGAGTGCTCACATGGCCAGCATCAGAATGCCTGACCTTCTGCCATCTGGCATGTTAACATTTCTACCCCATCCTGGGTTAGTGTGTCTAAAGCACAAATAGCTCATGAGGAAAAAGGCTGGGACTCCTGTTTTGAACATATTCCCAGCCCACAGCATCCAGTAGACCTGAGCAGAAAACCCACCAATACACCAACTCCTTTAAACCAAAATACTCTAGAAGTTTCTGGAGCCTGAGAAGTTTAACATTAATTCACCTCTGAATTGAAGTAGCTTCTTCCCTCTTATTTTCCTAAAAGGCTCCATTCCCCACTGTACCGCCATTCTCTGGGTCCAAGGAAATGGCATTTCAAATGTTGCCTCTTTTATTAAACTCCTTACAGCATGAACAGTTTTAAAATTTATTCTAGGAAATTTGCAAGGTGATTTTATTGTGAAAAAGATGGCTTTAAGAGTGGTGGTGGAAAGTTCCAAAAGTGATGTACAGACTCAAAAGGCTGGGACGGTTGCTGAGAAAGAGAGTGATTTTGGTCAGGGCCCTCCTGGCTGATGCCCATGTACCTTTCCAGACTCCCTCCTGTGCACAGCACTTCCACCTGGGTGGCTCTTGCCAGCCCCCATTGTACAGCGCTCCCTCCTCCCCAGATCTCCATTCCATTGTCCTCCCCCACTGCCTCTGCCCCCTGGACCTCTCCTGCATAGCACTTACCTTGGATATTAAATAACTAGCTGAGTAAGGTGTTTAATGCCCCCTCCCTCACCAAAATAACCATGCCATTTGGGCAGGATCACCGCTCCCTTGAGCAAAGTCCATGAGTTTGAGCAAACTCTGATAGTGGAGGTCAGGGAAGCCTGGTGTGCTGCAGGCCACGGGGTCACAAAGAGTCAGATACGACTTAGTGACTGAACAACAACAACTTCTCAGTGTTCAGCACAGCACAACTACTGAGTGAATGACTATTACGTCAATAAGTGCACGAATGGGCAAAATCAAAATCATAGAATGCGGTGTGTTCAACTTCACCGTAGCCAACCTTGTCCCTCTTCCTGGTTCTTCAGGGGACGATCTCTTTTAGAACTACTGGCACAGATAAAGCCACTGCTGAATGGGGTCTCAGGATTTTTGGAGAGAAAGCTCTCTGGGTGCATGGCCTTGATGGTAAGGGCTCCTGAGTCATGCCCCATCCATTTGAGTTTCCTGGAACCTCAGGGACCCCTCATCCCATTCTATGCATAAAACAATTTCAGAGGAGCCACTCGCTCAAGATTGTCAAGTGAGTGAGAATGCAGTTTTCTCTCCATAAGCTTCCACTCAACCAGAGGGTCATTACGTCCCCTTCCAGCCAATACGCTGGGTGAGTTTTGACTGAGCCTTAACAACTGGATAGATTTGATGATTAAATGTAAGCACAGAGGGTGGGTGGTAGGGACCTTTAAAAGAGAGAAAACAAACATGGCCACACATTTATGTTCAAATGAATTTCTAATTGATTATTAATTAATCACTTAAAGTTTCAGCTTATGAGAAATTCTCAAACAGGTGGGCATAGGTAGATAAGATATTCTGTATCACAAGATCACAGATATTTAGATGTGGTCATAGCCATCAGGAAAAAAATAAGCAGTTACTGTGTTATGGAATGTTAGAGGGGCCACATTCCAAACAGTTGGTGTTGTGGTTTCTAGCTGAAGTGGAAAGCACATGGCCCTTGGAGCCAGAAGAATGTGTTCTAACTCTGTGATCCCATTATATACTTCAGGTGTTTTTTTTTTTTTTTTTTAATATTGTTTATTTATTTGGCTGCATTGGGTCTTAGCTGCATCACGCAGGATATTCGTTGCATCATGTAGGATCTTTCACTGCAGCGTGTGGGCTCTCCATTGGAGCATGTGGGCTTAGTTGCCCTGAGGCATGTGGGATATTAGTTCCCTGACCAAGGATTGAACCCACACCCCCTGCCCTGCAAAGTGGATTCTAACCACCGGACTACAAGGGAAGGCCCTACTTCAGGGTTTTTTTTTTTTTTTTTTGTCAATAAAATGGGAGTAACAGCATTCACCTGGCCCCATTGTGCATTAGGCAAATACACGATAAGCTCAGTGCCTGCCCAGGAGGCACTCAATAAGTAACAGCTTTTTCTCATTAAAACAGGTTTAGGGCACGTCTCTGCAGTTCTCACAGCATCATGGCCTTCTTCAGCAAAACCTGCACATTTGTGTGTTTATATGATTTCTGTGGGTCTCTGCAACTCAACTGCAAGCTCCATGAAGGCAAGAAGCCCAGTGACAGGACAGCTGCATGTGAGCTGTTCGTCTCTATCTCCCACACCCAAAACACAGCAGACGTGCAGTATGTAGTCACTGGCTGAGTAAAGCTTAGCTCTGAAGAAAAAAATAATGACATATATTAAGGAAAGTCTTGGCAGACATCATATTGTAGACTTCTCACTTCGCCGAAAAGTTTCACATAAGCAATTTAAAAATATAGCTTTCGCTCCAAAATGAATTCAGAAAATTTACCCTTTGAAAGCTCAGAGCCTCGCTACACTTAGACAATGTAAAAGCACAATTCTATAAAATAAGAGGTATCTAGAAGACAATCTTTAAAATTCACATGAAAAACATGAGATTTCTACCATAATATTAGTTGTTTTTTTGTCCCTAATCACAGAGAGCCTACTATTACTATTCTGGGTCAGGTCTGCCTGGTTCCAGAGACTGATGATAACTACTTCCTTATACACGGTCTGAGCTGCATCAAAAGGACACATCGCTGGATAGACCTAGACTGTCACAGAGAGTCAAATAAGTCAGGAAGAGGAAAACAAATATTGTGTAATAACTCTTACATGTGGAATCTAGAAAAATGATATAGATGAACTTACTTGCAAAGCAAAGATAGAGATAGAGATGTAGAGAACTAGGGTATGGATGCCAGGGTGGAGGAGAGGATGGGGGCTGAGATAAATGAGATTGACATTTATACACTACTGTGTATAAGATATATAACTAATGAGAACCAACTGTAGAGCACAGAGAACTCTTCAGAGCTCTGCGATGACCTAAATCGGAAGAAGTCCAGAAAAGAGGGAATGTCTGTATGTATATGTATAGCTGATTCACTTTGCTGTAGAGCAGAAACTAACAGCATTGTAAAATATACTCCAATAAAAATTAATTTTAAAAAATGATAAAAAACAAAGGACATATCTGGATTGGCATCAGAGGGCACCTGTCAGCTCAGTGTTTGAATACTGGTTCTAATACTAATACCACCAGCCATGGGTTGAAGCCCTATGTGGTCCAGTTAGCTTTGCTCCTTTCCAAGGCCACGGATGCTCTTCAGGGTTACAGATGCTGACTTGACTTCGGGCCAGTCACCCGATAAATGGGTACCATGGCACCAGGGCCAGAGAAGTAGAGGGTGGGCAGGAGGACAAGATGCCCTGAGCAGATGAATCATGAGGCCTCAGTGTAGGATGTCAGGGTGGCACGTTCTACCTGTAACACCATGAAAGTCTCTCTCACTTTGTGTGGTTATTTCCTTACCTATAAAAATGGAAGGACCTGAGAGCCCAGTGTGAGTTACCCTTCCCTTGGACCAGCTGAGCTCTACGGTCCATCCCACCTTTGATATTCAGTAGGGAACATTTCAGGCAAAGATGGGTTCGATAAAGGACAGAACTGGTATGGACCTAACAGAAGCAGAAGATATTAAGAAGAGGTGGCAAGAATACACAGAAGAACTATACAAAAAAGATCTTCACGAACCAGATAATCACAATGGTGTGATCACTGACCTAGAGCCAGACATCCTGGAATGTGAAGTCAAGTGGGCCTTAGAAAGCATCACTACGAACAAAGCTAGTGGATGTGATGGAATTCCAGTTGAGCTATTTCAAATCCTGAAAGATGATGCTGTGAAAGTGCTGCATTCAACATGCCAGCAAATTTGGAAGACTCAGCAGTGGCCACAGGACTGGGAAAGGTCAGTTTTCATTCCAATCCCTAAGAAAGGCAATGCCAAAGAATGCTCAAACTACCGCACAATTGCACTCATCTCACACGCTAGTAAAGTAATGCTCAAAATTCTCCAAGCCAGGCTTCAGCAATACGTGAACTGAGAACTTCCAGATGTTCAAGCTGGTTTTAGAAAAGGCAGAGGAACCAGAGATCAAATTGCCAGCATCTGCTGGATCATCGAAAAAGCAAAAGAGTTCCAGAAAAACATCTATTTCTGCTTTATTGACTATGCCAAAGCCTTTGACTGTGTGGATCACAATAACTGTGGAAAATTCTTCAAGAGATGGGAATACCAGACCAGTTGACCTGCCTCTTGAGAAACCTGTATGCAGGTCAGGAAGCAACAGTTAGAACTGGGCATGGAACAGCAGACTGGTTCCAAATAGGAAAAGGAGTACGTCAAGGCTGTATATTGTCACCCTGCTTATTTAACTTATATGCAGAGTACATCATGAGAAACGCTGGGCTGGAAGAAGCACAAGCTGGAATCAAGATTGCCAGGAGAAATATCAATAACCTCAGACATGCAGATGACACCACCCTTATGGCAGAGAGTGAAGAGGAGCTAAAAAGCCTGTTGATGAAAGTGAAAGAGGAGAGTGAAAAAGTTGGCTTAAAGCTTAACATTCAGAAAACTAAGATCATGGCATCTGGTCCCATCACCTCATGGGAAATAGATGGGGAGACAGTGGAAGCAGTGTCAGACTTTATTTTTTTGGGCTCCAAAATCACTGCAGATGGTGACTGCAGCCATGAAATTAAAAGACGCTTTCTCCTTGGAAGGAAAGTTATGACCAACCTAGATAGCATATTAAAAAGCAGAGACATTACTTTGCCAACAAAGGGCCGTCTGGTCAAGGCTATGGTTTTTCAAGTGGTCATGCATGGATGTGAGAGTTGGACTGTGAAGAAAGCTGAGCACCGAAAAATTGATGCTTTTGAACTATGGTGTTGGAGAAGACTCTTGAGAGTCCCTTGGACTGCAAGGAGATCCAACCAGTCCATCCTAAAGGAGATCAGTCCTGGGTGTTCATTGGAAGGACTGATGCTGAAGCTGAAACTCCAGTACTTTGGCCACTTCATGTGAAGAGTTGACTCATTGGAAAAGACCCTGATGCTTGGAGGGATTGGGGGCAGGAGGAGGAGGGGACGACAGAGGATGAGATGGCTGGATGGCATCACCGACTCAATGGGCATGAGTTTGAGTAAACTCTGGGAGTTGGTGATGGACAGGGAGGCCTGGCGTGCTGCAATTCATGGGGTCGCAAAGAGTTGGACATGACTGAGTGACTGAACTGAACTGACTGAACTGATTCTGTGAAACACTCAAAATACCTTAGAGGCATGTACCTAGTGCTGTTGGGCCTACAACTGTCATGTTTGAATCTGAGTCATAAGTTTAGAGACTGCTTTTTATTATCAGTTTGTTGTTGTTCTGTCATGTCCAACTCTTTGCGACCCCATGAACTGCAGGATGCTGGGCTCCCTTGTCCTTCACTATCTTCCAGAGTTTCCTCAAACTTATGCCCATTGAGTTGGTGATGCCATCCAACCATCTCATCCTCTGTTGCTCTCTTCTCCTTTTGCACCCAATCTTTCCCAGCATATCAGGGCCTGGTTCTGGGACTGATAAGCTGGTTCATCCATTAGAGTTCCTGATTGGAAAGCAATAAGACCAACCCTAGCTGACTTAAGCTCACAGAATCAACAGGAGATGGACACTGAGAAACTCAGGGAGGTGGAAAAGGTAGGGAAGGTGAAGCCATGGCCATGGTCGCCTTGTGGGAGGGGTTCCGCGGCTGTCACCAGCTCAAGGAGGCCTCCCACTGCTCCTGAGGGCCTCACAGGGAATGCACTAGGCCCAAAGCCCCAGGGGAGCTCCTCCACTTGCAACAGTGTCAGGGTAGGGAGAATCTGGGCTGAGGTCTCTAGAGCAGGAATCAGCCACTTGCAATTGTCCTCCTACTAAAATCACACACAACAGCAAAGAGTTAATTCCGTAATGGAACATAGGTGCTATTAGGAAGGGTAACTCATGCCAGGCAGAAACCCCATGCACATCCACCAGAACCTAAGAATACAGATGTCAGTGACGTCCGTATGTTCTGTCTTCAAGCATAGCCTCCAGTGAATTTCAAAGGAGTATATCAATTGAAGCAGTGGGTCAAAACAATTTTGGTCTGAAATATCCTGTGATAAACCATAATGGAAAAGAGTATAAAAAAGAATGTCTATATGTGTATAACTTAGACACTTTGCTATACATCAGAAACTGACTGGCACAACATTGTAAATCAACTATACTTCAATTAAAAAAATGAAAACAAAACAAAACAAAACAAAAACCCAACCATTTTGGTCTGGAGAACACACAGTTTTCAACTTAATTACATGGGTTCTACCAAAAGAACGTTTACTTAGTAGTAGCATAATCCACAATACATTGAACATGTAATTAACAAAGAATTCTGGGAAATCTGAAGAAACCTTAAGAGGAAATCACCGAGCTTGTCAGCCAAACCAGGCCACCCAAAGGCAGGGAATGAGTAACCAGGAAACCCTCCTGAGAAGTTACTGAGTCACAGGGACATCTTTCTATGGCTGAGAAAACTATGCCTGGAGCCCATTACCAGTTTAGTTTTGAAAATTCAGAGTATTCAGCCAGTCCACAAATATTGATCATTCTCATCTGCCAATTTCCTTTCCTTTTTCATTTTCACAAGTCTCAAACCTCTTTCCTCACCATTTTTAGCCTGTGAAATCTCCAACGTGTTCCCCATGACCCCCCTCATTTCACACCTTGAGTGGCCTGTGTCCGCCAGGCCACTTACCCCGCTTTCTAGTCAACTCTAACTCACTCCCTTCTGCTGGAAGGCTCACACTACGGGCTCACAGAGCTCTGCAACTCCATCAGACCCTTCACTTCAAAGAAGGAGACTCTCAAGCCAAAACACTGCGCCCTCATTAAAAAAAACAAGTAAACAAAAGATTCAGAAGTTGGCGAGCCAAATAACATTCCAAAGGACAGTGACAACTTGTGGCTGACCACAGCCCGTGAAACGAGGTGATGGCTCCAGACAGCCCCCTGCCTCCCGCCTTCCTGCCTGGGGGAGCCTCTCGTCCCCAGGTCTGTGTGTATGCGTTTCTCTCTTCACTGGCTCTCCTGTCCCTTCATGACACAGGCTTCCTCCTTCAGGGGAGACACTGAGAGAAGGCAGCCTCATTGGAAGAGAAGCTGGGAGACCCGTCTTCAAAATGCATTTACAAAGCAAACACGCTAGCAGAACTTGTTTGAGTTTCAAGTTCGCTTGGGATGACTTTGTGGGAGCCGAGGGACAATGTGAAGCACTGACTCTCCCCTCTCTCCTCAAGCCACAGCCTATATGTTATTTATTAGCTTTGTTGGGTGCTTTTAATACATACATCTTAATTTGTAAAGCTAATATAAATCCAATTAAAGCCTGCAGTTTAGATAATAATACTGTGCCAATGTTCTTAGTTTCAACAAATGTACCACAGTTATAAATGACTCACACACACATATACACGAACTATTTATTATATCTGAATAAATATTAAAAAACAAATGTATTTATCTTAATAGTTATATATATATATGTTTATTGTATATAATATATATTATATACAATCTTAACATCAGGGGAAGTTGGTAAAGGATAGTCAGAAACTGGTACTATCTTTGTATCTTTTTAACATCTCTGTAAATCTAAATTATTCCCAGGTAATAAGTTTGTTTTAAAAAAGCTAAGTGAACATTTTCTATTTTTTCAAAGGAAAGCAGAATAACCACCTCAAACTTGTCTCATTTGTTTGAAATCTGTTGACTTTGAACATAAAGCCAATAGTTCTAAAGAGTAAAAAAAAAAAAAAAAACAAAACAACTCTTTTTTCCTTTTGATTCTTTTTTCTTTCATCGCAGCACTGTTTATAATAGCCAGGACATGGAAGCAACCTAGATGCCCATCAGCAGACAAATGGATAAGAAAGCTATGGTACATATACACAATGGAATATTACTCAGCCATTAAAAAGAATACATTTGAATCAGTTCTAATGAGATGGATAAAACTGGAGCCCATTATACAGAGTGAAGTAAGCCAGAAAGATAAACACCAATACCGTATACTAACGCATATACATGGAATTTAGAAAGATGGTAGTGATAACGCTATATGCAAGACAGAAAAAGAGACACAGATGTACAGAACAGACTCTTGGACTCTATGGGAGAAGGCGAGGGTGGGATGTTCAGAGAGAACAGCATCGAAACATGTATATTATCAAGTGTGAAACAGATCACCAGTCCAGGTTGGATGCATGAGACAAGTGTTCGGGGCTGGTGCACTGGGATGACCCAGAGGGATGGGATGGGGAGGGAGGAGGGAAGGGGGTTCAGGATGGGGAACACATGTAGATCCATGGCTGATTCGTGTCAATGTATGGCAAAAACCACTACAATACTGTAAAGTAATTAGCCTCCAACTAATAAAAATAAATGGAAAAAAAAAACCCAACTATACTTTCAATAGGTCCTCCTAAATACTGTGTAGTAACAGCTACAATTAAATAAAAACTCAAAACACTTCAGCAGTATTAAAGTTTCATTAGATTCTGTATAACAAGAAATTTTATTAGAACTCACCCCTGCTGTCACCCCTTGGGATTAAATGGTCTCAGATGAGTTTCCAGAAGATAAAAGAACTGAGACCACATATCCTGCAGTGTGTCTGGGGCTGTGTGCACACACATGTTTATGCTTAAGACAATCTGTTCTTAAAGAGCCCTTCCCTTTTCATCCTTCAAAATAATGAAATACCCCAAATCCAAATAACAAATCGATTTCTGAACTGCTTTGAAGATGAAAGAGAAAGGAACATTCTAAGTAATGGAATGTGTATAAAAATAAAGTGAAATAGAGGAAGGTGTGTAGGGTATCTTTTATTATCATTTTTTCTTCTGGATGTTACTGCTTTAAATTACTTGAAGCACTGAAAGTGGGGGAGGTGTTACTCTGGTGTCAGTAAATCAGGCCAACACTCCTTCAGAAGTTTTCCTCCCTGAGATCCCTCATTTCTAGACTCTTATCAAACCTTTCAGCAAGTTACCCTCATCTCATCCCCACATCAGTCTTTGGCTCTGTTTTCTTACCTGTAAAATGAAGGGGTTGGGTTAAGAGTAGGATGGAAAACTGGTAGCCCAAGGGCACCTTCTGAACTGCAGATCTGCTTCTTAATTCCACAAAACTTTATTTAAAGTTATTTGCAGGGCATTTAGTATTCAAAATGCATCCATGCTCAGTTGGTTGCTCAGTCGTGTCCCTCTGACTCTTCGCAACTGTAGCCCGCCAGGCTCCTCTGTCCGTGGGATTCTCCAGGCTAGAATACTGGAGTAGGCTGCCATTTCCTTCTCCAGGGGATCTTCCTGACTCTGGGATCAAAGCTGCATCTCCTGAGTCTCCTGCATTGGCAGGTGAATTCTTTACCACTGAGCCGCCTGGGAAGCCCCAGTAGCCAAGATATTTTTCCTAAAAATCTGGGTCCTGGGTTTCTCCTGACATATCAGAACTTTGAGACTCTGCCTGGCAGAGCAACGAGCCGGGAGTACGAAAGAACAGCTGTCTTCTGTCCCTGGGACCCATCTTCCATTGCTCTCATAAGTTCCCAACGTGGCCTCTGGAAGCATTAGAATTTGCCGCCTTTGCTATGGAGTCCCTTCCAGCTCTGATATTCACATTCTCAGTGAATGTGATGATTCAGGGATGATTGCTTACTGGAGAGTTTTAATTTGCTTCCAGAGTACTAAAATTTCTGCAGAGGTCTTACAGGTCAGGACAAGCACAACCACTATACATTTGCTTTGCTGAGTTTCTATATGAAACACAAGAAAAATACGTCTAATGTTGAAATCACCATACCACAGGAGAGCCAGTATTCAGGAAAACTGAAAGTTACTGCTGCCTAAAATTCTTCTTCTAGAATGAGCTCTTACTTTAAGGGCTATTTGGGTCAGACAGTGGGGCCACTGTTGACCAGATGACAACTCTAACAGGAGATGAATGGTTACATAATTTACGTAATTTAAGTATTTAAAAATAAAATCCCAGTGGCCTTCTCTTACTCCTCACAAAACCAATTTCAGAGTGGAAATAAAAAGAACAGAGCACTTAAGATGTTGTTACTCATAATAAAATGTCAGACCAGGGTCAAAATGGACCCAAATTACGTAAGATTGCACAAAGAAAAAAAATTGTAATTTTCATAAGTGGCATAATTTTTAGCCACCGGAACCATGAGGAGAAAAACAGAAGGCTATGTTGGTTTTGAAACTATTTGAAAACATGTTATTTTTATAGGAGTGGAGATGAGGCCTGAACGTTCTTTTCTAAGAAGACACTGTGCTAGGTTCCCAGAGGTCCAGACCCTTCTTATTTTAGAAAGAAGTTGAACACTACTCTTTCTACAGATGGGGAAAAGGAGGTACAAGCTCTTATGCTGCCACACTTGACATTTAAAATGCCCCAGCCTTTCCTAACGCAGCAGCTTTTCTGTTTTTATTTTTTTTAACGCTTTAGCCTCAAATCTAAATTTACAACACGGCTAGAGATCTCAGGAATTATGAGGAAATTACCTCATTCCCTTTAAACTTTTTTAGACAGCAAAGTTCTTCCCATGTATGGCAAACAAAGAAGGAGACAGAATCAAGTTACAGAATCAAGCAGCTGCTACGACTTACCTGTTATTTTGTTCGGGACATGTCTATAGCCTACTAGTGGGCAGGTGGGCCCTGACCACAGCCAGCTGGCTGGGGAGAGTGCCTGTCCTCAGCTCTTCATCACCAAGTGGTCCAAGAGGGAGCCTGGCAGGGACTCTGGCCACCAGAGGTACCCAGCAGAGAGGAACCACTTTCTTACCGACTTTGCATTGGTTCTCAGACAGGTCACCTAAACAGGTGTAAGAGGGGAAACAGAGGCAGGCTGCAGATCACAGTGGGGAGGGGTGTCCTGGAGGAGGAAGTGGTGGGTATGTGCCGCCGTGGGGACAATGATCTACCAGCCTGGCTGGTGGGTGTCCAGGAGCGAGGGGCAGAAACTCTGCCTCCTGGAGGCTTGGCTGTGAGGCTGCAGAGATGGTACTCTGGCCTCTGCTCTTCCTCAAAGACCTTGAAAACAAACCCCATCCACCTGGGCAAATGGAGCATCACCTGGAAAAGTCCAAGTCCCCACACTTTCTTGATATAAGCTTTTTGTAACATTTTGTTAAAAAAAAAAAAGAAAAGAAAAAGTCAAAAAGTCTATGAATAACTAAGACATTATTTCTACAAGGAAGAGTTCTGAAGAATCAATCATGTCTATTAGGACATGGGTAATAAAACTCTTGAAGTGATGAATTTGCAGAAATCAGCTGCTGACTAATGCATTGCTCCCTGTAATCCATAAAAATTGAAGCTTTTTTTTTGGTATACTGTGCTAATACCCCAAGGAAGATTCACAATCACTTTGATGAGCCATAAATATTAAGGAAAGACATTGAAAAATAGAAAGATGAACATGATATTGTTGATGGTGGATATATCAGAAAGCCCAATTACAAATATAAAATATTTGGATGGAGATACAGGGGTATCAGTAAAATGGACATATACAAGAGGTAATTATTAGGAAATCTGATATACAAAGCTAGACTGAAGAAAACTGGTAATTTTTTCACTTCCAGTAAGCTTTGGTTTAAGAATAACCTCATGCCAGTTAAACATAACTAAAAAATATTTCACAAGTACTTAAATAACCATCAACGTGAACAAGGGGCTGAACAAGATTGGTCAAGTTCATTCCTATCACCTGGCTATTTCCTAATTAAATCATCACCTTTTGAATCAGATATACTTTACTGAGTAAATACCACGGAAGTAGGAAAAAAATGAGAATAGCTTAAAATAACACAAATATTAAAAAAAAACAGGTCAGGTGGAGAGAACAAAATTAGGTTAAAATATTTATGAATGAAAACAGTAAAACAAGTGATAAAGATTGGTGACAGCGCATGCTGGACATAATTAACAAAGAAATAAATAGGAAAATAACAGAATCATTCACAAGAGTGAAATAGCAATCAGACCAAACCAAAACAAAGCAGACACACCAAGAACATCTGGAATAGTGAGCACCCTTAGGGATTTGATGACGCTTGGCAAGTGAAGGCAAATTATCACAACTCTTCTGGACCTGACAAGAGGAAAGAGTGATGGCTCAGTTTTACAGATTTAACTGGAAGAGTAAGAAGCATCATACAGGCAACAGAAAAATCCAAACACATCTCCCTTCCCTGACATCCATTTTTCTATTCCTAGTTCTCACCCATATTCTAATGAAGCCAGAGTCCTAATGGAGACTATTCCATGGGCTGCTCCTGAACTCCACAAATACCTCTCTTTCTAGTCGATTTCTTGGTTTTTGTCATTTTGCTCTTTTGGACGCGCATAATAAAAGAGCACTTGAAACTCTGTGCTATGTTGTGCTTAGTCGCTCAGTTGCATCCGATTCTTTGCGACCCCATGGACTGCAACCTGCCACGCTCCTCTATCCATGGGGCTTCTTCAGGCAAGAATACTGGAGTGGGTTGCCTCCTCCAGGGATCTTCCCAATTCAGGGATCAAACCCAGGCCTCCCACACTGCAGGCGGATTCTTTACCATCTGACCCACCAGGCAAGCCCAAAACTCTGTCTAGATAAAATAAAATCAGTTTCAAAACAAAATCAATCAGCTTGTTGAGTGAGTCACAGAGAGGTCTTCTCTCCTCTGTCCTTTTGAACCCAGGCACCTCCTCAAGGCCTGACAGTCAATGGGCAGATTGTAAACAGAAGTGATGCAGGCAAAGGCGAACCCTCACCCTCTCAGCTTCCTCCTCTGTCTCCTGGAGCGCAGGTGGGTCCTTGCAGGCTTCTCAAGTGCCAGTGAGCCCTGAACCCATGAGAGGAGAGGACGGCATGTCCCCCAGTGCTGGAAGGGAGGGTGGACAGTCAGAGAAAGGTATTTACAGATGAGAAAAGGACAGGAAAAAAAAATCTGTCAGCTCAAGAAGAGCACTGTTTTGTTGGTAGAAATACAGTGATGAGCTAAACTCTAAATGGAAGAGACCAAGTTTATAACTGTATTACAATATGGGTTTTGAAAAGAAAAAGAGAAATAAACAAAATGAAACTTTTCTATCAGGTGATAAAAATTAGAATCTACTTCTAGTCATGAAGCTCTTAAGTGATGAGGCTGGATCTATCCTCCAATTAAGTTGTGAAAAGACTTTCTTTAAGAAAAAAAAAAAGATAGCTGAAGGGGACAGAGTTCATTAAAAATGGAAACTGTGAATCAGGTGACCTGAGACTGGGTCAGTCCTGGGTTGAGGAAGGTGGGTGAAGATGTTTAATCGTCATAAGCCTGTTTTCTCCTCTGAAAGTGGTGAGGGTTTGATGAGTTGATCTCTGAGATCCTTTCTATCTTTAAAATCTTACTACTTTTCTATTAAAAATGCTCAGTTTCATAATTGACACTCGAATTTCTCCAACAGCTATGTGCAAAATAATCTCCTAGTGACTGACAGTATAAAAGCAGTAAGTGTGTAAAGCGTCATCAGTCCTAAGAGCTCAAGGAACATAAAGCAGCTAAAGAAAAACATTTGCAAAGGCCCTTGTTGTTTAAAAAAAACCAAATCTTAGGATTGAATTTCAGAGGTAAGAAAATAAAACCACTCATGTCTTTGATGCAAAGGTCCAGGAGTAAAAACAAATTTCTTTTAAAATGCAAATGTAATGTCACAGAGTTTAGAGAAGCTCTTAAGGAAGGACCTGGAATTACTATTATTAGGACTATGACTAATTCATAATCCTATGAATTAGTTCATAGTATAGCAGCTTTGAACAAATTTAAAAACTAAACAGGTGGTACAAAATGCATTAATACAGATAACAAGCATCCATCAAATGGCTACTCCTCGGAAAATGCCCAAGACTATATACGTATGTGTTTGCAGGGGAGGAGGGATTTAAAATAGTGGGGCAGACAAGAGACATCCCACAAAAACAGAATGCCTGGAAGCAGAAATTGACAGATATGGTCTGAGTTTTGTTAGGGATGAGGCTTTGAAAGCCTGAGAATGAGAAAGTGGAACACAAGTGGAATAAGAAGTTCAGAGGAGAAGTTGCTCAGAGCTGAGATGATCAGGGATGGCTTCCCAAAGACCTGAGTCAGAGCAGGCCTTGGGGAAGACAGCGCTGGACTGTTTCGTGGCCAATAATGTCTGGTCCTGCTACAGAGGAAAAGGCTCATGCTGGGCTTTCCTGGGAGTGAAGTCGCAAGGAATGCCAGGCGAAGGATCTGGAGTTGAAAGTGCAGGCTGAGCTAGAAATGGATGGAGGAAGGTGATGCGATGTCAGTGGTGAGATGCTCAAACAGCTCAGTGAATGTGTGATGAGCATATCTCCATCTGTTTTTCAGATCTGCACCATGACAGTGTTCCTCAGAATGTTCTAAAGGACCATGATGTGCAAACCAACTGGTGGGCATAGATTTCCTTTACTCCAACTACAATATTTTCCAAAGGTTTTTCTGCAGTAGGGTGAACTATCTGATGGTAGCTGAAATACACAGAGCCTGAGAACCTATGGTTTACCTGCAACCTATTTTTTTTTGGAAAAGCCAACCATATTTCTTTCTTGAGTTACATGCTAATGGACAGAGCAGCCTTGCAGCTCTTAAACAGGAATCAACATAAATTAGAAAAGCAGACAGTGATGACACTAAATATTTCAAAGTAAGGTTGATACACAGTATACAGTTAGCCCCAGTCATTTCCAGTTATGGTTAAAATTTTTAAAAAGTGATTGTAACACTGTCATGTCATGCTCTCTAAGAAGGATAAATGGTAACTGCAAACCACTCAGAATGTTTTCACTGCGGTGTCCCAGGCTGAGGAATCACGTAACTTATTAAACACAAACTTTACTATATTTTGCAGGAATAATAAAGACCTCTTAATTTAGTCTATAAAAACAGGAATTCATGTAATTTAAACATAGCCTAAGTAACTAAGGAAACAAACTACTTAGCCATTCAAAGCTACTTTAGAGGTGTCGTTGATGGAGGAGTAACTGGGTTGTAATTCTTACAGAATAATACACTGAAAACAACCTGTAATTAGTACCATTCTAGGAAGAAATGTAGGTAATTTAAAGTTTGCTACTTGTTAATAGTACAAACAAATAAAAAGACAAACTGCTTTCAAGTACTTTGGAAATAACTTCACCAGGAGAATCTACTTTCAATTAACATGTCAATTAAAATTATTCTTATCTTCTCATTAAAAGAGGGAAATGCACCTGTCATAGACAGTAAAAAAATAATAAAATGGCGATTAAAATGTTTCAGGTCTACAACTAGAATTCTAATTTAAAAACGAGTCCTTTTCTTTTTCTGAACAACAATGACTGCAGGTTGGATATAAGATGTGATCCTGGTATTTTGCTGAGGTTTTCTCTTAAGGCAGAGGGGAGCAGTTACCCCAATCACCTGAAGAGAGATGTCCCACCAGTCGCCAAGAACATAGGAGGAATACAGCAAATGGTGGGAGAGGAAGCCGACATCAAACTGGGAAACCTCTTTAGAAAACAGGCAACTCTTCACATGAAAAGATGCTCAACATCACTCATTATCAGAGAAATGCAAATCAAAACCACAATGAGGTACCCTTACACGCCAGTCAGGATGGCTGCTATCCAAAAGTCTACAAGCAATAAATGCTGGAGAGGGTGTGGAGAAAAGGGAACCCTCTTACACTGTTGGTGGGAATGCAAACTAGTACAGCCACTATGGAAAACAGTGTGGAGATTCCTCAAAAAACTGGAAATAAAACTACCATATGACCCAGCAATCCCACTCCTGGGTATACACACCAAGGAAACCAGATCTGAAAGAGACACGGGCACCCCAATGTTCATCGCAGCACTGTTTATAATAGCCAGGACATGGAAGCAACCTAGATGCCCATCAGCAGACAAATGGATAAGGAAGCTCTGGTACATATACACTATGGAATATTACTCAGCCATTAAAAAGAATTCATCTGAATCAGTTCTAATGAGATGGATGAAACTGGAGCCCATTATACAGAGTGAAGTAAGCCAGAAAGATAAAGACCAATACAGTATACTAACGCATATATATAGAATTTAGAAAGATGGTAACGATAACCCTATATGCAAAACAGGAAAAGAGACACAGATGTACAGAACAGACTTTTAGACTCTGTGGGAGTAGGTGAGGGTGGGGTGTTCTGAGAGAATAGCATTGAAACAAGTATACTATCAAGGGTGAAACAGATCACCAGCCCAGGTTGGATGCATGAGACAAGTGCTCGGGGCTGGTGCACTGGAAAGACTCAGAGGGATGGGATGGGGAGGGAGACAGGAGCGGGGATCAGGATGGGGAACACATGTAAATCCTTGACTGATTCATGTCAGTGTATGGCAAAAACCACTACAATATTGTAAAGTAATTAGCCTCCAACTAATAAAAATAAATGGAAAAAAAAAAAAAACAACTTCTCAAACAGTTAAACACACACCTCTCATATGGTCCGGTCATTCCACTCTTAGGTATTTTCCCAAGAGAAGTAAAAGAATATGTCCATGGAAAGACTTGTATGTGGATATTCATGACACTTTTATTTGTAATAGACAAAAGCAAATAAATGAAACAACCCAAAGGTCCATCAACTGGACAATAGAGTATATCCATAAAATGGAACTCTACTCAGCAATCAAAAGGAATGTGTTATTAACATACCCAACAACACAGATGAAGCACAAACTAATTATATGCTGACTGAAAGATGTCAGACAAAAAAATGAGTGCATGTTATATAATTCCTTTTACATTAGTTTTAGAAAATGCAAGCTAACTCACAGTGATAAAAATGAAGTCAGCGGTTGCCAAGGGACAGAATGGGGGGATCACAAAGCAGCATGGGTATACTTTGGGGAGTGAAAGATAGGTTCATTACCTCGACTTTAGCCATGGTTTCACAGGTGTACACGTAAGTCACCACTCATCAGACTGCATACTTTAAATGTACAGTTAATTGTATGTCAATTCTGCCTCAATGGAGTTGTTTCTTTTTTTAATAAAAAATCAAAAGGAGAAGTCAAAGGGAGAAAAAAGGAGTGACTTTCCAGAGGTAGAACAGGCCCAACATGAAGTATTACGAAGCCTGAGAAAATTTCACAGAAAGACCATTGAGAAAAAGGGGTGAAGTTATACTCCATTTAGGAAGAGGAGTAGGTTGAGGCAGTGGGCACCCCAACTCCACTTGGGGTGATGGGGAGACAGAAGAATGATACTGTGACAAATTAAGGTCCTGGAGAAGCAGGAGAAAGGGAAAGCCAAGCACTTGGGACTGTGTTCAGAAGAGGGAAACAGGAAGAGAAGTTCAGGTTTCCCTAAGAGTTGTCCATACCAGTTCCCATAGAGTCGGCAGGAAGACAATGGGCTTTCCCAGTGGCTCAGATGGTAAAGAATCTGCCTGCGATGCGGGAGACCTGGGTTCAATCCCTGGGTTGGGAAGATCCACTGAAGGAGGGCGTGGCAACCCTTTCCAGTATGCTTGCCTGGAGAATCCCCATGGACAGAGCCTGGCGGGCTACAATCCATAGGGTCACCAAAAATTGAACATGACTGAGCGATTAAGCACAGCACAGCACAATGAACATACCGGGGCAGGACGCACATGACTCGGTACTCTAGTCCTGGATTGTGTGCGGCGCTTGAGTTTGCCAGGAGCCTTTACATGGCTGCAGGCTCAGGGCAGGACTGTGAGAAACACAGAGACACGGGATGGGGGCGAGGTCTGGCCAACCGAAGGCGGGGCTTCGGGGAGTAGTTCTGATTGTTGGATGGAACCTCACCCCCCACCCAGCCCCTCCATAGCACCAGGCATCTCTGGGGCCCAAGGGAGCTACTAGGGATAAGGCAGTGGAATAAAGTGACCTCGCTGCCCTCAAGGCTCTGACATCAAGGTGAGGGGCTGGGCCATCTGAGGCCAAGCAGGTTTGTGCCAGAGCAGCCCGGAGACGACAGTAGGAAGTCAGGTCACCAGAGGCTCCTTCAAGACTCCCCAGGCCCCTCCTGCTCTGACACCAAAGACAGTTCCCAGGAGCATCCACGCTCCTCCTCCTCCACTGGCAGCAAAAGAGATTAGCTCCTGGAAACTGTCACAAAGTTAAGGTCAGCCCTAGGTTTGACATCCTACCCAAACATTGTGTTTTTAAATTTGCCTCTAAATCTTCCCTAGATTAGAGACAGCTGATCGTCAACATACCTTTGTGATCTCAGTCCTTCGTTTTGAGCCTGTCGCTGTAGGTGAGAGGAAGAAAGGGGCATGAACAAGGGTGAGGAGGCTGTCACTGCTTTGATGGACAGAACTCAATATTATTCCATTCAAACCAAAGCCTGTCTGTGAGAAGAGACTCAAAAGTCATGGGATTTTGATGATCTCCTAGTTTACTTGTCCTTAACACAAGGAAACACAAGAGAGGACCCGTCCACCCTTTAAGTTACTTCAGGAAGGTGGAAGCTCTTTCCTTTTATTTCAATTAATTTTAAGCATCGAGAGGAAAAAAACCCAATCTAGCATCAGAAGAAAGAACAAAATCCCTTTCATGATTTTCTTACTGGCGTCTTCTGCAAATCACTTAACCTCTCTGGGCCTCAATTTTCTCAACTGTACAATAAGGGGGCTGGTTTTTAGGTCTGGGGCATGTGAGTCTTCTAAACACTTCAGTCATTCATTCAATATTCAAGAACTATCACAGATACTAGGTTATAGCAATAAAACAATGCAGGCTAGCCCACTGTACTCCAATTCAATTCTAAAAAGACCAAAAATGAAGAACTGAATAAGATCACGTCAGGCGGTGACAAGCACTAAGAAAATACACAAGGCATGCCTGGGTAGAGCGTGGAGTGCCTTACTCTGCACTTGGGAGGGGGCGCAGGGACAGCCTCTCGGAGGAAGGGAGTTGAGGACAGTCTGGGATGATGACGAGGAACCAGTCACTCGATTCCACACAGAGCTAACAGCACAGGCAAAAGTCATGAGGCGGGAATAGCTTATTTGGGTCTCCTTACACGTGAAAAAGAGGTGCCCTTCTTTTTCATTTTATACCTTTCCTCTCAGTACTATATATTAACTTCACTTAAATATATTAGCACACAGCCCTTTTTAAAAACGGTTTATTATTTACGGTTGTGCTGGGTCTGGAGAAGGCAATGGCACCCCACTCCAGTACTCTTGCCTGGAAAATCCCATGGACGGAGGAGCCTGGTAGGCTGCAGTCCATGGGGTCGCTAAGAGTCGGACACGACTGAGCGACTTCACTTTCACTTTTCACTTTCATGCATTGGAGGAGGAAATGGCAACCTGCTCCAGTGCTCCTGCCTGGAGAATCCCAGGGACAGGGAAGCCTGGTGGGCTGCCGTCTCTGGGGTCGCACAGGGTCGGCCACGACTGACTCGACTTAGCAGCAGCAGCAGCAGCGCTGGGTCTCCGCTGCTGCACGGGCTTTGATCCACTTGCGGAGAGCAGGGGCTACTCTCCAGCTGCAGGGTGCAGGCCTCTCACTGCAGTGCCTGCGTGCTAAGTCGCTTCAGTAGTGTCCCGCTGTTTGCAACCCCCGGACACAGCCCACCAGGCTCCTCTGTCCATGGGATTTTTGCAGGCATGAATACTGGAATAGGTTACCGTGTCCTCCTTCAGAGGATCTTCCCGACCCAGGGATTGAACTCTCATTTCTTACATCTCTTGCATTGGCAGGTAGGTTCTTTACCACTTGCAGTGGCTTCTCTTGTTGCAAAGCACAGGCTCTGGGGTACACCGACCTCAGCAGTTGCAGCACATGGGCTCAGTAATTGAGATTCCCAGGCTCTAGCACACAGGCTCAACAGTTATAGTGCTTGGGCTCAGCTGCTCTGGAGCATGTGGGATCTTCCCAGACACAGGGATTGAACCCGTGTCGAACCCATGTCTCCTGCATTGGCAGGCAGATTCTCCACCAGAGCCACCAGGGAAACCCGCACACAACTTTTTATTTATTTAGTTTTTATCGAAGGATAATTGCTTTACAGAATTTTATTGTTTTCTGTCAAACCCACACACAACTTTTGAAGGAGGTGCAAAAACTAGCACTTGATTTGAGCAGTTCCTTCAAAACAGACTTCTTCCACACCAACTCCTTTGTGACTCTCAAGCTTCTGTCCTCAGGGTTATAAATTCTCACACTATTCCAGGCAGGAGTAAACAGGATTTTAATCAGCGTTTTCCATACTTTTATGACAGTGACCCACAGTGCGAGAGAAATCTTAATTACACTGTGACCCAGTGTCCACATACAACTGAAATAAAACTTTTTAGAAAATTGGCCATTGTAGTACATTCTATTTAATTTTATTTTTTTAAAAGGTGATTTCATGGAGAACTTAGTTTGAAAATCACTATTCTAACCCAACAATGACTAGCAATTTTGTTCAAATTTTTCCAAACTGTGGAAAAAGTCAATATTCAACAACCTCGAAGGCCATTTCCCCCTCCCGTTTTCCCTGCACACATACTTGCTTTAAAGCAATGGAACCCAAATTTCTGGGAAAGAAATACCCAGTGGGGACATCTTCAGGACAGTGAGAAAAGGAAGGGGGAGGAACCCCCCCTTCCTAGTAAACAAGCAAACTGTTTACTAGGGGAGAAGACAAGACACCTCAGGTTTCAAAGATGGCCCAAGAAGGAAAGATTCAGTCTCCACTATAGATAAAAAGGAGTGTGTGTGTGTGTGTGTGTGTGTGTGTGTGTGTGTGTGTTGGTAGAAGCAAGTCTGTTAGGTGAGTCATTAGATTTTAAGTTCCTAGAAGGAAGTCAGTCTAATCTGTATCCCTACCTTGCTCATCATAATTCCAGGCCTATGTGGACAGATGTATCACTGCAGCCCTGAGAATCAGACTTTGAATTTAGCACAGAAGTCAAGAAGAGTCCCTTGGATAGCAAGGACATCAAACCAGTCAATCCTAAAGGAAATCAACCCTGAATATTCACTGGAAGGACTGATGCTGAAGTTGAAGCTCTAATACTTTGGTCATCTAATGCAAAAAGCTAACTCCTTGGAAAAGATTCTGAGGCTGGGAAAGATTGAGGGCAGGAGGAGAAGGAGATGACAGAGGATGAGATGGTTGGATGGCATCACCGACTCGATGGACTTAAGTTTAAGCAAATTCCAGGAGATAGTGAAGGACAGGAAGGCCTGGCATGCTGCAGTCCATGGGGTCCCAGAGTCAGACACAACTTAGTAACTGACCAACAACAACATGGGTGCTCAAGAACATTCTAAATAATGAAGCTCATTGTCATCATTAAACCCTAACTTTGCATGTATAACCCAATGATTACATTTTCCTGGAATGTAAAAATGTCAGGCCATAGTAAAGGAAACTTCTTTATCTTCAAGTCACTGTTTAAGTCCAGGGAGCTTAATCAGGTATTTTTTCTCAGCACCAAGTGGGAGAAGGATGTTTTGAATTGCAAGATACAAGAGCAAGTACTGGCTCTAATGGAAAGATTCCGTGTCTGCTAGTGGCCATGGTAAACAGCTGGGATTAAAACGAGTGTGTTAATTTAATAGGTAGTTTCTCAAGGGACACTAACCAATAGGTTCTGTCAGCCAAGGGCTCTCTCTCATAGAAACCATGCCAATTTCTCTGTGGAACACAGTTACCGTCCTTACCCCTGAAGTCAGAAGTGCACGCACCCAATTTCCAGTAGCCCTGGGCCGGGAAGCCAAAAATTACACCTGCAAGCAAGCATTCTCCTAGGCCGCCACACAGCTGCCACGCACAGAGAGACCCTCATTTAAGCTGTGTACCCTTCAACCCCATACACGATCGTCATTAATGATTTCAAATTACAACTGTTGCTTTCTCCCAAAACAGTGATAAATAGAGGAGCTACTTTCAAAATGCTGTTCTTTTAAGTCATTTATCTGCTCTCCTCTTGGGGGCAAAAAGAGATGTTGAGACAAGTGTGAACCTGCCAGAGCTTCTTATTATAGATGCAGCCCTCCTTCCCTCCCTCTCTTTCCCACTCCAGTACCCTTTCCTCTCTGGGTTTCCTGAACCGAGGCACCAGCCTCTGGGAAGGAACTGCAAGTGGCTTCTTATCAAAACTAGGAGGGATTCACTGGACAGTGGGGTGAGTCAGCCCACAGAGGAAAGAACCACTCCCTTATCCTAGCAGGTCAACAATAAGTCGGGTTTCAGAAAGGAAAGAAGTCTGAGGAGGGCGGTCAGCCCATTCCAATTCAGGAGCATCCGCACACACGTCAAGAGGGTACAACGCGTGCTGCCTCACCGGAGGTGTGGGCAGGCGAATGCATGCTTCTGCGCAGGGACAGCCTATATATGGGCGAGACATCAGTGGCAGCGAAGGGAGACCTACCACGCTTGACAAAGCCACAAGTATTACGACTTGAAATATCACCCGCAGGGTACCGGCTTCGGTGCCAAAATCTCCCCGGATTTATTTTCAGGCAAGTGACTCACAGTCTCGTCTCCATAAGTAATTCCATTAAAATGAGTCGCCAGTTCCACTAACCCGACTTTCCGCTGCCCTCTGTCTGCCCCTCCCTCCTCTCCGCCCATCCTGCAAATCCAGACAGCTCAGAGACTGAGCAGCCCTACCCCCGGGAAGCAGAAGGCAGCCTCCCCGGCCCGGCCCCCACCCTCCCGGCAGAATGAATGGGGCCGGCGGCTGGCGCGAGCGCAGGGAGGGCGCGTGCGGGCCGTGCGCGGGGTGGGTACGTGTGTGCGCGCGTGAGCACGCACCCCGGCCAACTTACGGAGGTGGAGTTGGTCCTCGCCTGGCCTTGGTTCCGCACCTCCTGCTCCCGGAACTGCAACCCGGCCAGATGCTTCTCCAGCGCCTCCCAGTCCATAGGGGGAGCCGGGGGCTCCTCTGGGACGCACGTCCTGCTGTCCGTGGGCTGAAGGCAGAGGCCCCCGGCCGCCGGGCCCCGGCCGACGCGCCGGCCCCCTGCAGGCTGGGGCTTCTGGACCGCGCGGCGCGGGGCCCGGGAGCCGCTCGGCCGGCCGGCCACCACCACGTTGCCATTGTGCCTGAGGTCCTGGGGGTCGTGCGGGTGGAGGTTGCCGTTGGGCACCGGGGGCGGCATGGCGGTGGTGGCGTTCCTGCCCCCGCCGCTGCGGGGCCCGGCGCTCACGTCCCCCGGCTCCCGGGCCGGACAGCGGTCATCCCTGCACCCTCGCTCGTGGCGCCCGTCCTCCTCTTCCTTCTCCTCCCCGTCCTCCTCCGGCGCCCACTCATCAATCACCTTCTTCTGGTAGACCGGGAAGGGCTCCTCATAGTCCTCCAGGGCAGACACCAAGTCCAGGCTGCCCCCCGGCGACGACGAGGATTTGCACTCGGAGCAAGGGGTCACTTTGGTGGAGTTGGACTGCGAACTGGCGCGGCTGCTGTTGCTGCTGCTGCTGCCGGCGTCACTGCCTAGATCCATCCCATCCTCTCGGTAATCCTGGGGGGAGGAGGCAGAGAGAGTGAGCCGCTGGCCGAGCCTGCTCCGGCCGCCCGCCGCCCGCCGCGAACGCCCCGGCCCAGCAGTGCCCCGCGCCCGCCAGGCTGGAGGTGCGCCCCCGAGAAGGCGTCGGGGTGGGAGCCGGCACCGGCTTGAGGCTTCCCTCATCGCATCCCTTCCCCTGCGACGAGCGGATTTCCTCCGGGCAACTGACCCTCAAATCAGCAAAGGGGGTGCCCAGGCGCTGGCGCGCAGACTTTTCATAAGAGGGGCCCCTAGGCGCGCGTGGACTTTTTTAACCATTTTGTGCCGGGTGCGCCCCCGCACCCCGCTCCAGGGATTCTCCGAGAACCAGACACTTTCCCAGCGAATTCTAATTCCCTGGGGGCGGGGACCAAGAAGAGGGTGGGCGGCTACTAAACTCGCACCTCGCGCTAGGCGCCGAGACCACCCCCTACCCGGCCCGCCCCGCCCCCGCCGGCGGCCGGGAGGCCGGCTCCGCTAGCGAGCTGAGCTTTACTTTCTAAGGAACGGCAGGCAGCTCGGAGGTCTCACTCCCGCCTCCGCGCCCCTCGAGCCAGCCCCGCCTCTGCTCGCTTGAAGGTTCCGGGTGGGGGGCGCTCTCGGCTCCCACCGAGCAGGGTGGCCCCCGCCGCCCCCAAAGGTGTGCGGGGCCGGGGCGCGGCGGCCGCAGCTGCAGGCGCCGCCGCCGCCGCCCTGGGGGAAGGAGGACGCGCCCTGCCGGCGCGGAGCGGGTCCCGCCACCGAGCATGCCCAGAGGCTGCCGGGCGCGGCGGAGTCCGCTCTCCCGGCTTTCTCGGCTGCAGGCTGGGGCGGGAGGCCGGGCGGGGACGGGGTTGGAGGGGCCGGGAAAAGGCCCGAAGGAAGGGGACTCGGGGGCTTTAGGGACGCAGACATGGCCACTTGGCAGGGCTGGCGCCCTGGGGAGAGTGGTGAATTTTAACTCCCAGACACACTCATATTTCTGCGCGCGCCTCAAGCCCTCTCTGCGGGGTTCATTACCCCGCCTAAACCTCCCGGCACCCCAAAGCGCAGGCCCCTGCCTCCTAAACCCACGCGGAAGTCCCCGGGTGACCCCTTGCAGGACCTCCCGCCCCCTACACGCGCACATACACAATCCCATGTGGGAGCCCGAGTGACGTGTGCTCCGTGGTCATGCACCATCATTTCCCTTCCACCTTCCTCCTCCCCGCTTCCTCTCCCTCCACCGCCCAGCTCCAGTCGCCGGGCTCCAGCCTCCCCTTCCAAGTTCAGGCTGTGGGTGGAACCTGTTGCTTTAGCACACGTTTTCTTTCCCTTCCTGGCTGCTCGCGGAGAATGACCTGTGAGAGGTGTGTGTATGAGGAACAGAGGAGTGCAGATGGGACTAGTAGCTGGCATGGAGGTGGGGAATCTGTTCTCAAGGTTTGGGCATGCCTCCGAAGTCCCCCCTTGGCCACCTCCGATCTAGGAGACGTTAAAGGAGGGGAAGAGGTAGGTGTGAGGTCACATGCCGCCTGGCTTGGCTTCCTTCAGTTTTTTCGGAAAACCGAGTCAAAGAAACCTCTGCTGGGTTTTTCAAAACACTGCAACGGCTTTAGTTTGTTAGCTCATCCTCTTTAGGAACAAGGTTTTATGAAATGAAAGAACTGACCCTTGGAAAAAGGAGTTGGGTCACAGAACATCTTTTAAGGATTGAGAGTTTCTTGTGAACAAACTGTTAGCCAACTCTGGGGAAGAAGGAAATGCCCTCTTTTCTGATTATGAAAAACAGTACTTGGAACTTAAGTGTTCTTCCACAGGCCAAAAAAAAAAAAAAGATACACGAGGCGAGGGATGTAACTAGGTGCAGGGGTGGGGGGGGGTCCCATATACATATATAGGGTCCCATATATATATATTTAATTTATAGATATGAAATCACCATGATGGACACTTAAAACATCTAGTAAGTTTGTATGTCACTGGTACTTCAATAAAGTGGGAAAAAAAATTTTTAAGAAAACGAAGAACAAGAAAAAAAAAATCAGTGCTTAATTTTACTACAGATTGGGGAAAGCCAGTTTCCTTGAACTTCCAGATCTGGGCCTGTTACTAATTATTCCCTGTGAATTCTAGTCTGGACCAAGCCACTGCCCTGGCTTGGCACCCTCCAGACAGAGAAAAGGGGGAATGCTTGGAATTCTTTGGTAGGGAGTGGCTGCCACCCTGACATTTCTTCTAAGTCCTAAATGGGAGAGACCCTTTGTTTAAGTGATTTCTGTGAAATGAGACTCTTTTCCTCTCTTAGGTAGGCTTGAGCCAGGGAAGATAAGCTAATCTTTTCACGTGTCTGGAAGCAGCTATCTTATTTATGAATAACAGGAAAGGGGCCTTCTGATCTGTCCCGTTTACAGGTCTTCTGTAAAATAGGATGACGGAATATAACTTAAAATGTCTTTTATGGTAACATCTGTAAACAGCCTGCTTCCTGCTCCAAATATGGTTTGATTTTGAGGTTGCTGCGGAGCCCTGGGTTGTGGGCTGCCCCCCTGTGGAACAGAGGAGGCCCTGTGAGTGTCCAGAGATAGGAGTAGAACACATTGTGTGCTGGAAACTAGGGAGCTACTTTTCAAGTCACCATGTGAAGGTCAGAAAAAGCTTGTGCTCTGTGGCGGGACACCGGTAGACAGACAAATGTTTATCAGCTGGGGCGATACGGGAGAGTTGTGGTCTCCGTCCAATTTTCAAGCATCAGGACCTCCTCAGCCAGCCCCCCAGACTCCCTCCTGGGTTCAGGCTCAGCCCCCTGCTGCCCAGATGGTCTGTGTTCAGGGAATGCAAAATGATGCCTTAGCAAAACATTTGGCAAGGTAGATCCCTGCCAAAAATGCACGGCATTTCAAAGCCAAATAGAAACATCTTTGAATTATCTGTCCTTTTAAATTATTTTCTGACCAGATATTCTGGATCAGATGGGTAAGTACCATCCCTTTTTTTTTCTCTTTTCTATTCATATAAGGTGCCTGGCTCGCCCAGTTTGCATTCTGTTTCCAGCTTTCCATCTCCTGCCAAGAACCGTCCCACTTTGGAACATGAAACCCTGCCAACTGCTAGGCCCGGCAAGTCTACAGATATGTCCAATGGGATGAAGAAATGATTTGCAAAATGATGGAAAGGCCCTGTCTTCCTGTTTACAGGAACAGTTCCTCAAGTCAGGGGCTTGGGGCTTACAGACTTAGATTTGTCCCCTGCAGCCTCTGTAAATTAGATGTCAGACATGTGGGTCAGGTGGGTGTCATCCCAGACCAGCGCTTTCAGCCCCATCAATCCTCAGGGTTTTGTCCCTCTCAGTGCCCTGCTCCCACCCTAGTCTAGACCACTGTGTCCTGAAATTACTAAACAGTGTCCCTACTAACTCTGCCCATTCTGTGCAGGCAGCCAGAGTGCTTTCCTAAAATGCAAATCTGAGGGATTTTCCTGGTGGCCCAGTGGTTATGAATCTGCCTTCCAATGCAAGGGACTCAAGTTTGATCCCTGGTCAGGGGAACTAAGATCATACGTGCCATGGGGAAACTAAGCCCACGGCCACAACGAAGATGCCACCACCACCTCCACCCCCACCCCCCCATTCCATGCAGATCTGAGCAGTTCTCTCCTGGCTTCATTAACCAGGGCTCCTTACGGCCCTTAAAGGAACTGCTTTCTGTCCAACCTCCCCCAACTTCCTTTGGTTAATTTCTACTCATCCTTTAAGTCTCAGCTTCAATGTCACTTCTTCCTGGAAGGTTTCTCTGATTCTGTGTACCCATCGGAAGGGGATCATATGACTTTGCCATGTTCCCATGACACTTCACTTATCACATAAGCTATACCCAAGTTGCTGTTTAATTGCTGATCATCTTTACTAGACTAAAAAAATCCATTTTAGATCAAGACTTGGGCCATACATACATATAAAAATACTAAAAAGTTTCCTAAAACTCTTGTTTTGTAAAAATCCTATCCTAATCCATTTAAAACAAAATGTGGTCACATTTCACCATTGACTTTACAACTCTCAAATGGATCAGAGTTTGGGTGTGAAAAAAAGACTCTAAATTCCATAAAGGGAGGGGCTATTTCTATCTTGTTCCTGGTAATTGGAATGGAATAGGAACTTGATTGATGTATGCTGCTGGAATTATTAATAATTACATTTAATCCTCAAAAACCATTAAAAAAAAATACAACACCTAGTATCTCCATCTATAGGTAAGGAAGCTGAAGACGGTTAGGTTAAGCAACTAATGTCAAAAGCTAGAAAGCTGGGTGGCAGAGCCAGGAATTGATTCCAGGTAGCTGGGCTTCAGAATCCTTGCCCTTAGTCACAGAGCCAAGAGCTCAGCATCCCTTGGTCCAGATGCATATAGATGAATTGACTAAGCAAAACTGATTCCTTGCAGCCACCTCCGTGAGTTCTCTTCTCCTGACCTGCAGAGGCGCCTTGCGCAGTGTTTATGTCTATACAGAGGACAAGGCAGCTGGCAAGAGCAGCTGTTCCCCTCTGCACATACGTGCTCCAGTCAACGTCCTCAATTGTCAACAAGTTCAGCAGTAATCAGCAAGTCGGGGCACTTCATTGTCTAAAAGGAAGAGTCTAGACATCTCAGAAAATGAATTTCACATTATTATGAACTCCTTTAAGAAGGCAGCCACCCTAAGATTGAGGTCTTCATTCTGACATGGATAGGAAACTGGAATAATACTGAAAGGGTTTGGATGAGATCACCTTCCTTAGAGATCAGTGCTATTTATAGGGTTTTAATCTGTAAAGGCAACATTTGTGAAAAGACACAACTGAAATATTTAAATCATAAGGAGTAAGAATAGGTGGGGAAAAGATTTATTTGCAAAATTTCCAAACTAATTCTGAAGTTATTAGCCCTAATGCTGAACCTTCTCTAAGTTGTGGCATTTAGAGTAATAAAGATATGGCTGGCAAAGGGGTTTGAATTTTATCTTTATTACACGACTTACATGCAAGTCACATGCAGTACACAGATGCTCTCCTGTTTCATCACCTGAATGTGACTATATGGGAATATTTAACAGCACTGTGGGGCGGAGTGTCCTGGGTATAGAACATCTGGGCTTTCTTTCCTACAGTGTCTCTAACCACCTTTGTGACCTCAGCTTCCTCATGAAGGAGCTGGACTGCCTGCTTCCAGTGTTAAGCAAATAGTAAGAATTAACTGACTGATTAAGTGAATGCACTAAAAGGCTTCTTCTAGCTTAAGGACCTTTTAGAAATGTCTCTGCATCATTTTATCACTTTCTTTCTTGAGAGATACAATGTTGGTTCCTCCAGCAGTTCAAAACCAAGGTCTATCTCCCTTAGGTAGGTTGAATACATGGTGTGTCTCTTTTATTTCTGTAGGGCAAATGAATTGATTTAACTTATTAGTCTATATGTGAAGCTATTTTGGAGATGGTTCCTATACACACCTAACATAATTTTTTTCTTCCATTTATAGAGCTATGCTTTAATGAAAAAAAACACAACTTTAAAAAAAAATTATCTGAAATATTTTGATTCTCTAGCAAACCATGAGATTGCATTTATTTCCTGTGCTTTCTTCAGTAAAAATGAAATAGCAAAATCTAGGCAAAACTCAGCCCTTAAAAGATAGCTCCAATGACCTATTTTCTAAACCTGAAACCAGGACACTTGGCTTGACAAATACTACAGCACTTACAGAAACTAGGTGAACGTGTGTTTGCGATGAAGATTACCCAGAAAAATCTGCAGGCATTGGCGAAGAAAGCAAGTCTAACTGTGGCAAAGTGACAGCATCTTTATCAGAGAAAACTGACGTAGAATGTGTCAGTCAGGACCTCAGCATATGGCCACACAGACTGTGCCCTGAACAGTGCCAGGAGGATTGTGAACCCCACCTCAGGTGCCTTCCAGGCGGGGCCATTTGGTTCCCTTCACATAGATGACAATGTAAATGATGCCCTCTGGAGTTGTTCAGTACACAACAGTACACATAGGCTCTGTTGGGAATTCCACTGGTAGGAAATTCCTTCTCTGTTGACACGATTAGAAGAGGAAGGTTGCTATTCTTTTCCTAATCAAGTCATACCACAGACTGGATGACACGAAAACAAAATTCAACTCGGCGAAACCCTCCAGTCTTTCTTTCCCCAGACATTTTCTGTCATCAGGTTCTACTTTCCAAAAGTTCCTAGCACTTCTTGAAAATGCAAGTCTGTCAGCAACTCTGCATTTCTTTTTTGAACTTTATTGAAGGGTATGCGTACATGCTAAGTTGCTTCAATCACGTCCAATTCTTTGTGGGCTTTATAGACTGCAGCTCGCTAGGCTCCTCCGTCCATGGGATTCTCCAGGCAAGAATACTGGAGTGGGTTGCCATGCCCTCCTCCAGGGATCTTCCTGACCCAGGATAGAACCCACGTCTCTAAGTCTCCTGCCACCTGGGAAGTCCACTGAAGAGTATACATTACATAAAAGGATGTTTAGGAAAAGCTGGGAAATTTTGTAGACACACTGCTTGAGCTGAGGGAAGCATTACAAGTGATGGGCACCGAAGCCCACTTACCCATCACCTGATACAGAATGAAGTGCTCAGAAAGTGTATACTTGAGGCTTCCCTGATGGCTCAGTGGTAAAGAATCTGCCTGCCAAAGCAGAAGACATGGGTTCAATTTCTGGTCTGGGAAGATCCTGCATGCGCAGAGCGAGGAAGCCCGTGTGCCACAAATATTGAGCCTATGCTCTGGAGCCCGGGAACCTCATCTACCGAGCCCATGTGCTGCAACTACTGAAGCCTTCACGCCGTAGAGCCCGTGCTCTGCAACAAGAGAAGCCACTACAATGAGAAGCCCGCATCCTGCAACTAGAGAGTAGCCCCCAGTCGCTGCAACTAGAGAAATCCCCCACATGGCAATAAAGACTCAGCACAGACTCAGCACTTCCATATATATGTGTGTGTGTATATACGTGGAAGTGAAAACTTCCGGCCACGTCTTGACATAACATTGGAAGCATTCTAAAATTCGAAAGTGGCTGTTGCCATTGTCAGTGTAATGTGAGCAAGAGGAATGCATTGGAAAGTGAAGAGGGAGGTGGTGAGGTGAGATAGGAGAGAACTCTTCCAAGAGACTTGACTCTGCCTCTGCCTCTGCTCAACTCTACATTTAGGGGCAAGGTGGTCCCTGCAGCTCTTTGGGCCACTGGCCTCATCGTGAAAGGAGACTTGAACGAAATCATCAGATGCCTCCAAGGGTCAGGCGAATGAGTGCGGCTGGCAGCAGGGGCAACAGGAAGTCACAGGCTGAGCCACTGAATCACTGAGCAGCACAGAGCCATCTGAATTAAAATTCAGGACAAAAAAGCAGGTTTATCCTCAGCTTGGGCTTCCCTGGTAGCTCAGTGGGTAAGGAATCCGCCTGCAATGCAGGAGACCTGGGTTCGTTCCCTGGGTTGGGAAGATCCCCTGGAGGAAGGCATGGCAACCCACTCCAGTATGCTTGCTTGAAGAATCCCCATGGACAGAGGAGCCTGGCCAGTCGCAGTCCATGGGGTCACAAAGAGTCGGACATGACTGAACGACCAAGCAGAGCATACATCCTCGGTTTATCCCTGGATCACCACTTGGACCTCTGCTCTGAGACCTCATCCGGAGAATTCTAAGTCCATATGAAATGAGTTAAAGAGGCCATACATCTTAGCTTGTACAGGACCGTCCTGGTTTATACCTGCTGTCTTCGCATAATTATTAATGGCACCCTCCCTTACTCTCAATAATGCCCCAGTTTCCATGATAAATTACATGATCATCCCAGTTAAGGGGGAATCATCAATGACTAAATGTAAACTTCGTGGAGCAGTATTTCCCAGATCTGTCCAGACCTTCAGATGAAGTTAAGCAGGTTGGCTGGCACTGTTTTATAGGTTATTAGTCTAAATAAATTTCCAAAATAGTGCAACAAAAATGGTTCAGTAAAAGCATTACGACATGAATTTTAAAATCACAGAAAATATGTGAGAGGCTACCAATTTGTGAAAAGTGTTCAACTTCTCTAGTAATCAAAGAAAGGCAATTTAAATCATAATGAGGTAAAATTTTGCCTGTAAAAATATTTCGAAATTATTTAGAATGACAGTGTCAGTGTCAGGATGGGTGTGATAGAAGGAACACTCATATATGGTTAGTGGTGTTATAAACCGGCTGGCATATTATATAATAATATCTTTTAAATGTCTTTACAATATTTATACTCCATGATCTGTTAATCAACAAATGTTTATTGAGCACCTATTACATGCCAGGCACTGAGAGATATAGACGTAAAAGAAATAATTACTAATTGCCCTAAAATGGAATTTCACTGTAGCAGAGAAAAAGAAATCACAGAGGGGAAAAAATGTAACAATTTGGATTACAGTTTGTAATAAGTGCCCCCAAAGTCAATGGCCATGACGCCAAGAGCACATGGACATAGTGTGTGTGTTGGGGGAGGGTCAGGAAACAGGGTGGTCAGCTGAAGAGGGAGAGAAGAATCTAACAGGCAGAGGGGGCATCTTGGACAAGGTTTTGAGGCTGGAAGAAGCCCACCACAATTGAGTAACTGAAAGGCAACTACTGGGTTGGAGCAGGAGAGTTCAGAGGAAGTGGCAAGATGAAGTGGAAAGGGGAGGCAAGGTTGCCATGAAGATCTTCATCCCAACAGCTACTTAGGGGTTGTACAAACAGACTTTTTTGACACTTTCTCCATGGTGAAGCATTGCATGGGGACAGGATGGAGCAGGACAAGAGTGGATGCAGAGAGACCCATTAGGAAACAAATATAGCAGTCCAGGAAAGAGATGGATGTGGCTTAGGTGAGAGTTGGGGAGATAGGGTGAAATAGAAATAACTGAACATTTATTTCCATGATAGAATCAACTGGATCTGGTGACTGAATAGATGGAGGTAGTGAGGGAGAGAGAGATGTCACTGACAGTTTCCAGGTTTTTATCACAGGGAATTTAGTGCAAAGGTGATGTCTCTTTACTGAAGTGGGAAGTTAGGAGGAGGGAGTTTGGGCAGGGGAGCAGAAAGAAGGAAAATATTGACTCCTTTTTGGACATTTTCTGTTTGAGTTGGTATAAGACATACAAATGGAGATCACAAGAAGGTATTTGGATATGTAGATCTGGAACTTAGAAGAATGATCTGGGGTGATGTAAATATGGGAGTTGCAGCATATAGATGTGAAAGTTTGGTATATGTGACATTGGAGACAAACAGAGAGAGTGAGAAGAGACAAGTCTCTAGCCCTGAGGAACTCCATCATTTATAGATCTATGGTAACAAGAACGTGTTTATAAGGAAGACAAGGAAGGGAATGGGAGGGGAGACAATAGTTATTCTTTGAAAAATGTAGCCTAAGGACACAGAAATGAGGATCTGGATTTACACATAAAGATGCTCATTGTGGCATATACAATAGTGAAAAATTAGCTTCAACCTAAATGTCAAAAAATTGGAAGATGTTTAAATAAATTGTGACATATTCATTCTGTGGAATAAATGCAGTCAAGTAAGATGCTTCTGAAAATTATAACATTAAATGAATAAAGAAGGGTATACTATTATACACACAATGTGATCCACATTTTAAAAAATTAAATGGATATATACCTAGAAAAAGATGTAGCCAAATGTTAACGGTGGTTAACTCTGGAAGGCAAAATTGCAGGTGATTTTTTAACATTTGCATCTATTTGTATTTTTCAATTTCTTTACAATCATCACAGAATAGGTTGTAACATTTTTTCAAACTAGAAAACAAATTATGCATATTTGTTTTATTCAAACTGAATGACTCTAAATTTGTTAAAGAATCCCATTAAAATGATTGTTCCAATGAGGTAGAATTTATTTATATAAATTCTGTGATGAATCTTCATGTAAAATAAATAATTTTATAGTTTCATAAATTGCTTATTTAATAAATAATAAGCAAATAAAAATAAATTTAGCTAATTAATAAATAATAAGTAAATAAACTCCAGGAGATAGTGAGGGACGGGAGGCCTGGGGTGCTGCAATCCGTGGAGTTGTAAAGAGGCGTACACGACTTAGTGACTGAACAACAAAAAATTGGCTTATTAATATAAAATTTTTGAATATAAGATGTTCTTTCAAAATACAGATTGAATCAGCACACATCTGAAACAAATGTCTGAGACCATAATGAATGGAAGCAGGGCCTGGCAAATTCTTACAGTAGATGGCTAAGTAGTAAATGTTTCTGACTGTGAATCATACAGTCATACTGAATGTTACTTATTTTTTTTTTTCCTAAGCAACCCTCTAAAAATGTAAAAACTCCTAGCTTTCCGGCCATGCAAAACCAGGTTGTAGGCTTGATCTGGCCCACACACCATAGTTTAATGACCTCTGGAGTAAAGGATGAATACGTTAAGAACAGCACATAACGGACTTCTCGGGTGGTCCAGTGGTTAGGAATTGCCTGCCAATGTACAGGACACAGGTTTGATTCCTGGTCCTGGAGGATTCCACACGCCAAGGACAACTGGGCCTGAACGTTACAACTGCTGAGCCCATCACCTAGAGCCCAGTGTTCTGCAGCAAGAGAAACCACCGCGATGAGACACCTTCAGGCAACAAAACACAACCAGCGCAGGCAAAAATAAATAAATTTTAAAAATGTAAACAAAACGAAACATTAAAAAAAGAACAACACATAACTACTTTCTCATTAAAAACTGACATAATATTGGGATTGAATGTTCAATTATTAAGATCCTAGAACCAGTTGGGATCTATTTTCTACAGGAAGCGGAATAAACAGAAAAGATCCAAGTGTGTCTGATGTGTGTGTGCTCAGTCGTGTCTGACTCTTTGCAACCCCGTGGACTGTCCGTGGGATTCTCCAGGCAAGGATACGGGAGTGGGTTGCCATTTCCTTCTCCAGGGGATCTTCCCTACCCGGGGATTGAACCTACATCTCTTGCGTCTCCTGCGTTGGCAGGCAGATTCTTTACCACTGGAGTCACCTGGAGCAAACTTTAAAAAGGAAAGTCTTTATCTTTTTTAATGGAAAACTGAACCTATACAAATACATCAAGAAGTTGGTAGTTTTACCTAGAAAGTAAAAGCTAAAGAAAAATTTCTTCTAAAATGAATCTTTTCATCATGCTATAATCTTAATTTTTGGTGCCACGAGGGGAGTGTTGCTGTTATATCCAGGAATCTCTTCATTTGTCCAAGACATAAACCTGGGAGCCATCCTTGTCCCTCCCATCTGGGCTTCACCTCCAGTCACCAAATGATGGCGCTTTCCTGGTAGATCAGCTGGTAAAGAATCCACCTGCAATGCAGGAGACCCCGGGTTGATTCCTGGATCCCTGGTTGATTCCTAGAATCTGCAACATATTCATTCTCAGGTTATATTATTTGAGCTTCTCTAGTGGCTCAGCTGGTAAAGAATCTGCCTGCAATGCAGGAGACCCCGGGCTGATTCCTGGATCCCGGGTTGATTCCTAGAATCTGCAACATATTCATTCTCAGGTTATATTATTTGAGCTTCTCTAGTGGCTCAGCTGGTAAAGAATCTGCCTGCAATGCAGGAGACCTGTGTTCAATCCCTGGGTTGGGAACATCCCCTGGAGGAGGGCAGGGCAACCCACTCCAGTATTCTTGCCTGGAGAATCCCCATGGACAGAGGAGCCTTGGTGGGCTGCAGTCCATGGGGTCACAAAGAATCAAACATAACTGAGCGACTAAGCATAGCACACAGAGTGCTGTTCATGCTCCATGCAGATCCGTGATCCTGGCCCCCACCCCCACCCCCCAGCTGCTGTGAATATTGGCTTATGAAGGCTCACAGCTATCCTCTGTGGTGCAATTTATCCCTCTGCCTTCTTCAGGCCAGGGATAGACCATCTGATCCACATGCTACTTGGCATTTCTCCTGCCCCATCCTGCTCCTCTCATTTTCTTATAGGCTTATCCCTTAATAAACCACCTGATGCAAAGAACTGACTCATTGGAAAAGACCCTGATGCTGGGAAAGATGGAAGGCAGAAGGCGAAGGGGACGACAGAGGATGAGATGATTGGATGGCATCACTGACACGATGGACATGAGTTTGAGCAAGCTCCGGGAGTTGGTGATGGACAGGGAGGCCTGGCGTTCTGCAGTCCATGGGGTCTCAAAGAGTCGGACACGACTGAGCAACCGAACTGAACTGAGCTGAAATCACCTGCTTGCAAATCCTGTCTCAGACTCTGTTTCTAGGGAACCTGACCTAAGACGTCAAGATCCCATGATTCTGCTTCTTAATATATTTGGCTTTCTGACCACTACATCTGTTTGGAGAAAGGAGACAGGACTGGGTTATTCTTATAATTTTATTCTAATCCAGGAATAAATTTCAAAATTTACTGTATGACATCAATAACTTTTATGAATACCAGGAAATAGTTCTTATAAAATGTGCAGTAATGATCCGATATACAAAAATACCCATAAGGACAGACAAAGAGCGTGGGAGAGATTTAGCTTTCGATTGATATTACTAAATAGAATTACTGCTCATATTATTTGTACTAGTGAGTGGAAACAGCTGTATCTCCAATATTATCAATTTTGCTAATTGTTATTGATTATATTTTAAAAACTGTACTAATAACCAATAGCCTATAAATAATCTTTTATTATAAGGTTTTTCCACTTTATTATACTGTAATAGTTTCCTTGGTCCTTAATATGATGTGATTATTTGCTGACTTGGAAGAATACCTTTATTAGAATATGCATATGTGTTCAATTTATCTTCTCAATTACACCTACATTAAAACCTTCCAAATCAAGTTTGCAAAAACAGACAAGCGATAGAGCCTATATGGCTTGTGATCTCCTGCACTATTGCATCTGGTTAATGATGACAATAACCTTTAAGAATAAGCACTGAATTAATGGAAGGGTTCTGTGTATGGCTCCCAGGGAAATGTGCACTGCAATCCAAGGGCTGGATCCAGAGCAAGGTGAGAGCTGGAAGCATGAGGAACACAAATCCCCTGCAACATCCAGGGAGATGGTATATGAAAGCACAGAGTTTCACCAATAGAAACTTAACCGTTTTTCACTCTTCCCTCTAAAGTGATTTCACTTTTCTTATTCTGGAAGAAGGAAATCAGCTGCTTCTCTACTTTCTCAATGAAACACATTTTGCTTCAAATTATTCATAGTTACTCTCAACTGACAGATCTATTATGAAGAACAAAGTCGACCATTCTTTGGTTTGATAATCACTGAAACTGAGTGTTTAGTGCTCAGGTAGCCATTAGCTCAGTTGGTAAAGAATCTGCCTGCAATGCAGGAGACGCTGGTTCGATTCCTGGGTTGGGAAGATCCCCTGGAGAAGGGATAGGCTATCCACTACAATATTCTTGGGCTTCCCTTGTGGCTCAGCTGGTAAACAATCCGCCTGTAATGCGGGAGACCTGGTTCCATCCCTGGGTTGGGAAGATCCCTGGAGAAGGGAAAGGTTACCCACTCCAGTATTCTGACCTGGAGAATCCCATGTATAGTCCATGGGGTCACAAAGAGTCGGCAACAACGGAGTGACTTTCACTTTCACTTTTCAGCCATTATCAGTGGGTAAATTGCTCATCAACAGAGACTCAAATGCTCTTTTCCCCTCCTCACTTATTTCTTGGGTTCAAAAGAAAACAAGAGAAACCTCTGAGTACGCTGTTATTTAAATAGAGGCAAGTCCAGATTGCTCCTGGGATTCCCTGGGATTCCCATATGGTAAAGAATCTGCCTGCAATGCAGGAGACCCAGGTTCAATCCCTGGGTTGGGAAGATCCCTTGGAGAAGGGAATGGCTACTCACGCCAGTATTCTTGCCTGGAGAATTCCATAGACAGAGGAGCCTGGTAGGCTACAGTCCGTGTGGTTGCAAAGAGTCAGACACAACTGAGAAACTAACACACACACACACACACACACACATACACACACACCAGGTTATTCCAATGCCTATAATGAGTCCTGGGAATTTCTTTTCACTCTCATCAAATAACTTCAATGAATGATAGTCACATTCCTCAACCTGAGCATCTCAGACTCCTGAGTATGGGCTCAGACTCCTCTCCCACTCTCAGTGGAAGAGTCAGGCTCTCCCTCATGTGGATCTGGGCACGGGGCTAGGACTAGAGGGTGGCTGGTTGGTCTCAGCTGGCAGGGGTGGACAAGTGACAGAATCTGGGTCTAGACTCTCGTTGAAGGCAGAGCACTTGGCTACCACCTCCAGGATTCTGCCATACTATATACCACCTCTGGCTTCCCCAATGATTCAGCAGGTAAAGAATCCTCCTGCAATGCAGGAGACGCAAGAGATGAAGGTTCAATCCCTGGGTTGGGAAAATCCCCTGAAAGAGGGAATGGCAACCTGCTCCAGTATTCTTGCCTGAAAAATCCCACGGACAGAGGAGCCTGGCAGGCTATAGTCCATGGAGTTGCAAAGAATAAAATAAGACAGAATGCACACATACCACCTCTACTCCTACTTATACAATATTTTATGCTGAATCAATTGTTCAATTATATTCATTCAAAGGAGAAACTTTATATTACTATGATAAATGGAGTATAAGTATTATGTGCTGAAATAGAAGTATACATATACGACATTTTATCAACTTGAAAATAATTTTAACACCTCTGAAATTGAGATGTATCTTAGAATTAACGGCATCTTACTATTACAATTGGAAACATCATATTTTAGTAGCACGTAAGATAATGATGTGTTTTACTTATCAGTGATAGATTTGATGAAATATAGTAAATTCTATAAAAACAATGTTATTGAACTTTTAAAAATGAAAAGTAAAAGTGACAAATGAAAAACAGAATAAATCAAACTGACTTATAAACTGTATGGCAGGGGATTTCCCTGGTGGTCCAGTGGCTAAAACTCTGCACTTCCAATGCAGGGGGCCTGGAGTTCCATCCATGGTTGGAGAACTAGATCCCACATGCCACAATGAAGAGTTTGCATGCCACAACTAAAGATCCCTGCATGCCACGATGAAAACTGAAGATCTCATGTGCTACAATTAAAACCCAGCACAGCTAAAAAATAAATAAATAAAATGTATGGCTGAATATAAGTTTCTTGTTGATTATAAAGGAACTTTTGGCAAAATAACTAGAAATTTAGGATTTCAGACAAAGATAGAGATCCACATCAATGAGACAAACCTGTTAGTTTCTATATTAACCCACTAAAATGTGAACTTGCATTAGGACATGGCTATGTGCATGCTTGCGTGCTAAGTTGCTTCAGTAGTGTCTGCCTCTTTGTAACCCTGTGGACTGTAGCCTTCCAGGTTTCTCCGTCCATGGGATTCTCCAGGCAAGAACACTGGAGTGGGTTGCCATGCTCTTCTCCAGGGGATCTTCCCAACTCAAGGATTGAACCTGTGTCTCTTACGTCTTTTGCATTGGCAGGTGGATTCTTTACCACTAGCACCACCTGGGAAGACCAAGGATGTGGTTAAGACAGCTTAAAAATATTCAACTATTTTATCGGTTATATTTAGGTGTACATATACATACCCAGTAACTTTAGGAAGTGATATTTCAACATATCACTTAATAAAGCACAGAGGTACCTGTAACATTCAGTATGTGGGAGTTCTTCCCTCTTGGTGTGAGTCATGGTTGTCTATGCTTCTAATGGGCACGGCCGAGGGTTCCATTATTGAGGGCTTGGAACACTTATGATTATGCCTGAGCACTGCACCCCTGATTTATGAGGTCTAGGTAAGCTTGATTCCCATGACAGTGCTACATTTGTCTCATCCTAAGCAATATTCTCTGTGAAATTACAGGTTATATGCACTCATTCCCTTCTGCCAAATATATATGAATGTAAATGCAAGACTGTCAAAAGACATTTGTCTGAGTATCACCTAAAAATTACTGTATATCATACTTTGGGCAACACTCATCTTGACGGAACACCAAGTAGGAAGGACTCAGCGGAGACAGGGACAGTTGGGTCACAGCCAGAACCAGGTGGGTCAGGTAGGGTGAAGAAGGCAGTTAGGAGGCAGAAAGCCTGCAGGAGGTGTCCAGGACCTAGACCTCTGGAGAAGGCCCTTGAGTAGAGAGGTGCTACCTTCAGGAGACAACAGCATTCATTTTTCCATTTCTCTGTTCATTCATTGAAATATCTACTATGTGCCAGGCACTGTGTTGGGTTCTGGAAAGAAAGAGTTGAAAGAGGTCAAACAGCTCACAGCGTAGAAAGGAAATGAACAGCAATAATTACAGTTGGGTTTCAAAGTATTAGGGTGGGTGTAGACAAAGAGTACGATGGAAAAAAGTATTGGAACGGGGCATTTAACTCAATGTGGACCGCCCAGGGACGTCTTCCAGAAGGAGTGATGCTTGAATTGAGTCTTGAGGTGTAAGTGAAATTTGCTGAAATCCTCCAGACGCCGAATGACAGAAGGATACCCCCATCTCAGGGAACAGCGTGGTCAAAGTTTAGCAGATTGCTAAGAAAGCATGATCTGTCACCCACAAATGAGAGAAGTTAATATAAGCGGAAAAGGGAAAGTGAATATCAGAGGATGGTAGAGAAAGAGGCTGGAAATGGTAGGAAATCACAAGCTGGAGGTGAAGGATACTGAACTTGAACTTGAAGTTCACACAGAGATCTGAAGGATTTTAAGCCAGAAATGGCTGGATTATATGTGCGTGTTATGTGTTGACTGATGCTGAGGAAAAGTAAATTCTGTATTAAAACATAACCTGAAGGCCTCAGCCAGAGTGCTAGACAGTCATCACGCAGAGATCTGTGTCATGTAAAAAACTGAAGTATGATCAGGACATAGGACTGTGGGCTGCTGAAAGGGTGTGAGGGCGCAGATGATTAGCACTGCGGACGTGAGGTGCTGAAGGAGCCCCACACAGGCAGGAGGAAATCTCCCAGGTGAGAGGAGAGTTCGTGAGGAAAGGAAGATCAGGAGCCAGTGCTAAATTCCACACTGAACCTCGAAGACTGGCTGAACCTCCAGGAGACGAGGGTGACAGGGAAGGCTGGAGAATGTGGGAGGTGTTCCCTCTCTGTATATCCTAAGATCACCCATTGTATCAACTTTTATTTATACATGTATATTTTATTTATATATTCCTGATTTTTTAAAAAGTTTTTATTGTGGAAACACTTCAAATGTTTACATAATTGAATAACACAAGGAACCCCATGTATCCATCACCCGACTCTAGCAATTATCAGCCCACAGTAATCATATTTCCTCTATAATCCTTCCACTGGATTATTTTCAAGCAAATCCCAGACATCATACCTTTTTAAAACAATGATCTGTATCCTTAACCCAAACCTGTGTCAGAATCATAGGATACGATGAACTTTGTGCTGTGGCTAATTAAAAAACGCTGAAAATTCACAAATACAGAAACAAAGCCTACTCTCTAGTAAAGAAAAATTAATAATAAGACAATATGAACACAATGATCAGTTATTTAGAGAAAGGGGTAAAACAGAATAATTTAGAGATAATACTAATCTAGTAAGCAAAGTTACTAGTAAAATCCTACAACCTGAATTAAACTAATGAGGTTAAATATATGAGCAGGAAACAGAAGAAAATTGATTTGAAAATGTGTAAACTAAAGCATCAAAGAAATAAGCTATTAAACCGGAAAAGCAGAAAGACCTGGGCTGACGGTGGGATAGGGACACAGATTAAGCGTAAGTTGGAATCCAGCCTAGCTCATTTAAAAGAGATCCCAATTAATTCCTTCATGCAATAATTACTGAGCGCCTGCCTCGTGCACCACACTGTCATATCTCTGGAATGTTACCGGCCTTAATAAACCATCTTCGCTGCTTAGAGGAGGTTAACCAGTGACCCAAGGGCAAGAAGCTGCGTGTACCTGATTCTGCCTGAACCTCATCCAGATTCTTTATTAAACACCTGGCTTCTTGAGAAATAGAGGCAACTGGAAGGGGTTCAAAGGAGTGGAAGAGAAAATAATTAGAGGAAGAGGCTGGTTTTAACGGATCAAAGGATCCAAATGTTGGGAACTTGGCTCAGCTGGGGGCTCAGGGAAAAAATGAGCTATCTGAGGCATGTAAAGATTGAAGCTACGTAAGAAATATTGAGGTGGTGCAGAGGGCATCATGGAGAGACTTGGACAGAGGAACAGAGGGACAGGCAGTGGCCAGGGGCAGGATGAGGCACTCAGGAGGCCCAGGACTACAGACAGCACATTCTGACATCAAGTGGGACTCTGTCCAATGGTTAGAGTGTGGGCACTATTTCTAACCTTTCACCTTTGGGAAAGAAAGTGTTCTGAATCACTCCTACCCTGATGAGCGGCATGGGAAGGGAGAGGAAAAAGTATTTTCTCTCAAATGTAATTCATGGATAAATTCTAATGCTTTTCACTCCCATGATGGTTTTTCCAGTCAGCAAAAGTCTTACCAGGGAAGGCAGAGAGAGAGAGTATTAGTTCTCTGGTTAATATTTTACCTTTTCACTCAAGGTCTCAGTGACCTTATTTTGGCAACTTTTTTGGTTCTTGATCAGTTTCTTTCGTTCAGACTCTCAGTCTTTATTTTTGTGGCAGGAATTAATTTTTTTTTTATTTTAAAATACATCATAAATACAAATCAGGGTCTACAAGCATTTATGTAGAGTTTAAAGAATAATGAAATGAACACCAGCATTTCCCATCTCTCCAGTTAAAGTCAGCTCCTTCCAGTACCTTTGAGGCCCTCTGGGTATCACATCCTGATCACTTTTCTCCCTCTGTCTCTCCTTTCTTTTCCTCAACATTATCCTAAAAGTTAGCTTAACCCCTTCCTTAACATTTTACAATAAGGTATGATCCAGAGCTTAGTAAACTATTCCAAGGTATTGCTGCCTCAGCATCCAATGTTTTGGCTAAGAGGCCTGAGTGTGGCGGAGTGGGGGTGGGGGTGGGGGGTATGGGCTTAAACTGATGCCAGCCTCTCATGTCATCAAGCATATGCCCTGAATAACAGCCTGCCGAGTCACAGCAAATGTGCACTCCTGATATAACTCCCCAGCAGCCAGTGATACACAGTCTTTCACCTCCCAGGGCCTTCTCTTTGTGCACCCCATAGATAAGACCCCCAGGGGCTTACCAAAAAAGGGAAAGTGAAGTCGCTCAGTCGTGTCCAACTCTTTGCAACCCCATGAAATTTAGCCTATGAGGTTCCTCCATCCATGGAATTTTCCAGGCAAGAGTACTAGAGTGGGTTGCCGTTTCCTTCTCTAGGGCATCTTCCTGACACAGGGATTGAACCTGGGTCTCCAGCATTACCAAAACCCCGTTCCTTTTGGTTCCAAATAAGGCTTATTACTGTCATCATATCTCTGGTTGTATCATGGTCTCATGGTGGGCTCTTCCCCACTTTCAGGCAGCACTACTGAAGGCCAAACGGACTCAATTCTTTCCACAGAGGACAGAAAAACTAAAAATATAATTGAGTTCATGACATTGGCTACTCAAGTTGCTTAGACAAGTAGGTGGATGAACCTTAAGTAGCGCATTACTACACTGAAGTTGGAGATGTACTTTATTCTTCCCTGTGGACAGTATTTTGGAAGAAACCCTCATTCAGTACCCCTCAGAAATGCCTTTGGCGATTCCACATTTCCAGGGGCAGGGACTTCCCGCCCCAGCCCTGCAGAAGCATCCGTTAGGCAGCAGGACTGGCGGAAGGAAGTGGCACAGTGAACTGCATTTCCCTTTTCCTTTTGACTCCTTTCCTGAGGCTGGAATCACCCGTGCGTGGTCCTCCCTGATTACACTAAAGCTCATCAAACAGTTGGCCACTGCCCAAAAGTTTTGCCTTTGCACCGAATCTCAGTCCCCTCATATCCAAACTCATGGAACTAGACCAACGGGGGTTTGTCAGGCTCTGGACCACGTCTGCTGGCAGCCCCAACCCCCTTCCTTCCTCCCAGCACCAATCAGCAAGGTTTTACCATTTTTAGTGACTTGGCTAAACAGGCCAGGGGGTTCATCCTATATGACCTTTCCTATGTTCTTTAGCAATTCTAATTGAGGTCAGGGTGATTATGAATTTTAAATAAGTGAAAGGATCAAAGCTGATGAAGACAAGATGCAGGCAGTTTTAAACTTTCTGATTGGTTTTTTTTTTTTTTTTCCCCCGCCTCCCTAAGAACAGCTTAAAGAGGCATGAAGTCATGAAGTAAGGGATCTGGAAACTTCTACTCAGCAATTTTATACTAGGTTTTTACAAATATAAGACATTCCATTAAGGCTAGGTAACACTCTAGTATTTCTAAAATCCTGTGAAATTGGTGTATCTCAGTGGAGACATAGGGTATTAGAAACTGTGATATCTGAAAATTATTGCTATAATATCTAAAATTCCCTCTTCTCTCTCTTTTTAATTCCAAGAAGTCCAAGATCTTATGGGCAGAATATATGGCTTTTAGCAAAAGCTGGCTCTTGAGGTTTGAATTGGCTCAGGCTTCTGTTTTTAGACCCTATCTAGTCATTCACTCAACAACAAACATTTATAAAACATCTAGTAAGTAAATGTCAGGTATAGTGCTAAACTCTGGAATTTCTAAGAAAAATCCTGACATTGGTTTTGAGTGTGGGGGGTTTGAAGAGCTAATAGAGAAAGAGATACAAATAAAGAAATAAACAAAAGCAGTAGCGTTCTAGGTGTGCCAACGGGAGCATTCTCAGGAGCCAGTGGGGGCAGGTGGGGACAGTTATTAATTCAGGGAGAGAGAGAAGTAGAAATTGGGTGAGGTGGATGGTTTGTTTTGCAAGAGGCTTTCGGGTAGCCTGGGTAGCTGAAGCCTGCAGTGTGGTGTTTCACCTGTCTGCTTCCAGTCCCAAGTGTTTCTTTGGTGATACCTCTTTCTGCTCTGAGGACACAAGATTCTGGTGGGAAGACCCACCACCTGACTTTCATACCCAGTGGAACCATTCACTGGTACGAGATGGCCTGAAGCCAGCTGCCTTTCTCTTCTGCTCCTCCAGCCCTTCAGCTCCCCCCAGCTATTGGAGAAGTGTGTGCTTCTGCAGGTGAGCTAACGGGTTCCCGTGTTGTGCTTTATGGATCTCTGTGTTTGCAGGGACATTGTGGGGGCGGGGCAGTGTGGGAGCACGTGCCATGAGGGGACAGGAAGGAGAGATGGCCATGAGGTGAAAAAAGAAGATAGCAGCGAGGGGAATTCTCTAGAATTCTGGAAGCTGAATTGCCTCTGTTGGGGAGTAGCTGATGCACCTGAAAACTATTTGCAAGACTTTACTGCCCGAGTAAAATTAGTACTGAAATGCCTGGAATCTCTTCAAGAGGTTGTGATGTTCACTTAATGTTCCTCTCCTGGCAGAAAAAAACGTGAACTTGGTTATTCATGTGATTAGGCATCAGTTGTGTAAAATGATGTATGTAGGCTAATTCCTATTGACCCTTCAGAGAGAGAAATCACATACTGTTATTCAAGAAGCACATGTAATTTTATTTCTTTTTACAAGCCCAAATCAAATAGATTACTTCCCTGAGCTATGAACAATTTGAAATGCACATAGATCTTCTAGGTTAAAGAGCAAGAGGATAAGGACTTGCATTTGAAAGAGCGAAGTCTGTAATTTGGTGCCACAAAGATTCTGTTAAATGGCTACAGAGGAAACCAGCAGATTCCAAAACTGTAAAATCTTTAAAGGAGAAATAAAAGATATCAGGGTTTCCCTGGTGGCTCAGTGGATAAGAATCTGCCTGACGATGCCGGAGACATGGGTTCCATCCCTGATCCGGGAAGATCCCACATGCTATGGAGCAACTAAGCCTGTGGGCCAGGATTGAGCTTGTGCTCTAGAGCCCAGGAGCCTGAACTGCTGAAGCCCATGTGCCCTGGAGGCTGTGCTCCACAACAAGAGAAGCCACTGCCACGAGAAGCCTGTGGACAGCAACTAGAGAGTAGCCCCTCTTCATCACAACTAGAGAAAAGTCTGCGCAGCAACAAAGACCAGCACAGTTAAGTTCAGTCGCTCAGCCGTGTCTGACTGTTTGCAACCCCATGGACTGCAGCACGCCAGGATTCCCTGTCCGTCCCTGTCCATCACCAACTCCTGGAGCTTGCTCAAACTCCTGTCCATCGTGTCAGCGATGCCATCCAACCATCTCATCCTCTGTCCTCCCCTTCTCCTCCCACCTTCAACCTTTCCCAGCAATACGGTCTTTTCTTTGCATCAGGTGGCCAAAGTATTGGCGTTTCAGCTTCAGCATTCGTGCTTCCAATGAATATTCGGTACTGATTTCCTTCAGGATTGACTGGTTGGATCTCCTTGCAGTCCAACGGACTCTCAAGAGTCTTCTCCAACACCACAGTTCAAGAGCACCAACTCTTCAGTGCTCAGCTTTCTTTATAGTCCAGCTCTCACATCCATACATGACCACTGGAAAAACCATAGCTTTGACTAGACAGACCTTTGTTGGCAAAGAATGTCTCTGCTTTTTAATGTGCTTAAATATGCTTAAAGACTGAGCACAGCCATAAATAAATAAATAAATAATTTTTAAAAAGATAACATGGGGGTGTCATGGGGAAAAACATTTTATATTTACTTACTTAAGCAGTCTTCTTGAAGGTAGAAATATTGGCTTAGCTAAAATGTTCGTTTGGCTTTTTCTATAACATATTATTGAAAAACCTGAATGAATCTTTTGGTCAACTCAATACTTCTCAAAACCATTACTGTGACTCCCCTGCCCAGGCCACCATTGTATTGCCTCTATTCTGGATTACTAAAATAGCTGCCTGTTGAATCTACCTGCTTCACCTCTGACCCTCACAGTTCACTCGCCTCTCAACCAAAATTATTTTTTAAAGATCATCTTTTAAACCTTACAGTTCTCCATAAGCTTGTCACTGCACACAGGATAAAATTCAAGCTTCTTACCCCAGAGACTCCTCAGGCTTTCTCAACAGAGACAGTATGTGGAGAACAGGAAGAGCCTGAGAGGTCTTCTTGGGTGCGTCCATCCACAGCAGTGCAAGTTTAGCATCCCTGGTCCTGCCCACAAAAGCCAACAGTGCTCTGTCCTCAACTCTGTATTTTGCATCCAAATCACCAGCTGCACATCCTCAAACACCATCTAGGCAGGGGAAGGAGAGTGGCATCACCCCCAGCTGAAAATCCCCACTAGGCTACATGATCTGGCGCCTGCCTACCTCCAGCCTCAGGATCTCTGCATGGGCTCTTTTCTCTGCCTGGACTGTTCCACTCCCAGACGACCCATGTTTGGCTCCTTTTCCACATTCAAGTCTTATCTTAAATGCCACCTCCTCAGAAATATCATGCCTAGGTCACCTCTTCTAAGCAATACACACACACACAGTCACTCTCACTATGTATACTTACCACGATACACAATTTTCTTCTTTGTTTACTTGTTTATTGTCTGTCTCCCCTCTCTAGAATGTAAGTTCCATGAGAACAGTCTGTTTTGTTTGCTGCTATACCCCTAGAGCCTGGGGATAAATTTTTATAAATATTTGTTGGTTGAATAATAGATGCCATAAGGTTATTTTTCATTTAACCACATACATAATACATATTGGGAAGAAGCAGAAAAGCACTATCAAACTCATTTTTTAGATAAAGTACCAAGACACTAAAAATAACAAATCTCACACTGAATATTAGTGATGGAGGGAGGAACAAAACAAGAAATGCCATTGCCTCCTTATTAAGTCACAGTGGATTATTCAGGATGTGGTGATCTATTAGACAGGTCACAACGAAACACATATAACATAGAGTTGTTGGTGTTGTTTAGTCATTTAGTCGTGTCGGACTCTTCTGTGACCCCTTGACTGTAGCCCACCTAGCTCCTCTGTCCATGGGATTTCCCAGGGGAGGATACTAGCGTGAGTTGCCATTTCCTTCTCCAGGGGATCTTCCCAACCCAGGGATGGAACCTTTGTCTCCTGCATTGGCAGGCAGATTCTTTATCACTGATCCACTAAGGAAGCCCCTATAACATACAGAGACATACGTAATGAATAAATTCTCTTGTTTCCACCACTTTGAGGCTAAATGTCCATGGTGGCTACTACCATATGTATATTGACTGGATTTCATTTTACTTTACAAGCTACTATACCTTTTCAAACCTAGCCTCAAAAATTTAGATTCACCCTTTGGAGAAGGAGATGAAAAAGGAAGTGTTTTATTGTTTTCTGGGAAACAAGTCTGAATACCCATCTCTCATCTGATTCTAGTAGCTGACAAAACTGATCCACGAACAGGGCATCACCTGGGGCATAGCAAACGCGTGGCTATGGGTTCTGTCTCCACTCCTGCCTCACAGCAGGTACAGCTCACCAATCTTATTACCTCCTCTTGCTGAGCACTCATTCCATCTGGGACTCTCAACCCAGGGCTTCTGGCAGCAACTAGCACTGAACCAGAGTTGACACACATGTTAAACATCTATTTGCCAGCCCTGGAATACTGGAAAGAGTAAATCTTTCCAGATCAATCTGAGTGTGAATACCACATTTGCTCTCTGTCACGTGTGAGACCTTGGTTACTCACTCTTTTTCTGTTGGCCTCATAATACCAAACTTGTAGGGTTGTTGGGGAAAATTACAAATAATGGCAGTAGAGTGTTTATCACCATGCTTGTTACAATTAGAATTTGCTAAATAGTAGCGTAGAACTGTGGTGAGGAGAAGGCTTTGTTTAACCCCCAAGAACAGAGAGGAGATACTATCTTGGAAGGCAGAAGGTGGTGCAGGTTACTGGAAATAGTAGATTGAGACTGAGTGTTGGACTAGATGAGTGGTTCCTAAACAAATGGTACATAGGCCCCAGCTCAGATCTACAGGTCGGAAACTCGGGATGGATCCCGGCATTAACAAGCCTTGCTGATGCATGCTCGCTCTAGTTTGGGAAGCACTGCAATAGGGAGACAGAAGGCAGAGGATGAATAGATGTGATCGAGTCAAACAAGAAGCATGTGTGCTCAGCTGGTGGTTAATCAGAGAGGAAACTGGAAGTGCCTCCCCTCAAGGAAGATGTGGCCATGAGCATGCCCCACCCTAGCGGCCGCTTCCCCAGGCAGGATAGCAGTTTGCTATAACCAAGGACGGACTCGGAGCTCACCAAGAGAGAATGGGTTTGTAGTACAAAGCAAAGGAATAGTTTCCCAAATGCGGCCCAGATGCAGGGGGACCAAAGACTGGAAACTGAAAGGCTTCTTCTCTGAGCAGAGGAAGGTGGCCCTTGTTCCTGGTTGTTTCAAGTGCAGCTTTGACTGAAGGCAAGCAGCTGATCTAGACACTTCCTCAGGCTCCCCCAGCTTGGTAATTTCATGACAGAATTGCATCTGACAAGCTCAAGGTGCCTGGGGGCAGCGGGAAGGAGGCGGCATCAAAGATGTGTCAAGAGATCCAACTCCAAGGGGATTTCTCTGCTCCACCTGCTCAACCTAGACCATTGCATCCCCCATTCCAACTCTTTCTGCCAGTATACAGACACAGAAGTACCTCTAGTGGGGTCAAAGTTATAAAATACTTTCAGAGAATGTAATCTATCCAAAGCCCTGTGTGATCCAGCAGATTTTAAACCTGTTTTCCAAAGTTAACCCCTGCAGCATAATCTAGGATGGCCTCAGCACTGACTTCTCTTTGGTTCCAATAATCTGAAACCTTAATTTTTATTTAACGTTCAATTTACACATTCTTGGACACTACTCATACTTGCATATTGGTCTAAAGGGTATAAACAAGGTCTATGGCCAGTGGCAACAATACACAGAAGAACTATACAAAAGAGATCTTCATGACCCAGATAACCACGATGGTGTGATCACTCACCTAGAGCCAGACATCCTGGAATGTGAAGTCAAGTGGGCCTTAGGAAGCATCACTACAAACAAAGCTAGTGGAGGTGAAGGAATTCCAGTTGAGCTATTTCAAATCCTGAAAGATGATGCTGTGAAAGTGCTGCACTCAATGTGCCAGCAAATTTGGAAAACTCAGCAGTGGCCACAGGACTGGAAAAGGTCAGTTTTCATTCCAATCCCAAAGAAAGGCAATCCCAAAGAATGCTCATACTACCACAATTGCACTCATCTCACACGCTAGCAAAGCAATACTCAAAATTCCCCAAGCTAGGCTTCTAGTACGTGAATCATGAACTTCCAGATGTTCAAGCTGGATTTAGAAGAGGCCGAGGAACCAGAGATCAAATTGCCAACATCTGTTGGATCATTGAAAAAGCAAAAGAATTCCAGGAAAACATCTACTTTTGCTTTATTGACTATGCCAAAGCCTTTGTGTGAATCACAGCAAACTGTGGAAAATTCTGAAAGAGATGAGAATACCAGACCACCTGACTGCCTCCTGAGAAATCTGTATGCAGGTCAGGAAGCAACAGTTAGAACTGGGCATGGAACAGCAGACTGGTTCCAAATAGGAAAAGGAGTACGTCAAGGCTGTATATTGTCACCCTGCTTATTTAACTTATATGCAGAGTACATCATGCAAAATGCCGAGCTGGATGAAGCACAAGCTGGAATCAAGATTGCTGGGAGAAATATCAATAACCTCAGATATGCAAATAACATCACCCTTATGGCAGAACGCAAAGAAGAATGAAAGAGCCTCTTGATGAAAGTGAAAGAGGAGAGTGAAAAAGCTGGCTTAAAACTCAACATTTAGAAAACTAAGATCATGGCATCTGGTCCCATCACTTATGGCAAATAGATAGGGAAACAACGGAAACAGTGAGAGACTATTTTTTGGGGCTCTAAAATCACTGCAGATGGTGACTGCAGCCATGAAATGAAAAGACACTTGCTCCTTGGAAGAAAAGCTATGACCAACCTAGGCAGCATACTAAAAAGCAGAGATACTACTTTGCCAACAAATGTCCATCTAGTCAAAGCTATGGTTTTTCCAGTAGTCATGCATGGATGTGAGAGTTGGACTATAAAGAAAGGTGAGCGCCAAAGAACTTATGCTTTTGAACTGTGGTGTTGGAGAAGACTCTTGAGAATCCCTTGGACTGCAAGGAGATCCAACCAGTCCATCCTAAAGGAAATCGGTCCTGAATATTCATTGGAAGGACTGATGTTGAAGCTGAAACACCAATACTTTGGCCACCCGATGCAAAGAACTGGCTCATTTGAAAAGACCGTAATGCTGGGAAAGATTGAAGGTGGGAGGAGAAGGGGATGACAGAGGATGAGACGGTTGGATGGCATCGCCGACTCAATGGACATGAGTTTGAATAAGCTCCGGGAGTTGGTGATGGACAGGGAAACCTGGCGTGCTGCAGTCCATGGGGTTGCAAAGAGTTGGACACTGAACTGAACTGATGGCCAATGTCTTATTATTAAAGAACAAGAACCTTATTAGAAAACGTCAGGCATTCAGATCCAACATAATTATTGAGTATCTGCACTTCCAAATTTCCTGTTCTTCCCACAACCATGTGTATGAGTATTGCTGTCATTCCCATGAGGCAGACCAGGGACCTGAGGCTCAGATACATAAAGGAACTAGCCCAGAGTCTCACAGCTACTTTAAGTGGCCAAGGGTAGATCCTCAAAACCAGTATCCTGACAGAGGCGGTGTTAATCCACCACTAGAAGACTGGCTACAGGGGTGACCTACCCTTATGTGAGTTAAAAATGGCAGCTGTCAATTACCAGCCAATGCATGTGCTGTGGTTTGTGTTTCCAATGGAATGTTTCTGCTGCTGCTGCTATTTATCACCACCTTTCTAAGCTGGTGGAAGGAATGTTTTCAGTTTAACATTGTGTCCTACACACAGCCCCATTGCAGGTATGGTAACCCTGATCTTAAAACAGACTGCAGTGAATGACTAAAACTCTGAGAGTGGCACTAACTATGTTCTTAAACACAGCAGTGGGAATGTGTTAGGAGATTTTACTGAAAGTTAGTAATTGGTTATTACTGAACCACTTATAAGATATGGCTTCTAATAACAACAACAACAAAAATCCATTAAAAATGCTGTTTAAACTTGCTTTTGGATAGACCACCTTTATTGAGATTCTAAGGTGGTTGCCATTGTTCTTCACACACATGGACTATCTGTGTGTCCATGTGTGGTTAAGTCGTTTCAGTCATGTTCAACTGTTTGCAACCCTATGGACTGTAGCCTGGCAGGCTCCTCTGCCCATGGGATTCTCCAGGCAAGAATACTGAAGTGCATTGCCATGCCCTCCTCTAGGGGATCTTCCCGACCCAGGGATCAAACCCACATCTCTTATGTCGCCTGCGTTGGCAGGCAGGTTCTTTACCACTAGCGCCACTTGGGAAGCCCGTGGACTATCTTTATACCATAGGGAAACAACCAAATATTCATATCTCTGAACACAAAATAGGTGGAAGTGAGTTTGACTTGAGAAAAACTTCTGAGCAATGAACCTGGTTAATAATTAGGAGTGGATTTTCTAGGGACTTGGGCATCCTTTCTTGAAGGAGGGTGGGGAGAAGGGGGTGAAGTAACAGAGATTCTAAAGTTGTGCTACAGAGCTGGTTTCTGCTCTCAAAACTCATTTCCTCCTCTGCAAGGAACAATATAGTTTCCTAAGTCATAGAGAAAATAATGAAAAATAATATTTATGGAGACTCTACTGGATTCCAAGATTCCTCTAATTTATTTATGATCTGTGATTTTGTTTTAAATTATCTGAAGCCTTAGGATCACATAATTTATAAATTTTTGTTGATTGTATATCTCTTCTAACGTTTCTAACAAGTTGGCCAAAGCACCATTGCCAATCACATATGGTAATTCTGCAGTTATATGTGTTTTGGAATAGCAGTTAAAAAGACAATCCTGAATTATAACTTGAGTTTGACTTAGTAAAGAATTCTAAAGCAAAGTTTGCCATTATAGCTTGTGATGCTAAATTTTAAAAGCATGTGACCTTGTGTGTGTACTAAGTCGATTCAGTCATGTGTGACTCTTGCGACCCTATGGACTGTAGCCTGCCAGCCTCCTCTGTCCATGAGATTCTCCAAGAAACATTACTGGAATGTTGCCATTCCCTCCTCCAGGGGAAATTCCAAACTAAGAGATTGAACCCACATCTCTTATGCCTCCTGCATTGGCAGGTGGGTTCTTTACCTGCCACCTGGGAAGCCCATGTGACCTTACAGATCACCTATGAAATATGAAAAGAATTAAATATTCTTTATATGCTATTATACATGAACTGCACTAAAATGCCTTTCATTGAATAAAAGGCAACATTTTAGATACAGGGGATTTTAATTAAATTGGTAATAGTTAAGACCAAAAAGATAGAGTGGACATTACCAGCTTATCTTCAGCCCTTGCCTTTAGCAGGCTAATGAATACAATGTGAAACACAGGTGAATTTTGCTGTTCTATGACACAGTGAAGGGATATCCTCCATATTTAAATATATTAATGTAACCAGTTATATAAATTTAAATGTAAAACCAGTTTCCTATAGGTTTTGAGATGGCATTCACCATCTCTATGAAGAGCTGAACACTACTCATCCAGACATGACTAAAGTCCAGTCATGTCTTTAGAAGGGGAGAACAGAGAGAGTACTTGCTGAACTCACATTAGTATCAAAATTCAAAAAGCTGACAGTATTAATTTAACCATGAGTCAGTCTATATAAATCAGGACTATCCAAAATAAATATCCTACCAGCTATTCATGATTGGAACGCTGCTATATGAGGTCTATTTAAATGTGGTACACATAAAAAAGCTCATGAGACATTTCTGTTTTGTAACAAACAAGGCAATGCACAACTATTACTCATTAGTAGCTTTTCTGAGATAAGTTATTAGGTCTGCCCTTTCTGCCATCTTTTTAATGCCCGTGAAGATCATTTTTGTTCCACGAATGTACTTCTTGGGATTCTCCATATACCCCATCAGTGTCTCCTCTCCCCAGGAGATGCCTTTGTTCCTGTTGGAATCTGTGTAAGAAAATCCAGGGGTTTGACCTGTCTTTTGCCCAGAAAGACCATGGAGACTTGGCTCAGTCTTGTGCCTGCCTGCCTTTTCCATGGTATGGCACTGGACACACTTCTGAATAAAAATCTTCTTGTTTTTTCAACATTACCCATGTTTAGATTGTTCTCTTTTCACAATGTCCTGCTCTTCAAGTCCAAGGACATGCAGGTCTGAGCCTCTGTCCTGGTAGGTTCCTCTAATTCTGATGACGTTGTTAATTATTTACTCTCTTTACAAATAAGGAAACCAAGGTTCAGACTGGCTTTGTAACTCGCTTAAGGTTATGGAATAAATGAAGGGACTGGAAAATTTAACTCAGATCTGCTCAGTTCCAGCTCCAATGGATCTTTCCATTTCACTGGAAAGTCCCTCACAGAAATGCCCAGTTTAATGGTGAGGAAACCGAGGCACAGATAAAATAAATCACTTAAGAGATGTCCTCTAGTTGATGTGTGATTGAGGGTCAGTATGTGAGATGTTCAGGAAGCCACATCTTTTTTCCTTTTAACACTTTGATTTAGCTTATAAAAGATCACAGTCTGTTACTTTTAGAGATTTTCCAGCTTTGGGGATTAGATTTTGTTTTTCTTGGCAGTGTTCATATTTGAAAGCAGTATATTCGAACTGCTTTCTGGATTTAACTCGAAACAAATGAAGTAAAATTATACTCACACTCCCTGCTCTCTTCCAAATTATGAACTCAAAATTAAACTTTCTGCTCAGAACATCAGCATTTCAGCAAGCTATAATTCTCACTTTGCCCAGCCATCACAAGTGAGAAAAGAGGAACTCTTGCACTAACAAATCCCTGTTGATAAAACAAACCTTTTTTTCATGAACATTCTGTCTTAAGAAAACAAGTAGCTAGAGCACTTGTTAGTTAATAATAAAACAAATTCTTCAGTGACTACTCAGATGAATGAATATTTTTTAGAGGCATGGGGTATGTAAGGAATTTTAATCTAGCCTCTGGGTTCACTCCCCCACACAACAACTGTAGAGAAACCACTGGCCTCTGAATGATGAATGGCCCCAGACTCAACCAGGAGGGAAGACAAGCCCAATCCTATCATTTGGCATCACTCTTTTTAAATTCCTGGGTGGACTTCTATTTTGGCTGTAGCTGACGAATGGGCTCAGTTGAAGCACTTTGCATACATTGTAAAATGACCATCGAGTGTTCTCCTCTTATGCCATCCTGTCTCTTTTCACCCTATCCATAAAATCCCAACCCCAACCCCCAAATACATCTCAGCCTCTCACAGACACACTTCTGCTAGCACATCTCTAGCTGTTAAAAAGTTCTATTCATTAATTTCAAATTAATATCTTGGGGGGCTCCAGGCCATGGGAGAAAAGAAATCAGGAAACTGAATTAGTAAATGACAGAGCAGTAAGCAGCTTAAATGAGACTTCTTGCAGCTCTTTGCCTGTGGATGACACAGAATTTCTGAGCTTAGAAAAGCTCTTTTCTTTGCAGGTGGTACTGTGGGGATACCGGAGATGCGGTTCCACGATCATAGATCACAGTCTTACCCATTTGTTTTAGTCTCTACTGCAATACTCCACACACATCCCCACCCCCGCCCGCCTTCTGTGCAGTCAAATCCTACTTGCTAATCAGCCAGGCTGAACGAAGGGTTAAGGCTGCAGCCTTCCATGCCAGCAGACGCTGCAAACATTTCACGTTCACTTTCTACAGTCAACCCTGTAGCTCCATCTCCTGTAAAGCCTTCAGCATTTGCAGAAGTATTATTTCCTCTCACCTCTGTCTGGCTTAGACTTGCAGCTGACTAGGTTCTATAGCTTAGAAGTCCAAACTCACCCCTGCAGGGTCTTACCTAGAGTCTGTCTCTCCTCCCCTGCTTGGTCCCGGAAAGCCTCAGGGCCTCCTGTAACCTTGATGCTGCCTCCCCACTGGAAGTTGAAAGCATCCTCCTTGGCTGCATTACTGCACATTTTCCTAGTAAGCTTGGGTATTTTTTTTTTTTCCTTCAGCTCAAACTTCTTCAAACAACACCATCTCTATTGACCCTGAATTTCTCTAGCCCTCTGTAAGGGCCTTACCAACTGGCTAGGCCAGAAGAGAGACTGTAGAGGGCAAATTGGGGAAAGAAGGTTTGGAAACTCACCTGCACAGCTGCAAGGAGAGGAGCAGACACAGGATGGGGCTGCCTGCAAACTTCCCAGGGACCATCTGCAGCCAAATCTCTTGGCCTTAAAGCGACAGGGCGCTTTTCACCATATAAGGAAGACAGTTTCACTTGTCTGCTTTGGGACCTGTTTGGGCAAAGCAGCTCCTTCTCTGGACATTGCAGAGGCTTAAACCGACTGGGAAAATCTGGAGCCTGTCAGTTCAAGAGGATCTGCACATAGTAGGCAGCTTGAAAACTGCTGGATAACGTACACGCATGGTATTTGGCAGGCCATTTTAAAGACTGGAAGACCCTTTATCTGGGGCTTGCCCCCTACAGAAAGGGTTTACAGTGACTGGGAAGTCTGCCTCAGTGGCAGGAAAGGGCTCTGCTCCTATTTCAGGTTTGGCTTCCTGGAAACAAACCAATGATCTTGCTCATCTCAAAAAGAAGAGGCAGTTGGTCCTGCTTCCTTCAACATTCAGAAGAGTACAGCAAAGTAGTGGGGCTTGTGGTTGGAGATTTTGCTCGTTTAAGATGCTTTAGCAGTGCTTCCCTCAAAACGAGGGAAATGGAGATGATTTTGCTATTTCAGCTCAGCTGGCAGAAGCCCTTCCTAAACAGACACACACACACAGATCTTGACCAAGGACACCTCCACTCCTGAGCATCCCTTTCAGGCCCCCTTGGCTGAAGCCCACCGCTGAAGTCTGAGGAGCACTTTAATCTTAACCAGCAGGGATAAGAATGTGTCTTTGGAAAAGCAAACATGTTCTGTTTGGTACGGAAAATGTTTGAGGTGTATTAGAAGAAATTGTAAAATGTTAGATTCTTAGGAAAAAAGGGGAGCTTAATTTAGTTATCACTTGGATGGTCACATACTTTTCTCTTCTTCCTTCTTTTTTGCTTAATATATTTAATGAATTAACTATTAATTTTTAATTGAAGTATAGTTGATTTACAATATTATGTTGGTTTGAGGTATAAAACATCTACGATACATGTATATGCATGTATGTGTGTGTGTGTTAGTCACTCAGTCATGTCTGACTCTTTGTGACCCCATGGACTGCAGCCCACCAGGCTCCTCTCTGTCCACGGAATTCTCCAGGCAAGAATACTGGAGGGGGTTGCCATGCCCTTTTCCAGGGATTGAACCTGGGTCTCTTGCATTGCAAGGAGCAGATTCTTTACTGTCTGGGTCACCTGGGAAGCTCATATATGTGTATGTGTATATATATTCTTTTTCCTTATAGGTTTTTACAAAATACTGACGTAGTTCGCTGTGCTATACAGTCCTTGTTGGTTTTATATATATTAGTGAGTATATGTTAATCTCATCCTCCTGATTTATCTCCCCGCTCCCCTTTGGTAATCATAAATTTGTTTTCTATGTCTGTGAGTCTGCTTCCGTTTTGTGTATAAGTGCACTTGTATCTTACATACCCCAGCTCCCCAATACACACACTTTTTTTTCACTGAAACTGAATATTGTTTCTTTATTGCCAGGTGACTACGCCTAATACTTGGTATCTGTATCACAGATTTCGGATTAAAAAAAAATATATATATATATATAATTTGGCCCTTGACTCTATAGTCTCATACTACCTTCATATTTCACTTTCTTACATAGATTTTGAGTCTTTAAGGACAAAGGTCACTTCATATCCTCCCATACTCTGCTTAATACCTAGCATGGAACAAGCACAGAGCAGGCAGGGAAATACTTGTTGGATTAAATCAGTTGAATAGGACCCAGGGTTTTGTATAATGTCTACCTAGTTTTATGAATAAAATGTGTTTTTACTAAAATTATTGTTGTTAACTAAAGCCATGATTCCTTTTCTTGATCATCCCTTTTATATCAACTAGTGTTTGTTTTCCATGCCATCACATCTTCTTCAAGGGGAAAGGTTAAAGGAATTTCTTTGAAAGTAATCATTGTGATAAACTCTTTGACCTAGCAATCTATTCTTAGAAATTTAATCTAAGGAAATAATTACACAGAAGCAAAACATCTGATAAGTAGGGATGTTCATTACATTGCTGTCTGCAATAGCAAAAGCAAGAGATGACCTGAAGGCTCCAAAGTCATTTATCTTGATACATCAATAATAAGAGTTCACATTTATTGATGGGTTACCATGTACCAGGCACTGTTCTAAGCACTTTAAGAAAATTAATTCATTTAATCATGACAGACCCGTGTGGTTGGAGTTGTCATCAACCCCATTTTACAGACCAGAAAACTAAGGCACAGAGGTTAATAAACTGACATCTGAATTGAGGTGTTTTGGCACTAGCGTGTAGAGTAGCATCATCCTAAGCCCAAGGAGGGCATGGTAATCCACTCCAGTGTTCTTGCCTGGAGAATCCCACGGACAGAGGAGCCTGGCGGGCTACACTCCATGGGATCACAAAGAGTCAGACACGACTGAAGTGACAGAGAACACACGCACTCATCCTATGCTCTCATCAGGACTCATTGAGCATAATAGGCATTGAGGATAGACAGAGTAATAAAATTAATCAAATGGCCTTCACATAGTCATTAAAAATAATAATTATGAAAGCTCTATACAAACTTGGAAACATGCTTATGATATAAAGTTAACTGAAGCAGAAGATAAAATACCTATAACTACTGTTAACTGTCTATAAGAAATGGAAGGCCTTATGCAAAACAGAAAACAGTTACATAATAGTTTTGGACTATGATATGATTTCTCTAAAACTGTCTTAAATGTTGTTTATGGTTTTCATTTTAAAATTGATAAGAATTAATACTTGTTACAAATACATTGACCTTGGCATTCTTTTGGCTCTAAGCCTATTCAAATGATGCTATCAGCCTCGATTAGTGAGTGTCAAGAGGTTCTTTTGGTGGTATTGTTATCCCAGGGGAGCTCTCTGCCAGCCGAGTGATTCACCACACTTGGGGAAGGGACCTGTATGTCGCATCCCCACACTACTGTTCCGTCACCCTTGAATTGACTGTACATCAAAATATTTTTCAGTGTCCATTTTCACCTAATATCTTATGAGTTGTGGACCTGCCCTGGTGGCTCAATGGTAAAGAATCTGCCTGCCAATGCAGGAGACGTGGGTTTGATCCCTGGTTGGGGAGATCCTCTGGAGAAGGAAATGGCAACCCACTTCAGTATTCTTGCCTGGAGAATCCCAGGGACAGAGGAACCTGGCGGGCCACAGTTCACGGGGTCTCAAAAGAGTTGGACACGGCCTAGTAACTAAACGACAACAAGGATAAAGCTTTATGTGATAGTGTTTTTCAGGAAAGAAGTCTAACTTACATTTTTCCTTATGTAGGAAGGCTTCCAGTGAGGGATTTTAAATCATAATATTTATCAGTAAACAAACAGATATGTCTCAGAAGATGGGCTTATTCTAGGATTAAAGAGGGCAACTATGGGAGTAAATTAACTAGCAATTAAGACATTATTTGTATTGCTTGAAGCCGTTGAGGGTTGTATGAAATGAATATATTTATACCTTATAAGGTACTGCAAAATCAAACAAGTTAAGGTCTAAAAAACAAACTGAAAACTTGCTTCAGGAGGCATTAATATTTTTATAGTTTTGATCCATTAATCATACTTTCTTTTCTAAAATTGAAAGTGAAACTCTCCCGTGTCTGACTTGTTGTGACCCAATGGACTATACAGTCCATGAAATTCTTCAGGCCAGAGTACTGGAGTGGGTAACCTTTCCCTTCTTCAAGGGATCTTCCCTAGAAGGTCCTAGGGATCGAAGGTCTCCTTCATTGCAGGCAGATTCTTTACCAGCTGAGTCACGAGGGAAGCCCAAGAATACTGGAGTGGGTAGCCTATCCCTTCTCCAGGGATCTTCCCGACCCAGGAATCGAACCAAGGGTCTCCTGCACTGCAGGCAGATTCTTTACCAACTAAGCTATCAGGCAAGCCCTTTCTAAAATTACGTCAGAGATATTCTCTCATGGGAGAAGGGAAAAGAAAGGGGGAGGAGGGACTTCCCTGGTGGTCTAGTGGCTAAGACTCCCAAAGCAGGTGGCCCGGGTTTGATCCTTGGCTAGGGTACTAGATTGCACATGCCACAACTAAGACCCAAAGCAGCCAAATAAATAAATATTAAAAAAAAAAAAAAAAAGGAAAGGGACAGGAGACCATGTGATTCCAAAATTCCAAATAAATGCGTAAATAAAGATTTAATAAACTTAATAACATGTCTGCTGCTGCTGCTGCTAAGTCACTTCAGTCGTGTCCGACTCTGTGCAACCCCATAGACGGCAGCCCACCAGGCTCCCCGGTCCCTGGGATTCTCCAGGCAAGAACACGGAGTGGGTTGCCATTTCCTTCTCCAATGCGTGAAAGTGAAAAGTGACAGTGAAGTCGTTCAGTCTGACTCTTAGCGACCCCATGAACTGCAGCCTACCAGGCTCCTCCATCCATGGGATTTTCTTGTCTAAAGGAAAGTAAAGGTTTTTTCCTAATAAAATGTTAATAATGTAAACTAAAATTTCATAAAGCTGTAGATTGAGCAAATTTATTTAATATTCTTTTCAGCTAAATACATATTACATAATATTAATAGTATGTTACCCCTTTTGGAAAAGAAAAAGCAAGTATAATAAAACCCAAACAAACAAAATAAACTAAACAACAGGTTGAGTAGTAGGTATTAATCCATCTTTGCACATGATGGTTAGAAGCATCAGTAAAGAATATAATTTTTCATGCATTATCTTTATGTTCAAGCTTAAGGTGAAGCTTATTCTTAGGAATGTCAAAGTTACATGTTTTTTTTTTTAATTTACATTTATTTTACAGTTTTATATTTGTTTTTCTAAAAATATATGTAGATGCTGATTGTAAAAAGTGAAAAAGGAAAGTTCCCACTAAGTCCCTTATGGTTTGTTTGAGCTCTTTTTTTTCTGAACATATAAATGAATATTATTGATATTTGGGGTGTACATTTCAGCCCCTTGTGAGTCCATGCTCCTTCTGAAGGTGGGAATCTACTCAAACTCTGACAAAATTTGATGTAAGTCTACAGCATCCTGGGTTTAATGCTGAACCCTGGGGATGCAGCTATGACAGAATGGGCAAAGTCTCAACAGTCATGAAGCTTACAGTCTCAGGGGGAGAGAGACCAATAGAGAAATAAAGGAGAAAATGTCAGGCAGTGATAAACTCCTTGATGAAAATACGATATGTGAAGGAGATAACGGTGTTGCTTAGAAAAAGATTTTCTGAATTCTTGACTTTGAAGCTGATATCTTTCTTCTTAGTTCCTGTAGCACTCCACCTTGCAAATGGTTGGTACTCAATCAATACTATAGAATCATTTATTTATTTTAGAAATGTGACAAAAATTTCTATTTTATAACTTCTTTGGTTCAGAGAGTAGAATTTATTTTTTAATCTCCAAATCAGATGGCATTCTCAATGGCTTTTTTTTAAGATTTTTTTTTTTGATGTGGACCATTTTTAGTCTTTATTAAACTTGCTACAGTATTGTTTCTTTTTTTTTAAATGTAACATTTGTTTAATTTTAAAAAGAAGGCATTGTCAACTCCCAGCAGATTGTTCTAAAGGAATTCCATCAGCTTCTTCTAGTCATGCTACAATTTAAAGCAATGATTCTCAAAGTGCAGCTGGGGTCAACAAGAACAGCATCTCTTGGAAAAGCCTTTGAAATGCAAATTCTTGGGTCTGACCTCAGCCTACCAAAGGTATTGTGGGACTTGCCTGGCTTTTTCCCCCGTGGTTAAGACTTCACCTTAAAATGCAGAAGGTGCAGGTTCGATCCCTGGTCGGGGAGTTAAGATCTCAATGGCCTTTTAATGTAAGCTTCCTCTTCTATGTTTCTGGTATATTGCCAGCTGTCATTTATACTAGTTACAAAAGAGTAAATGCAAAAAAAAAAAAAAAGTCAAATTCTGGCCAAGAAACATCTGCTATATAGTTGGCATTATTCTTAGATGACCTTCTCTTCAAGCCATTTTGGAAACTCCCTAGTTGTACTTCTGTAAAGGGTTGCACCTGGGGAATGGCACGGAGGCTTTTATGAGGAGTGCTATTACAGGCTTCTCGCCAGGACTGAGCGAGGAGAGGCTATAGCAAGCTCTATTTTATGGGACAGTGAGGTTAGCCATTTACTGTTCCCATAAGCTATTTCACTTGCAATAAAGGTCAATGGGCCTTTTTAGGAAGGAGAGCTAGGCCCCTGTCTAAAACGGCAGTCAAAAAGACAGGCTACTTTAGATTCTTCTGGAAAGTGGCAGGATGTTTATTTAGCTGGGAGAGTGGTTCAATATGATCAGCTGATGAGTAAGGCAATAAGAATTCACCGATTTCAGGGGGGAAGATTGAAATCCTAAGGTAGCTTGACCGCAAAGCTAAGCAGGGCGTGGCTCACTGTGGGTCTGGTTGCTACCTTGACACATGAACTCTGCCAAGAAATACATTTCCTACTTGGCACTCTCTATCCTTAGACTTTCTGGGAAGCTTATGTCATAAACTACCATGGTTTGCAACCCTTGGCATCTGCACTTCCAGTACGGCAGAAGCAGTTCCATTAACAGTGTATTTTTCTTTCTTTCTTGATAGTTTTAAAGAAAAAAATCAAATTGGGTGGGTGTTTCTTTAAAGATAGGATAGGATACTGGGCTGCAAAGCTTTTGTTCACTATCTCCTAAAGAAATTTTGAAAAACTATGCACCCTGCTTCAGTTTTATGTTGTAATGTAAAACATTTTATCAAAACCTTGAATAGTAGCAAAGGGTATAATTTATGGTCTGTGTCAATACTGGCTTTTTCAAAGTGATATGTGTGTGTGTGTGTGCGCGCGTGTGTGCGTGCGCGCGCTCAGTCCTGTTTGACTCTTTGCGATGCCATGGACTCTAGCCTGCCAGGCTCCTCTGTCTATGGGATTCTCCAGACAAGAATACTGGAGTGGATTGCCATTTTCTCCTCCAGGGCATCTTTCCAACCCTGGGATTGAACCCGCATCTTCTGTGTCTCCTGCGGAGACACTGAGGGCAGGTTCTTTACCACTGAGCTGTCCAGGGAGCCGTTTAAAGTGATATTTACTTAACTTGTTGTAATAAATCCAAGAGAATGTAAATACTATAGCAAATTGATATCCACTATCATCCACTAAGTAATAGTTGCAATTTTACATCTTTTTGTTTTCTCCTTCTATTTTTATTTCTATTCATTTCCATAATTTTATCCTAATAAAATGTATTTTTGTGATTAAGAGTATTTATTTAACTATTTCATGCACATGACAGTGTGTGTGTACTCAGTCTTGTCCAATTCTTTGTAAGCCCATGGACTCTAGACTGCCAGGCTTCTCTCTCCATGGGATTTTTCAGGCAAGAATACTGGAATGGGTTGTCATTTCCTACTCTAGGGGATCTTCCTGACCCAGGGATTGAACCCACGTCTCTTGTGTCTCCTGCATTGGCAGGTGTATTCTTTATCAACTGTAGCGCCATACTTCTGTATAAAAATAAAGTAAAATTAAAGCTTTTAAAAAAATCTGTAGTCACAAGGTCTGTTAAAACAAACCATCTGGATTGAGTTATCATTACAGTCATTACTGAAAATACCTGTAGCAGAGACAATGTGTGTTCACCACACTCTTTTCTGTTTTTGGAGGTACAGGAAGTTTATATTTCTTAGTTTCCCATTGGGAGTGTGAACAGAAATGATGTATTGTTTCCTGTTCTAGTTAACAGTGAGTTGAGCTCTATTTCTTTCTCTCTTTCCCTTTCTCTGTCTCCTTCAGTTTCCCTGTTGGAATCCTAAAACTCTGAGATGGCAAAGATGAGAGATGGAAGCATAATGATCTAGGCTCCCCTTGGAGGAGAATCCCCAAAGAGCCTCCTTGTCTGAACTGGATTGTGATATAAAAATTAGCAATACACTTTTGGTGTGTTAAGCCATTGAAGTTTTAGGTATATTGGTTACTAAGGTAACTTATACTATCCTGATTAACATATGCCATAACTGATCAAAACAAGATGGATATATTATAACTTTTGATAGTTCATTATTAAGAAAAATAATTTTTAATTTTTGAAAATGCATCTCAATAAAAACACCAAGAAATCTTGTTCATGTAGATGGAAGTAGAGGTAGTTATAGCATGTCTCCCAATTGAATTATATGCATGTCTTAGTACAAATCACCATAATGAGATTTTGTAAAATGAGAGAAACACTACAGGAGAATTGAAATAGGAAAGAAAGGATTTCTTAGGCAGTCAATTTAAGGAACAAGTTATATAAAATGTAAACATCTAGAACTTAACTCCCTTAAAAATCTCTATGTCTATATACCCCTTCGAAAGTCTCTATGAGTGTCCAGCGACACTTGTATTTCACATTTAAGACACATCTAGGAAAAAGGAAGAAGAGTCAAGGGTGGAGTGTCTCCTGACCTGATCCTCTTTTGGCTGCTGACCTTCACCCAAATCCTTGGTCTATCTTTTCTACCCTTCCTTCTGACTCCCACTAGCTCACAGTGAAAAGTATCCTGATGAAGATTAAAGTCTGTAACATATAGAGAGTTATTTTAAATCAAAAAGAAAATGATGATTACTTCAGAAAAAAATGGGCAAATGATCACAAATGTCAATTCACTAAAGAAGAAATACAAAATCCTAATACCCACAGAAAACATTAAAGCCCACTTGGAATTCATAAATATGCAACATAAAACAATGAGATACCATTTTGGAAATACAATTGGAAAAACTAACCTTTAGTGATGTTTGGGAAGAGAATAACGTCTAGAGAGCAATTTGGCAATACATGTCACAACTTTTTAAAAAATACATAAAGTTGAGCTAGCATCCCATTTCTGAACATTATTCTAAGAAATAATCATGAATAGGTTAAAAGAAAAAAGATTCAGCCTTGAGCTTTACCACAGATTTTTTAGCCAAGGTTCTTTTCGTCACAAGTATTAGGTTGCAAGGTATCTTTCATTTGAAATGCCTATTCTCTTCTACATTTTCTGGTTCTCTTAGTTAAAATTCTTGATTGATTTAGACTGATTACTTGCTGAGTGCCGATTGATTGGCTGACTTCATCCAATCAACTATCATTTGTCTGGGAAAAGAAGTGCCATAGGACACACGGAGTTACTTCTTCCAGGGGCTGTTTGTGGAGTGAGGGCTAGGTGCTCCATGCGCCATAAGAGACAGGGAATGAAATCAGCACAACCTATCCAGAATGGTGAAGAAGAGGAATCGCTTAAAAGCCCAGCCCAGGATATGAAGTGAACTGTGACACCATGAAGTGAGATGATCATCCAAACTGTTCTTACAGAAGACTATTCCAGAAGACATAGAAATATATTTCTGATATATTTCTATTTCTAGAGGAAAGAACATGTTGCAAAGAGAATAAACAGGCTCATCTTATTTTCTAAAATGTTTACATTTATAAAGAAAGAAAGTACCATTGGCTGAATTCATGTTAAGGGCACTGAATGTCTGTGTCACCTACCCTGCCCTCCCCCTCATTCTAATATTGAAACCCTAACTCCCAATGTGATGGTATTTGGAAGTGGGATCTTTGGCAGGTAATTGGGTTTAGATGAGGTCAAGAGGGTGGAGCCCCCAGATGGAATTAGTTCTCTTAGAAGAAGAGGAAGAAACTAGAGTCTTCTCTTCCTTCATCATGTGAGGATACAACAAGAAGGGAGTTATTTGCAAACCAGAAAGAGGGCTCTCACCAGACACTATGGAACCTGGGTCTTGGACTCCCCAGCCTCTAGAACTGGGAGAAATATCAACAAATATTTGTTGTTTAAGTCAGTCTATGGTGTTTTGTTAGAGTGACCTGAAATAACTAAGACATAAATGATATATATCAAAACTACCATGGTAGAAATATTTGGATGGTGGGATGACTGATTATTTCTTTTTTAAAAGAGAGTTCATCTTTATTTAAAAAATTTTTGGCTACACCCTGACGCATGTGGGATCTTAGTTGCCCGACCAGGGATTGAACCTGTGCCCCCTGCATTGGAAGCACAGAGTCTTAACCACTGGACTGCCAGAGATGTCCCAGTGATTATTTCTTATCTTTATGAAACTGGTTTTTCTAAATTAGTTAGTTAACATTTAAAAGCATTTTAAAAGAAAGACATTAAGTTTTAGAGGTAGTTCTCCAATCTCTTAAGAGAACTGAAAAGGAACAAATTAGAATCTAAATTCTGGATGAGCTAAGGCCAAGGATTCAGACGAGAAGCTGCAGAACGTGTACCTGATTGCTGGCTCACTGTACAGACACAGGCTTTGTTCATGAGCAACAGCAGATCCTAAAGGCTGGAACTGTGAGAGGAAGAGATGCTACTGAAAGGACCACCCCCACTGCTCTTTCTGGTCCCCACTTTCCTCCAGGAGCATGGATGTGAACTCTTAAGACCCTTCAGTTATACTGTATGATTTTACATATGAAGACATGTAAAAGGGAAAAGAGAACCAGACACAGAAATAGAAGCCCCAGATCTAGTCTGATTGCTCACTAGTTGAGTTATCTTAACGAAGCTACTAAACCTCCTTGAGCCTCCTTGGAGACAATAATAGGAAATCCATTTTCCTTATATACTTCTTGTGACAACTGAATGAGATAATATGTGAAAGTGCTAAAAAAAATGATATGATACAAATATGCACATGCACATTTTACACAAAATGTGTTTATTACAAATGTCTATGTGTATATGTTACACAGTTGTGGATATAATAATCAGAAGCTTAGTTCCCTGACTTGACCTTGACTAAGTGTAAATAAAATGACAGATCACTGTGGACTTGATGAGATGCCTTGAGAAGGAAATGTTCTGTTGATCCAAATGTTTTGAGAACTGTTGCTTATTACTCTTTTCCATAAGACAGAAAAGAGAAAGTTAGAGAATATTTACTTTCTGGTGAAAAGAAGAGCACAATAAACAGGGACTATTGTTGGAAGACAACCTAGGAGAACAAAGGTCTTATTTAAATTTAAGTATTTGCCTACAGTGTTTCAGAAAATAATAAATGATAATTCATGTTTACTGAGAAGACACACTAAGGTTTTCAAATATTAGCAGTGAAAGTGAAAGTCGCTCAGTCACATCCGACTTTTTGTGACCCCATGGACTGTGTAGTCCATGGAATTCTTCAGGCCAGAATATTGGAGTGGATAGCCTTTCCCTTCTCCAGGGGATCTTCTTAACCCAGGGACTGAACCATGTCTCACGCATTGCAGGTGGATTCTTTACCAACTGAGCCACAAGGGAAGTCCCAAAATACTGGAGTGGGTAGCCTATCCCTTCTCCAGAGGGTCTTCCTGCCCAGGAATCAAACCGGGGTCTCCTGCATCGCAGGCATATTCTTTACCAACTGAGCTATCAGGGAAAAATATTAACAATAAATACAATTTCCTATACGGTACATGTTTTACAAGCTTTGTGGCAATCTCAGACTTTGTGGTTAATGGTCAAATATATATGACCATTAACCACAAAGTCTGAGATTGCCACAAAGCTTGTAAAACATGTATGGTATAGGAAATTATATTTGTTCACTTGGCTATAAAATATGTTATAGGAAATTATATATGTTCCCAGACTGAATATGAGCTCTTTGCTGTGGATAGTAAGCCCATTTCTCAGTCAGCAGACTTACCAGCACAATTAAATTGGACTCTCACATGAGTCCAAACACTTCAAACACTTGATTCTAGCTTTCTCTTGGTAGATCATCTGAAACAAAGGTGCTTCTGGAAGAGTCAACTTCAAATAGGATGAAGTCTGATTTATTTCACAGTGTTATCTGAAATTCCCTCTGGGGAGTGACAGTGGGAAGTGAGAGGAGAAAAACAAACTTCTACTATATGAACCTGTGTGTTGAAATATTGTTTGTTTAAGCATTTACTACATTTGTAACAGTAAGCTCATTTTAACTGCTTTGAATACAGCACAGCAACTATACACATTGTTATTCATACAAGGACTGACGGGGAGGAAGTGAAGTGTTAGTCACTCAGTTGTGTCTGACTCTTTGCGACCCCATGGACTGTAGCCCGCCAGGACTTCCTCTGTCCATGGGATTCTCCAGGCAAGAATGGAGAATTCTTGGAGTGGGCTGCCATTTCCTTCTCCAGGGGATCTTCCTGACCCAGGGATCGAACCCCAGTCTCCTGCATTACAAGGAGGTTCTTTACTGTCTGAGCCCCCAGGGAAGCCCCTATGGCGACAGGGGAGGGCTTAATGGTCTCTTCTTCCATGTACTGAAGTGGACCAAAAACTGCCATCCAGTTGCTTGTCATGAAGCTGAATCTGTTCGTAGATGTATTTTATCAACTCCCACATTATCAGCCTGCCTGTTGGTGTTCGTTAAAAATGATTTAATCACCAGCATTGAAAAGCTCAGGTGATTTTTGCATCAAAATAAGATGTGAGGGATAAAATAGTTACTCTGCATGCATTCCACACACCCCTCTTCCCTACCCCTCTCACCCCCCACCCCAGAGGCCGGGCAGCTAAAAATGACACTTCCAAGTTGGAAGGGACTGAGTTTAGCTTAGACCAATCAGATGCACACGGAGGAGATGGAAAAGGCAGAGGCCAGTTGCCCCTGGTGGCAGGCTCGATCAAGGATGCTTCGGGCTTTTCTGTAACAGCACCCGTGTCAGCAGCTTTGCGGGGACCTAACAGGTGAGGTATGGCTCTGGAGCTGGCAGTGACAGCATTCACAGCCACCTAATCTCCAGGCTGTTCCTAGAGCTAGCAGTTCAGGGAAAACATCCAGAATTCGCATCTTCCCAGCTGAGCCAGAGTTGGCAGCCTCCTCGGGGGCGGGTTCTTCATTGTTCTTCTGGCGGTCAGCCCTGGGGGCCCAGCTTGAACACTCTCTAAGCACCTAATTCCCTGTTTGAAGCCCTTTGCCCTTTGTTCTTAAAATAGCTCGAGTGGTTTCTGTTTCCTGGAACAGAACTCTGACAAATACACAGGAATACGAGGAGCTCTGACCACGTCCAGCCCTGATTCTGGTTATGGTAACAAAAGGCTGGCCATGAGCAGTGGCCTGTAGATTGCATAGATCCCACCATGCCTTAGAGAACCTCCCAATGGGAGGCCATTTAGAAAATGTCTTTTTTACTGTATTTGTAGCACATGTGACCAGATGTCTCATTTTTCTTAGTTATTGTACCTTCCTGGACCCTGTCAGGATTCTAGTTTGCCACCTCACTAATCTTTACCTAAAGCTTGCCGGAAAACTACGCTTTATTTCTTAAAGGGCGTAATTCTTTCATTTCGAATATACTCCAAAATGCCCCCAAATCAGAACCAGAATGCTGTACATCTAAACAGCATCATTTAGGGCCCTGAGAGAATTGCTTTTATTGAACTGTGAAACTGGTTGTACTGTTAACCCTAAGAATGTTGAATAAATTGTAATGTCACCTCTATGACAACACAGCAAAGAGGTGTCCTTCAAGTCGACTTTATCTTACAAGCATGTAATAGATCAGGTTTCGCTCTTTGCACTGGCTGTCAGAAAGGTAAGACCAAAGGCCGCCTGAGTGGGTGGCTTCTCAGAGCGTACATGAAATCACACTCGTATGCTGTGTAGTAACCCTACCCCTGACCCTGTCTCATTGTTACTACTCCGGTTTTATCTTCATCTGGCTTTCTTCACATGTTAAGAAAAATCCAACTGTATTCTGTTTGAATACAAATCCCTTACGATTATACAGTGGTAGAGAGAAACAGATTCAAGGGATTAGATCTGATAGACAGAGAGCCTGATGAACTATGGACAAAGGTTTGTGACATTGTACAGGAAACAGGGATTGAGACCATCCCCAAGAAAAATAAATGCAAAAAGGACAGATTGCTGTCTGAGGAGGCCTTACAAACAACTGTGAAAAGAAGAGAAGCGAAAAACAAAGGAGAAAAGGAAAGATATACCCATTTGAATACAGAGTTCCAAAGAATAGCAAGCAGAGATAAGAAAGCCTTCCTCAGTGATCAGTGCAAAGAAATAGAGGAAAACAATAGAATGGGAAAGACTAGAAATCTCTTCAAGAATATTAGAGATAACCAAGGAACATTTCATGCAAAGATGGGCACAACAAAGGACAGAAATGGTATGGACCTAACAGAAGCAGAAGATATTAAGAAGAGGTGGCAAGAATACACAGAAGAACTATACAAAAAAGATCTTCATGACCCAGATAACTACGATGGTGTGATCACTCACCTAGAGCCAGACATCCTGGTATGTGAAGTCAAGTGGGCCTTAGGAAGCATTACTATGAACAAAACTAGTGGATGTGATGGAATTCCAGTTGAGCTATTTCAAATCCTAAGAGATGGTTCTGTGAAAGTGCTGCACTCAATATGACAGCAAATTTGGAAAACTCAGCAGTGGCCACAGGACAGAAAAAGGTCAGTGTTCATTCCAATCCCAAAGAAAGGCAATGCCAAAGAATGCTCAAACTACCGCACAATTGCACTCATCTCACACGCTAGTAAAGTAATGCTCAAAATTCTCCAGGCCAGGCTTCAGTGGTACATGAACCATGAATTTCCAGATGTTCAAGCTGGTTTTAGAAAAGGCAGAGGAACCAGAGATCAAATTGCCAACATCCGTTGGATTATTGAAAAAGCAAGGGAGTTCCAGAAAAACATCTATTTCTGCTTTATTGACTATGCCAAAGACTTTGACTGTATGAATCATAACAAACTGTGGAAAATTCTGAAAGAGATGGGAATACCAGACCACCTGACCTGCCTCCTAAGAAATCTGTATGCAGCTCAGGAAGCAACAGCTAGAACTGGACACAGAACAACGGACTGGTTCCAGTGAGGAAAAGGAGTATGTCAAGGCTGTATATTGTCACACTGCTTATTTAACTTCTATGCAGAGTACATCATGAGAAATGCTGGGCTGGAGGAAGCACAAGCTGGAATCAAGATTGCTGGGAGAAATACTAATAACCTCAGATATGCAGATGACACCACCCTTATGGCAGAAAGTGAAGAACTAAAGAGCCTCTTGATGAAAGTGAAAGAGGAGAGTCAGAACATTGTCTTCAAGCTTAACATTCAGAAAACTAAGATCATGGCATCTGGTCCCATCACTTCATGGCAAATAGATGGGGAAACAGTGGCAACAGTGAGAGACTTTATTTTTTTGGGCTCCAAAATCACTGCAGATGGTGACTGCAGCCATGAAATTAAAAGACGCTTACTCTTTGGATGAAAAGCTATGACCAACCTAGACAGCATATTAAAAAGCAGAGACATTACTTTACCAACAAAGGTCTGTCTAGTCAAGGCTATGGTTTTTCCAGTAGTCACGAATGGATGTGAGAGTTGGACTATAAAGAAAGCTGAGCGCCGAAGAATTGATGCTTTTGAACTGTGGTGTTGGAGAAGACTCTTGAGAGTCCCTTGGACTGCAAGGAGATCCAACCAGTCCATCCTAAAGGAGACCAGTCCTGAGTGTTCATCGGAAGGACTGATGTTGAAGCTGAAACTCCAATACTTTGGCCACCTGATCTGAGGAGCTGACTCATTTGAAAAGACCCCAATGCTGGGAAAGATTGAAAGTGAGAGGAGAAGGGGACGACAGAGGATGAGATGGTTGGATGGCATCACTGACTCAATGGACATGAATTTGTGTAAACTTTGGGAGTTACTGATGGACAGGGAGGCCTGGCGTGCTGCAGTCCATGGGGTTGCAAAGAGTCGGACACTATTGAGTGACTGAACTGAACTGAACTGATTCTGTTTGAAACCCATTGTATTTTTAATTTTTTAAAGCATTCCTTTAAAAAAAATTTTTTTTTAATGTACTTATATTAGGCTCTGTTGGGTCTTCATTGTTGTGCAGAGGCTACTCTCCAGTTGTGGTGCTCAGGCTTCTTGTTGCGGTGGCCTTTCTCGTTCCGGTGCGTGGCCTCCAGAGCGCGAGGGCCTCAGTAGTTTTGGCTCCTGGACTTTAGAGCACAGGCTCAGTAGTTGTGGTGTAAGGGCCTAGTTGCCCTGTGACATGTGGGATCTTCCTGGACCAGGGATTGAACCTGTGTCCTCTGCATTGGCAGGTGGATTCTAACCACTGGACCACCAGGGAAGTTCTGAAACCCATGTAAATCCTTGTTGTAATATGATGGAGAATAAATATTTAAATAAACTGCCTCCACTTTCCCTGCTCTATTCATTGTAATATGTCTACTAGGCCCCTGTTCTCTCTGCCTTCAGGTCCTTAAAGCATGTATTTTTGCCAAAAACTTAATGGATCAAGGCTATTCATAGGTGTGCTTGGGAGTCTGCAATCTAACAAACATTCTAAAGATGTGGTCAAGCTGAATACCTAGGCACCTTTCAGCAAAAAGCAATTTGTTCAGCTATTATTACTGAATAAAAATCCCAGGAGCTACATATTTCTGTGTAAACTAAATACAAGATGCAGTCTTTGGGGGAAAGAAATAATTACACTTCTTTTGATGAGATAAGGCCAGAAAATATCTAGCATCTTATCTATCTTAAACTAGTCTGCTTTTTTCTTGTTTAATTAAACATTTTATTTTGAGATAATTATAATTCACATGCTGTTGTTAACAATAATGTGAGTGATCTTATGCCTTTTACCTGGTTTCCCCCAATGGTAATATTGTACAAAACTCCAGTACAATATCACCTCTAGGATTTGATATAGTCAAAATACAGAACATTTTCATCACCATGAGAATCCCTGGTGTTGTCCTTTTATAGATGCTCCCATCCCTTCCAACCTCACTCATAACAACTACTAATCTTTTCTTCATTTGTACACTGTTTTCAGTTCAAAAATAGCTAATCTCTTTTAAAAATAATTGGAATATAGTTGCTTTACAATATTGTGTTAGTTTCTGCTATACAATGAAGTGAATCAGGGGATATATGGGGATATATCCATATATATATGGATACATATATCCCCTCACTCTTGGATCTCCCTTCCACCCCCCATCCCACCCACCCAGGTCAAACTGCAATAAAGTATCACCTCACACTGGTCAGAATGTTCATCATCCAAAAATCTACAAACAATAAATGCTGGAGAAGGTGTGAAGAAAAGGGGACCCTCTTGCACTGTTGATAAGAATATAAATGGTTAAAATAAAATAAAACTAGCTAAAAAAAAAAGAATGTAAATGGATACAGCCACTATGGAGAATAGCGTGCAGACTCCTTAAGAAACTAAAAATAGAGCTATCATATGACCCAGCATCCCACTACTGGGTATATATTGTTGTTCAGTCACTAAGTTGAGTCCGACTCTTCGTGACCCCATGGACTGCAGCACATCAGACATCCTGTCCTTCACTGTCTCCTAGAGTTTGTTCAAATGCATGTCCATTGAGTCAGTGATGCTATCTTATACTGAGCTAATCTCTTTTGAGGGCATAAATGTTCATCAAAGGTAACTGCTCTACACTACATCACCCTTTCCCCTCTCCCATCTGCCCTTTTCTAACCTACTCTGTACCCGAGAAGGCCAGCCTTTGACGATTACATCACCCAGGCTCCCTTGTTCTTCGGTTTCCAACTGGGGTCACTGGAGGCACTGGCAGAAGATGGAGGGGATGGGAGAAGATAAATCTAAGAATAATTACCCCTTGTGCACAACCCCTCCCTCCTGAGGCATGGGAAAAGAGGGGAAGGAGAAGAGGGAGAACCAGAGAGAAGCAAGCACCCAGATGAGGAAATGGACAGAGACCTTGACCAGTCGAGGTGCCTGCCTTCAAGGGTGAAGGTACTTGGACAATGAACTTATCATTAATGACCTTGAAGGACTGAAGATTAGGGAGGGGAACAGAATCCAATTACAAAGGAGATTGAATTCTTTGATCTAGGGGAAAAAAATTCCTGACCTGGGTAAGAGTAAGATTTAATTAGATTCAAATTAAAAAGAAGAATTGTGGGATTTCTTTCATTACAAGTTTGTGGACCATGGTTCTAACTCCCGATCATTAATGGTTTTGTGCTCCCAGCCTCAATGCTGGAATACATAGTGTCCCCAAGCTACTAGTTAGCAGTTTAAAAGGTTTTGCCTTTAATGAATAAATTGTCATTGTGATATTATGGTTTACTTACTGATTATAGACAAAGTTTAATAAACACTATGTATTAGGCTTGGATTAAGCATTTTACTTTTGTTGTTTCGTTTATCTTAGTCAACAATCCTGTGAGATAGGTATTTTCTTAATTGGACAGGTAAGAACTCTTAGGTGCAGAAAGCCTAAATAACTTGCCCAAGGACACACAACATAGAATTCAAGTCTATCTTTTAGTAATTAGGGCATCTTGTCTCTCAGTGAGTCATACTGTTTTCCAACAGGAAATGGGAAGACAGGGCTGCTCCTTCCAATGACCTTGCTTGTTCTACCCTTCTCCCCTCTCCTGGATGTCTCCTCCTCATCCTTGATTAACAGTCATATCCTCAGGGAGCCATCCTCACCTTCCTGCCCTCTTGAAAGCTCTTACAGTGCTGTGGATTTCTTATTTGCAGCACCTGTCACCACTGAAATTTATATTTGTTCATGTGATTATTTGGTCAATGTCTGTTTTCTCTTTCCTAGACTGTCAGCTGCATGAGAGAGGTCATTTTGCCCCATTACATCTCCAGCATTTAGAAAAGAGTTCTTGATAGATAGTGAGTGATCAATATATGTTTATTGGTTGGTTTAATAGGTTCTTTTACTTTATTTCATAGAGTTACAGATTCTGAGTCAGAAGTCACCACAACTTCTAACTAACCCACATTCATCTGTCAAAAGTCCTGTAGAATCATTCTAACCAGCTGGTCCACCAACTGTCCTTGAAGCATTTTTGAACCACCCTGACTGCTAGTGCCATTGTTCAGGGAAGCAGACTAATGAACTCCAGTGTTTCCTTCTACCCCCCAGAAAAGCCCATCTCAGTCTTGTCTTTGAGCTGCCAATGTCCACTGTGCCTGGGACTATCCTCATCTAATCATTTTGTCCACATTCTATGGAATGTAAGCACATCATATTTAGTACTCAGGATAAAGAGCTGAACTTTATATGTTTTCTGACCGCATTTATTAGACTCTAATTTAAGATGTTTTGAACTGTGGTGTTGGAGAAGACTCTTAAGAGTCTTTTGGACTGCAAAAAGATCAAACCAGTCAATCCTAAAGGAAACCAGTCCTGAATATTCATTGGAAGGACTGATGCTGAAGCTCCAATACTTTGGCCACCCGATGTGAAGAACAGACTCATTGGAACAGACCCTGATGCTGGGAAAGATTGAAGGCAGGAGGAGAAGGAGATGACAGAGGATGAGATGGTTGGATGGCATCACCAACTCGATGGACGTGAGTTTGAGCAAGCTCTGGGGGTTGGTGATGGACAGGGAAGGCTGGAGTGCTGCAGTCCATGGGGTCACAAAGGGTAGTACGTGATTGAGTGACTGAACTGATACTAAGATTCTAACTTTATCTCCTCTATGGTTGATATGAAGTTTGAAGAAATCTTCAACTTCTACTTAAAACAGGTGTAAGAGGGAATTCCCTGGTGGTTTAGTGGTTAGGACTCTGTACTTCCAATGCAGGGGATATGGGTTCTATCCCTGGTGGGGAAACTAAGATCCTGCAAGTCTTGTGGTGCTACCAAACAAAATAAATAAATAAAATAAAATATGCGTAAGAAAGTAATTATTTAATCACCGTCCAGCATTTCCCAAATACCTGTGCTGGGCCCTTCTCTTCCATGCCACTTTACTCCCCAGCATCACTGGAGGCCAAAGATTCTCATTCCCTCTACTAAGGGACTGGTATGAAGCTTACAGGTATCTTGGATAGTAAAAAAAAAAAAAAAAAAAAAATACATTGGGAAGTATTGATGGAGTTCAGAAAAGACTTGAGGTATAAGTAAATGTTCTTAGGTTGGACAATCCACAGGTAGTGAGAAGATGCCTGTTGATAGAAGGATTAGCAAAGCAGCTCTTTTCTTTAAAATTATTTTTTATTGGAGTATAGTTACTTTACAATGTTGTGTTAGTTTTTGACGTTCAACGAATTGAATCAGCTATAAGTATACCTATACCGCCCCTCTTTTGGACCTCTCTCCCGCCTTCACCCCATCCCACCTCTCTAGGTTGTCAGAGCACTGAGTGAGCTCCTTCTAGCTTCCCACTAGCTAGCTATCTTGCACACTGCAGTGTATATATGTCAATGCGACTCTCCCAGTGGGTCTCACCTGCCCTTTCCCCCCTGTGTCCACATGCTCATTCTTTACCAGAAGATGTGGTATAAATACGCAATGGAATATTACTCGGTCACAAAAAGGAATGAAATTGGGTCATTTGTGGTGACATGGATGGACCCAGAGCCTATCCTGCAGAGTGAAATAAGTAGAAAGAGAAAAACAAACATCATATCTAATGCATATATATGGAATTTAGGAAAATGGTAGAGGTAAAACTATTTGCAGGGCAGGAATAGAGACGCAAGGCAGCTCTTCCACCTACACCTGAGTGCAGTGCTCTTTCAAGTGGTGATTGGGCCCCTTATTTCCCTCCTGGTACTGAGCCCCAGCACTGCTGGGCAGTCTTCTGATGTTGCCTGTCTTCACGTCCACCAAGCCTCTTCCCTGTGGTACCTCACAGGGACCCCAAGTCCTTTTTGATTCCATTCCCTGACCCCAAGTGTTGTCCTATCTCTCTATCTGCTAGTCCTCCTCGGGAGGGATGGGGCTGGTGGCTTGGCCCTTCATCTAATCTCTGTTTCTTTGTCATGGTCTCTGGGCTCTCAAGAGATGTCCCTTTGATTTGCAAAAGCCTGCTTCAGAGTTGCAAAGCTGAACATGTACCGTTCTTCTCTTTTATTCTCAATCTAATCTTTCTACTCTCTTTGAGATAGTGTGGCCAAATAAAAGAAAGTGGGAGAATAAAAGGACAAAATTAACTTTTAAAGATATTATCCTGTTATAATTGTATTGCTGTGAAGCCCTATATGTATTTGTGCTGTTTCTTTTGGCCTCAAGAACAGGATTCAAATATTTTAAAATGGAGGTCTTTTTGGTGTTAAAGAAAGAGATTATTTTCTGTAAAGGAAATTTCCATTTTAATTTCTGATAGAATTGCTCAATACAAAAATATTGGGTTGGCCAAAATGTTCATTCGGGTTTTTCTCACTTACGTTATGGAAAAAACTTGTTGGTCAACTCAACAGTGCCTCATAAAAAATCGTTAATTCATTTAAAAAAATTTATTAAGTTATTGCTAGGTGATAGGAAGCTTGCTTTTCCACTTTTCTGATTTAAAGAGGGGGTGTTTGGGAATCATAGGAATCAATATACTAATTGGCAACCAAGAAGACAGTCTCTAATCAGGTGAAATAATATCTAGTGAGATTTTTTAGTATGCATATGTTAACTCATTCAGTTATCCATCCAACACATTTCCTGAGCCCCAGGTCAACCTTTGGCACTAAATATTTAGGAAAGGCACGGCACCTGCACCCACTGTATAGTGGACAGATAGGCAGATAAAACAATGATTACTTTACATTCTATTTAATGTTATTTGATGCAAAGCAGGCCTTGGGAGAGGGAGTCATGGAGGACTTTGCAGAGGAGGTGAAGCTTAGGTTTTACTTATAGAGAGGAGTGGGAGCTTAAGAAGTGAGAAATATGGGACGGAGACTTTATTTATTTTTAAAATATTTATTTATTTGGTTGCACTGTGTCTTAGTTGTGGCATGTGGGATCTTCAATCTTCACTGCAGCATGCGGGATCTATTTTAGTTGAGGCATATGAACTCTTTATGCATGGGGATCTAGTTCCCTGACCAGGGATAGAAGTTGGGCCCCCTGCATTAGGAGCACAGAATCTTAGCCACTGGACCAGTAGGCAAGTCCCAAGATGGACATTTTAGAATGCACAAAACACAGAGAAGAGAGCCGCAAAATTATGTTTGGAGAATGGTTTGCTTGGATTTACACCAAGTAGAATGGCTTTTGTCCAAACACAGTTCAATGTGCTAGAAAGAACTCAAGTGCTTGGAATTTCTGTGTTCCTTCTTTCTTAAAAATAAAAACCTGACTGTGTAAGTGGATGCCATTCCAATGTGTGCTGGTATGGGTGAGCTGCATTAGACTGGGAGACGCTGGTGCCTCAAAATGTTTCAGGGCGCTGGAAAGCAGGGATGTGTCAGGGGTTGGCACCAATAGTGAAACTGCCTGAGGATCCTGTTTTTGTAAAATACTGCGATAGGTCCCGCTGTGGGTCCTCTAGTTCAGTCCTGCAGTTCCTTTGAGACATGATTCACCCATATCTCTATGGTAGGGCTTCTCTGGTGATTCAGACAGTAAAGAATCTGCCTGCAATGCGGGAGACCAGGGTTCCATCCCTAGGTCAGGAAGTCCCCTGGAGAAGGGAATGGCAACCCACTCCAGGACACTTGCCTGGAGCATCCCATGGATCGAGGCGCCTGGCGGGCTGCAGTCCACAGGGCTGCAAAGTGTTGGACACAACTGAGCGACTAACAGTTTCACTTTATTACACCAGGTCAGCTACAAATCTTGGGTGAAATTCATTTCAGGCTGTTGGCAAGCATCACTTATTGTGATACTTATTGTAGTCAACTTTGTATCTACTATGTGTTCTTAGGTTGGTAAGGGGGAAATGACTGTGGAAAGAGAACATTTATGGGAAAAAATTTTGAAAATCAAGTTTCCTTCCATGCAAATGGTTAATGGAATGAGGTTTTTAGTCATTCAGTCTAGAAGCAGTCTGGAATTCTACTTGATTCTGCTGTTCAAGTTCTTTAATCATTTGGTTCTTTATGGATAATCCTCCTTTCCCTCTCCAGTCCAGGCAGAAATGTGCTACACTGGGTTCTAATCATTGGCTGCATTAAGATCAGAGGTATGAATTCAACTCAAGGTCCCAAACAAATGGCTCCTCCTTAACACCTTTGCACTCAGAGAATGGCAATCAGAATAAATGTGTATACTTTGTCAACTATACGGACAATTATATAAGAAAAACTTTCCATCTTTATAAATGGAAATGCAAGAAAAATTGTATCGTTGGCTGGCTTTCTTCACAAGCCTGCTTGGTAAGTCTACTTGTCATCACAAACTTTGGCTATACTTTGGTTTGGAAAATAATCCTTTCATTGATCTGCAAAAAATGCTTTTAAGTTTTAAAATGTATAAATCATGTATAATAAAGTTTATGCAGTTGAACTTCAGAAAATTAAGTGCAGGAATGCCATTGCACTTTTAGTTTCAAATGCTATACTCATTTTCTGAAAATTTCAAGAACTAATCAGAAATTAACATCAGGTTCTAAATTCTCCTGTTAGGAGGAGTCTGAGCAATTTATGTTCAGAGTGCATTTTTTTCCCCCAGAATTCAACTTAGCTTCTTGCTGTTAGTGACCGGCTCTCTCAGATGTAGAGAGCTCTGCCCACATTTAAAGTTAGGCTATGACTACACAGGTAATTACTTTACAGATGTTCTCTGCTTACCAGTAAATAGTTTTGCCCTAATCCATGTAGAACACTTACATGTTATTTGTTGAAAAGATCTCAAAAACATTATAAACATGTAGGTTGCCATTGTGAACAAAATCAGTTTCCAAACTACTCTTCTACAGAGTAATCTGGTCCAATTCACTGTAGATAATTCTATATATTTAGCATTTTTAACTCGTAGTCAAAGAAACCTCAAGATCATTTCTGACTGTGGAATTCCAGCAGCTTTATTAGCGATGCTGGGTTTTGTGTTTATTAAGATAATTTAATATCTTTACCTACAAAGAAATATCGTTGTTGTTTAGTCTCTAAGCTGTGTTCGACTTTTTTGCTCCTCTGTCTGTGGGGTTTCCAAGGCAAGAATACTGGAGTGGGTTGCCATTTCCTTCTCCAGAGGATCTTCCTGACCCAGGCATCAAACCCGCGTCTCCTGCACTGGCAGTCAGATTCTTTATTACTGAGCCACACAGGAAACTCCTACAAAGAAGTATCAAGGTATCGCTTATAAGTGCTGTGAAAGTGATCATTGGTATTCAAGCAAACCACCTTGTCTGTGATTATTTGGTAACGGTCACAGGCTTCCCTTCCTCCAGCAGACAGGCAGGTGTGTGAGGCAGGCTGGCTGCGGACTCTGGCCACCTGAGAGGTACGTGTTCTTTCCAAAGAGAGCAGGGCTTTATGTATTTATTAATGTTTTTTGACTTGGGGTGTAGTTGCTTTACAATGTTGTGTTCATTTCCTCTGAATCAACTATACATATACATACATCGTCCGTCTCCCTCTTTGACCTCTCTCCACTCCCACCCTCCATCCCACTGAACTAGGTCATCAACTAGCTCCCCGTGCTATATAGCATGTGGCCACTAGCTATCTGTCTTAAACATGGAAGTGTATATATGTCAATCCCAATTTCCCAGTTCATACCAGTCCATACCAATCCCTCCCACTGTATCGGTTCCACACATTCATTCTCTACAGTTGTGTCTCTATTCCAAGAACAGGGCTTCTTAGTATTGACAGCAGCCACACAGAAAAGTGAGTCCAAAATGCTGTCTATCACATTTGTCAGCTCTACTGGAGAACCCCCAAACTCAGATTTCTGGAGAACCCCCAAACTCAGATTTCGATTTGAAATCTCTGGATTAAAAACAAAAATAGCATGTGGGTCAGTTGTCCTCAGGCTACCTGTTTTTAGACTCTGATATACACCTGTATTAATTCATTGCTTTGCTTGTTTACTAAACAGACTAGGATTCCCTTCACCGCAGATCATGTCTTAGCAGTTTTGGTTTTCCCAAAGCCTAGAGTTTAGTGTCTGACACGTAGCAGAGCACAAATATTTGCTAATAAACTGAATTGATCTCTAGGTAAATGAGGGCTCAAGAAGGGTGCTATTTTTTTTTAGAACTGGACAAAGCTATTAAATCTTGTGGACACTTTGGAAAGTTAAACATTCACAACTATTATAAACCATGTCCATTCCTTTTAGCTATCTGCAGACGTCAAAGCTCACTTCTATGGATATGTTTTGTCAAGAAAAGATTAGGTTTGGCTTTATGTATGCTTTTGGAGAAAAAGATAGACAAAGGGACTTAAAGAATTTGTGTAAGAAGATTAAAGGAACAGGCCTTGGCTGAAATCCCATTATTATTTAGATTATTATAATTTGTTGGGATATTAAGAATATTATGGCTGAATTAACAAATTACTTTGGTTTAGTCAGAATTTGCTCACAAAGTGAAAACGTGATAAAATGAAAAAGAACTCAGGGGATTTCTTCAGCTCTTCTAGTGCTCTGAAAACTGAGGTGAAGAACCAAGGACTCAAGGAAACTGACCAGGTGCAGGTGTGACTTCGGCTGTGATTTTTTATAACTCCCTTGCCATTGCTACAAGTGGGTAGGTAAGCCCTCCCAAGTTTGGGCTTCCCTGGTGGCTCAGTGGTAAAGAATCTGTCTGCCAATGCAGGACACACAGGTTCGATCCTTGGATGGGGAAGATCCTTTGGAGGCAAACCACTCCAGTATTCTTTTTTTTTTTTTTCCAGTATTCTTAACTGGAAAATTCCATGAACAGAGGAGCCTGGTAGGGCTACAGTCCATGGAATCACAGAAGAGTGAGTCAGACATGACTTAGTGACTAAACAACAACAAACCCTCTTAAGCTCATGAATTATCCAGGTCAACACTGACTTATTTCCCAACTGGGACTTTTAGAGAATTTATCAGGATTTTGCAACACCCTGACCTTGAGCATAAGGCACCTCCAGGTGTGGATTTGGATTGGGGTGGGTACTGTTATTGTCATTAGCCACTGTTGTACAGAGTAAACAGAAGTTTAGACATGATAAACCTAGACTTCGGTCTAGATCAGTCTTCATCAAAAGAACATGCTAGTAACCACTATGCCATTCTGCATTCTGATTCTTACACTTTCAGAAGTCTGGCCCATCTCCTGACTACTCCTTGCCCTGTGCTACCTTATGTAAACAGTTCACACAAGAAAATAGAATAGGAGGCAAAAAAGATCAATCAGGGTTAAAAGGGTCACTACACTACCTTTAAAACACAATAAAAATTATTAGAAAAATGGAGAAATCTATGACTTTAGTAATGAGGGATTTAAAAATTTATGTTAAAGAATGATAGATCATATTGAAAATGTGGAATAGTTTGAAGACTCTTGCATATAGAAAGTGTGCCTCCTTTTCAAATATTTAGCATATATTAGTTTATATAGGAAAATGAAAGTTTAAATATAAAATTCTTACAAAGTCAAGATCATACAAAGCATTTTCTCTGATGATAGTGCAACTAAATATCAATTTATCAGTTAAAAATTTCCATTTATTTGAAAATTTAAAAATCAGATCTAAATAATTCATCATTCAAAAAGGACACTGTTGATAGTGGGAGATTTTGTATGTGTGTAGGGTCAGGGGATACATGGAGACTCTACTCTCCACTCAATTTTGCCATGAACCTAAATGTTTTCTAAGAAATAAAGTTTGTTAATATTTAGAAAAGGATACACACATGTATTCTCACAATGAAAATGATGAAAACTTTAGGGCTGAATGACATTGAAAGTCTGTCTAAACTAGAAGAGAAAAAATTGATACTTTCCTCTCTAGATAGCCATGACCACTCTACAAAGTCTTGGGTATATTCTAAAAGGATATAGCAAATGTTTACTCTGCCAAGCTTTGTGCTTAACGTTATTATATTTAATTCTTATAGTATCTCTATGAGATAGGAACTACAATTATCTTTATTTTAAGATGAGGAAAGATTGCTTTGCTCAAACATCTAACAGTGGGAATCAGCCTTACATAAAATCTAGGTTTTTCTAATCACATACCATCCATCATCCATATGGTCCAATACTGCCTGTGCGTGCATGTGTGCTGTGTCGCTTCAGGTGGATCTGACTCTTTGTGACCCTATGGAATGTAGCCCACCAGGCTCTTCTGTCAGTGGGATTCTCCAGGCAAGAATATTGGAGTGGGTTGCCATGCCCTCCTCCAGGGGATCTTCCTGACTCAGGGATCCAACCTGCATCTCCAATGTCTCCTTCATTGGCAGGCAGATTCTTTACCACTGCACCACCTGGGAAACAAACCTTTCTAAAGAGTGGGTGTGGTTGCCTCTGAGGCCTTCACCATGTGAACTGAGATGACCTGGCAATATAGAACACCAGCCTCAAGGACATTTACTGTATCTCCTAGTTGTGAGCATCAGCCATGTGAGATCTCTGCCTGGGGCATCGTCTCCATTTCTTCTTTGATGTGCTTCTCATGAGCACAAGCAACTTGCCATGTGTTTCCTGGGATCCCCTTCCATTGTCTTATAGATACTTTCACCGTATTTCCTTATGCCACCACTAGGTAGCATTTTAAGAATTTCCACGTGGTCCTGCTGTACCCAGCTTTAATGATGAAGACTTAGAGGGAATGCTGCTAAGATTCTACAGGCTACCCATGTCACTGTTCAGTGTCCAATCTTTTTTAAAAAAGCATTAAAAAAAATCTTTATTTAAAATTTTTTTGATTGCATTGGATCTTTGTTGCTGTGTGCGGGCTTCCTCTAGTTTTGGTGGGGGCTTCTCTCTAGCTGCGGTGCACAGGCTTCTCATTGTAGAGGCTTCTCTTGTTGAGGAGTACAGGCTCTAGTCGATGGCCTTCAGTGGTTGTGGCAACGGGCTTAGTTGCTCCACAGCACGTGGAATCTTCCCAGACCAGGGATGGAACCTGTGCTCCCCGTATTGGCAGGTGGATTCTCATCCACTGTACCAACAGGAAAGTCCCTTATGTTCATTCTTGCTGCTCACCATGGATGTGACACATCATGCAGCCACATTTGAACAGTCTTCCAGCACAGTTTCAGTTTTCCTGAATATCAGACCGCCCTACCTGCCTCCTGAGAAATCTGTATGCATGTCAAGAAGCAACAGTTAGAGCCAGACATGGAAAAACAGACTGGTTCCAAATTGGGAAAGGAGTCAAGGCTGTATATTGTCACCCTGCTTATTTAACTTCTATGCAGAGTACATCATGTGAAATGCTGAGTTGGGTGAAGCACAAGCTGGAGTCAAGATTGCCGGGAGAAATATCAATACTCTCAGATATGCAGATGACACCACCGTTAGGGCAGAAATCGAAGAAAAACTAAAGAGCCACTTGATGAAAGTGAAAGAGGAGAGTGAGAAAGTTGGCTTAAAACCCAACATTCAGAAAACTAAGATATGGCATCTGGTCCCATCACTTCCTGGCAAATAGATGGGGAAACAATGGAAACAGTGAGATACTTTATTTTTTTGGACTCCAGAATCACTGCAGATGGTGACTACGGCCATGAAATAAAAAGACGCTTGCTCCTTGGAAGAAAAGCTATGACCAACCTGGATGGCATATTAAAAAGCAGACATTACTTTGCTGACAAAGATCCGACTAGTCAAAGCTATGGTTTTTCCAGTAGTCATGTATGGGTGTGAGAGTTGGACTATAAAGAAAGCTGAGCACTGAAGAATTGATGCTTTTGAACTGTTGGAGAAGACTCTTGAGAGTCCCTCGGACTGCAAGGAGATCCAACCAGTCCATCCTAAAGGAAATCAGTCCTGAATATTCACTGGAAGTACTGATGCTGAAGCTGAAACTCCAATACTTTGGCCACCTGATGTGAAGAACTGACTCATTGGAAAAGACCCTGATGCTGGGAAAGATTGAAGGCAGGAGGAGAAGGGGAAAACAGAAGATGAGATGGTTGGATGGCATCACTGACTCTATGGACATGAGTTTGAGTAAGCCCTGGGAGTTGGTGATGGACAGGGAAGGCTGGTGTGCTGCAGTCTATGGGGCTGCAATGAGTCAGACACGAGTGAGTAACTGAATTGACTCCCTTGCTCACCCCTCAAGTCTGCATTTTTTGTGATAAACACCCCTGATTGCTCCATTTAACTTTTCTCCCTGAGTGCTACCTGCTTTTACTGGGTTCACACCAACCCTCAGAGTGGGACCCAGCCAGAAATCCAGATCTAATGTACTGGTTAAGCTCACAGGCACTGGAAGCAGGCAGACCTGGGGCTGAAATCAAATTATAGAACTTTCTAGATGTCAAGTTATCAACATGTTCTGTGCTTAGTCGTGTTAGACTCTTTGCAACCCCATAGACTGTAACCCACCAGGCTCCTCTGTCCATGGGAATTCTCCAGGCAAGAATATTGGAGTAGGTTGCCATGCCTTCCAGGGGATCTTCCCAACCCAGGGATCGAACCCAGTCGTCCCACTTGCAGGTGGATTCTTTACCAACTGAGCCACCAGGGAAGCCCCAGAACACTGGAGTGGGTCGCCTATGCCTTCTCCAGGGGAACCTCCTGACCCAGGAATCAAACTGGGGTCTCTGGTGTTGCAGGTGGATTCTTTACCAGCTGAGCTACCAAGGAAGCCCTGTTATCAACATATTCAAGTGTAAGTTTCATCTTCTATATAATGGGAATATTAACATTTATTATATGGGACTGCTATGAAGAGTAAATGAGAGAGAGCAAATGCCTAGGCCAATGCCTGGCCCATAGTGAACACCCAAAGAATGGAAGCACTAGGGTTAGTGCTATCATGTCCCCATGGTCATCCTACGTCTCTAGCCCTTTAGTTTTCACCAGCCATGGAGACATAGTCAGTATATCAAAAAATGGTATTTAATAGAGAGCAGATACAATAAAATAACGAGGCCAAGTCAAATTTAATAAAGTCTACGTAGTTTAAAGTAATAAAATATTCCTCAGGGTATAATAATAAAATGATAGAGATAGAAGGGGGTCTTAAAAGTAAGCAAATCCAATCCCTCACTTTATGTATGAGACCATGAGACCCAGAAAGGTTGAACAACCTTCTCTGAGCTCCTCTGCCAACCAAACAGGCATGCTGAAATGTGCATCCATGTCTGCCTCTGGCTGGAATGGTTTCCTCTACTATCTGTGTACTTGATAATGGTGCACTTGAGATTTCTCTTTTGGGCTTGGCCTAATAACTGGGATTATGATACAGAGATAGAAAATAAAAAATCTCTCAGCTGTACCTCCTAGGCTTCCCAATGAAATGGAAGAATCCACAGGAAGAAAAAGAGACACGCTTACAAAGTATTGAGGACCTAGTCTTTTAGTCATGGAGCCCATATCTGTTCCCCTTACCAGCAGACAGGGTTTGATTCCAGAGTACGTGTTCCTACATTTAAATGTTATGTTCAGTAAAAGAACAAAAAGACTCAAAGAGTTCCTTCCAAAAATAATTAGAAAATTACTATGATGATACACAAGAGGAGTTTTGTTGTATCCTTGCAGTACAGAATTGTGAGGTTAGAAAGTAGGAAATGGAAAACAAGACACCATGACAGGCCATTGCTGAAAGTAGGCTTGGATGGTGCCAGACGTGAGGTTTAAAGGTTGTTCATTGTCGTTTCTCTTTAACCATTCCTTCAGTCTCTTTGTCTCTTGCTAATTATTATGCATAGACAAATATGATTATCAAATTTTAATTGCACCATCACAGGCACCTTATAAATGATGATAATAAAATAGCAATTGCAATCTGCTTTGGTAATTTTTGGACTGTAACTGTGCCTTAATTTGTACAAATGAAATGCATTCTGTTTGTCTTTAGAGTAGTTATTACTATATCCAACTCTTTTTAGATTACCCATTCCAGTACTGTTTTTCTAAAAACTTTTTGGTGCATACTAATACCATAATAATTTTTATCTTTCAGTATTTTATATTCAAGCAGTTCTGCCAATTAAACTTGGTTGTATTGCACACTGTTTATTCACTCACTCACTCTTTCACTCATTCAATAAAATGATCAGCGTACTTACTCTCTTTTAGGCACAGTATTAACCTCCTGGTGATACAGAAGTAAATAATAGCATCATATTCATTCTTTTGGCTTTAATTGATCACAACCCATATGCTAGTGACTTTCAGATCTCTATTTCAAAACGTCTTCATCTTCTCCTCTGAGTTTTAGGTTCATGCATATTCAAATATCTACTGGACAACTTTACTTGTTTATTTTCCTCAAAATCTATGTGTCCCAAACTGAGCTTATTTTCTTTCTCTTAAAACTGCCTCTCCATGCAAACATTCCCAATTATTGGAATGATACCTATGATCCTAATCTAGAAATTTAGGATTATCTCTGACTGCCTCTCCCACATGCCTTTTTTTCTAATAAGTCAGTGAATCCTGTCAATTCTACCTCATAAGCAGTTTTAAAATTTGTCTACATTTCTTCACCCCTACTGGTACTGTCTACTTTCACCTACTATCATCTCTCACTTGGATTAGTAATAGTGTCCTCATTTGTGTTCCTACATCTAACCTCTTTCTGACCTCCCAATCGGTCCACTCATATGTTGCACAACGATCATTCTATAAGGCAAGTCTGATCATGTCACTCTTTCCTTAAACTGATCAATGGCCTTCCTATTGTTTGGGGGGTAAAAACCCAAATTCCATAAACAAGGTTTCTGCAGTCTTCTGCCAGCTGGAGCCTCTACCATCTCTCCAATGTGCTGTCTTGCCAGTCTGTTTCCATTTGTGGTGAACTCCTTTCACTACAAAGGCCTGTGCGCTCACATTTTTAGGTCTTCTGTGGACTGACTCTTTTTCTGGATCATGCCTCAGCCTCAACTGAAGGAAGGCTCACTAGAGAAACCTTTCCTGACCTTCTGGCTTGTGTTAAGAGCTCCATGACCCACTGAACCTTCTACTTTCTCTCCAATGGAGACACTTACTCATTTTCTTGTTATTTCTCCCTTCCTAGACTGTAAGAACTGGAGAGTAGAAAATTTGTCTAAGCTGCCCACTATTGTCTGAAATATAGTCAATAAATATTGGTTGAGTAAATGAATGAGACCGACAAAATAAATGTTATCTATGATTGAAGTCCTAATAGAGGTATTCAGAGAATGCTAAAGAACCCAAATGAAGGACGCGTACATTGGGGTTAGGGTTTCATGAACACATATACTGCTCTGAGCACAGTGCACAACACACGGTAAACTCAGTTTGAAGGACCAGTAAGATCAGTGAGAGTTAATATGCCTTTCATGATGAAAGGTGGCAAGTTTTGCCACCCCAAAGTATGCCTCTTTGGCAAAGGGTTACTTTGAGTTGATTTTTTTGAGAAACAGCAGACAGAGAAGAAACTTTGAAAACAGAGAAGTTACCCTTCTGGAAGGAAAGTTTGGGCTTTCCCAATGGCTCAGCAGGTAAAAGAATCTGCCTGCGATGTAGGAGACCCAGGAGCTGTGAGTTTGATTCTTGGGTCGGGAAGATCCCCTGGAGGAGGAAATGGCAGCCCACTCCAGTATCCTTGCCTGGAAAACCCATGGACAGAGGAGCCTGGTGGGGTCACAAAGAGTCGGACATGATTAAGCATGCACACACAGGGGAAATTCATATTTATAAAGAAAATCTCCATGTATTAGTGTCTCCCTTTCTTTCTTTTCCTTACCAGGGAGAGAAAAAAGACTCTAAACCACCAGATGAATGGCGATTTAGAAGAAGGTCAATCTGCATAATACCCTCCTGCTCAAGGTTATCTGCCCATAACTGGCCTCCCCCACACCATTTTTTAAAAGTTTAAGATGGTGTTTAAGCTTGAATTCTAAAGCCACCTCTTTCAGAGTTATGTATTTTTCCCTGGGTATATCTCATCTATATGTGAGATATAAATGTTAACAAACTTCTGTTTGCTTTTATTAGTCTGTCTTTTGTTACAGTTGAGAAGTTAGATGGATAGAGGGAAAACTAATTTTTCCTCCCTTATGCTGAGAAGAAGGGTGTTCCAGGAGGAGTCAGCACATGTGAAACAAGGCAGGTGTGAGTAGGCTACGGAGCCACTCACTGTTTTACACGGTTGGAAAAAAGGGCACAGGTTGCTGGGAAAGGAAGATACAAATGGACGCAGGATCTGATCATAAACTATGGGTTATAAAACCAAGGAGTTTGAATGTTATTCTGCAAGCTGTGGGATTCAGGCCAAGAAATGACATATATTTTGGAAAAAACTCCATGGTTGCATTTGGAGGGATGGATTTGATGGATGGAGGTAGGGGACTCGGTATGGTGTGTGGTGTTGGTGGATTAGATTTGACTAATTGGTGCGGGGGTTAGAGCAACACTTCAAGCCAGAGGTGATAAAAACCTAAATAAGACCCTGATGCTGGGAAAGATTGGAGGCAGAAGGAGAAGAGGGTGACAGAGGATGAGATGGTTGGATGTTATCACCGATTCAATGGACATGAACTTGGGCAAACTCTGGGAGGTGGTGAAGGACAAGGAAGCCTGGCTGCTGCAGTCCATGGGGTCACGAAGAGTTGGACAAGACTTGGCGACTGAACAACAACAAAGGCAGGGGCAATGGAGACAGGACTTGGCAATCGAGGGATAAGGAAGGGTTAGTGAGCAGGGAGGGTCTTGGATTATTCCTAGGATTCTGGTTCAGGTGAATTTATGCATGGTGTCTCTTCTTTGAGAGTTCAGACTGGTTGGAGGGGAATATAAAGAAGGTAATGGCTTATATGGGATATGGAGACACTTGTCAAAGATGTAACAAGACAGTGGTTAGATTCTCATATCAATACCATAGAAGGTAGCCAAGGAGGCTCAACTCTGAGTCCCAGACTAATTCCCTGAACACCATCAAGTCCTCAACTATTCAGACAAAAACCACACAATGTCTTAGATTTCCTTGTCTCTTGAAGACTTCAAAATCCTCAGTGAAAAGAGGAATAAAGGAAGGAAAAACAAAAACGACATATGGGGGAAGTGGCCTGACAGATGTGAGAAGGGGTGTGAGAAGCTGCCAGAGTAATATTGAGGTGACAGTGGGGATCACGTGGTGATTTATTTGGCTAGAGGAAAGGACCCGGGGAATAAGGAAGAGTGGGGACTCTGAAGGAAGGGTCAGTAGCAGGGCAGGACCTGAGGATGTAGGTGAAAGCCTGTAACAGATGAGGAAAGCATGGCAGTGGCTATGTTGAAGTCACTGTAAGTGTTTGGTAGCTGAGAATGACCTAAGCTGTGAGCCTTTCTCTGAGACTGTTCACTTTGCTGTGGGTTGTTTTCAGACCTCCATTCAAGGCACTGAAGACAGTCTTGGCACAGGGCCTATAGTGCCCTGGACAGCCCCTTTCATGTGGTAGGCACTCTCCAAATATTTGTTGGATGTATTCATAAATGAACATCAAAGGTGCAAACAGTGGTTTCCTTTAGGAGGAATTCAGGCCACAGGATACTGGAGCAAGAAGTTCTAGAATTGTTGGGATGGAGCGTGTACTTTACCGAGGGGACAAGTCTTCTAATAACTTGGTGGCCTGTTAATTGCACTACACAGCAATCAGTCAAGCTTTGGGACCTGCTGTGACAGATACATCTAGCTCAATCAACCAATCTATCAGGAATCACAAAGCAATTGAACAGCTCAGTTGGAAGGGACGGAAGTGCTGTTGTGTGAACCCCAGATACCTGGTTTCAAGGAAAATTGAGCTGAAATATCCCCTTATTCTATCAGCCTCATCTCTGGAATTAGCAGTGGGCTCAAAAGAAGACTCCTTTCTTGAATCAGTGACAGGTCTCTTGCTCAGTCATACACTTCGCAGACTTGGGTTATTAAAAAATGTGATCATTTAATTAAAAAAAATTTTTAATGTATTTTTTAATTGGAGGATAGTTGTTTTATAATATTATATTACTTTCTGCTGTATAGCAAAGTGAATCAGCTATACTTTTACACTATATTCCTTCTTTTTTTGGATTAAAAAATATGCAGTTCTCATTACAAAAGTGTTTAACTAGAATGCCTTGGAACTGGAAGCCCTTCAAAAGACTCTGTTGATTTCAACCTTAAAGGTTAAATATATCATGACATGATGAAAAGGAAAACTTAGGTTTTACAGGAAAGACCTTATTGAAACACAGGTGTGTGTGTGCACCTGCCCACATTCACCTATTTGTACTCACTACGGGCCTGAATTTACTAGCACAGGCTGAAAAAGGCAGAAAGTGAGGAGTCAAGTGAGACACAGCTCTCGTTGCCATGAAAACCAGAGCGCTGATCTTCATGACACACGCACGTCCCTTCACCTCTAACACTCTGTAAACGACTTAATGATGGATGGATGTGCTTTTTGAAGACAATCTCTAAAACTTATTAAACTGAAATCTTAAAAATGGGAAGATTCTGTAGTTTGGTTTCTGTAAATTTCAGCTCTAGGTGAGTTTTTTTCTTATAGCCAAAGCTCTGAAAATTGGAGGATTTTGTTATTTCCCTTAAATGCAGGTGTACAGAACTGACGCTGATTCCATAGGACTGATGTGGGCTATGTCAACAGTCACAATCAGAGATAGGCTAACAAAATCATGGACATTTCAGTGTATTCTTAATGTGTTTTCCACTTGGTCTTCGGGAACATTTCAATCCTAGCTGAAAGAGGCACTGTGTTCTCTATTAAAACTTTAATAGTCAGCATACCAGAAGTGTCAGCTCAGTTACATTTGTTGAGACCCAATTAATCCTTTCTGACGACTTTATCTACTTGGTTCATATCCAAGACTGCTGGCAGGAAAATCATCTCTGTATTTCTTTCCAAATACAGATTTCACATACTTTCTCTTTATATATATTTTTATCCTCAAAGGAAAGAAAGATCTTAGAATCTGTGTGAAAATAAAGTTTCTGCTTCAATGAAACCCAAATTATTTTGAATAACATTAAATGTTGTGATATTTTTAGGTGATGAGTAGGGTCATTTTTGAATTGTCTATTTATGGTATGCATTCTCATTTAAAAACAAAACCCTCCCTGTTGACATTTAGGGGTGACATAGTCATGGTAACAGTATATCCCTCTTAATTTTGAGATTAAAGGAAAATGGATGGACTTCCCTGGTGGTGCAGTAGTTAAGAATCCACCTGCCAATGCAAGGGACATGGATTCAATCCATAGCCTGGGAAGATTTTACACTCTGTGGGCAGATAAGCCCCTGCGACACAGCTACTAAGCCCATGCACCAAGAGCCTGTTGTCTACAATAGGAAAAGCCGCCGTAGTGAGAAGCTCATGTACCGTAATGAAAGTAGCCCTCACTCGCAGCAACTAGAGAAAGCCCACACAAAGCAATGAAGACTTAGCGCAGCCAAATATAAATAAATAAAATAAACCAATCGTTTCCAAGAAGAAAAGAAAATGGATTTTATCTTCATAGCTACCAGCCAAAGTAAATATATTTTTTCCCCAATCTTCAATTATCTCAATAACACCATTTTTGACCTGTGTTATGGACAGAGGAGCCTGGCAGGCTACAGTCCATAGGGTCACAGAGTTGGACACAACTGAAGTGACTTAGCACACACACACACACACACACACACACACACACACACACACGTGAGAAACGCATGGTATATTAATACAACTTGTCAATGACCTGCTCTTGAAACGTATAGGCTGGTTGAACACTTATATAACAAAACTCCATGGTCCACACATTTTTGTCCCAGGATAATTTTGTTATCCTTTCCTGGTGGCTCAGATGGTAAAGAGTCTGCTTGCAATGAGGGAGACCCGGGTTTATTTCCTGGGTGGGGAAGATCCCCTAGAGAAGGAAATAGCAACCCACTCCAGTATTCTTGCCTGGGAAATCCCATGGATGGAGGCGCCTGGAGGGATACAGTCCATGGGGTTGCAAAGAGTCAGACATGACTGAGCGACTAAACACACACAATTTTGTTATATCAAGTTCATTGTTACACACACTGCCTTTTTATAGAGACTGGATAAGAAAAGTTGTTGATACAGCAGAAAAATATTTTGAAATATTACTGACTATATGTTTCCTTCTAAGTCATTTCCTTTTACCCTCACCCTGAGAAAAATTCTACATCTCAGAGAAGGGAGAAGACAAAGAAGCTGGTAAAAACAGAGTCATACTCTTAGCTTTGAGTTTTCAAAGATAAGTCTTCAAAGCCAGAGCTTTCAACTCTGAGAGCAAGATTCTTGATATGAGAAACATTTCCATTGTCATTATTTGTTTGTGTTTTTCATTCCAAAAGTTTTGACTATCAAGACAAAGCATGGAAGTCTCAGAGCATAGAGTTGATAAAATAAACACAAAACAAAAAGTTCTTACATAAGCACAGAGTATTTTCCTGCAATATGAGAGGAGACAAAAGCAACTCTGGGATGGATGAGAAGTTTTGCAGAGAGGGAGAGGAGAAACTAGAGCTCCCTTTCCAGTTCTGTTTGAGTCTGGGTAGGGAGGCTAGTGGGGTCATGAAAGACAAAATAGACAGAAAAGTTTGGATCTCACTGTAGAGGGGATTTTTGCCTGGCTTACTGTCTGGGAAAATAGAGCTCCCTAAGTGAGGTTTTAGGCAGAGAGGACCCAAGGCTGTCCCAGATCATATGGCCCTAGAAGCTGGTCCAGCAGCTGGGAATTCTCCATGTTTTCTACAGGCACAAGCTAGGACTTATGGTCAGGATGAACAAGAGTTAGCTGAAGGACTAGTGTGCAGAAGTGAGTGTGGGTGCGTTGACAGTGTGAACAGTGAGGAGAGAGGCCAATGAATGCCTCAGGAGGGGAGAAAGCAGGGTTAGAATCCAGAATAAGATAGACTACCTCACAGACCAAAACATAGGCCACAGGACTAGAAAAGATCAATCCTCATCCCAATTCCCAAGAAGGGTAGTACCAAAGAATGTGCTAACCATTGGACAATTGCACTATTCTCCCATGCTACTAAGGTCGTGCTTAAATTTTGCATGCTAGGTTTCAGCATTATGCAAACCAAGAACTTCTAGATGTCCCAGTTGGGTTTAGAAAAGGCAGAGGAACCAGAGATCAAATTTCCAAAATTCTCTGGATCATAGCGAAAGCAAGGGAATTAAAAAAAAAAAAACAGCTACCTCTGTTTCATCAACTACACTAAAGCCCTTGACTGTGTGGATCATAACAAACTGTGGAAAGCTCTTAAAGAGGTGGGAATACCAGACCATCTTACTTGTCTCCTGAGAAACCTGAATGCAGGTCAAGAAGCAACAGATAGAACCCCGTATAGAACTACTGATTGGTTCAGGATTGAGAAAGGAGTACCACCCGGCCCTCTGCTGTCACCCTGTTTATTTAACCTATATGCTGAGCACGTCATGGGAAATGCCGGGCTGGATGAGTTACAAACTGGAATCAAGATAGGAGGGAGAAACATCAACAATCTCCGATATGTGTATGATACCACTCTAATGGCAGAAACTGAACAGGAACTAAAGAGCCTCTTGATGAGGGTAAAGGAGGAGAGTGAAATAACTGGCTTAAAACTAAATATTAAAAGAAGATAAGATCGTGGCATCTGGCCCCATTACTTCATGGCCAATAGAAGGGGAAAAGGTGGAAGTAGTGACAGATTTCCTCTTATTGGGTTCTAAAATCACTGCGGATAGTGACTGCAGTCATGAAATCAGAAGATGATTGCTTCTTGTCAGGAAAGTTATGACAAACCTAGATAGTGTGTTGAAAAGCAGAGACATTACTTTGCTGAAAAAAGTCCATATGGTTAAGGCTATGGTTTTCCAGTAGTCACGTCCAGTTGTGAGAGCTGGACCATAAAGAAGGCAGAGTGCAAAAGAATCAATGCCTTTGAACAGTGGTGCTGGAAAAGACCCCTGAGAGTCCCTTGGACAACAAGGAGATCAAGCCAGTCAATCTTAAGGGAAGTCAACTCTGAATACTCATTGGAAGGACTGTTGCTGAAGCTGAAGCTCTGGTATTTTGGTCACCTGATGCCAACAGCCAACTCATTGGAAAAGTCCCTGATGCTGGGAAAGACTGAGGGCAGAAGGAGAAGAGGGCACCAGAGGATGAGATGACTGGATGGCATCTATGATGCAATGGACAAGAATTTGGGCAAACTCTGGCAGATAGTGAGGGCCAGGGAGGCCTAGCGTGCTGTTGTCTTTGGGGTCACAAAGAGTTGGACACGACTGGGCAATTGAACAACAACAACAGTGAGGAGAGAGGCCAAAGGATGCCTCAGAAAGGGAGAAAGCAGGCTTAGGATCCAGAATAAGATACAACACCTCATAGACCAAACCACCATCCCAGGATATGCAAAACGCTGGAACTTACATAGTTCTGAGTTACTGAGTACTGATGACTGAATATTTACCTGGAAGAGACTATGTATTACCTGGAGATGTAATCAACACATTTCAAACTCTCACATCAACAGAAATAGAGGCAAAGGAGTTAAGTTCAATTATGGAGAAAAAGGCATTTATCTTTCTATATTAATTATTGTATTTTTTAATCCCCAGAGATTCTATTTGACCCTTTTAAAAAACTCCTTTGACCATTTCATAGATTCGTGATTCTTTCAGATATTTTCAAGCTTTAAAAATTTCTTTAACTACAACAAAGCATTTTTTACTTTTTAAAAATAACCTGAGTATGGTAATTCCAATATCTGAAAGTTTCTGAGTGTCAGATTCTGCTGTCTGTTCTTCCTACTAGTTGCTTTTTCTTTTATGTTTTTATTTTTATTTATTTTTGGCTGTGCTGGGTCTTCATTGCTGTGTGCAGGCTTTGTCTAGTTTTGGTGAGCTGAGGTTACTTTTCATTTGCGGTATGAGGGCTTCTCATCGGGTGGCTTCTCCCGCCACAGAGCACAGGCTCCAGGCATGTCGGCTCAGCAGTTGTAGCACTGGGGCTCTGTAGTTGTGGCTCATGGGCTCCAGACTGCAGGCTCAGTAGCTGTGACACACGGGCTTCGTTGCTCCACAGCATGTGGGATCTTCCTCCATCAGGGATCAAACCCATGTCCCCTGCATTGGCAGGCAGATTCTTATCCATTGCTCCACCAGGGAAGTCCCATGTTCTTCCTGCTAGTTGTTCCTCCTGCTGCCTTCTTTCTTTGTGCGCTGGTTACCTTTGATTCTCTGCTGTTCATACCACTTGAGCAAGTGTATGTTGAGGACTCTCAAAGGCTCGATAACATGACGCTCACTTCCTCTAGAGGAGGTTTGCATTTGCTTCTTTTGGGGGCTTGGGTAGACAGTCTGGTATCATTCTAAACTAGACTTTGGGCAGTGATACAAATTTGGGGCTGCACATTTTAGGCTTCAAATATTACTGTGGTTATAGTCTTTTGGGGTCTGGGTGGGATTCCTTTTCTTCCTGCTCTGATCTGTGCTGGGCTAAAACAACTCTTTTCATAGCTCTCTGATAGGGGTGGGAGGGGATGAACTGATCTCTGGGGTAGCCCATTGTGTCTCACTGTAATATGGGGTTCTCCTATTATACTCTCCACATTCGGTGGGCCCTGGGATCTGATATCCATTCCTCTCACCCCAGGATTCCACTGAGGCCACAGCTCAGTTTCATAGTCCAAAAAGGCAAATGCCCTTGGAACAAAAGCAGCTTCAAGTGCTTGGCCTACTTTTCTTTGTTGCCATCTATTCTGAGCCTGGTAATGCCTTCCTAATGTTTTGGCTTATTGATGCTTTTTAGTGAAGATGAAAGCATATTTTATGCAGTACTTTTAGTGATTTTCAATAGGAGAATTGGCCTGAATAAATTAGCTCAGCATTGCTGGACATCAGAAGTCAAGCTTGGGTTATATGAGTGTGAAGTTCATACTCACTAGATCTATGATGAGATAAGAAAAAAATTGTTCTCGACTCTGGAGTGGATAAGGAGAACTGGGAGAACTTCCCCTTTTTAAAAGCTTTTTATAGTTTTGGCAAATTAAGCAAATTGGGTAAGTTTTGGAAATTTAAACAAGCTCTTTTGGTAAGGGTAATAGTGCCTCTTAAGGAAAAAGTATGAGAAAAATTGAATGGTGACCTGCTGATTACAGAATTAAAGAATTGCAAATAACTGTCCTTCAATTTTTCCCCTTAAATTTTGGGTCTCTGATTCTAAACACAATCTGGAACATAAGTAGGAAGCAGACAAATTATTGTTCAAAATTAATTTTCAAGTAACCAGAAAATAAAAACCCGAAGTTTTGACATTAAGACATGAAATAGCTTTGTCGTGAATTTTAGGTCATGTTTCCAATGATGGAGTTAATCGATTATTTCTACTATGAAATTTGAAAGGATATAAAACTAGGAGAAGATCAGGTTCCTATTGCAGAACGTAGAGTTTCTCTGCGGGGGATGTGTGTTGTATGAAGGAAATAACTGAGATAGGTATAATTTAACAATGAGAAATTGTTAAACCCACTTGTCGTGAGTTGATCTGAGCTCTGAATGATACAAACAACCCTGAGGTTGGAAGGTTAGATGAGACCCAGCTGCTTCTCAAGGAAGGTTTTTAAATCTGATGGACAGCCTATGGGCTGTTGATAAGGAAACCTCGAAGAGGGAGAGACGGGCGGGGATTTCACACAAAGAAAGTGGAAGCGTTTGCAGATAGGAAAGTGATGCAGGAGATTTAATCTAGGACTGTGTTGCTGCTGCTGTTGTTTTTATTCTATCCACAAGAGTTTTATCCCCAGATAAATTTTATGAGGAAGTACAAGTGAAGCTCTGCTTGGAATGGAGATGGAGAACTCTAGAGCCAATCTGTTTTCCCCAGTGACAGCCACTAGAGTTCTCAATGGAACCGCGAGAGAGCTTCTTTGAGTAGTCTGAAGGCAGCTTATTTTAGCCCAAATGGACAGTTTGGTCTGGGGAGGAGCTGGGGACAAGGCCAGTGGGAAGGCATTGAAAAGGCAGGAAGAAAGCCTTTCGTCATCAGGGAAAATCTAAATATAATGAGGTGATTCAAAGGAACCATGCTACATTTATCATAAATGTAGATCTTTAGGAGTATTCCAAAAATGATTGAAGGAAAACACAAGGGCAGGACAACAGTTAACAGACAGTTGCAGTAACCTAAGTATGAGCTGTGAGGCTCTGAACTTCAGTGTTCATGTGAATACCTAGGTAGCTTTTTTAAAATGCAAAATCCTAATTCCTACTTCCAGAAATCCTGAATCAATAGGTTTGAGATGGGGCTCAGAAATATGAATTTTAACAAGCATTCTTGATAATTCTGATGCAAGATCAAATTTGGAGAAATACAGTTATAACCGAATATTTCTCACTTCTACTTTCCTCCTCTTTGTTTATTTTATAGTTAAAATCTTATTAGGGACCTAGAGATTATCATGGTAAGTGAAATAAGTCAGAAAGACAAATATCATATGGTATCACTTATATGTGAAATGAGTCATAAAAAAGAATGAAATGATGCCATTTGCAGCAATATATATGGGCCTAGAGACTGTCATGCTGAGTGAAGTAAATCAGACAGAGAAAGACAAATATTATATCGCTTATATGCAGAATCTAAAAAATGGTACAAATGGACTTATTTACATATCAGAAAGAGAGTCACAGATGCAGAAAACAAACCTTATGGTTACTAAGGGGGAAGAGGGGGTAGGGATAAAGTGAGAGACTGGGATTGACACATACAACATGTTACTACATATGAAATAGATACTAATAAGAACCTACTGTATAGCACATGGAACTTTAATGTAATTATCTATATGGGAAATGAATGACTTATATGGGGAATAACCTACATGGGAAAAGAATCCCCAAGAGTGGATATATGTATATGTATAACTGGTTCACTTTGCTGTATACCCAAAACCGACACACATTGTAAATCAACTTTATTCCAAGAAAAATTAATTTTAAAAAGTATATTAGGGACCTAGAGATTATCAAACTAAGTGAAGTCAAAGACAAATATCATATCCCATATATGTGGAATCTAAACAAATGATACAAATGAACGTATTTACAAAATGGAAATAGACTCACAGACACAGAAAACAAACTTAGATTGCCGAAGGGGAAGAGAGGTGTAGGGATAAATTAGGAGCTTGGGATTAACAGGCACTCAATATTACATATAAAATAGATAAACAACAAGGGCCTACTGCACTGCACAGGGAACTACATTCAATATCTTACAATAACTTATAATGGAAAAAAATCTGAAAAAGAATATATACATATATATATACACACACACACATATGTGTATGTATATAACTGAATCACTGTGCTATACACCTGAAACCAATACATTATAAATCAACTATAATTCAATTTTGAAAAGTATATTAGGAATAAGGAGAAAGGAGTGACTTAAGTTAGCACCATCTTAAATTAAAGGCATCAGTTCAGTTCAGTTCAGTCACTCAGTTGTGTCCAACTCTGCGTCCCCATGGACTGCAGCACGCCAGGCCTCCCTGTCCTTTGCCAACTCCCAGAGTTCGCTCAAACTCATGTCCATTGAGTCGGTGATGCCATCCAACCATCTCATCATCTGTTGTCTCCTTCTCCTCCTGTCTTCAATCTTTCCCAGCATCAGGGTCTTTTCCAGTGAGTCAGGTCTTCACATCAGGTGACCAAAGTATTGGAGTTTCAGCTTCAGCATCAGTACTTCCAGTGAATATTCAGGACTGATTTCCTTTAGGATGGACTGGTTGGATCTCCTTATAGTCCAAGGGACTCTCAAGAGTCTTCTCCAACACCACAGTTCAAAAGCATCAATTCTTTGGCACTCAGCTTTCTTTATAGTCCAGATCTCACATCCATACATGACCACTGGAAAAATCACAGCTTTGACTAGACGGACCTTTGTTGGCAAAGTAAGGCATCAGTGGAATACACAAATAAAATAATGGTTTGAATGTCAGTTGTGAAATTTGAGCCCAAAGGGAAGTTAATAAAGAACGTGTTGGTAGAAATAACTCCAGTTGCCAAGGGACCCCAGCTCAAGTAGGGTCATGTTCAGAATGCCTGCTTTGTCTAGTGTGTTTAGGTCACCAGATGGTCAGTCCGTTTCAGTCATATTTCTGTGATCACGTCCTCTGAGGCTGTCTAGAAGAAGTACACAGCTTCCTTCGAAGATCTAGATTTCCAGAGATTTAGTATGTACCCCAGTCATCTACTGGTTTGACCTTATCATCCACAATTCATTTAAACTCTTTATGTATATATATGTGTGTATACACACACACACACACACACACACACACACATATATATATATATTAGTTCATTGCCATCACTATAACCCTAATGTAAATAGGCATGAAGTAACCAAGCAGCTGAATTCTGATGATGTGCACCAGCCACTTTCTCATGTTTCTGAGCTGGAGCTGAGGTCTTTCCTGAAGCCATTTCATGCTCTACTGAGTACCCTGGCAATTATTCAACCTTAGCAGTGTCTTCTTTAGAAACTCAGTAGTTTCCCAGGTGGCTAAGTGGAAAAGAATCTGCCTGCCCATGCAGGAGACCCAGGTTTCACCCCTGGGTCAGAAAGATCCCCTGGAGTAGGAAATAGCAACCCATTTAGGTATTCTTGCCAGGAAAATCCCATGGACAGAGGAGCCTGGCAGGCTACAGTCCATAGGGTCACAAAGAGTCAGACACAACTGGGAACGCATGCATGCAGTCACTTAATATGGCAAAGAAAAAGGAAGGAGAGAAAACTAATATTTACTGAGTGCTCACTGCGTACTAGGTCTCTTACATATGTTATCTCATTGAGAGGTTGGATTATTTTTACTTTAAAGATGAGGAAACTGAGGCTCAGAAAGTATAAGTCACTGCAGTTGAGAGAAGTGAAGTAAGTCACTTAAGATTCCTTGCAGCAAGACAACAGAGGAAATCAAATAGGAAAGAACAGAGAAAGGAGCAAATTTTGATCACTGGTGGCCATTGAGAATGTCCCCAGCTATTGAGAATAATGTGTTTGCTCTGCTGGAGGGCGTGGGCTCCTGTGGAAGCATCTCTGTGCGAAACCCCACATCCCCTTCCTGGAGGCTCCAGCCAACAGTCAGAGAAGGCTTCAGGCTACTGGCTGAGCCTGTGTGCTCCGTCGCTTCAGTCATGTCTGACTCTGTGCGACCCTGTGGATGGTCTCCTGCCAGGCTCCTCTGTCTTTGGGATTCTTCAGGCAAGAATTCAGGAGCGGGTTGCCATTTCTTACTCCAGAGGATCTTCCTGACCCAGGGATTGAACCCGTGTCTCCTGTGGCTCCGGCATTGCAGGTGGATTCTTTACTACTGAGCCAATCTTCCCACTATTTCCCTAGGGAGGTGTACAGACTGTATGGACTGGGTGCAGCCTTACCCTTCCAGAAACTATCTACTCCAGACCCTCATTCTATAATCGTTGTAGCAATGGGGCAGAGGTGGTGGTGATTTGCCCAAAGTCACAGAGAAAGATAGGAGCAAGGTTGGGAACAGAACTCAGACCTCTTAGCTCCTGAGCACCCCCTGTGCTAACTCAAAACAACATGGGCTTCCATTTGCTCCTCTGAAAGTCTAGCTGTGAAATCAATGGATAGTGGAGAGATGCTTTTGAACAGGAAAGATGAGGAACTTGTCCCTGAACTAGCAAGACTTCAGTTGGAGAGAGTTAGAGCAGCGCTTTTGCACCAGATACTAGGGAAGCTGAATGCTCCCTTGGATGGTTTCTGTGAGCTCCAAGAATTCTTTTTCTTTTTGAAAAATATTTATTTATGTATTTTTGGCTGTGTTAGGTCTTAGTTGCCATGTGTGGGCTCAACTGTTGCAGCGTGAAGGCTTAGCTGCTCCCAGCATGTGGGATCTTAGTTCCCTGCCCAGGGATCAAACCTTCATCCTCAGCACTGGCAAGCAGATTCTCAACCACTGGACCACAGGGAAATCCCAGGAAGAGTTTTTGATGGTCAAAGTCTGGAAAAGCTAGATTAAAGTCAAATAAGTTCCTTTTTTGAAAGACCTCTCAGAGCCTTTAATATATAAATGTGATAGTAAAACTCCAAGATCTATTAAGTACATTTGTGGACAGACTCCCCTTCTCACAGTCCCCCCACCTCGTTTCCCTGCCCCAACACAGAACCCCTATTAGGAGCACATCAGAAGTTCTGTGGAACATGGCTAGTTGGGTAATGTCAAGTTATGACAAATCAAGTGACTCAACTGGAAGAGTTTTTCAAAGTCCAACTGATAACACATCCAGCAAAAAGAAGAGTAGAGAGAAGTAACCCAGAAAGAAGAGAAATGTCCATTGAACAAGTACACAGTGGTACGTCAGTGACTTAATGAAATATTCTTCAGGCACCAAAATATGATAATTTTGCAGATGCCAAGATAATGTGGATAACTTTTATAGACTATCATTAAGCAGGGAAAACCTTAAAGATATAAAGTTTTATCTATACTATGATTGCAACTGTATGAAAAATTACATGTGCTTGTGATCAGGAACTGGAAGAAAATATGAAGTAATAAAATCAATCTTTATTAGGGACATAGACTCACCAAAGACTTAAGAATATTCTATTACTTGTGATGATGTTAGTTTTACAATAAAAAGTAAGATAAAGAAACATCACCTGAGAATCAATTTCCCCCTTTTTTTTCATTAGAATTTTTTTTCTCCTTCTCATTCTCTGGGAACCCAAAACTTCTGCAGGATTATAAGAAGTTTGGGGAAATGCTGTTATGCTTGCTTCTCCCACCGATGATATATAGGAAATAAAGAAGAAAATTCTCATTCAGCTTGCTGCAAGGAAGAGAGTAACCCAGACCCCGTGTGACATATGGTTAACACACACCTGTAGATCAGGAGACCGTGAGGGATCAGTGGCCATTTCTTAATGTACACAGTGTTCTGCCCTGTTCTTTCAGATCAATTAGACATGTGAGTTAAAAGGCCAAAATTCTGAAAGCTGATATTTGGAACATGTGTAGTTGTATATTGGCTTTAGGATCTTTAGTTGTAATTACAAAAAAAAAAAAAAAAACTTTTTAAAGTTTTCAAATACATATTTTTAGATTGAGCATTCAGAAGAGAAACAGAATGCTATTCTTCCCAGGTCATGCTGTTCATGTGTAAAAAAGAATATTCATCACTGTAACAAACAGCTTTAATAACAGGAGGTGAGGCAAAGCTTAGACTAAGTGTGAAAACATCCCCATTCTCATGGAGTTTATAATCTAATGGGAAGACATACAATAAAGCAGTTAAATCAGTGAAGTAGTCCAGGCATGCCACAAGGAGAAAAATGAAGCGCAGAAGGGAGACAGGCTAAGTGAGAGGGAAGGTCTCAGAGGAAAGATGGCATTTCAATCAAGTACCTGAGTGAGAGAGGCTGCTGGTGGAGTGCTCCAGGCGGAGGTGCTGAGTAGGTTAGCCTGGTGTGAGAAAGGAGAGCGAGGCAGGTGAGGGGTGAGGCCGAGTGCACTGTTGCTCTCAGCAAGTCGGGAGGGATTGGTGTGAAACAAGACCATTGTGCATTAAGAAAGTGCACACTTCTACAAGGGGATGGACAATGTGGAACTTCTGAGCCCTGCACTCCTGGAAAACAGTGACGGTTAAGAGATCTCCCTCCACTCCTGTGTTCCCGAAAATGGCTTACTGCCAAGAACCACCCTTCCCCGTGTGACTCAGATAAGGCAGATGATGACTCCCTTGTCTGCCTTAGGGACACGCTCTCCCGATGCCCATCTTGTTTCAGAACTGGTTAGCTGAACCATTTGTCTCCCTGCTCCTGACTGATGGAGACTTTCTCACAGAAACATCCCAACTGAAAAAATCACTTCCTCTGCAAGTCCAAGGAGAAACCATGATGCCAAGAGGCTCTGATTTTCATATCTGGGGTATTCTCCTGATTGTGGTTTGAAGAATAAAAGTGTTTTCTTCCTCATTCCACTTAAAAAAAAAATCTCTTGACAGGGTATTATATTATAAAACTATAAGAGGGATTTCCCTCCCTCATAACACATGTTTGCCAACAAGCCCTCTCTAAATTTAAAATGAACTCTCTTGGGTTGAAATCACCTTGATGCAGACGTGAAGAGCAGAGCCAGGCATGATTTGAATTTAATTACTGAATTCTGAAGTCATACTCTGTGAGAATTAAACTGGGGCTTAGAGGAAATAGTTCATCAATAGAATCCTTTGGGCAATGTTCACTACTGAGAAAGTCAGTTTCCCCTCTGCCAGTCAGGGCCATTGATCCAATAACTAATTAAGTTTAAATTACTTTACTTTCTTTTACTGGGACATTTATTATATGGGATATTTTACTGTATTGGTCTTAATCATAAACAGATAATTTATAAAATTAAAATATATTTTGTCAATATTAATAAATTTTTGCTGATAAAAATTTTCACAAATAAAAAGCAAACATTCTTATCTATGTTGTTCTTAAAGTATAAGAGCTGACAGCTGAAATTACTTTGTTCAACTAGAGTCTTTTTAGATAGTCAATTGCAATAAAAATGGTGAAAAGGAAACTATCAATCATTCACACTGTAGTATGAATTAGTGTTTGCTGACTCCTTTCTCTTTCACTTGGATAAAATCATCTTCAATGAGGAAATGGGACTTTATGACAAAGTTGTGGGTGAAGTAGAGAATAGGACAATTTATGGAGATGCAGATTTGGGTGAGAATGCTGCTGTCTAGCAGAGATGTTGGATAGCTAGAGAGAGCACAAAAGCTATGGGTTCAAAAGAGGTGGAAGTAGACATAAAAGGCAGATACGATTTATTGGGTGATGTTCCTGCTCCTAGAGCTTTCACAGGTCTGTGAAATAACTAGAGTTATAGGAACATATCTGACAAAGGTCCTTCTTTCAAAGATGGACTTTGAGCAACCCCAGATGCACATACTGAGAATTCTCTGTGTCCAGTATAACTGAGGGACTGAGACGTGATCAAGAAGTAGATTAGCAGGTTGTGCAGACCTAAGGGGATCCCTTCCAACACTGGAGACTTCACCAGGGACTCCCACTCTGCAACACTGCTGGGCCCCAGGGCAGGGGTACAGATGGAGGCCCACTCACCATATGTCTAAATATTTAGAAGTTGTCAGGCTGATAAACTGTTAAATAAGTATGTTCCATCCTCCTATCTTACAAATATACCTTTGTAACTATCTGGAAGATTAGGTTCAAGTGTAGGATTCTGTAGTACACAAAGGGCTGGCTCACTGTTTCTCAGCCTGTAGCCTGACTCAGTTCTGTCCCTGCCCAGTTCCCCTGGGCCTTATGTGTGTGTGTATATATATATATATATATATACCTCTCTCAGCCTCCCCTCTTACTGCACTATATGTCCAAATTTTGTCCACATTCCAAGTCAACAGCCCCCCTCCACTGGTCACTCCTTGGGCCTCTGAGCACACACACTGGTTACTCAATCTGCCCATGGGGGTAGGACGTGGAGTAGAGGTCTGTGTAGGTCATGGATGTAGACTTGGAATCACTTGAGCAGGAAATTCTAGGGTCCTGAGAACCTGAATCACTGCACAGAAGGGAGGACTTGGGGTCCAAGTGGAAAAGGCCCTTTGGTTCCATGAACTTCTCGTTATGGGAGGTGGGAGCTGTGGCTGGGAATGTGGTTAGAAGATGGCCAGAGAGGGATCCTCTGAAGCATGTGGGTCTAAGGCCAGTGCTCTTGGTACCATAACAGACATGGTAGGCATAACCCCACTGTAGATGCTTCTACTGTGTGCGTAGCTTGTTTGCATTACACTTAGTAATTCTTTAATAAATAGATTTCATTCTGTAATGTGGATTTAGTTCTTCTCAAGGAATCCATATTATTGACTCTATATAATCTTCAGTTAAAAGAGTTCCTTCAGGTTGGAGGGAGGCTGGATGGCTGAACAATTATGGAGCACACAGCCCAAGTAGCAGCTCTGGTGGGTGGCTCAGTCGGTAAAGAATCCACCTGCAATGCAGAAGACTGCCTGCAATGGTGGAGCCGCAGGTTCAATCCCTGGGTTGGGAAGACTCCCTGGGGAAGGAAATGGCAACCCACTGCAGTGATCTTGCTTGGGAAATTCCATGGACAAAGGAGCCTGGTGGGCTACTGTCCATGGGATCGCAGAGTCAGATATGACTTAGCAACTAAATCACCATGCCTGATTCTAGTTTATTCCAGCTAGCCGGTCACACCTTCCCATAAACATCTCTTCTTCACTCCTAACCTCTTGACATGTGGTTTGAGGGTCTAACCACAGCTAGAGATACTGGCAAGGTTTTTCTGCATTACCTAAGAAATTTCTTGTGCTAAAGAAATGTTTAGTTAAAGAGCTGAAGTTTCACAAATGATTTGTATTGTTTGTTTTTTAAGGGATATGAAAAGAAAATCTTTGTCAAGGATTCAGGCCAACTAGATAATATTCTGTATAATGAAAAAAGAAGGCTCCTCACCATAGGGGATCTCTAAAGCATACATTCTGACAGTGAAATAGAACATTTCTGAAATACTCAATGAGTTTAATTTGCTAAATAGTAATTAGCTATGATTTAAATAGAAGATTATTTGAAGAACTGAACAGAATAAAGCTGTTTATCTAAAGCATAATCTGAGTAATTGCCTTCTCTCGAACTTTGATGTAGATAGGAGAAACTAATATCTGTTTCTATGGAAGATTATTTTTGAGAGGAAGAATGGTGAAGAGTAAAGCCTTTGAGAGCTTGGTCTCCTCTGTAGCTACAGAAACACTTAGATTTCATATGTAAATATTAAGTTACCCTTCTGTGCTCAGACCCAACTCCAAGATTTCCCTCATGGGCAAGAGAGGGCAGACCTCACTTCTCTTTGCATGAGTTCTTTTTATAAAATTTATTTATGGCTGCGTTGGGTCTTCACTGCTGCACACGGGCTTTCTCTAGTTGCAGCGAGCAGGGTCTACTCTTTCATCGTGGTTCGTGGGCTTTTTATTGTGTGTGGAGCACAGATTCTAGGCACCCAGGTTCTGTAGCTGTGGAGCACAGGCTGAGTTGCTCCATGGCATGTGGGATCTTCCCAGACCAGAGAAGGAACTTGTGTTCCCTGCATTGGCAGGCAAATTCTCAACCGCCGGACCACCAGGGAAGTCCTGCATAAGTTGAAACTTCCAAGCAGGCGGGATTTCTGGTTTCTCTTCAGTGTGCTGAGGAGGACTTTTGTGAACGTAAAGCTGGCACTAGGTCATAAGGGAATTTGTTTAGGGCTTTCAGCATCCCTGAACTGCTCTCAGCAGAGCTGTCCAAACCCATGGTACTGACCAAGGTGATGCAGGCTCCAGAGCAGTTCCCTGGCCTTTGGTGAGATGTCCCCAAAGATTTCACACTGATCACATTATGTCCCTTTTACTCTGTGTAACTTTTTTAGAGTGTGAGGAATAAAGTCTGTGATCTAACATGCCCTCAAGCTAACAAACTCGTCATACATAGTTGGGGGTGGTGTCACCCATTGCTACTTTCATATAGACGAGTAATTCAGGGAAGCTTTGGAATATATGTGTAGCTGTGCTTCTTCTTAACTTACAGATTGCGCCATTTAATATATGCCATTTCCCCCACCATTATCACCAGCCGGTACAAACATAGGGTTTTTCAGAGCACAGAGAAGCTATGCTGCCCTGTAATCCTGACAGTCTTTCAGTCTTGGAGAGGAGATGTGTAAGCATGTCAAAACAATAAGTTCGACATTTCTGTCTCCGCACATCTAAGGATGTACAAATCAGTTGCCTCTCTGCTATATCCTCCAGCCTGACCTCTGCCCTTTTAAAGCCCTGAAACCAGGTCCTCTGAAGTACAGATCCACTAAAGCATGAACCCACGTCTCTGACGGGGGCTCTGTTCTGGGCTCGCCTCGTCTGATCTGGGGTTGCATCAGCACTCTCCCCTTCTTCCCTCCAGCTGGGAAAAATGTCACTTCTAGACTTGAGCTCCACAGCCCTGCTATCACTGTGTGCTTGTCCTGGTCTCTCCTTGATCCCTGCTGCTACTTCCTACTGAGTTATCACTGCCAATGAGACCTGGGCATGCTCCAGGGAGCCCAGGCACTGCTGTGGAATATCTTAATTGGAACCTGCCTGGGTTTCCCGCATAGCTCAGTTGGTAAAGAATCTGCCTGCAATGCAGGAGACCTGGGTTCAATTCCTGGATTGGGAAGATCCCCTGCAGAAGGAAATGGCAACCCACTCCAGTATTCTTGCCTGGAGAATCCCATGGACAGAGGAGCCTGGAAGGATATATTCCACGAGGGTCACAAAGAGTTGGACATGGCTTAGCGACTAAATCACCACCACCACAGCTTCTGAGACTGAGTTTTTCCCTAGGTTCTCATTTCCTGATTTTGCTTGAGTACATCATTCCTTCCTCTTTCTCCTGGTCTCGATTCAAATCAACTTTTCTAGAGATAGCTTTTCCCAGTTCTTTCTGGAGGTTTGAATCCTGACCCCATATCTAAGGACAATAGACCAGGTCCTGCCTGTGTGGACAGGTCTTCTCCAAAGACAGCTGCTAGAAGTTTGGCCTTGACTTTCAAAGGCGGCCTGGGTCCCCAGCTGTTATGTCTCATTTACCTGCTGGATATGTCAAAAACAGGCAGTGGGAAGCAGGCCTGTGTGCGCTCTACCTGGGCTGCCCAGCTGCCCTCTCTGGGCGCCATCTGTAGCCGGGCTAGCCCTCCTGGGCCCCCCACAGCCAGCCAGAGACTTAGCTCAGGGCCCCTCCCCACCCTTCCAGTCCCAGTTTATCAAGGGCCTATGGTGACTCCTTGTGCCAAACTTATGACATAAAGAAGCCAAATTTTACATAATCTTGTAGGTTACCTTTAGTACGTATATGAAGGTAAGGGCTGATGAAGAGAGTTAAACTTTGTGGGAGAGTGAAGCACACTCACGATCCAGGGCAGGTTTGGCAGAGGTGACAGATTTGGTCCTTGAAGGGCCCAAGAGGCGTTTTGGTAGAAATATGTGAAGAGGATGTTCCAGGTAAGGTTGGATCAGCTCCTTGGAGAGGATTCAGCAAACACTTCATAGCCCCAGGCCCCGGGGTAGGAGGGACTTGAGGAGGACCCTGGGTCAGCCCAGCACTAGCGCCCAGGGAGCAGGGGCGCGGCTTCTTCACTGTCCCCTGCTGGGCCCAGCAGACGGTCCTGAGCGTGCTTGACAGCGGGCAATGCTCCTTTCCTGAGCACACGCTCAGTAAGGCCTGAGCATGGTTGGTGTCTCTTATCTTAAAGCCATTCCTTGGTTGGAACTAGTAAGTGTGTGGGTGCTAAGTCCCTTCAGTCATGTCCGACTCTTTTTGACCCTATGGACTGTAGCTTGCCAGGCTCCTCTGTCCATGGATTCTCCAGGCAAGAATACTGGAGTGGGTTGTCATTCTCTTCTCCAGGGGATCTTCCCGATCCAGGGATCGAACTAAATCTCTTATGTCTCCTGGACTGGCAGGCGAGTTCTTTACCACTGGCACCAACTGGGAAGCCCTGGGAAGCAGCAGATTAGATGGTAAATAACTTCCCCCCTCAGTATTCTCTTTTGATAAAGGCTTACCACTGGCTTATGCACTTCTGATGATATACCTTGCTTTCTTCAGGAGACCCAGGAGGATTTCCAGTGAGGATCATTTGCCTACCTGAAGAAAACCCTGCCCATTTGGCCTGGTTAGTTACCCACATGAGAATTTTCTGAAGGTCTTCCCTGCAGGGAACCACAGTTGCCTGACATCACTAACAAGAGATCCAGAATCAGGTGAATGCTCACCAAACAGGTCTGAGCTCTGTCCTTCAGAGACATTTCGTCAGTAAAAGAGGAAGCAATCATGATATCTGCACCCTCAAGTTAGGAAATACTCTATGGCAGGATAGAAGTCACAGGGAACAGGCTTCCCTGGTGGTCGAGTGTTTAAGAATTTGCCTGCCAATGCAGGGAACATGGGTTCAATCCCTGATCTGGGAAGATTCCACATGCCTTGGAGCAAATAAGCCAGTGTCCCACAACTGCTGGGCCCATGCATACTAGAGCCTGCACTCTGCAACACAGAGTAGGCCCTGCTCAGCTCAAGAAAGCCTGTGCCAAGCAATGAAGACCCAGTACAGACAAAAATAATAAATCTTAAAAAAAACGAAGTCACAGGGAGGTGTGCTCATCGTGAGGGTGGAGGAAGACAGCATGTTCAGGGCTGAGGGGACATGAGTTGGGGCAGGATCACGCAGATCACTCATGGGGGCTCAGTTACATGGCTGGCGGAGACTTTGCGACCCCATGGACTGTAACTCATCAGACTCCTCTGTCCATGGGATTCTCCAGGCAAGAATACTAGAGTGGGTTGCCATTCCCTTCTCCAGAGGATCTTCCAGACCCAGGAATGGAACCTGGGTCTCCTGCATTGCAGGCAGAGTCTTTATTGACTGAGCCAACAGGGAAGCCCAGTGTCAGTGACAACTGAGTGAATTAGCAGAACTGAAAAGTTGTTTCAAGTCCACTGTGGTTGCATAACTTGGACTTTGTGTGTGTGAGAGAAGGGATGGAAACAGTAGTGCAAGGGAGTGTTACAGACACTTCTAAACAGCTCAAAGAAGAAACAAAAGGAGAAGAGCATATTCTTGTTACATTTTCCTTCTCCTGGTAATAAAAAAGCCTAAATGGTTTCTGAGACACTCTCTCTCCCCCCAGGTATTTATGGGAATGAACTTTCCAGTTGCATAGGAACCGACAGAACCCACCACCACTTCCATGACCACTGGTGCACAGGTCAGTGACTACATGTCAGGATCCCACTGAGGGACTTCTATTTAAATTTTTTTCTTTTGCTTTCGCAACCTTACAAGTAGGATGCTATTTCTTTTCCTTCCCGAAGATGAGAAAACTGAGGTCCGGTGAGATTCAACATCCCACCTAGGTCTCTCACAGAGCAGAGCTCCTCAGCTGTGACACTCCTGGAATTTGGGACCAGATAATTTTTTCTTGAGAGAGGAGGGACTGTCCTGTGCATTGCAGGTTGTTGAGAAGCATCCTTGGCCTCTATTGGGCTTCCTTGATGGCTCAGTTGGTAAAGAATCTATCTGCAATGCAGGAGACCTGGGTTCAATCCCTGGGTTGGGATGATCACCTGGAGAAGGGAATGGCAACCCACTCCAGTATTCTTGCCTGGAGAATCCCATGGAGAGAGGAGCCTGGTGGGCTACAGTCCATGGGATCACAAAGAGTTGGACACGATTAAATGACTATCACATTCATTTTGGCCTCTATCTGCTACATGCCAATAGTACCTCCCTGGGTTGTGACAACAGAAAATGTCTCCAGACATTGCCAAGTGTTCCTCTGGGGGTAAAATTGCCCTTGGATAAGAATCACTGTTCGGGGGCTTCCCTGGTGGCTCAGATGGTAAAGAATCACTGTTCATAGCATAACTGGTTAACCTCGGTTTTGAATCCAAAGCTACCTGCAAACCTGACTCTTTGCTTAGCCAGAAACTAAGTTAACAAGTAAGCATCAGCATTTGTGTGAAGAGACCGCCTTGCAGAGCAGCAGAATGATTCAAGGTACTTTGGTTGTCACAGCAATTAATGTCAGTTTCGAAATAAAGGAGCCGATAACAATAACAGCTAACATTTATTGAGTGCTTACTATGTTCCAAGAGGTGTGCCAAGCACTTTGTACATGTTTGCCCATTTAATCATCTCCAGAACCTTGTAAGGAATGATATGCCTGCACACTCAGCATATAACAAAGTAGATTCAGAAAACGAAATTTTGCCGTGGCAGCATCATGAGAGAATTCTGCAATGACTAATAATTTTTCAAAGTTCAATTCTGGAGTCCTTGTAAGATATTAGATTTTAGTGACATTTGCAGTTCCAATTATCTTCAACTATGGAATGTACCTGGTCAAACTTGAGCTGTCAAAAAAAAAATGATTGCTCTCAACAGTTTTCATGAAACCAACCAATTAGTTGATAGGATTGCACATCCTTCTTGGTACTGGGCTCTCTCTTGGTGTAGAACTGCCTGTCACCCCCTCAGTGACCCCTTCCCAGGGGAGTGAATGGAGCCTGTTGGGGAAAATGGAATCAGCTCAAAACTGGCTCTCTGCATTTTTCAGACTCTTGGTTTCTTAGCACTCTCTTTCCTAAAAAGCCATGGGTTTTGAAAACGTTTTCTATTTCTAAGTCACAATCCCAGAAAAAAAAAAATGTGATTATGAACTCATTAATTTGAGTTCAGGCAATGACTTAACAGTAATTATTTCGAAGGAAAATTCAAGTCCAATGCTAGAGGAAGGAAGCTCAGGCATCAGTACCACGCTGCAAATAAACAAAGCCTGACTCAGAACTTGGCTTAATAACTTGGTAACATACCAGACTGTGCTCTGGCTCACATAGGAAGAATTCTGACCTATAGGTCAATTATCAAGCTGAAAATCTTTATTGAGTTTACTGCTGTGTGGTGGTTTGTGGAATAAAATTATTTGAATGTGGGATGGAGAGAAAGAAGGGCCTGGGAGAGTGGGGCAGGGATGCTAACTCTAAAGCAGAAGACACCTGGACAATAAGAAGGAGGAAAAGGGGGACAGAAAGGAAGTCAATGAGAAGAAGCCCAAACTGCCTGGCGTGGGGGCCATGCTGTCCAAGTCCAGGCTGGGAGGTCTCCTGAGCCTTCACACTGCTCATAACTCTCTTATCGCCCTTCCTCTGGACAAAATGGGTTAACTGGGCATGTGTAGAATTGATAAGGGGCTTCCTTGATGGCTCAGTGGTAAAGAATCTGCCTGCAATGCAGGAGACACAGGAGACTTGGGTTTGATCCCTGGGTTGGGAAGAGATTTTCCTGGGTTGGGAAGAGTTCCCTGGAGAAGGAAATGGCAACCCACTCCAGTATTCTTGCCTGGAGAATCCCATGGACAGAGGAGCCTGGCGGGCTAAATCCATAGGGTCACAAACAGTCGGACATGACTGAAGCGACTCAGCAAGCACACACCAAATTGATAGGTTGTGGTAGAAGATGTGGTGGGATGGAGATCTGGGAATGAGATTGTGGAAAGCTTGAAGTGTTGGGGGGTGGGGGGAGCTTCTGGGGGAGCGTGAGGACTCATGGCATCTGAAGCTCAGCATGGCCTGCTCCTTTGGCCAGCAGTGGGCTGGCTTTGTGTATATAAGATGAGGAAAATTGCATAGCGCGCTAGGCTCAGAAAGGCCCACCCTTGGCTTAATGTTCTGCCGTCACTCTGTAGAAAATCTTACAATTTCTGAATGACAGTCCCCGTATTTTCATTTTGCATTTGGGTCTGCAAATTATATAGCTGCTCCTGGGTGGCAGTGGCCATGCTGTCCTAATATGTCCTTGTGCAAGGCATCTCTAGGTTACTCCAGGACCCAAGGGAGGATGGAGCTGTTTAGGAGGGGGCTCGTGACTCAAGGGTTTGCACAAGGCATTGTGCTGAAAGTTCTCAGACAAAAACAGTGAAGCATCCTCTTTCTCTAATTCTAAGGTAGCATCAAACCTGACATTCCACTGGCTTAGTGGCAGCTTTTTCTTTTTTTCCTGAGAAAAATAAACATACTAGCTGTATAAATAAAACATCCAACCTATACTGATTGAAGAAATACTAAATTGTAAAGCATAAAAAAAAAGTCACCTTATAATGGCAAAAATACAGTTTACAACCTGTTTTCATCAACCCTGTGATTGAATTCTAGACAGTAAAAGGAAGCATTCCCCTTGACCTGGCTGCTCTCTCTTCGGTTCAGGGCTGCTTAAATCCAATGAAACATGTTTTGTGGAAGAGCAATTAAGGTGCTCTTTTATCTGCGATTAGTTGCAAGATGTCAACAACTAGACACTTAGGCTCTGAGATCTAACTTTGATGATGTTGAAAATTAGTGAGGGGACATCCCTGGTGGCCCAGTGGTTAAGAATCCACTTTCCAATGCAGGGGACATGGGTTCGATCCCTGGTCAGGGAACTACAATCCCACACGCTGCAGGGCAACTATGCCCATGTGCCACAGGGCAGAGCCCACGTGCTGCAACCAAGACCTGATGCAGCCAAAAAGAAGTGAGTAAATATTTTTTAAAAATCAAAAGAAAATTAGTGAGAAGAAGCCCTTTGAGCTTCTCCTTGTCCTGAGTTTGTTTATTCTGCTTAACTTAGGCAGACCTACTAATTTTAATACTTTGAATGTTCTAATCCAGCTGAGAAGCAGAAGGATGCACCTGTATAGCCAAAACTCTGCCCTCAAGTGGAGCACAAAGTCCCTTTCCAGATACAAGCTTTCCCTATGCAAGATCATTTTTCTGGAGTTTTGGTTGACATCCTCCCATAAGGCGAATGCTTATTTAGCCATTCAGAATGTGTGGCCTGCTGAAGCTCTCTTCCCCAGAGAGCCCCTTACCGAGGAGCTAGTTGTTCACAATAGGCCCTGACTCACCCAGGCTCACTTATGACAAGCTCAGGCAGGAGCTTCCTCTCTTTGCCTCTTGCCAACTCTGACTCGAGAAGATACACCCACTGCTTCCTTCCAGGGCTGGAGGATATCATGCAGTGGAGTTTCCTCTGAAAAGAGTCCCAGCATTTGTTCCCTACCATCCATCACCATGGATGCATTAAAACATTACCTGAGCATCTGATGCGGTGCCATAGGATTATTTAATTCTTGTATTTACCCATCTGACCACACTGTGCCAAAAGCCTGCTTTGTGTAGGGAGCAGAGCAAGGGAGAGAATTTGAAAACAAAATGAAACAGATGCTTTGACCTGAGATGGGGCGCGAGGGCTTTTAGCCTAGCAGAACAGAAAAGATCTGTGCCTAAACGTCACAGTTGTACCAAGGAAACCCCTGCTTCCAGTGATCCGCTCATTTCACATCGTTATGTAGAATCTACCACTTCACAGCTGAGTCCTCTAGCTTCCTATGTATAGCTCAGGCAACTCAGTGCTCTGTGGTACCCAAATGGGAAGGGAAGCCAAAAAAGAAGGGATATCAACACTCTTCTGTTATAGTATACAGTCTACTTACAGCCCAGTTCTGTGGTGATTACCACTGATTTAATATTGTCAGATTAATATTGTATGTATATATTTCCAGACAGAAATCTGGAAATATATTATCATTGGGTCATTAGATTTTGCTTTTAATTGTTGAAAATGTGTCACCTTCTAGGGAAAAATATTGTTTTAAAAATAATTTAAATAAAAAATAAAAGCCTTGTTGCTATTAAAAAAAAAGAGAGAGACGATATATGTATACATATGGCTGATTCACTTTGCTCTACAGCAGAAATTAACACAGCATTGTAAAGTAACTATATGCCAATAAATAATTAAAAAAAAAAACACAAAAAACAAAGAAACACCTTCCTATTGGATAGACACTGGGTCCAAGGCTCTTCATATAGTGATGTGAGCAGAAGGCTGCCTCATAAATACTTAACAATGGCAACAATACTAATGATCCATTTCCTATTTCTTTTGGTCAAAATAAGCCTAGCTTTCTTTGAGTCATTGAAGAAGAAACTTGTGAATTGAGCATCCATACTCTAGCCTGGTGGCTCAGACAGGGAAGAATCTGCCACGAGACCTGGGTGTGATTCCTGGGTTGGGAAGATCCTCTAGAGGAGGAAATGGTTACCCACTTCAGTATTCTCGCCTGGAGAATTCCATGGACAGAGGAGCCTGGTGGGCTACAGTCCATAGGCTCGCAAAGAGTCAGACAGGGCTGAGCGACTAACACTTTCACTTTCAAAAACAAACTTGTAGTAACTGTGCCGATGACAAAACTCCAGCTACTACTGCTACTAATGACTTCTCAGCATCTCCATGCGGCTTGCACTCTTCTTTGTTTACATACATGTTTCTTCCCTCCGTAACAACTCTGCAAGATACTTAACTACTATCCTAGTTTCCCAGAAGAGGCAATGACGTGTCAGAAATTTGAGTCGCTTGCCCCAGGCACAGGAGCCTTCACAACACCCTATTGCAGCCCTTTGTTCAGCGAGAACTCTGGTCTTCTGCGCCCCTCCACCCATGGGAGCACCCAGGGAGGATTAAAGCTCAAGTCCTCTGGGAGCATCAAGGAAAAAGCCTGAGGGAGGAGCTGGAGCTGTCTTACTCAAAATGGAAATTGCACACACTGGGGTAGAACCTGTAGTCTCATAAAAGATTCTTTTTTTTTTTCTCTTAGGTAAGCATTAGCATTCTGGAACAGCCAGAGCATTTGCTTGCTTGTAAAAAAAAGACCTGTAACTTTTTTATTTGAGAAATCTAATGGCACGGGGGTGGGGAGGGGGGGAAGAGAGAAAGAAGTTCTCTACTGCAGAAAGAGGAAATGGAGAAGGAATCGACGAGGAAACATTCCTAGAAAATTCATTTAGTAGCCTGAACGATTTAAAAGAGCTCCTCAGCTCTTCCCCACTGGCAGGAAATGCGGGGCCTGACAACCTGAGGGGAGCATCTTCAGAGAAGGCCGGAGCCCCAGGCCCCACAAGAGGAATGTCCGGCGCAGACCTGACGTCTCCGGTACAAAGGCCCTGTGTCAGCCCAGGTGAGAAAGGACGCGGTTAAGGAAGAGGGTGGGACAGGCCATCCCGCCGTTCCTCCGGCCATTCAAGCCCCTTGAGCTGTCATGTCAGGTCATGAGAAGGCTGCCGACTTGAGGCAGCTACTTTCAGTTAAGGTAAGTCAAGTTCAGTTAAAATAACTCTTCCAAAGGCCCATTGTGTGCAAGGCATGAGGGATTCAAAGAAGATCCAGTCTAGTGAGGTCTCACTGATTTCCCCTCTTCAGCCCAACATTTGCAGCCGCACTGTGGCACAAGACCTTAGTATCTGTTCCAAAGAACCTTCTCTCTCACTGTCTTGGGCCCAAGGTCCTCCCAAAGGGTCCTTCTCCATCTTTTCTCTTAAAGCAGTGTTCTTGAAATTGTGAAATAAAATAGTTTTTTTGTTTTTTTTTTTAAAAGAAAGCAAATGGAAGTGATAATATGAGAGTGAAGCATACATGGTTAAGAGTAAGAACTGTTTTGTGAGATTTGGTTCAGTTATATGTATTCATGTGTAAGATACATTTCTCACTGTGGGTCATAGTATGAAAAGTTGGAAAAACTCTGCCTATGGGAGTGCTCTAACTTCCCCTTTCTCTTCTAGTCAGAGGCTTTTACAGCCCTTTTCATAGAGCCGTTTTGAAGGTCACTGTGACTTTGTGCCTGCCTCTGAGGCTCAACATTTCAAACTCAACACGCCTTCCTTGCAGAGGTCAGCTGATCCATGACCAGGACTTTGGTTCCTGTGTATCCCGTGCCTGCTACCTGCACCAGCCCATCCCCTCACCCTCCACACCACACACACACACACACACACACACACACACACACACACACACACACATGGGTCTGTGGCTTGAGGCTCCAGTCTTGTCAGAACACTGGATGCCTTGACCATCCATGTAAGGGTGATTCAAGAACCCACCATATATACACGTCCCTTCTGCATTTGCAACAAAACTATTATCAACCTAATAGCCATTTCTTTACAACGTCACCTGCTGGTTGCCAAGGCTTGCCTGCGAGGGTGAAACCTGAACATTGTAGCAGGTCAACGGCACAGAGGCTGGACATCTTTCAGGATTTCTCCAGAAGGTTCCTCACCCTGGCCTCCCTGACCTGTTTCCTCACGCCTCCTTCTTTGGGCAGCTTAGGTGTAAGTCTGGTATTTAATCCCAGCCACAAGCTCCAGCTCCTGTTTTAGGCTTCTGTAATAAAAACTAATATATTGAGGGCTTACCATGAACCAGACGCTATGCTAAGCATACCATCATTATACTTCACATACTGTCACAGCAGATCATGTGCATATTTTACTCCCATTTTACAGACAAGAAAACTGGAGCCATGCTACATGGATGGCCCAAGGCCAGCTGGCATTTAAACCTGGCCTAGTAGCTTCCATGCCTGCAAGTTTGACCACTACATCATGTAGGTTTCATTGCATGTAGCTTTTGAAGCTCTGCCCCCTCATCCCAGTCTCACCTGTTGTTGCCTGGCCAAGAAAGGAAAACTAGTTAGCTTCATTGTGATATGTTTCTTTAAGGACTGAGATTCAGGAAAACAAGTGTGCCTCCTAAACTTCAGGTATATTTTTATCCACCACCTAAGAATAATATAATTGTATTACCCTGTTTGGGGCCTTCCCAGGTGGCTCAGATGGTAAAGAATCTGCCTGCTAGTGCAGGAGACACAGGCTCGATCCCTAGATTGGGAAGATCCCCTGGAGAAGGAAATGGCAACCCATTCCAGTATTCTTTCCTGGGAAATTCCATGGCCAGAGGAGCCTGGTGGGCTAAAGTCCATGGGGTCACAAAGAGTCAGATATAACTTAGCGGCTAATCAACATTACCCTGTTATGCATTGGCCTCTAGGAAGCTCAAAATTAAGTTTAAAGACAATGTTTATAGTATGTGTGCTAATTGTAGAGTTGGCATAAATCCTTTTTCACTACTTTACTCTTTCACTGCTGTTTATGTGAACATATGTGCATGTATATTTGTGAACAGATGTACATGTAAATTTGTAACAAGGAAGGAAACACACAAATAAGCATTCTATTGTTTCAGAAAGAAAGACACCTAATTGTCTTGAGCATTTGAATTACTTTAGGAGAAGACGTGATAATATCCTTATAGAAAATTATGGACAACAAGGTCTTCTATTCTTGTTTTGCCTTGGGGGAAAAACAGAGGTACAGTATTATGTTTTACTATTTGCCTTGGCAAAACCTGGGGGATAGCTGGCCGGGCTGCCACATACAGCTATGCACATTGGGCACTGCCCATCACAAGGGGATGCCATTTACACTGTGATCTATGAAGTTGCTCAGTCTGCAACCTGGACATCTGTGTGTGTCAGCTCAAGGAATTTAATTACACTCATACTGTTCTCCACTTTCATCAGCTATGTATTGACTGGGGCTGGAATTGTTGGAAGAGGAGATGGCTGTGGAGCAGGAAGGTATTCCATTACTCCTGTTTCTCCTCCCAGGCAAAACTATTCCTCCTGGTTTGGGCTGAAGTCCTAGGAAATGTGGGTGATGAGGAGAGCTCCCCCTCCCTCTGTCAAAAGTGGGGAGGCCAGGGAGGAGGAGAATGCCTCAGGAGACACTAAACTGAGCAGGCAATCAATCATCTCACAAGCTCTCTCGAGTTTCTTCTGGCTTTATTTTGGGCACTAATTGGAAATGTCTGCTCCTTCACTGAGTCTGTTTTCTCACTAGAAAGGAAAGAAGGTTCCAGCAGAGCCTGAGGATGATGAGAAGGATGTGATAACTTTTCAAACCGTTGCCATTCTCCACTGCTTCTCCCTTCAGAATCTCCCTTTGGGGTGTTCATATGTATGGTCTGTCAACTGCAAGGACACTCTTTTCATACTGGGCTCCCGTCTCTGGAGATCAGCAAACAGGGGATAAAGGGGATTTTATTAGGGTGTCAAATGTGTGGCCTCTTTATATTTATTGTTAATTTTTAAAAACCTTTATTTTGTTCAATCTGCATTGTCCCTTCAGTCATGTCTGACTCTTTGAGGTCCTATGGACGGTAGCCTGCCAGGCTCCTCTGTCCATGGGATTCTCCAGGCAAGAATACTGGAGTGGATTGCCATGCTTTCCTCCAGGGGATCTCCCCATCCCAGGGACTGAACCCACATCTTCTGCATCTCCTGCATTGCAGGAGGATTCTTTACCAAAGAGCCATCGGGGAAGCCCTTTTTCAACCTTATTAAGGTATAATTGACAAAGAACATTGTAAGATGTTTAAAATGTATATGGGAGGGGAGTTTAGGAAAGAATGGATCCATGTATATGCACGGTTGAGTCCCTTCCCTGTTTAGCTGAAATTATCACAACATTGTAAATCAGCTACACCCCAATACAAATAAAAAGTGAAAAAAATGTATATGATGGTCATCTGACATGCATATACATTGTGAAAGGATTCCCACATCTAGTGAATTAACACATCTGTCACCTCACAAATGTATTTTCTTCTTTGAAGAAAACATTAAAGTTCTGCTTTCTAAGCAAATTTCAGTAATATAATACGGAATCATCAACCATAGTCACCATGTTATACACTAGATCCTCAGACCTCATACATCTTACAGATGAAAGTTTATACCCTTTTCCTAATCTCTCTCTATTTTCCCCTGCCCCCCATAACCACATTTTTTATGAGTTTGACTCTTTTTAGATTTCATATATAAATGATATTGTGTAGTATTTGTCTTTGTTTGGCTTATTTCACTTAGCATAATGCCTTCAAGGCAACCATATCGTCACAAATGGGAGGATTTTCTTCTTTCTCATGACTGAATAATATCCATTATATTTATACACCACATCTTCTTTATTCCCTCTTTATTCCCTTCTTTATTTCCATTGATGAGCACTTAGGCTGTTTCCATTATTCATTACTATGAACAATGCTGCAGTGAACATGGGGAGCACAGATATCTCTTTGAGATCTTGATTTCAATTCTTTGGATATATACCCAGAAGTGGGATTGCTGGATCACATGGGAGTGCTGGGCTTCCCTGTTGGCTCAGTGGTAAAGAATCTGTCTGCAATTCAGGAGATGCAGGAGACAAGGGTCAAGAAGGTCAAGATCCCTGGGTCAAGAAGTTCCCCTGGAGGAGGGCATGGCAACCCACTCCAATATTCTTGCCTGGAGAATTCCATGGACAGAGGAGCCTGGCAGGTTACAGTCTATGGAGTGACGAAGAGTCAGACACGACTGAAGCGGCTTGGCACATAGGCATAGTAGTTCTGTTTTTAATTTTTTGAGGCATCACATGCTGTTTTTTACAGCAGCTGCACCAATTTACACACCTACCAACAGTGTACCAGTGTTCCCTTTGTGGGACAGAAGGGACTAGTTCTGCCTTGATCCTACAACACCAGCCTTATCAGTCTTGCAGGGATCATAACTAATTACTTAGAAGAAGTTTATTGTTCCTGGAAATGATGCGAAGGTAAAAAGACCCCCACTGAAAAAACAATTTTAAAATTGCCTCTGGTTTAGAGGAGCAGTGGGTCTGAGTCCTTGGGTTGCACATATTGTCTTAATTTGGGCTCTAATACATGACTTTGGGCAATTTACTTCTCCAAATCTCAGTTACTTCCTCTGCAAAATATGCAAAAGAGATAATAATAATAATAATTTTGCATCATAGGATTGTGATGAATATTTGAAGAGGTAATGGCAAGGGAGACACTCAAAGCAACATCCAGTCCATGAACAACAGAAAGAAAGAGAAGTGTCAACCCATTTGGGGAGCTCTGAGGTGTGATATTGGGGATGTGGTCAGCTGGTCTCATGGAGATTTGGTTTCTATATGCCTCTTCTGTGGGCTTCCCTTGTGGCCCAGTTGATAAAGAATCTGCCTGCAGTGTGGGACACCTGGGTTTGATCCCTGGGTTGGGACGATCCTCTGGAAAAGGGAACAGCTACCCACTCCAGTGGCCTGGCAAATTCCATAGACTGTATAATCCACGGGGTCACAAAGATTCGAACATGACTGAGTGACTTTCACACACACTCACACACATGCCTCTTCTATCTCAGCCATTAAGTGATGTACAAGGGTAATTTTAACTTCGTTTGATTTTCAACTTCTATACTATCTTTAGAACCTAAACTCCCTTCCTGAAGATGTGATTCCACCGTAAGTGCTCAATAAATGGTGGTTATCATTATTAAAGATTGCCCAGTCAGCAAGTGTCCAAGGATTTGTGTTGAATAAAGATGATATTTGAACTTTAGAAAATAGCTCCCAGTTAGATCAAAGGGAGTATGACTACTTTATTTCCTTTTTTAAAAAAATAGTAAGAATTTACATATTTAAATTTTTACTGGTATATAGTTGATTTACTAGTTCTGTATAGGTTGTTGTATAGGTTTCTGCTGTACATCAAAGTGAATCAGTTATACATAAATCTACTCTTTTTTAGATCTTTTCTCATGTAGCTCATTACAGAGTATTGAGCAGAGTTCCCTGTGCTATATACAGCAGGTTCTTGTTAGTCATCTATTTTATATATAGTCGTGTATATATGTCAATCCCAATCCCCCAACAATCCAAGTATAAAAGTTTTCTTTTTCTTCACTGATGCTTACTTGTGTCCCTTTCTCTCCTATCACTTCCCCATTCCCTCATTCACCCCCCTCAACATTTTGTAAATTTAATCTAAAGGATGTTGTTACTTTGGGACCCACTTCTTTGCTTAGTTGATGACTCAGTTTGTGCTAAATGGAAGTTTACCTCATGTTGTCTGTGCAAAAAGGCCTTTCTGTTAAGAGACATGGAGACATGGTTGCCAAGGGCATGGACAATCTAGTTTTGAGTACCAGAAGACAGATGATGTCAATTACAGATCATTGCTGCTGCTGCTGCTGCTGCTAAGTCACTTCAGTCGTGTCTGAGTCTGTGCGACCCCATAGACGGCAGCCCACCAGGCTCTGCCGTCCCTGGGATTCTCCAGGCAAGAATACTGGAGTGGGTTGCCATTTCCTTCTCCAATGCATGAAAGTGAAAAGTGAAAGTGAAGTCGCTCAGTCGTGCCCGACTCTTCGCAACCCCATGGACTGCAGCCTACCAGGCTCCTCCGTCCATGGGATTTTCCAGGCAAGAGTACTGGAGTGGCTTTCCATTGCCTTCTCCGACAGATCATTGTTACCAAGGCCTACACCAAAAGAGAGTTGGGTATCAATGAGTTGCCTCTCAGAGTAAAACTTTCCCTATGATTATCACGTGACAGATGACAAGATATTAGTCTAAATTAATGATTCTCAATCCTGGGCCCATGTCAGAAAAAAAAAAAGTGTTAGTCATTCAGTTGTGTCTGACTCTTTGCAACCCTATGAACTGTAGCCCACCAAGTTCCTCTGTCCATGGAGTTCTCTAGGCAAGAGTACTGGAGTGGGTTGCCATTCTCTCCTCCAACAGATCTTTTCAATCCAGTGATGGAATCTGGGTGATTTTTTACTGTCTGTGCCATCAAGGACACCCTCCCACCCCCACAAGTTAGAACTACCTGACAAACTTTCAGAAAATACTAGTGCCAGAGCCTGACTCCCAGATTTAATTGACTCGGGATGGGGATCAGACACCTGTATTGAAAGTCTACCAGTATTTGATTCCTTTGTGCAAACTAAACCTTTCAACATGGTTTATACTCTCTAAAATCACTGGAGGGCTTGTTAAAACACAGATTTCTGGTCCTACGTGAGTTTTCGATTCAGTAGATCTGAGATGGGGCAGAGAATATGCATTTTTAACAAGTGCCCAGGTGACACTGGCAATGCTGGTTCCAGGCCACACTTGTACACACAGTGGCTGACAATCCACGTTTAGGTGTCCCCAAAGCCTTGTATAGTCAGGGCTCCTCAGAGAAACCCAACCAATTGGATGTACAGAGAGACAGATAGACTATACAGGAGATTGGTTACAGGGACTGGCTCACGCAGTTGTGAAGGTAAAGTCCCACACTTGGCCATCTCCAAGCTGGAGAACCAGGAAAGCTGGTGGGGTAATTCCGTCTAAGGTCAAAGGCCTAGGAATGAGGGACTGATGGTGCAAGTTCCCGAATCCTCAGGCCCGAGAGCTAGGAGCTCCATTTCTGGAGGCAGAAGAAGATGAAGGTTCCCACTCAAAACCCGAAAGAGAGAATTCATTATCCCTCCTTGGCTTTCCTGTTCTATTGGGCTCTCAACAGACTGGATGATACCCATCCACAGAGGTGACAGCCGTCACTCAGTCTACTGAATCAAATGCTAATCTCATCTAGAAACATCCTTGCAGACACACCCAGAAATAATGATTTACCACTCTCTTGGCATCCCTCAGGCCAGCCAACTTGACACAAAAAATGAACCATCACAAGCCTTATTTTTTCCTTTCATTGGTTTCATATTCTCTTCTTCACCCCCCTCGCCACCCACCGACTCCTTGAAGTGAAATGAAAGTTGTTCCGTCTTATCCGATTCTTTGTGACCGATTCTATACAGTCCATGGAATTCTCCAGGCCAGAATACTGACGTGGGTAGCCTATCCTTCTCCAGGGGATCTTCCTGACCCAGGAATCGAACCCGGGTCTCCTGCATTGCAGGTGGATTCTTTACCAACTCGGCTATGACTGATTTCTTATGTTCCTCTAGTAAATGCATGTGTTCCTTCCACCCTGTGTGTGTGCTAAGTTGCTCCAGTCATGTCCGACTCTTTGTGACCCCATGGACTGTAGCCCACCAGGCTCCTCTGTCTGTGGGATTCTCCAGGCAAGAATACTAGAGTGGGTTGCCATGCCCTCCTCTAGGGGATCTTTCCAACCCAGGGATCGAACCCATGTCTCTTACATATCCTGAACTGGCAGATGGGTTCTTTATCACTAGCTCTACCTGGGAAGCCCTCTGTCTACCCTACAGGTCTCTGAAAACATTTTTCCTTTTGCCTGGAGCACCTTCCCTGTCACAAAACACACTTCACTGAGAAAAGGCTGTAATTCAGTTTTCATTGACTTGGCATTAGGTTTCGTCCAGCAAACATAAACTGTGGAGCTTGTACTGAATTTGTTAATGGTAATACTACATTGTTGTAAGTATTGTAAAACACTTTTACGACGTGCAATTTTTCATTAAATAGGTTTTATTTCCTACATTAATGTGAGTACAAAAATAAACTATGGCTATCCTTTTTTTTCAGCCTTGGAATGTTGTAATACTTGAAGTCATTATAAGCCTTACTTTTGTTAAAACCCATAGTATGTAAGGAACACATAAGGAAATAGAACTGCTACAGTATTGATAGTGGGATCACAGATGTGACATGTGGACAGTATATGTCAATAAAGTAAATATGAAGTAGACTGTGGGTCTCTCCACCCTCCACCTCACCAGCCAGAGACTCATTTCTCTCATGGTCACTTTGCCTCCAGGGAAAGGGTGCTGTGCTGAGTGGGGCAGAGATGAACTCAATGCCTCTTTCTCCTGCAGTTTTCCCGGCAGGGTTTCCCGGTCAATTAGCACCTTATGACCCCTTCTTGGCTCCCACTGCTTCCATTAAATCCCATCAGAAAGACCAAATGAAACGAGACAGACAAATAAACCTCAAATGATGGAATAGGAGATACTGTCCAATTTAAACTTTTTATTTTCACACTGAGTTAGTGATTATAAAAATAAAGGGAACTCTTACAAGGTCTGTCAAAATGGAGGTCTAAAGCAATTACTTTTGCACCTTATACCCCACTATAGCTTGTTGAAAGGAATAATTTTGATATGCTTTTTGTGAACAAGCTGCTCAAAAAATATTATTAAAGCATCTCTCTCATCTATCATATCTATCACTCCTGTTGTGATTAAACTGGCTTTAATTTTCCTGACCCCAGGTTTGTCCATCTGGAAACAATCTGAAGTGGAAAATTAATATCTGAAAGACTGTCCAAAGGCTCAAAACTGCTGCTGCACATCATAGTTATTAATGTGTCAGTCATCGTAGTGATGCGTGTATGTGTATCATACACACACATGTATTACCTTATTTAAGCTTCAAAAAAACACTGTGAATAGGTCATGTTGTTATACTATTATTATCCCCATTTTATATGTGAGGAAATTGAGGTATATGGAAGTTAAGCCGCATACCCAAGGTCAAGGAGCTTGAGTCAAGATACAAACTCAGTCTAGAATCTATGTGCTAAGGTACTGCCACTCTAAACAGCTTCTTTGGTTATCTCAATCTGTTTAACCAAATGGTCATGGGATGAAAAGGAAAACAGTAGCGTGACTTAGACAATAGAATCTTCACTTTTCCTGGGATTGTGTTTTTATTTAGACTGGCGTCACCTGGCCTTCTTCCTACCTTTAGCAAGGACCACATTGAAGCAGTGCTGTGGGGGATGTGTTTCTGGATGGAAAGGTTGTAACAGCCTGTAGGATAAGACCTCCCTGGGATCTACTGGCAGGTGGGAACTAGGAGTGGGATTCCTTTGTCCTTGTGATGTACTTGATCAGAAAGACCCCATCTGACATCAGCAAGCTCAGGACTAATCCAGAGAGATGCCCCTCTTGGTCTGAGTGTAAGTTGATGTCCTTGAAACTATTCACTTAAATTTAACTCAGTTGGATCTGCGGTAGGATTTTTAAGATAAGAAGAGAGGGGAAAGCTTGACTTATCCTAAGGCTGTGTATGTGAGTGTGTTGTGTTAATAGGACGTCTGGGGAGAGGTTGAGGGGGAAGTTCTGCTGTGAGCTCTGACGGCAAGTAGATTGAAGCTGTGAGGGCAGCTGAGTGAGAGAACCCCCTCTTCTGTGACCTCTGCTTCCCAAGAATCTATCTTTTATGCAGTTGAGGAAAACACTTCCCACACCTGGATCCATCTCCAGGATCTTTTGTGTATCTAACTCCTGAACAGTCTGAAAGTTGCAATTTAGCATCTTCTCCAGAAAACACCCTCTGACCACTCTCATCCCCTCCCTTCTCTAAGCATCGCTGAGATTCCCTCCTCATTGGCTACACTGAGCTCCCATGAGAAATTCTCTACAAGTTCAGATCCTCTGTTCCCACCCTCCTGATGCTCTTGGGGATGCACCCCACACTTTAGGAACCTTCCCCAAATGAATGTCAGTTATCTTTATAGGCAGTGGTGTGCTGGTACACTGGCTTGTCAAAAATATGTATGTCAATAAAAATTAGAAGCCTGGGTTTTCATGGTGTAAACACTCCCACCATGACTCATCTCAAGTTACAAGCAATTTAATAACGGTCTCATGAGATTCTTGAATATACTGAACAACTGGCCATTGCAAGCTGGTACAAGCTGCTTCTAGGACATCAATATTAGACAATTAAAAAAAATCTGTCAAATTAAAAAAATCATATCTCCTTTAACTCAGAAATTCCAAGATTTATTCTACTGATATGTTTTCCTATATAGGCAAAGACCTATTACAAAGGTATTTGTAATAACAAGATACTAGAAATAATCTAAATGTTCATCAACAGGACATTAATGAAATACATTATGGAAATTCTAATCGATGAAGTATTATGAGGAGATTAAAAAGAATAAGGTGGATCCATATGTGCCACTACAAGAGGCTTCCCCAGACTTGCCCGTGAGTGTCAAGGAGTCTCTGGCAGGGGTGTGGGTCGGTGGTGGCCTGCTGCAGGGTCAGGGGTACTGAGTGGAGCAGTGCATGCTGGGACCTTTTGAAGGAGGTCACCATTATCTTCATTACCTCCACCATAGTTTGGCCTCAGGTCCAACAACAGGGAGGGAACACAGCCCATCAACAGAAAATTGGAGTAAAGATTTACTGAATATGGCGCCGCCCATCAGAACAAGACCCAGTTTCCCCCCCAGTCTCTCCCATCAGGAAATTTCCATAAGCCTCTTATCCTTATTCATCAGAGGGCAGACAGAGTGAAAACCACAATCACAGAAAACTAATCAAACTGATCACATGGACCACAGCCTTTTCTAGCTCAGTGAAACTATGAGCCATGCCACATAGGGTCACCCAAGACGGACAGGTCACGGTGGAGAGTTCTGACAAAACGTGGTCCACTGGAGTAGGGAATGGCAAACCACTTCAGTATCCTTGCCTTGAGAACCCCAAGTATGAATAGTATAGTAGGATAGTATGAAAAGCAAAAAGATAGGACACTGAAAGATGAACTCCCCAGGTTGGTAGGTGCCCAATATGCTACTGGAGATCGGTGGAGAAATAACTCCAGAAAGAATGAAGGAAGAGATCCAAAGCAAAAACAACACCCAGTTGTGGATGTGACTGGTGAAGGAAGTAAAATCTGATGCTGTGAAGAGCAATATTGCATAGGAACCCGGAATGTTAGGTCCATGAATCAAGGTAAATTGGATGTGGTCAAACAGGAGATGGCAAGAGTGAATATTGATATTTTAGGAATCAGTGAACTAAAATGGACTGGAATGGGTGAATAGAACTCAGATGACCATTATATCTACTACTGTGGGCAAGAATCCTTTAAAAGAAATGGAATAGCCCTCATAGTCAACGAGAGAGTCCAAAATGCAGTACTTGGATACAATTGCAAAAACAATAGAATGATCTCTGTTTGCTTCCAAGGCAAACCATTCAGTATCATGGTAATCCAAGTCTATGCCCCATCAGTAATGGTGAAGAAGCTGAAGTTGAATGGTTTTATGAAGACCTACAAGACCTTCTAGAATTAACACCCCCAAAAGATGTCCTTTTCATTAAAGGGGACTGGAATGCAAAAGTAGGAAATCAAGAGATACCTGGAGTAACAGGCAAATTTGGCCTTGGAGTACAAATGAAGCAGGGCAAAGGCTAACAGAGCTTTGCCAAGAGAACGCACTGGTCATAGCAAATACGCTCTTCCAACAACACAAGAGAAGACTCTACACATGAACATCACCAGATGGTCAATACTGAAATTAGATTGATTATATTCTTTACAGCCAAAGAGAAGCTTTATGCAGTCAGCAAAAACAAGACTGGGAACTGACTGTGGCTCAGATCATGAATCCCTTATTGCCAAATTCTGACTTAAATTGAAGAAAGTGGGGAAAACCACCAGACTATTTAGGTATGACCTAAGCAAAGCCCTTAACGATTATACAGTGGAATTGGTAAATAGATTCAAGGGATTAGATCTGAGAGAGTGCCTGAAGAACTATGGACAGAGCTCATGGCATTGTACAGGAGACAGGGATCAAGACCATTCCCAAGAAAAAGAAATGCAAAAAGGCAAAATGGTTGTCTGAGGAGGCCTTACAAATAGCTGAGAAAAGGACAGAGCTGAAGAAAGGCAAAGGAGAAAAGGAAAGATATACCCATTTGAATGCAGCGTTCCAAAGAATAGCAAGGAGAGAGAAGAAAGCCTTCCTCAGCAATCAATGCAAAGAAATAGAGGAAAACAATAGAATGAAGAAGACTAGAGATCTCATCAAGAAAATTAGAGATACCAAGGGAACATTTCATGCAAAGATGGGCACAATAAAGGACAGAAATGGCATGGACCTAACAGAAAGTAGAAGACATTAAGAAGAAGTGGTAAGAGTACACAGAACTATACAAAAAAATCTTCATGACCCAGATAACCACAATGGTGTGATCACTCGCCTAGAGCCAGACATCCTGGAATGCGAAGTCAAGTGGGCCTTAGGAAGCATCACTACAAACAAAGTTAGTGGAGGTGATGGAATTCCAATTGAGCTATTTCAAATCTTAAAAGATGATACTGTGAAAGTGTTGCACTCAATATGCCAAATTTGGAAAACTCAAATTTGGAAAACTCAACAGTGGCCACAGGACTGGAAAAGGTCAGTTTTCATTCCAATCCTAAAGAAGGGCAATGCCAAAGAATGTTCAAACTACTGCACAATTGCACTCATCTCACATGCTAGCAAACTAATGCTCAAAATTCTCCAAGCCAGGCTTCAACAGTATGTGAAGCATGAACTTCAAGCTGGATTTAGAAAAGCTAGAGGAACCAGTCAAGTTGCCAACATCCATTGGATCATAGAAAAAACAAGAGAACTCCACAAAAAATATGCTTCTGTTTTATTGACTATGCCATAGCCTTTGATTGTGTCGATCACAACAAACTGTGGAAAATTCTTCAAGAGATGGGAATACCAGACCACCTGACCTGCCTCCTGAGATATCTGTATGCAGGTCAAGAAGCAACAGTTAGAACTGGACTTGGAACAACAGACTGGTTCCAAATTGGGAAAGGAGTATGTCAAGGCTGCATATTGTCACCCTGCTTATTTAACTTCTATGCAGAGTACATCATGTGAAGTGCTGGGCTGGATGAAGCACAAGCTGGAATCAAGATTGCAGGGAGAAATATCAATAACTTCAGATATGCAGATGACACCACGCTTATGGCAGAAAGTGAAGAAGAACAAAAGAGCCTCTTGATTAAAGTGAAAGAGGAAAGTGAAAAAGTTGGCTTCAAACTCAACATTCCGAAAACTAAGATCACGGTATCTGGTCCAATCACTTCATGACAGGTGGGGAAACAGTGGAAGCAGTGGCTGACTTTATTGTCTTCGGCTCCAAAATCACTGCAGATGGTGACTGCAGCCATGAAATTAAAAGACACTTGCCCCTTGGAAGAAAAACTTTAATCAACCTAGACAGCATAATAAAGAGCAGAGACATTACTTTGCCAACAAATGTCCGTCTTGTCAAAGCTATGGTTTTTCCAGTAGTCATGTATGGATACGAGGGTAGGACTATAAAGAAAGCTAAGTGCCAAAGAATTGATGCTTTTGAACTGTGGTGTTGGAGAAGACTCTTGAGACTCCCTTGGACTGCAAGGAGATCCAACCAGTCTATCCTAAAGGAAATCAGTCCTGAATATTCATTGGAAGGACTCATGCTAAAGCTGAAACTCCAATACTCTGGCCACCTGATGTGAAGAACACAGAAAAGACCCTGATGCTGGGAAAGATTGAAGCAGGGAGGCGAAGGGAATGACAGAGAATGAGACGGTTGGATGGCACCACTGACTCGATGGACATGAGTTTGAGTAAGCTCCGGGAGTTGGTGATGGACAAGGAAGACTGGCCTGCTGCAGTCCATGGGTCTGCAAAGAGTCGGACACAACTGAGCAACTGAACTGAACTGATATGTACCACTGTGGAAACTTACAACTATTCACAGTAAATGAAAAAAGGAAAACATTGTGGGTATCATTTCTATTTAAAGAAGTGAGGGAGACTTACATACCTGTTTGCTTTTTTTATGTATGAAAAATTTTCCGATGGATAAAAAACAATTATTAACCATTTTAGCCCAGAGGATGGCTTCTCTGGTGGTTCAGATGGTAAAGAATCTGCCTGCAATGCAGGAGACTTGCAAGAGACCAGGGTTTGATCCCTGGGTTGGGAAGATCCCCCAAGAAGGAAATGGCTACCCACTTCATTATTGTTGCCTGAAGAATTCCATGGACAGAAGAACCTGGCAGGCTACAAAGAGTTGGACAGGACTGAGCTACTAACACACACACACACACACACACACACACACACCTTAAAGGATAGAAGGCTAGGATTTTGATTATATAACTCTTTGAATGGTTTGATACTTTTAAAACAAGGGCAATTTTTTTCTCAATAAAAATCAAGCAGAGTATCTTCTTATTTTCTTTCTTTTTTTTTAATCAGAAAACAAGTAAAACTGCTCAGGTGATTCTGATTTGTGCTGGGTTCAGAGCCCTACAGCTTTGTCCAGTCGTGGTTTTTGCTGCAATTGATGTGAATTAGGTTGTCTCCATATCTAGATCCCAAAGTCTTCAAGCAAGGGCTACTGAGCCACTGAGTGCTATGATTTTGGGAAGTGTACTGGGCACTATTTTCCTTACTTGTAAAAGGAAGGGCTTATACCAGGATTCAGGGATGGTTAACTCAAAGCTTTCAGGATCTGGTTGTGAGTAGGTCCCCTGGAAAATTGCAGAAGCAGAGCCTCATCATCCAACTTTACCCCTTATACCTATGAGAAACATTCCAGTTTGAATTCAACAAACACTATGCTGGCTACAAAATACATTTCACTTGCAGGACACCATAAACTAGATAATCCTTAATGTCTTTCTTGACTAATAATACTTGCCATAGATATTATACTGTAAGCTATAGTAAATAAAATATATGGCTGCAATATACATTATGATATATATGATAATGGTAAGATAATAATTGTGACACTGATGATGATCATGGTGATAATAATAATAAAAGCTCAACTTGAAATCAGAAGCTCAGAGCTCAAGTCTTAATCTTGAGATGTGAAATCTCATCTCATCTCTCACAACTGTATATGTTAAAAAAAAATACACACATATATATGTGCTCAGTCACTAAGTCATGTCCAATTCTTTGTAACCCCATGGACTGTAGCCCACCAGGTTCCTCTGTCTATGAAGCAGATTGCCATTTCCTACTACAGGGGATCTTCCCAACCCAGGGATTGAACCCACATCTCTTGAATCTCCTACACTGGCAGGCAGATTCTTTACCACTGCACCTCCCCATTTTATGTATACATATAAGTATATGTGTACATACACCACATATTATATAGATTATATATTTTATAATTATATGTATATATACATATCACAATTACACATGACATGAAAATATATACACATTTACATATAAACATGTGTTATGGTATATGCATATATGCATTTTTGTAATCAGTATCATAATATTTTCTTCACTGGATTTTTGTAATATGACTGTGAAACTTTCTAGTACAGACTTGGCACATAGTAGGTGCTTAGTTTAAAAATCTGAAAATGTTATTTGATTATGGGCATGGTCTATTTTTAAACAATGTGTAAGATGCTTAACAAAATTTATTCCTATAATTTACACATAGCTGGGCAAGAGCATGAAAAATATTTATGTCAGTCCCTAACATATGGAGAGATACGTATATGGAAACTGTGTCTAAAATGCATAAAAATGATTATATAAATTATGTGGGATAAATAAGGAAATAAGAAAGGAAATTAAGATTTCACATAGTTTAATCCTTACAGAAAGGTGTTCTGACTTTAGAAATCTGAAATCTCGGGTGACTTTTTGATGAAAAATTGTTGCCCCTTAACTTCTATCCAGAGCCCCTTACCCCTGCCTTTTTACAGCTCAGCAGATATCAGTCAGAGTCTGGGTTTCCTTATTTCCCTCACCCACTGGGCTAAGAGTTCAGTGAAGAGGGCTGGGCTTTCTTCATATCCACAGAGCACTCTGCACAGGACCGAACATGAGTATACACTCACTATACAGAGGCATACAAGGGTGGGTGGGTCGATGGGGGGGTAGATAAGTGGATGGGTAGGTGGGTGGGCAGATGGATGGATGGGTTTCCCTTTTCCAAGCTGCAGACTGCTGCCTGATTCTGTAGGCTGACTTCTCTACTATTCTCTTTGTTTGAATCTCTTTGGGACAATTTCTAAGACAACCTGCAGCAGATAATTTATGGATTGACTCAAGCACCTATTGATTTATTTTCTCTATAGTATTTCTGAAAGAAAACTGTAAATTCATGATTTTCCTGAAGTTTAGTCTCACCCTAGTCATTTAAATTCTCATTCTTCATTTATTTGTGCCTTGAGCATATTCACAAAAGATTTCTTTAAAAATATTTTCTTCCTGTACTGTCCAAATATATTTATTATATGTATGCATGTATATGTTATATGTCTATGTGTGTGTGCTATATGTATATGTGCATATGTGCCTTCCCTGCCTGCAATGTGGCAGACCTGGGTTGAATCTCTGGTCAGGAAGATCCCCTGGAGGAGGAAATGGCTACCCACTCCAGTATTCTTTCCTAGAGAATTCCATGGACAGAGGAGCCTGGTCTGCTCCCCAGTTAACTCAAGGACTTAACTGGACTATAGTCCGTGGGGTTGCAAAGAGTTGGACATAACTGAGTGACTAACACTTACATGAAATGTGCATATGGGTGCAAGTGTGTATTTATATATACATACATATGAAATGTATATCATATAGCTCTAAAAGAAATTCAGTCTTATACATGTTAAGTCATGACAATCTATGCACAGCTGAAACAGACGGCTCGTCTTTAGCATACTCAGCTATGTTTTCAATAGCAACTTAAGGAAAGAAAACAACAGAGAAAAGGTATTAAAGCAAAAAGATAGCTGTGTTGGCTTTTACGCCTGGCTTCCTCCCAGTCATCATCCACACTCTGAGCTTCCTTTGAGACCATTCATATCCAGTCCCCATCTTGGTTTGCGTGGTGGAGATAAGGAGAGAGGACGCTAAACCAGCTGCCCTCCATGCTGTTTTCTGCTTTCCTTTCTTCTCAGTGACTGTTCCTTCAGGATTTGGAGATTCAAGTTCAAAAATAGACTTTAATTCACTGGGCATCAAACATTCAGTCTTAACTCTCCCCAGCAGCTGCCAGAGTCAGAAGGAACTAAATGTGATGTCAGAAGATTTCAATATAATCCCCTCAAAATGACTAGATGGTGTCCTGTGTTGCTTGAACTTGTGTTAACTCTCCAAATGCAAGGCGATCAGTAGACAACACAATATATAATTCTGTCTTTCCTGAAGCCTCCCTCCCTCGTTTTTCATACTTCAACCTTTTGCAAGAAAAAAAAAAAAGGTGTCTTATTTGAATTATTCATGCCACTTTCTGTTCTGCCATTTCCAGCACACATTTGAAATCATTAATATGTCATGACTTTTCCTTCATCTAGCCTTCTCAGATTTTTTAAAATCATGAAGCATCACAAAAGGCATTGTGACTCATTAACAGGATATTATTTTTATATTTTTAGTTCACTATTTTCAGTATTCTTCACATAATTTTATAAGTACTGAATGTTCAATGAGGTAGGCCCTGAGAATTGTACCTGTTCAGGGGGCTGTTGTGAACAGTTCTACTAGGAATACAATGGCACTTTGAAAGGAAGCCACTTGGTTTGACAGTGCTTGGAACAATGCCATGTGGGTAAATGTCTCATTCACTTGCTACAGTCTGGTAACTGTTAAAAAGTAGATGCACCATTTGGATACGCTGAGAACCCAGACTCATCCCAAGGATGCTTCCACTCATTCACCAGCAATCTCCCTCCTCTGAAAAGCCTTCCATGTGCCCAGTCTGGGACAAAGAGAGCAGGGCAGGTGTGTGCTGTCCTCATAGAGCTCTCTACTGTCATCATCTGGATCATCGCAGCATAAGGGATCCTAAACTGAGCCCCAAAGCATGAGATAGCAGGAAACGAACTAGGAACAACTAGGTGTTTGGCTCATGCAACTAAAACGAAATTATTTATTGAGATGGAGATAATTATAGGAAGAAAAAATTGATGGAGGAAAGATTAGAAACTTGGTTTGGAGTTTGCTTGATATGCCAGGTAAACATCTAGTGAAGGTGTTGATTCAGCAGTTGGATATGTGAGTCTGGGGTTTGGATGAAATGTCTGAGGGGCTCAAGTGAAGTAAGTCAGAGAAAGATAAACATTGTATGATATCCCTTATATGCAGAGTCTAACAAGAAATGAAGCAAATGAACTTACAAAACAGACTCACAGACTTAGAGAACTACATTATGGTCCACCCAGAGGAAGGCTAGTGGGAAGGGACAATTAGGGAGTTTGGGACGGACATGCACACACTGCTATATTTAAAATGGATCACCAACAGGGACCTACTGTATTGCACAGGGAACTCTGCTCAGTATTATGTGGCAGCCTGGATGGGAGGGGAGTTTGAGGAAAAATGGATACATGTATATGTATAGCTGAGTCCCTTTGCTGTCCATCTGAAACTATTATAACATTGTTTATCAGCTATACTTCATTATAGAAATTAAAAGTTAAAAAAAAATAAAGACACCTGTTTGAAAGCAGTCAGCATGCGGATGGATTTAAAGCCATGAGACTGGATCATATTCCCAAGACAGTGAGTGTGGACAGATAAGAAGAGAGGCTCAAGCACTTAAGGGAGGCAGACGAACTTATAAACATCAGAGAGACTGGAAGGAGCCAGAACTGTTAGGAGTAAGGTGTTCTGGAAGCAAGTAAACTCAGGGCATCATTCTGTCCTTTAATCTATCTCAGGTCATTCTCAAAGTTTAATATGATAAGAATATCTAAACAGAATACAGAAAAATTGGCACATTGTACTTGATTAGGTGTTTAAGGGAGTTTTCATCAGTCTGTAAAAAAATAATTTTATTTATTTGGCTGTGCTGGATCTTAGTTGCTGCTCAGACTTTCTTTAATTGTGGCAAGTGGGGACCACTCTCTAGTTGCGGTGGCGCCTCTTGTTTTGGATAACAGGCTTTTAGAGCGTTCAGGCTTCAGCACATGGGCTGTAGATCACAGGCTCAGCACTTGTGACTCACGGGCTTAGTTGCCCTGCAGCATGTGGGATCTTACCAGATCAGGGATCAAACCTGTGTCTCCTGCATTGGCAGGTGGATTCTTTACCACTGAACCACCAGGAAAGTCCTCATCAGTCTTTTTTTTTTCTTTTTTTTAATGCCTGCCATTTCCCACCTTTCCATTGACTTGAGAATCTGTCAATTCTCAGATTTGACAGGCTCCCTAGATTCTGATTTAGAGTGACTCCACAATGTTGTCATCTGGACATTGTAGTCATAGATGGGAGACCATGAAAAAGACAGGTATCACGTCTTCTCTCTGAATCAGAAAGAACGTCAGTATTTGGAAGTGCAGAGTTTTATGAAACAATTCACACATCTCCCATTATGATGTTGGGACTCTTATTCACCTCCTTCGACATGGATAGGCAATCTGCTGTCCTTTCAGGTAACTAACTGTGGGAGGAAGTGGGCCAGACACCACTCTTGAATATCTGCTAGACTTTAGTGGCATTAGCCCAGAAGTCACTGGTTCTGCTAGGACAATCCTGGAAACAAAATGGCCTTTGATGAGACTTTCTGATTCCATATGTCTGTCCTGGGTTCCAGCTTCTGTCTCCCTGAGAACAAACTCATCACCATGGTAACTGCATCCATATAACACATGCTGCTAAGGGTTCCTGAATCCTTTCATTTGCTTCTTTCCCAGTGTTGACACTTATTAATCTAAAAATCAGATCTTACAATTAGCTTGTCTTCAGGAGGCCCGTATCTCTCTTTAAGTTCAAAATAGTTTATTTTGCAGCAAAAAAATAACTGATTCACTATCCAATCTATAACACCCATCCCAGGAGGCTAATATCTCTTTTAATCCCCACTGTGGCACTGGTGACAGAAAGGTTCAGGACCCTCAGCAGTATTTCCTGAAGAGTTAAATGACATTCAGGCAGCAGGAATCTTCTGCCAATAAAATCAAAATCTAAACTGGTTGCCTTTTATTATCACTTAAATTATTCTCTCCACTTGACATGGATTTATTGGTCAGTTTAGACTCGGTGACAGATTTGGTTGTAGTCACACGGAGCGTGACTAACAGCCTTAACTACAAGCCTGTAAACGGAGTGTGATGTGCGTGTACATTATCACCACCTAATAATACCTGTGGGCTAATTATGTAAAGGCTAACGTAAATGAACACCACAGTGGTTGCCATGCACGAGCCCAGGGAGGGCAATTAATGCTCTACGGCGGCTGACCTGGCCATCAGGTAGGGACAGGGTAGTGCTGGAGGTCAGGGCTCTGTCTTGGACTGTTTATTCACACCATCTTCGTCTGAGGATGGTCACTGGCATCTCTTTCCTAGTGATTCCTAATTTCCTCAAAGTTTTTCCCAGGCTCCCTAGGTTCTGATTTAGAGTGACTCCACAATGTTGTCATCTGGACATTGTAGTCATAGATGGGAGACCATGAAAAAGACAGGTATCACGTCTTATCTCTGAATCTGATGTAATCTCTGAATATCTGATGAAATCTCTGAATCTGATGTAATCTCTGAATATCTGATGAAATCTCAGTTATCTCTGAATAACTGATGTAATGTTTATGGCTCTTTTTAATATGCATAGGCTGATGTGGTAATACATGGGGAGACCATTACATTTCTAGTGGTTAATCTGGTGTGAACGCTTGAGATTGACAGTGTGCTCAAGGAAGGACCCCTCCTCACCCCCCACCCCCAGCTACACTCACGGGCTATTAGCAGGATAGGGTAGGCCATATGACTCAAAGGTTCCCAGATGTCACTGGAAGGAGGTCGGTGAACACATGGGGACTCCCGGGCTGTGTGTGGGGAAGGCAGCTCTGGAGGCAGAGGACCTAGGAGGAATCCTGCCCCCCAACTCTCTGAAGCTGTGTGACTGGGCAGCTGGCCAACTTCTCTGAGTTTTTAACCTCTTCGTCTGCAAAATGGAGACCTTACTGTTGAGACTTGCATAAGCTAATAAAAATCATTTTAGGCCAGATGTTTTATAGTTGATTTTCATAAAACCTATGAAATAGGTAAAAATCGTCATTCCCATCTTAAATACGAGGAAGCTCAGGTTCAGAGAACTGAAACCCCTCGCTCAAAGTCACACAGGGTATAAGAGGTAGAGCCAGGATTTGAACCCAGACCCCATCCGCTTAACGATTACACTGCGCTGCCCTAGGCAGGCAATATATGTGACGGTCAGCAGAGTCTTCCTGTTTTATGGAAGGAGGCAGTTAGTGGGCACTGAGACGACATAAAGGGCGGGGGGACATGACTGTGCCCACCATTTCTGGTCAGCCTTTCTGTCACTAGCGACAAATCAATAAATCAATGTGTCACTTTGAATGTGTGCAGATTGTCTCTGCGTGGCTTAGGAGGAATTTTGTGGCTTAAGACAAAGTCATAGGCCGTGTTGTAAAGTAGTTTCATTTTTTGAGGAGATAGTAATCGAAATTGGAGTGTCCCTTAACTCCATCCATGCCCACACCCTGACCGTCAGAAACCCGACTCATTCCTCCTACCCCCCTGGCACTCACAGACGCTCAGCCTCACCTTCCACTCGCTTCCCTTTCCCCCATCATGCAGACCTGTATCCTCAGGTTATGGGCACACAGGCACATATAGGCCCTGCCCTCAGAGAGGAAGGAGGCTGAGGCTCAACTGTTCATCAGAGGTGGAGGCGGCAGGGCTCGTAGACAGTACATTGTGGACCATAAACTGCTAGGACCGAAGAAGACTTCAGAGATCATCTGGGCCAATCACCTAATTCTATAGATGAGGAATTTGAGGTCCAAGGGCCCCCAGCAAGTTCCATGGGTCTGCAGAGCTGAATGACCCATGAAAACTGGGCACCAGGAATGGTGCCCCAGTGAACAGGAGGGGGTGAGCGGGGCCACAGTGGGGGAAGAGCTTAGTGCTAGATAGAAAAGGTGGTTCGTTATCCACTCCTGTGAACATTCCCGAACTCAGAAGGTAGCTCAGTATCTGGAGTGGGGGATTTCTCCAACATCTCTAGTCGTTTGATTAGGACTATCTTCTTAATTATTTACGTTAGCAATTTAAAGAACCAAATCCTATAATTTAAGAGAGATAAAAGCAGGAAATAGTGACTGATGCCAAGTACTAAAAATAATTTCCCAATGATGGTATGTTTTAGACTTCATGAAAATTTGAAAGTAGACTTTAATTGATGATTTTTATAGAGGTAAGAATTAATGACCACTAGAAGCTAACCCTCAATAGTTAAAGGCCACCCCCATCACCTCCACTTTGTATTTGCCATGGCTTCAGGCTTCATCTCAGAAGTCATTTCCTTGGAAAGGTTTACTGCTCACCATTATTGCATACCCCGGCCCCATCCCTGGGGTCACTTTCCTTCATGTCACCTTGGTATGTCCTTCACGACACTCAGAGCCTGCGATGTGCTTGTCTATGTGTCTGTTTCCTCATTTCTCCCTCATTAGGAATGCGAGCCTCCCTGGGCCATAGACCACTTCTGGCAGACACTCAGCAAAAGCGTGGAACAGGTTTCAAAACCTGAAAATTAGTAGTGACTTCATTGGTTCTATTTCCTTTTAAGTGTATGTACTTCTTAATATGGCTATCACTACATAAAATGTATTAAAGACCACCTCTGACTGCCTCAGCAAAAAATAAAGAATGCAAATAAAAATCTTCTTCCAGTAATGCCCAATAAATGTATTGAGGATTCTAACAGATAAAGCTCAACATTCAGAAAACTAAGATCACAGCATCTGGTCCCATCACTTCATGGGAAACAGTGGAAACAGTGTCAGACTTTATTTTTTTGGAGGGGCTCCAAAATCACTGCAGATGGTGATTGCAGCCATGAAATTAAAAGACGCTTACTCCTTGGAAGGAAAGTTATGACCAACCTAGATAGCATATTAAAAAGCAGAGACATTACTTTGCCAACAAAGGTCCGTCTGGTCAAGGCTATGGTTTTTCCAGTGGTCAAATATGGATGTGAGAGTTGGACTGTGAAGAAAGCTGAGCGCTGATGCTTTTGAACTGTGGTGTTGGAGAAGACTCTTGAGAGTCCCTTGGACTGCAAGGAGATCCAACCAGTCCATCCTAAAGATCAGTCCTGAATATTCATTGGAAGGACTGATGCTGAAGCTGAAACTCCAATACTCTGGCCACCTCATGTGAAGAGTTGACTCATTGGAAAAGACCCTGATGCTGGGAGGGATTGGGGGCAAGAGGAGAAGGGGACGACAGAGGATGAGATGGTTGGATGGCATCACCGACTCAATGGACATGAGTTTGAGTAAACTCCGGGAGTTGGTGATGGACAGGGAGGCCTGGCGTGCTGCGATTCATGGGGTCGCAAAGAGTCAAACACAACTGAGTGACCGGACTGAATTGAACTGAACAGATCCTAATGAACATGGTAGCCTGAATAATGAATAAATTGCCTCTATTAAGTAAATAAGGACCAACTTTACAAGGAAGCGGCAAAAACAAGAGTTTACTTAGTTTCTTAAAGTTAAATTCTAACAGGGATACTTTTCCTTTACTTAAGGTAACATTTTGAGTAGTTTAACAATAAAATGCTTTAGGCTTTTTACTTTATGGAGGAGTTTTTAGTAAAAGAAAAGCTTGCTTACTAAAAAGTAATAGAAAATAATAAGAAAAATTGTGTCTAATGTTCTCATAATTATACAGTTTGCCTTTTACCTTGCAACTGCTTTTTACAGAGACGCTAATAGAAATTATTAAACCTTTCATGCACTTACAGAAACAAAAATGCATTTTAATATGGTTGAGGTAATAACCAAACAAGAATGTTGTTAGTAATAATAGTAGTGAAACTGCTCAGGTCGCTACACTCTTACCGATAGGAGAAGTGATGGTCTTTGTTATAAAAGGTTTCCAGGAGGTTGGCTGTCTATATTATTCACTTGTGGGAGACTCAAATATGTGCTGACATTTCTAGATTCATTGATACGCTTTATTAAACAATTCTTCCTATTTTTAAAAAAAAGTTTCAGTCATTTGAATTGCAAAACTAACACATTTTTGCAGTAGTTCAAATAGAAGCTAAGTACCCGTAGAAACTTTATAGTCTTAACTTCTTCCCCTGTTTCTACTTTGCCTATATTAGCTGCCACATATTTAGGTGATAAATTTCATCTTTTCTCCTTTGCTTATATAAATGTAAACATTAGCCATAATAATAAAAATAATAGCAAGTAACAATCTTGTAGTGCTTAGAATATATTAGGCATTTTTTAAAAGCATGGGATATAAATTATGCAATACATGTAACCCTATGAGATAAGCATAAATTACCAGCCCCATTTTTTAGATTAGGAAGTTGAGGCACAGATAGGTTAAGTAATCTCTCAAAGGCCACACAGGTAGTGTGTGGCAGACATGACATTCAAACTCATGCAGTCTTAATTACTAAGCTACACTGCCTCCCACACTTAGCTTTTCTGGTTGTCTTATATAAAGGGGCTTATATCACATGTGCCCTATAACTTTCACCTACCTAACAAATGTCACTGACCTCTTTTCAGTCCAATGAAGATAGATCCAAGGTGTTCTGGTGGATGGCAGCATTGCTTTCTGTCACATGGACATGTCATACTTTATACAACTATTCTCCAGTGAGGAGCATGTAGATTGCTTCAATTTTTTGCCATTATAAACAATAAACAGCTTTAAACATAAATCTATATGTACTATCACTTTTATTTTTCTCAGAATGGGACTTTTGGGGGTCAAAGAATATGCACATTTTATTTTTTTTTTTTTTTTGTTTTTTTTTTTGTTTTAGAATATGCACATTTTAAATCCTAATAAATACTACCTGTTTATTTTCCCCAAAGGTTGTGAAAATTTATATTTCTACCAAGAGTGAATCAGAACCTTTCTCATTACCTAATACTTTAAATAAAAATAATTTTATGAGCTTGTAACTTTTATAACAAATCTTTATTTTATAGTTTTTGGTAGTATGTCCTATTTCTGAGAAAATAGTGGTGGATTTGTCACAAAATGATTATATAAACACAAGTAAAATAGTTAAAAGGTGTAATTATGAATGGCAGTTTAGAATTTTCCCCTTTTTACCTGATTTCAAATGTAGAGTTTTTGTTTTCTCCTGCCAACAGTGTTCATTTCTTATTATTCATTCTTTTCAGATCACCAGCCCAGGTTGGATGCATGAGACAAGTGCTCAGGGCTGGTGCACTGGGAAGACCCAGAGGGATGGGATGGGGAGGAAGGCGGGAGGGGGGATCGAGATGGGGAACACATGAAAATCCATGGCTGATTCATGTCAATGTATGGCAAAAAAACCACTACAATATTGTAAAGTAATTAGCCTCCAACTAATAAAAATAAATGAAAAAAAAAAAAAAGAAAATATTGGTGGATTTGTCACAAAATGATTACATAAACACAAGTAAAATAGTTAAAGGGTGTAATTATGAATGGCAGTTTAGAATTTTCCCCTTTTTACCTGATTTCAAATGTAGAGTTTTTGTTTTCTCCTGCCAACAGTGTTCATTTCTTATTATTCATTCTTTTCCATCTCTATCATGCTCTGGGGAGGACTAAGCGGGGACAGACCACCATCTGTCCTGGATAGTTTCACCAGATAATTTCTCAAAGTCACTTCCAGCTCAGTGATTCTCTGAGAATATGAATTCTTTAAAAATCAAGTTACAAAATCCAGGATGATGGCTTGTGATTTTATAGAGTTTATGTGTGTTTCCATAAAAAACTGTAGCCATGCTAATAAAATAAGTAGAGTGTACCTGTGTCTTGGGAAAATATAATTTCTGGAAACATGTCAGCAACCAGAATGATATGGAGGTTGCATATTCAGGGATGGTTTAGATGACACAGGATTCTTGGATCCTTTCCACTTTGTCCCTGCTTTCCTGACTCAAAAGACACTTTGAATATAAATATATTAATCAGAACTGTAAAACACTGTTTGATTTTCATTGAGGAAAGTATACCTGAAATGGGTTTCAATAAAGTCAGTATGAATCTCTTAATCAATTTTCCCCATAATGTTGTTGCATCATCTCTATTTTGTTTAATTTTTATTTTATTTAACTGAAGTTGTATTGGATTCAATTCTTTTCCATATAAATTAAACAGATTTGACTTATCAGTTTTCCTCTGTATAAAACTGTACTGATGCTATTCTATCATTGTCTGACAGCCATCATTTCTGCAAAGTTCCTTTTTTGAGTCTATGTTTGCAGGTCTAAATTTGGTGATGAAGATTTGGTTCTTTTGTCACTTTTATTCAATATTAATTTTACATTGTAGTTTAAGCCATTGTCAGTTTTGGGTTGATTCTTCAACCATCACATTTAATGTATCATGAATTTGAATAAAAGACTAATGGTTTGCACTTATCTCCTAGCTAACCCATGATAATATTGTGAATACTTTTGTGATAAAGAGAGAGCAATAGAAAATGGAGACTAAGAGAGACAGACATAAGAGACCAACTTAGTCCTAAGGAATCTTTGCTGAGTTCTTGAATGTACAGAGGGGCTAAGACACCTTGCAGGTATAAAGTGACAGAGACAATCACCCTTGGGATCCAGTGGCTGAATCAAACCTTCCTGTTTCATTGCTGCTGAAGTGAATGCAGGTATCTAAATGTCTAACTTCTTTCCTTAGAATCCTCTCATCAGGGTTCTTAGCCTCTGTTGTTGTTCAGTTGCTAAGTCATCTCAGACTCTTTGCAACCCCATGAACGACAGCATGCCAGGCTTCCCTGTTCTTCACTATTTCCCAGAGTTTGCTCAAACTCACGTCCATTGAGTTGATGAGGCCATTCAACCGCCTCATCCTCTGTTGCCACCTTCTACTCCTGCCCTTAATCTTTCCCAGTATCAGGTTCTTTTTCAGTGAGTCTGCTCTTTGCATCAGGTGGCCAAAGTATTGGAGCTTCAGCTTCAGCATCAGTCCTTCCAATGAATATTCAGGACTGATTTCTTTTAGGATTAACTAGTTTGATCTCCTTGCTGTCCAAGGGACTCTCAAGAGTCTTCTCCAGCATCACAGTTCAAAAGCATTAATTCTTCTATGCTCAGCCTTCTTCATGGTCCAACACGTACAGTCTCACATTCCTACATGACTACTGGAAAAACCATAGCTTTGACTATATATAGTTTGGCCTGTATAGTCAAACCCTATTCTGTCTGTCTTGTATCTCCAAGAAGTAAAGAAGATGGAGGTGGGCATTTAATTAGGATTAGTTTCAGGTCCCAGTGACAGAAGGTCCAAAGTAACCAGACAGAACTTCTCTCTTACCTACAAGAAATTGAGGGAGGCCATGAGGAGAGTATTACATGGACCTTGAGAACTGGAGCTGGGGAAGGGCCGTTATCTGAAAGAGGAACCCAGCCTCAGTTAGATAGAACCAGCCTGTCAAAACTGACAAAGTGAGAGGAGAGAGCTTCTGAGCTTGCTCTGCTAGCATGTTCTACTGACAGAATGTCGGTGTAACTGAACCAGAGGACCAGGGAGCCTGGCAGAAACTGTCCCTAGGGGTAGGCTCCGGGGGAATAGAGAAGGGCAGCAAGGGAACAGAGAAGGACAGGGAATGGATTTGGGTGTGTTTGTGTGTAAATCCAGCATAAGGCATATAGACACACCCTGATAATGAGAAAAGACAGTGTTCAATGAGCACCGTAAGAAAAGCATCAGTAGTTCTGACAGTATTTTCAGCTACTGTTAATCGAATTTGTTGTTGTTGGGTCTCTTAGTCATGTCAGACTCTTTTGGAACCCCTTGGACTGTAGCCTGCCAGGCTCCTCATGGGATTCTCTGGGCAAGATTACTGGAGTGATTAAATAGTTATGTTCTAAACATATTCCAAGCAGTATCACATTCAGTCCTCAGGACAAGATTGTGAGCTAAGTGTGTTGTTCTTATTTTAAGAAATGGGAAACCTAAGCAGAGGTGTAAAAAACTTGCTTAAGTTAGAACACAAATGGTAGAGACACAGCTCTAAACTAGTCTGCTGGGCACCATCGTGGTGATCCCATCCATGGTTTTGATTGCTGTCCTGTGGGTCCGCAGGAGCACGTGACTTCCAGTGTTGGTGCGAAGCCGCTCACTCTAACTTCCTGTCAAGGCCAAGGCTGACATTCTTTCCTCCCATTTTTCAGAGAAAGGAAGTTGGGGGCTGAGAGAGGAGAGGTGTGTGCTAGGGGTTCTGTGACAATTCCACTTTCTCACCTTCCGTCCTGTTCTCTTCAGGAGGCTCTTGCAGCTTCTTTAGTGTCTTGGCAATCACTTTCTGAGAAAACTGAGCAGGTCAACCTCATTGGCCTGATGGGATTTAGTGGAAGAGTGGTTTGCTTCATTAGCTTTCTCCTGGGCAGAGATCTCTGGATAAATCAGTTTCTCCATGACCCTGAGGAAGCAAAGCCTGTTTGTTGGCCCAGGGTTAGGGAGTGGGGCTAGGGGTAGGATCAGGGGAGGTGATTTTTGAAGATAGAAAATTTAAATTAGTACAGTCTTTCTTGCTTTGCAAAGAAACCAAATTGGAAGAGATCGGGATTTAGATCCAAAAGTTTTCCATTTTTGTTTCAGTCAGCAACTATATCAATTTAGCTTCTAGACAGGACATAGGAAAATGAACAATGCTGAACAATTGTATTATCTCAGACCAGTCCAGTGGGTAAAAGTAGTAAAAAGCATTGGAACATTAGCTATAATGGCTTTCCAGGGCAAAGTGCAATGGCTACGAAGACACACAATTAGCAAAGTCATTTGTTCTGACAGACACTGCTGGCCAGCACTTGAAACAGGGACAGAGACGTCATGGAGCTGCTTCCCCATAGAAGTTGAGTGTTATTGCTGAAAATGCTCACTAGCACATGTCCTGCTAACCACAAAGAACCTGAGAAGGATCTACATTCCTTTTGCCCACAGCTCTGTCTCTTTCCTTCGGTTCAATGACAAGGTTCCCAAAAAATCACTAGGCACCTGATCTCCACCTCACTTCCCATCCAACTCTCAACTCCCTGGCAGGTCGACCATCTCCTCCTCCAGCCTATCCATCTCACCATTGAACTCATTTCACTTGTGACCTTGCTTGACCTTGGAAGCATTGCCATTGTCCACCACTCCCTTACATCTGAATTTCTCTTTTCTCTTGGCTTTCTCTGACAACACCCTCTTCTGATTTCCCTGTCTTCTTCCTCTCGCGCTAACTTCTTTTCTCTCTGTCTATCCATTAAATGTTGATTTACTTTCTGGTTCTTTCCTTCGCTGTTGTCTGCTAAGTTGCTTCAGTTGCGTGTGACTCTTTGTGACCCCATGAACTGTAGCCCACCAGGTTCCCCTGTCCATGAGATTCTCCAGGCAAGAATACTGGAGTGTGTTGCCATACCCTCCTTCAGGGGATCTTCCCTACCCAGGGGTCAAACCCTTGTCTCTTACGGCCCCTGCATTGGCAGTCAAGTTCTTTACCACTCGCGCCACCTGGGAAGCCCCTATCTTCCTTTAACACCCTCTGTATATTCAGTCTTGCTGGTCTTATCCTCTAGTCTTCACCCAGTAGTCATGCAATAAAAGCTTCCAACCTCTAGCCCACATCTCTCTCCTGTGTTCCAGATCTATATAGATACCTAACTTCCTTCTGGATGCAACAGACAATGCTGGTGGCCTCCCCAGGCACCGTGGGTCCCTTTTAGTATATCTGTGTGTCACAGTCCCACTCCCCAACCAGGTCTTGTGCCCTTTTCTCAGAGGGATGTCCTCAGGTTACCAGAGCAGCTTTGTGTACACGCATGGAGAGTGATGTGTTCCCTCTACCCCACCCCAATCTGCCCCATTGCAACCCTTAACCATTGACTGTTGGGTCTAGAGTATGAAAACCTAGGTCCTTTGTGTTGAGTAGCAGGTTGGGTCTGCAAGAAAGCGGATGTCAAGATGGTTAGAAGTACAAAGCATTATTGAACATAAGAGAGCAAGAGTAGGCAGAGAAAGCCAAGAACTGATCTGACACTTGTGGAAGGCAAGAAAAGAGGAAGGAAGACTGGGTAGAATGAGCCTCAGACTACCACCAGATGCTGAGAAAGTCTCAGTTACCTCCAGCGCAGAGATTGTTCATAAAGGAGTCACAGAAATGGTGACATTTTCCACACCCATATCTCCTCTCCAATCCTACTGACATGGATACTAAATCATCTTTTTGTTGGGTTATGACAATAGGTCCCCTCTAGGATAATCTGCCCCAATGCATCCTTCATACTGCAGTCAGATTTTGAGCTACCTAAACACACAGGGGATACAGGGTGGAGGGAGAATCTAAATTCCTAGAAGGGCATAATGGTGATTCTGGGGGTTGCAAGCAATCCTTCCATTCTGGAGTGTGAAACAGAATTCACCCCGAGAATAGCATATCACTCTGTTTTGGGAAGAACATTTTGAGTTGTGTGTTTTTGTTTTTTTTCAGTGATGTAGATAGAAAGCAAGTCAATCCACCATTTTTTTTTTATTTTTTTTTTGTTGTTGTTCTTTTTTTTTTTTTTTCAAATTGTAGTGGTTTTTGCCATACATTGACATGAATCAGCCATGGATTTACACATGTTCCCTGTCCTGATCCTCCCTCCCGCCTAATCCACCATTTTTATAGATGTCAATGGGATGGAAACTTTTTGACTCACCAAAGTTCCAGGTTTAGAGTTTGTTGCTGAATGGAACAGGCAGCCTTTCTTGTTTCAGATAAATGTAATCAGAAGGCCAAGCAGGGGGTAGGGGAGGTATTAACTGGGGAAGGATCTTTCTCAAGTCTGTGTTTGAGTCATGGCTTCTCTAACTCTCACCTATGTGAACTGTCTTGTCCTCTTAAGCATTTCTGAAGATGAAATCTATCTTAGCCCTTTCCCCCCATTAGAATTATGATTTATTAGGTAAAACAGAAAAAAGATCAAGGCAATATTTGGTTAAGGTTGAATTCTCTATCTCAAACTTCTGGGGGCTGCTGGCCTAACTCTGCTTTGAGTCAGAGAGGTGTCAAGATTCAATTCAATAGCCTCATTACAGTCTGTGTCCTATAGAGAGTGTTAGCCCCTTGGAGGCAGGGTTTTTGTCTGCTTCATTTTATAGTCCCCAGAGTTTTTAGCATATGTCAGGCTGATAATCTGACTCTTGCTACCCTATGTTTCAAATGCTTAAATTTCAAGTGCCACAAGACAAGCAATGAACTCAAAAAAGTAAGTCAAACAGAAATATAATCTTGTGAATTTGTGAAATAATGAAGCTAGCTTTTAATTTGGATTTAGTGGGCATTATTCAATTTGCAGGGCTGTGGTCTACCTCGTTTACTTTTGGAGCAGCAAGTACCTTCACAGACCTGTTTATTGATTAGTGTGAGATGAGGATTGTAGCTAATCTTGTTTCAATCCTTCTGTGGCCACCAGTGCAAAAGAAAAATGGTTCATGCAAAGCTCCAAATGGACAAAGAGAAAAAGATCAAAAAGGAATGAGGTTTTGATGCATTTATTCAAAAGCATTACAGATAGTCTGAACAAAGTAGAAAAGATAATGACTTGTAGGAATTTAGTCTGTAACATGTGCCCAGGTATTTACATAGTTCCTGATTGGTGACAAACCAGTTTTAACATGTCCATAGGCTGCAGTGATGAGTCAAGCATGTAAGATGAAATTTAATGGGAACAAGTGAAAAATACCATGCAAAAGCCAGGGAGATGTAGGTTAACTCAACAAGACAATTTAAGAGATTTAGTTGCTTTGAGGCTCAATAAATCAATAATGCAATTTTGCTGCTGAGAAAACAAATTCTATCTTAGAGTACATTACTAGAGGTATAGTGCTTGAGAAAAATGAGTGGATGGGTGGTAGTTTCTGAGAGTGCATCAAGCCATACCTGGCATACTGTGTTTAATTCCAGATGTGGCATTTTCAGGTGGATATTAGCAACCTAGAAATGATCTTATGTTGTGTGGGGCAAGTGAAGAGTGTGGTCAAAATCACTGCAACCATTATTAGCAAATGGAGCTATGGTGACATACCCCCTCTGCCCGTAAATAGAGAAGGTATAGAAGTAAGATAGATCTCTTAGAGTCAAATCGTAAAAGTCAACACACTGGATGAGGAGAAACCCTAGGCCCCCATGAAACAGTGTATAAAGGACTATGTATATATATTAATATGCATTAAACAAACCTAAAGAAGAAAGCCTTCCCAGGTGGCACTAGTGGTAAAGAATCTATCTGCAATGCAGGACACATGAGATTCAGGTTTGATCCCTAGGTCAGGAAGATCCCCTGGAGGAGGACACGGCAACCCAGTCCAGTATTCTTGCCTGGAGAATCCCATGGACAGAGCAGCCTGGCGGGCTACAGTCCATGGGGTCACAAAGAGTTGGACATGACTGAAGTGACTTAGCATGCACGCACAAGGGAGAAAGCAACTAGAGAGGTGGAACACAGGATGAAAAGGAGTCAGAGGAAATGATCAGAAAACCAGCCAATTCCAATCTGGGGTAGCAGAAGTCTAAAGTAGTGGAGTTTTGTAGAGAGTCAAGGATATTTCTATTATGATGTAAAAAATACAAGCAGCTCTTGCAGTCTAATGCCATTTAACATTCAAATCATCTGTTCCTTGTGTTCTGACTTTGTGCTTACCAGGCTATCTTCTGATTACAAATTGATTTCCTACTAGACTCACCTACAGGGAGAGAAGGTGCTCATGTGCCATCTGAGTATTCTGGTGTGACAGTAATAGCTCTCATTATAAATGAGTCTGTTGGCACTCTGCATCTCATGGGCTTGGCTAATGGGAGTCTGCCCTAGAGGGTCAGAGCCACTCCTGTGTGCTTACACATTCTGGTTTTAGAAATTGCAAAACTGAGCCAGGCTCAGGATCATGGCAATTCGCCATGGTAACAAATTTCAGCTCAGTGGGAAACAAGAAATTATTCTGGAAATCAGAACAGTAACCTTCTTGTGAACATCTGCAGCAGGTATTGTCCTTTGATACTTAGATATTGTTTCACTAAATCTTGCCTTCTCTCCTTGAAGGGGCTGAAGTTGATTCACTTTTGTTTGACAGTCACTCCTGTATCTGCAGGTTCTGCATCTGTGGATTCAGCCAAGGATGGGTTGAAACTTTCAATCCACAGTTGGTTGAACCTGTAGATAGTTAGGGCTGAGAGTAAGGGAGTTGAGCATCCCAGGATTTTGGTATCCTCAGGGGGGTCCTGGAAACAACCCCTCGCAGGTACAAACGGACAACAGTACTGAGCACATGGAAATTTCACCAACCACCCAGAAGTCTGTCTCTGACCACCCTAGACCTGACTGACTACCACCCTTCTCCAAGCTTGGCTCTTTCTCACCTTCACATTCCTCTATTCCACAAAACAATCGGGACTAGCCCCTTCCTCAGCAGTCTCCCCACCTCCGCCCAAGAGCCACATCCACTGAGATGTCAGCCATCTCTCCCATTTCCTAAGTCTGCACAGCACACCTCACACTCTCCCCTATTTCTGTTCCCAGAAACAGTCTCCCACCCGACAAGTACCTCTAGCTTGCTGACTTCCATAAGATGATCCAAGATACTATCTCTCTTAATGGCACAATTTGTAACCCAAGGGAAAGTCTGTCCCTGTGTCCTACTCAACATTTCATACCCTCAGATACTGCATTTGGTTTTTACTTCCATTCACACCTTCGAGCATCTGAACGTCTCCTTGGCTGGGGTAGGTTATAGGGTGGTGCCCTCCACAGAGTTCTGCATGTAGATACACGTCACCTAATGTTTGTTCATTGACTGGCTGCATTAACTATGTGTGTGCTAAGCTGCTTCAGTCTTATCTGACTCTCTGGGACCCTACGGACTGCAGCCCGCCAGGCTCCTTTGTCCATGGGATTCTCCAGGCAAGAATACTGGAGTGGGTTGCCATTCCCTCCTCCAGCAGATCCTCCCAACCCAGGGATGGAGTCTGTGTCTCATGCCTCCTGTATTGGCAGGCAGGTTCTTTACCACTAGTGCCACCTGCGAAGCCCACATTAACTGTACCATTTCAATAATCTATAAACATTTTGGAGAAAGTTAAACAGAGATGAAAAGGTGAAGGAAGGTATAGCCAAAGTCTTCATGCATTGAGTGCTATGCTGTGTGAACAAGAAATTATATGTGTCATGCAATCAACCTGAGGGAGGAGTAGATGGAAGTTTCATTTAAGGGGCAGGGGACTTGGGTAAATTCTATCACTCTTCCTTAGAACATGGCAATGCAAAGACCTTGGTACCAGTATTTCTATTACCATTATTCATAGTCATAGTATTACTATATTGACCTTAATGTTTGTTTAGCACTTTACAGCATAAGAAGGGCTATTTATATGTATTATCTCATTTAATCTTTCTAGTGAACCAGGAGGTAATTTTTACTGGGCTATCACAATTCATAATAATATTATTGCATTGACATTAAAGTTTGTTTAGCACTTTACAGCATAAGAAGGGAGATTTATGTGTTTTATCTCATTTAATCTTCCTAATAAACCATGAGATCACCTTTACAGTGCTTTGCCATTTTACACATGGGGCAACAGAAGTTCTGAAAAGCTAAAAATTACTGAATCACACTCAGTAAATGGCAGAGATGGGATTCAAAACCAAGTCCTCTGGCTCTAAATCTCCACGCCACGTTTCCCCACAGCTGTACTCTGCTCACACAAGAAAGCTACAAAAATGAACATTGTTTGGAGCCCCAGCTCAAGTTGAGATTGTGATACAAATCATGTAATGTAAACTTACCACAAAATAATTTCCTTCTTCTGGCTTAGTGTGGATTTCTTTTGTGCCACAATAAAACGTCCACAAAGAATTTAGCACCAATATCTTCCTTCCTTAGAGACGGTCATTTATTTCTCCTCTCTGGCAGGCTGGCCACGGTGGAGAGTGAGCCTTTGGGTGTTTCCCAGTGTGCGGCACACAGCACCCATGCCACCTATTCCGGTGAATTACACTCACTTGGGAGCCAAGACAAATGTCAGACACACTTCTGTAATCTACACTTGCAATTTTTCTGAATTTCCTTGGAAACACTGCCCTATTTGGGTGTTGTTTCTGAGACAGGTTATGGGATATGGTTGTCATTTTCAAATGAAGATTTGAAAAGAAAAAAGCCCAATTCGTATCCTGCCGTGGAAAACCATTTAAACCCATCTCCATGAAATTCATGTTAAAATTTAAGAGCATAACTGTACTAACTCAGAGAAAATAGACAGGAAAGCCTTTTGCAGAGTGTAGCTTTATGCAAATATGAGAGGATGTTGCAATTATTAAAATTTACACAGAGGTAAATCTTCACAATCTATCTTTGCTGCAGCAAAAATCATTAATGCTGAATAATTAATCATCCAAAGAAGACAAAGCTAAATCAATGATAAATGGCTCTAAAAGCAGAAAAAAAACTTCTGTCAAAATTCTAAATTGGAGGGATGAAATAGATATAGGAATATAAACTGGAACAGAAAAAAAAATTTGTTATTTGATGGAGATCAGACAGTAAGGTAAATGATCTGCCTGCCAATGCAGGAGAGGTGGGTTCTATCTCTAGGTTGGGAAGACCCCCTGGAGAAGGAAATGGCAACCCACTCCAGTATTCTTGCCTGAGAAATCCCATGGACAGAGGAGCCTGGTGGGCTACAATCCATGGGGTCGTAGAGTCAGACACAACTGAGTGACTGACCACACAGGCAGACACTGAAGGGCTACTATATGTCAAGTACTTTCTAGGTATTTTTCACACTTTATCTCTCAATCACTTCTCCCAATAAATCTATGAGGTATGCTTAAAAAAAAATTTTTTTTTTTTGTCTAGTTTTTGGTTGAGCCATGGTGCAGCATGTGGGATACAGGATCTTAGTTCCCAGACCAGAGATCAAACTTGCACCCCTTGCAATAGAAACTCAGTGTCTTAACCACTAGACCACCAGGGAAGTCCCTTGGAGCTCATATTTTTAGGCCTCTTTTTCAAGGTCCCATAAATAGAAAAACACCAGAATCTGATTCTAAGTCAAATGTCTGTTCACAATGACACACCACTTTCTGAACAAATTAAGCAGATTTAATCATTGTCTCTCTAACGCTGGCAATAACTACTTCAGAACTGATTAACCTTGTGTGTTTATGTGTGCAGGGAACTCTGAGCTGGAGAGGCTGGTCTTTTCACAACATTTACCAGTCACCACAGAAGCTTGGCGTGTGGGTCTTCCTGGCCAATTCAGCGGCGATGCAACCAACGGCCAGGGTTGTGTGTCTCAGGGAGACAGCCTCTCTACACTTCCCATTTCAAGGCTGTAACACCGTTCCATCTGACATTTCTGAGGAATCTGCTTTCTTGTGTTGGGGCTTAAAGATTAAAATTCAGGCCCAGGTTTCTTATAAATTAAGGCAGAGAGTTGCAGAAATATCATCTGAAGATATCTGCTTTTCTTTCAGGTATACATACACACTCTCACACAGAGTCTAATCTGGCCATATATGGATGGAGAAACTAATGTTCCTGGCTTTCCTCTCAGGAATAAGATAAGGTTTAACCCCAAAGATGGAGGCCAGAGGATTACCCCGAACACCCAGTGGAGAAGATTAGACTTGAACCCCCCAGATGCAGAGATCTGCATTGTGGAATTGACCCTGAGAAAGGGATTTGCAGATCAGTCATACACAGTGCCTGGTAGAGTCAGGATTAAAGTGCCTCAATTTCTCATTTCTCCCTCAGAGCTCGGATAACTTCAGACCCTAGGAATCGAAGTTCCATATGCTGGAAAAACAGACAGGACTGCACAGACTTTCTGTTGTTATTGTTATATTGTTGTCAAGCTATTTTATCTTTAATCTCCAAAATCTAAGAAGCATCAGAGCATCATTTACTTCTTTGAAGTTAAATAAAATTATGCAGGTGTAGGAAATTACCTGTATTAGTCAATGAAAAAATATTTAAACATTAACTCCAGAGATGATACTATGCTAGGCACCAAATGGGCAGGGGGAGGAAGAAACAAATCATAATCTTTAGGGTTTTAAAAGAGTAGCATATATATTTTCCATTTAATGGGGAGCTGCAATGTTCTGGGCACTGTACTAAGAGCTTTATAAACAATCTGTCTTCACAACAAGATTAGGAGGCAGATGGTGTCCTATTCTGCAGAATAAGAAACAGACTCAAAGATTAAGCAGGTTGATTGTTCAAGGTCATAGCCAGCTAATGATGGGGTGGAGACTGGAACTCTGGTTTAAAGTCCTCTGAAGGCTCTGTCCAGCATGTCATACTGTCTTCCAACCTACATGGAGAGACTGATGTCTCCAGAAAGGACTGTGATGAAATAAAATAGGTTTTCAAAAACCATAAGCTCATATGTTTTCTTTTAATGTACAAACTATTCATATACTGATTATAAAAGAAAAGTGAAAGCAAAGTTGCTCAGTTGTGTCCGACTCTTTGCAACCCCATGGACTGTAACCTACCAGGCTCCTCCAATAATGGGATTTTCCAGGCAAGAATACTGGAGTGGGTTGCCATTTCCTTCTCCAGGGGATCTTCCCGACCCAGGAGTCGAAGCTGGGTCTCCCCCATTGTAGGCAGGCACTTTACCATCTGAGCCACCAGGGAAGTCCTTTACTGATTATAAAGATGCTATCAATCCTGTTTGGATTTACTGTCAGAATTCTAGGACACATTGTTTAAGATAGCCTCAGGGATAACAAACCTTTGTTCTCTTATCTTTAGACAAAAAAAAAAAATCACCTTTTATATGGGTCTGATTTTTGGTTATAATGGATCAATCCATTGAATGAATTAAGTGATTAACCTGGATAACAGAATTAAAACAAAACAAACAAAAAAAAAGAAAACAAAGGGTGATCATAAAGTAATGAGAATGTAACTGTATACTTCCTGGAATGTTGGATTCTGAACCAGCGCCACTATCTTATTTTCATACCTCATATGAATGCATGTAAAAAAAATAAATTTACCAATAAGAAGGAGACCCTATTTAAGATCCAATGAATGGAAGAGAAAAATGAGCCACGAGAGAGCTATTTTGGAGGGCTTGGATAGATCAGGGATCTTACTGAAAACCACTTGATCTGATATTACTTGCCTTGTAAACGTGACCCTTAGTTGCCTCTTTTGTTCACAAAAAAAGCAAACCTGATTGCTTGGAACAAAAATATCGAAACTGAGGAATTTTAAAGATTAAAATATTTTAAGATTTTGAATAATAAATTATTAAGGATTACACAAGTTTAGAAGGGGACAGATTAATGTCCAGATGCAAACATCTGAACCATTCAGAAGAGTCAGCACTTTAAATCAATTGAGTAGGGAATTCAAGATGATTCACAAGTGTTACTTCCATTTCTATTAATTTAAAAAAATTTCACCCTTTTCAAGTTTCTATTTTTGTATATATTGTATAATCTATGTAGCCTATTAGTTCATTATAACATGAATATAATAAATAAATATCACACACAATATATACATATAAGAATATATCTATACATTAACTGGGTGGGTGGGGGGGTGTGGGTTTCCCTCGTGGCTCAGCTGGTAAAGAACCAGGCTGGCAATGTGAGAGGCACGAGACAAGGGTTGGCTCTCTGGGTCAGGAAGATCCCCTGGAGGAGGAAACAGCAACCCACTGCAGTATTCTCGACTGGAAAATGCTATGGACAGCGGAGCAGGGCAGGTACAGCCCGGGAGGTTGCAAAGAGTAGGACATGACTGGGCACACTCAGACATACATTAATTGATGACGTAGCACGTGATCAAAAACTTTGGCACCCCTGCTCCAGACTGTCAAGAGAAACAGGGTGGGACAGGCTCAATGTGCAAGAATGATGCTACCACTGGCGCTGCTTTAGCTGAGCATTTTTTTCTGTAATAACCACAGGGGTGGTCTGGAGAAGGATCTTTAGTGCTTCGGTTGCTTACTACCTTAGAGTCTTTCTTTGTGCACTGTGATTTTGGACTTAGGCTGATACACCTGCATGAGACATCCTTGTTGGGAAAGTAGGTCATTGTCCAATGTGCTCCATTTGGGAGTGGAGGAATATGATTATGACCTAAGTGAGATGCACAAAGCAGAGTACAGTTAAAAAGACCCTTGATCTCCACGGTGGAGACTCATGCTGAAAGAAGTGTTTTCATTGACTGGTGTTGGTGTGCAATGCCAAGCAGGAAATTAAAAAGTTATAGACTGACTGTCAGAGCTTAAAGACCTTAGAGGTCATCTGGTCCACACTCTCATTTTACAGTGAGGAAGCTGAGGTCAATAGCATTAGAACTTAACTATGTTGTTATGTAAGACTCTTGTCTTTAATGCAGAAGATAAGCACAATCTAATGTTTTTTTGGGCCAGTCCAACTCTTGGCTGGGCTCAGAAGGAGGACTTGTACCTGAGACTAGGAAAATGTTTTACTTTATAAGAAATGCAAATTTCACTTGATTTACATTAGCATATTTTTCCTCTATTTATATGTGGAAATTGTTACAAGGAGACAATATTGAAGAGACCACATTGTGATATCTGTAATGCTTCAAACATACGTAGCAAACATAGGGGACAAATTCAAACATAGCAAAGTTTGGTCTTATTCTATGAGTATAAGCCATTTAGCATTTTATTCATCCTCTCAGGGACAGAAATACTAAATATTATAGAAGTGTCTTATAATGGCCAATGTCAAAATTTTCTCAAGCATTTTTATGGCTAATCCTTGAGAGGTTTTCTATATATTTTTTATTGACAGCAACTGAGAACATAATGCAATGATAATTCTCAAAAGGAAAATGTTAATTATTTAACTCTGTATGATTTTTCTAGAAGGAGTGTTTTAGCCTCTATGTGTTGCATTAATTTATACATTTGATTTCCTCCAAGGATATCCAGTCTGAGTTTATGCCTCTGCAATACCACATGCTTTTCCCAGGTTTCCATTCCCCCTGTCTGGAATGTTCTTCCTGCCTAGCTAATGTCTCTATTTCCTTACAAACTTAGTTCAGGGGTTGCCTTAGAGAACTTCCCTTGGCTATTTCTTTGCAGAGAACAGAATTCTTCCTCTTTTGGGGTACTTTTATTATGACATTCCTCAGACTTTGTTGAAATTATCTATGGAATTGCCCAGTCCTTACACTAAGTCTTGAATTCTAGCGTTACAGAGAGATTCTTCTTTATCTCTACATCTTCAAGGCCTAGCAAGTGGTAGCTCCAGAATCATATTATTAGAGAAACACACACTATTTTTAGAATCTTATTAAAGAACAACTAAAAATATCCCGAAGTCTTATGAAGACTGGTTATATAGTAATTTACTATTTACTTCATGTAATCAACAGTTCTTGAATTAAATAAGCCATTCAGTTGCTTCAAAAGAGACATCTTGCATTTGTTTCATATCAAATAGTGTGATATCAGTAAGTTAACTCTGCTCAGAGCTTCAGATCAAGCTGAGAGAACTCTAAGTAATTACCTTTGGAGAGCATGAGTAGCTAAAACTACAACTAATAAACTATTGGAGAAGTAAAATAATACTCTGGCCTCAGCCTCTTCTTTGAAAATTGTTTATTTTGGTCTGTTTCTCTCATCTTACATTAATATCTATAGTTCAAAAGGAATTATTGCTTTAATATACTAGAATTCTTTTTTTGTCCTAGGCAGCCATGAAACGCATGCTTTAAAAATGTAGTCGCTTGATAAATTTGTTTCATGTCAATTTCTTTCTGGAGGAAAACTAAATGTTTTAACCTATGATTCCATGTTTTTGATCCTGCTGGGTTGGCACATTATAGATGCTTGTCCCTTCTACATTTAAATTAAAGGAAGAAAATAGCTATAAATTTTATGACCTAGATAAAAATCATATTCCTGTACAATCTCTCATCCTTATAGCTTGATACTTTCTTAGGTTCTGAGAATTGATTTAAAGAAATCTAATTTCTTCCTTACTATTTATGGATTTCTCTCCCTTTTTATTCTTCAAGTAGCTTCTGCAGGGAAAACAAAGACTTGCCAGTGTGATGCTGATGGTTTGATTCTCTTGTGTTAATTTAAACCTAAACAACTATTGCAAAATTAAAACACTGCATATGAAGGCTCAATTTTTTTCCCCTGAAGAAAAAGTTTTAGCATGAAGTCTGTTCCACTAGACTCCATATGCACCTACAGAACTAACAAACCATAGCAAAGAATATACTTTCATCATTCTCTCAAACATCCATTATGCCAATGATAACCTCTTTCAAGAAAAAAAAGATAGTCTTATTCTTGCATGTTTATTTCTAAGTCCCTTTGTCTCTCCAAAGGACCAGATTTGTGATTATGAAAAGGTCCTCCCTAAGTAAATGATGACGTGTTAAATTTCAATAGTGAATAAAGTCAAGAATAAGAAAGCAAGGCTTAGAAAGGTGAAGAAATAATTTATGGCGCTCCTGTATTCATTCATCCACTCATCCAGAGAAAGCGCTGAGTCGTACACAGAGAAGAGGCTGATTCCCAATCTCCTCTCAAGGAACTTAAAAGATAGTAGGGAAGGAGAGGTATGTCCAAGAGTAACCACTGCCTTAGACAGGAAGTCACGTATGCATGCCAAGTCACTTCAGTTGTGTCCGACTGTTTGCAACATCATGGACTGCAACCTGCCAAAGCTCCTCTCCATAGGATTCTCCAGGCTAAAGTACTGGAGTGGGTTACCATTTCCTGCTCCAAGACAGGAAGTCATGTTTCCATATACACAGATATGGCCCTATCAGTTGTTTGAACATTTAAACACTCCAATTCTGATGGGTTATGACTACTCCCCAGGTCTTGCAGGCGTCCCTCTTGCCCCTCAGATCCTAGCCAGAGACGCCCTTCCTGTCACCTCTCACAGTCCAGCAGATAACAGCATGATGCTTGTGCCAAGCAGGAGTTCCAGCGCTACTCTTGCTGTTGGGCCGTGGCCAGGGTAATTCCGGTTGTAAAACATTTGGCTAACCATCCTCGGATAAGTGATATGACGAGGAAATCAGATTGACTGGAAAATAACTGAGGAAATAATTGAGACTCCATTTTGAGGCCCAGGTTTGGGGAATGTCTTCAGAAAATTCTGGCTTTTATGATACAAAAACCAAGGTTGTATGCTGGGCTTACTACTAAAACATGTGTACTTTAATAGCTCAGGTGGAGCCTCTCAAAACACAGGCATGGAAGTTTAGTTCCTTTGTCTGCCACCCGTAATTTTCAGCTTGTGTTGTCAAATTTGCATTTGAAGCCGCTATTAAACCACAGCATCAAAATAACGATGACAGTTGCTGCAGAATATAAGAAATCAAAAGAAAAGGAAAAAACTCAACCTCTGAAGAGAAGAATGGCTCCAAATGCGGTAATTACCCAGAGCCCTGAAGAGCTTCATTCACATGTAATGTATACTTCACACGAGGGAGGAAGTGCTATACAAACAAATCTGCACAGAACCTACAATTCCATCCGCCCAACACCGGGCAGGAACTGCTCCCACGTCTAGACAAGAGTGACTCAGAAAAATAAGTACTTTGGTGTGGAGCAGAGGCACTCAGGAAAATCTGTCAAAATCAGCATGGAAGTCATAACAAAAGGAAGATAAATTTGGTTTGTCTTTGTTAAACCAAGAGAGGTGGGTCTTTGCTTCTAACTGTTCAGCACTTCCTTTGTTTATTCTGGCTGAAAAAACTTTTTGATTCTTACAGACTTTGATGAGACCTGATAAACTAGTAAGTACATAAATATCGGGTGGTGGTGGTGTAGTCGCTAAGTCACGACCGACTCTTGCAACCCCATGGACTGTAGCCCGCCAAGCTACTCTGTCCAAGGGATTTCCCAGGCAAGAATACTGGAATAGGTTGCCAGTTCCTTCTCCAGGGAATCTTCCTGACCCAGGGATTGAACCCACGTCTCCTGCATTGGTAGGCGGATTTTTTTTACCACTGAGCCTCCAGGGAAACCCTAAGTCTGTCTAAACCCAAGTAATAAATTTATATAGGTTTTACTTTCACTTTTATTTTTACTGTACCAAACAGAAAAAGTAAACCCATCCTCATTTCTACCTTCCAGAGGCAACCCCTTTTAACTTCTTTCACTATCTTTTCCTTTTGGAATATATAGTCACTCCACAATTTTAACTAGCCTGTTAGTAGTGTTATTGCTTCCTTGGCCAGTTTTGAACACCATTTCTTTACTTTCTGCTCTTAAGCCATCTGACCTACTGACCAAACCAAGCAGAATAAATCTCCTAAATGCTCCCATATCCTATTCTCTTCAGGTGTTGCAATATTTAGTTAAACAATAACATATAGTTAGTGTTACATTTTTGTGATTAAATGTTACTGCTAAAGTAAAAAGTGGGCTTCCCTGGTGGCCCAGTGGTTAAGAATCCACCTGCCAAGCAGGAGACGTGGGTTCAATACCTGCGTTGGGAACATCACCTGGAGAAGGAAATGGCAACCCACTCCAATATCCTTGCCTGGGAAATCCAATGGACAGAGGGACCTGGGAGGCTACAGTCCATGGGGCCACAAAAGAGTCAGACATGACTGAGCACCTGAGCATGCTCAACGAGTATTCTAGGATTACAGAATTATTTTTTCCAGGAGTTAAGTTGCCACTTCCCCTCACACTTAAGATTAGGTTCATAAATGTACTATTATCTCCCCAGTCCAAATTTTTCAAAAGATCTGTCAAATCACTTGTACCTAATATTTTCCAAATATCTAATCACTATCAGATAGTCTAGTTGCTCTAATCCTTCCTCTTTAATGGAAACTTTTCTCCCATAATCCTCTACATTGCTGTTCCAATCTTGCCTGTTCTCTGTAAACCTGTTGTGTGCTAATATTCAAGATTTCCCTATATCTTTCTTTTTAATCTGGATCCCCCATTTCTTGTTCCCCATATCTCTCTTGTCTTTGATTTGCTCCTTTATTATTATTATTATTTTTAAATTATTTTTGGTTGTGCCATGCAGCATGCAAGATTTTAGTTCTCAGATCAGGGATCAAACCCATGTACCCTGCAGTGGAAGCATGGAGTCTTAACTGCTGGACCAAAAGGGAAGTCCCAGGTTTACTCCTTTCTATTTCCAAAAATAAATTCTCAATAAACTTCCTCACCATTAGGATTTCCTCTTCACGCCCAGTGTTCTGAAATTTCATGGAGGTATGCCTTATTGATGGGGTTATTCTTTCCTCTCTCTCTTTCATTTATTGTGCTGGCCATCAAAGGTACCTTTCAATCTGAAGATCTGTGTTGTCCAGGTCTGGGAAATTTTCATGTGTTACATCTTTTATATATTTGATATAAAAACAGTTTTATTCTGTTTTCTCTTTTGGAACCCTTTACTAGTCAGATGTTGGACCTCCTGAATTGGTCTTCTAACGTTTTTCATCCTTTGTCTCTTATTTTTAATTTCCTTTTGTTATTGTTATTCTTTAGCAAATAGTAATTTGCTATTCTCTGGCAGATTTCCTCAACTTTATCTTCCAACTCTTCTATTTAATGCTATTATTTTTAGTTTTAAATTTTTAGGATCTTTCTTGTTCTCTGCTTCATTTTCATAGCAACTGTGGCAGATACACACCTTGAGATAACCCGATGAGTCACCTTTTAATCAAATATCCTCCTAGGCTTCCCTGGTGGCTCAGTGGTAAAGAATCAACCTGCCAGTGCAGGAGACATAGGTTCGATCCCTCATCTGGAAAGATCTCACATTCTGTGGTGCAACCAAGCCTGTGTACCAGAATTACTGAGCTTCTGCCCTAGAATCCCTGCTCTGCAACAAGAGAAGCCACCACAACAAGAAACCTGTACACCACAACTAGAGGGTAGCTCTCACTTGCTGCGACCAAAGAACAGCCTGTGTGCACCACTGAAGACATAGTATAGCCAATAAATAAACTTTTAAAAAATTCTAAGATTAACGTATCTATATATATAATCCCCCCTGCTCCTTGAACTTGGGCAGGTCCTTTGATTTGCTTCTAGCCAAAAAAATATGGCAAAACCAATGAGAGGGTCCCTTCCATGATTAGGCTATATCATATTGTAAATGTAGAGGTTAGACTGCTATAACTACATTGTGGTATATCCGACTACGTCTTAGCAGAGTTGAATGAGAGATTGATCCACTGGCCTTGAAGAGGGACACGGCCATTTGGAGAGGGCCTATGAGAGCACCATCCGGCAAGGAACAGAGGTGGGGCTTTAGAAGCCAACAGCAGTCCCTTGCTGACAAGACAGCAAGAGAACAACCTCTTACAAGCACAAGACATTGCATTCTGCCAGCAACCACATGTGCTTGAAAGAGAACTCCAAGCTTCAAAAAGGAAGACAGCTCAGGTGACACCTTGATTGCAACCTGCAGAGAACCCAGTTAAGCCTTGCCTGGACACTTGACCCATGGAAACTTTGGAATAAAAAAAATAGATGCAATTTTAACCTATTAAATTTTTGGTTATTTGTAATGGAGTAATAGATAATTAACATAGCAACCTACTATTCTATCTTGTGGTTGCAATTTATCTTCCTTTGTCTCCCTGAAGATTTCTTTACTTTCATAATAACAAGCTTCATTTTTTTTAAGGAAAGCTTTAATTGTTTTCATGTTGGGGGCTTCCACAAATCTCTGATAAAAATTGGGTGAGAGTTCATAATTAAAGAAAGGAACTAAAAGCTGCTTGAAAGTCTTGTTAGGGGAAGCACACTGATTGAAACCGCCCACCCTGGCCAGGCACCATAGTAACCATTTGCATGAGTTGCTTTATGGCAGGAGATCCTGATAAGGAATACGGAGCTAATAGGCCACCACCAGCCGGAAGAGTTCGGGAAAGATCGAGAGGAGACACTACCTGTCCGTCCACTTCCCAGAATCCCTCTTGCTAGCATCCATCTTGGCTGAGCGATGCGTGCGCCACCAGGAAAGACTGAATTAGAATGATTGGCCAAAGACCACCCGGAAACTAATCCCATCACCATAAAACCCAAGACTGCAAGCCACGCGGCAGAGCAGTTCTCCTGGGTTCCCTTACCTACTGCTCTCCACCCGGGTGCCCTTTCCCAATAAAATCTCTTGCTTTGTCAGCATGTGTCTCCTCGGACAATTCATTTCCGAGTGTTAGACAAGAGCCCAGTTTCGGGCCCTGGAAGGGGTCCCCCTTCCTGCAACAGTTTTATTGATCATGAATGATATATAAGTTTTTGTTGTTGTTGCTACTTGTTAAGGAATTCCAAATTATAGTAATTACAGGCCTTTATCTCTGGGGCAATTTCATTTTCCAGAGATAAAATTCTAATTCCCTGCCTAGTGGTTACTGTCTGGTCGCTGCATTCTGGAGACAGACTCTTTTCATCTTTAGTTCTGAGCTTTACACTTGACCTCCAAAAACAGACAAATAAGCAAAAAACCCTGATTTTTATTGCTTGCTCATTTCTGTGTCAATACCCTTCCTTGGCTAATTTTAAGCTACCAATGGGACATGGATGTGTGAACAGAGTTGGGAAGAGATGTGTACTGCTGGCTCCTGAAAGTCATTATGCACTGCCTCTAGCACACCACTGGGCCCCAGAATCCAAAGTGTCTCCCATTTCAATTTCCCCAGAGAATAAACTTCTAAATATTGATGTACTGTGTGTGTGTAGGTTGCTGCAACAGAGAGTTGGAAATCACAAAGGAGAAAAATAAATGGGAAATGAGGGCCTAGGGTAAAAATTTCCAGTGTCCCAATTCTTAGTTCAATTCTGAAATCACAGACCTTAAAAAGCAAAAGAATGAAATGCCAGGCTATATCTGTGAGCTTTCTTAGACATAGGAGAAGCTTTTCATGTTTGAGCTTGTTCTCAGGGACCATATCCGATGACTGAAGGAATCCAGACCCAATCTTTTCAGCATAATCCCAGAAAAAAAGGCATCTTTCATCCTCAGCCCCTTATTTAGATGTCTCATGCATGTATCCCTTAACAGTTTAGGAACTGTCAAATTAAGGGTTAGCATCTCCCAGACTTGTAATTTTAACCTGTCTTCCTTTGATATGCAAAGAGCATCATCAGCTTAAATGACAGATTTACCAGGAGCTCTTCACACCTTTATCCTTTCCTAGCAGTTTAGTTGGCTTCTCAGTCGAAGGAAGTCACAGCAAAACCCTCTGAGGACAAAGCAGTGTTCCCAGGTCCTTGCCTGCTGATCCTATTCCAAGCCAGGGCCCAGTTCCAAAACTTTGGTTCCAAGTTTGAGAAGGGCTAAGATACAACACAATACTGTTTGTCCTTTCGCTCGGACATAGTGGAGGGCAGCAGGGGGCCAGAGGCCAGTTTACTGAGATAACAAGACTAGCTTCTCTCCTTTCCTTTAAGTAAAAGGGGAATGATCTTGGCAGCACCCTGAGGGCTAGGGAGTCCTGGGAAGAACCTGGCTGGTGTTCCCATCCCTCCTCCTCTCTCCTGGAGGGTTTCTGTCTGATCCTTCTAATCTCCGCAGTGTTGGCCAGGCCAACTGGGCAGCTGCATTCCAACAGGGGTAGTGGTGCCTCTTTGAAGTTGGAGGCTGTGCTTGTCTTGCTCTGTGGGAGGCTGCAGCACAGAGCTACATCTCTGCCAAATGTTCAGAATAATGGAGACCAGGGCTGCATCCCTTCCAGGAGAGGTTTCCTAGGACAAGAGGACCCAGGGCTGCCATTTACAAGGCCTCCAAACAGACCAGTTGCAAGGTTCTTGCCTGGCCCAGTAAAATCCAGATGCTGTCCTTTGCATTCTCAAGGTATTTTTATTACATAGAGAAAGCATAGATTTCTCTGTCTTACCATATTGATTTTCTACATTGCTTTTTTTTTTGAAAAGTGAAATTTAGTTTTTTTGGAAAAAACTACAGAATATTTGTTGGAAAATATAGAGAATGCAAAAGAGAGAGATACAACCCAGAGAAAACCATTATTAAGATCTTGAAATATTTTTCCAACCACTTTTTTTCACTAAAGATTTTTTTTGTGGTAAAATTCACATAACGTAAAATTTATCATCTTAACCATACTTAAGTGTTACAATTCAGTGGCATTAAGGGTATTCACAATGTTGTGTAATCATCACCACAATTTCCATATTTTTTCATCATCCTCAACAGAAACCCTACAACCATTATATCACAACTACTTATCTCCAATTCCCACCAGACACTGGTTACCTCTAATCTACTATACCTTTCTATGTATTTGCCTATTTAAATAGCTCCTGTAAGTGGAATCACATAGTGTTTGTTCTTTTTTGTCTCTGGCCTATTCCACTTAGCATATTTTCAAATTTTATTTCATGCTGTATCATATATCAGAACGGCGTTCCTTTTATGGAGGAGTAATATTTCATTGTATGTGTTTACCACACTTTATTTATCCATTCATCTGCTGATAGACACTTGGTTTGTTTCTACCTTTTGGCTACTATATATAATGCTGATATGAACGTTTGTTTATAAGCATCTGTTTGAGTTTCTGTTTTCCGTCCTTTGAGTCTATACCTATGAGTGGAACTGTTGGATCACATGGTAATTTCACATTTAAGTTTTTGAGAAAACATGAACTTTCTCCCAAACAGCTGTACCATTTTATATTCACACTAGCAATGCATAAGGGTTCCAATTCTTCCACATCCTTCCCAATACTTGCTATTTTCTTTTGTTTTTTTTTTTTATGACAGCCATGCTAATGGAAATGAAGTGATATCCCATTGTGTTTTTTATTTGCATTTCCCTGATGGCTGATGATGTTGAGCTTCATGTGCTTACTGGCCATTTATATATTTTTTCATGGAAATATCTACTCGAGTCTTTTGCTCATTTTTTAAATTGGGTTGTTTCTCTTTAGTTTGTTTCCAGTCAACTTTATATACATTTCTTTCCCTTTAATTCCACAGATGAGATCATAGAGCATGTACTTTTGTACCCTGATTTTCCACAGAACAATTAATGTAACTGAGCAGGGCCCCATAGGGCCTTCCCAGGACAGGCCTTTCATCATATCCTCTGTTTCAGTTCCTCTCTGAAGCACCCAGATAACAGTATTTGATGCACATTTCCCTAGTTGTTTGACAGATATGGACCCCTCCCCTTTAAATCAAATGTGTTAAATACTGGATGACTATAAGCACACATCCCCAGGCCTCCTGGAGTCCAAGGACTGATAATGTTAACCACTGTGACACCAACCTAATCAATAGCACACTAGAGAATTGTGCATGAACTGATCATATACCCTGTGACTGCCCCCTCCCCTGCCTGGCCTTTAACAATGCTTTGTGGAAACCTTCAAGGGAGCCCGAGGCTTTTCAGGGCAAGAGCCATCCATCTCCTTGCATGGCCCTGCAATAAACCCTTCTCGCTTTTGGTTTGTTTGGACTCAGTGTGTGTCAGGCACACGGACTCATGCTAACATTAAGATGGCTTATTATGTCTGTTTCCATTCTATCACACTGTGCCCATGAAGGGCAGTGACCAAGTTCATATCTCAATCTCATCTTTTAATCAAAGGGAAATTACAATGTGCAATGCTCTTTCAAGCCTCTGGTTCTTTGCACATTCTCTCTGGTTGCCACTATCTACCCAACTCTCTTCAACTACTTCAGTCCAGTTCAGTCACTCGGTTATGTCCGACTCTTTGTGACCCCATGGACTGTAGCACTCCACTCTTCCCTGTCCATCACTGACTCCTGGAGCTTACTCGAACTCATGTCCATCGAGTTGGTGATGCCATGCAACCATCTCATCCTCTGTCATCCCCTTCTCCTCCTGCATTCAATCTTTCATAGCATCAGGGTCTTTTCTAGTGAGTCAGTTCTTCTTATCACGTGGCCAAAGTATTTGAGTTTCAGCTTCAGCATCGGTCCTTCCAATTAATATTCAGGACTGATTTCCTTTAGGATTGACTGGTTGGATCTCCTTGCAGTCCAGGGGACTCTCAAGAGTCTTCTCCAGCACTGCAGGTCAAAAGCATCAATTCTTCAGTGCTCAGCTTTCTTTAGAGTCCAACTCTCACATCTATACATGACCAATGGAAAAACCATAGCTTTGACTAGACAGACCTTTGTTGGAAAGTAAAGTCTCTGTTTTTTAATATGCTGTCTAAGTTGGTCATAACTTTTCTTCCAAGGAGCAAGCATCTTTTAATTTCATGAATGCAAGCACCATCTGCAGTGATTTTGGAGCCCAAGAAAATAAAGTCTGTCACTGTTTCCATTGTTTCGCATCTATTTGCCACGAAGTGATGGGACCAGATGCCATGATCTTAGTTTTTTTATGTTGAGCTTTAAGCCAGCTTTTTCACTCTCCTCTTTCACTTTCATCAAGAGGCTCTTTAGTTCCTCTACACTTTCTGCCATAAGGGTGGTATTATCTGCATATCTGAAGTTATTGATATTTCTTGCTGCAATTTTGATTCCAGCTTGTGCTTCATTCAGCCTGGCATTTCACATGATGTACTCTGCATAGAAGTTAAATAAGCAGGGTTACAATATACGGCCTTGACGTACTTGTTTCCCATTTTGGAACCAGTCTGTTGTTCCATGTCCTGTTCCAACTGATGCTTTTGACCTGCATACAGATTTCTCAGGAGGCAGGCCAGGTGGTCTGGTATTCCCATCTCTTGAAGAATTTTCCACAGTTTATTGTGATCCACACAGTCAAAGGCTTTGGTGTAGTCAATAAAGTAGAAGTAGATATTTTTCTGGAACTCTCTTGCTTTTTCTATGATCCAAAAGATGTTGGCAATTTAATCTCTGGTTCCTCTGCCTTTCTAAATCCAGCTTGAACATCTGGAAGTTCACGGTTCATGTAGTGTTGAAGCCTGGCTTGGGGAATTTTGAGGATTACTCTGCTAGTGTGTGAGATGAGTGCAATTGTGTGGTAGTTTGAACATTTTTTGGCATAGCCCTTCTTAGGGACTGGAATGAAAACTGACCTTTTCCAGTCCTGTGGCCACTGCTGAGTTTTCCAAATTTGCTGGCATATTGAGTGCAGCACTTAAACATCATCACCTTTTAGGATTTGAAATAGCTCAACTGGAATTCCATCACCTCCACTAGCTTTTTTCATAGTGATGCTTCCTAAGGGTCACTTGACTTTGCATTCCAGGGTGTCTGGCTCTAGGTGAATGATCACACCATCATAGTTATCTGGGTCATGAAGATCTTTTTTGTATAGTTCTGTGTGTTCTTGTTACCTCTTCTTAATATCTTCTGCTTCTGTTAGGTCCATACCATTTCTGTCCTTTATTGTGCCCACCTTTGCATGAAATGTTCCCTTGGTATCTCTAATTTTCTTGAAGAGATCTCTAGTCTTTCCCATTCTATTGTTATCTTCTATTTCTTTGCATTGATCAATGAGAAAGGCTTTCTTATCTCTCCTGGCTATTCTTTGGAACTCTGCATTCAAATGGGTATGTTTTTCCTTTCCTCTTCTGCTTTTAGCTTCCCTTCTTTTCTCAGCTATTTATAAGGCCTCCCCAGACAACTCTTTTGCCTTTTTGCATTTCTTTTTCTTGAGGATGGTCTTGATCAATGCTTCCTGTAAAATGTCACAAACTTCCATCCATAGTTCTTTAGGAACTCTGTCAGATCTAATCCCTTGAATCTATTTATCACTTCCACTGTAAAATCGTAAGAAATTTGATTTGGGTCATACCTGAGTGGTCTAGTGGTTTTCCCTACTTTCTTCAATTTAAGTCTGAATTTGTAAATAAGGAGTTCATGATCTGAGCCACAGTCAGCTCCCGGTCTTATTTTTGCTGACCGTATAGAGCTTCTCCATCTTTGATTGCAAAGAATATAATCAATCTCATTTCACTATTGACCATCTGGTGATACCTATGTGGAGAGTCTTGTGCTGTTGGAAAGGGTGTTTGCTATGACCAGTGAGTTTTCTTGGTAAAATCTGTTAGCCTTTGCCCTGCTTCGTTTGTACTTCAAGGTCAAATTTGCCCATTACTCCAGGCATCTCTTGACTTCCTGCTTTTGCATTCCAGTCCCCTACGATGAAAAGGACATGTTTTTTGGGTGTTGGTTCTGGAACGTCTTGTTGTTCTTCACAGAATCATTCAACTTCAGCTTCTTCAGCATTACTGGTTGGGGCATAGACTTGGGGTACTGTGATATTTAATGGTTTGCCTTGGAAATGAACAGAGATCATTCTGTCATTTTTGAGATTGCACCCAAGTATTGCTTTTCAGACTCTTGTTGACTATGAGGGCTACTCCATTTCTTTGAAGGGAATCTTGCCCACAGTAGTAGATATAATGGTCATCTGAGTTCAAGTCATCCATTCCAGTCCATTTTAGTTCACTGATTGCTAAAATGTCAATGTTCACTCTTGCCATCTCCTGTTTGACCACTTGTAATTTACCTTGATTCATGGACCTAACATTCCGGGTTCCTATGCAATATTGCTCTTTACAGCATCGGACCTTGCTTCTATCACCAGTCACATCCACAGCTGATTGTTGTTTTTGCTTTGGCTCTGTCTCTTCATTCTTTCTGGAGTTGATTCTCCACTCTTCTCTGGTAGCATATTGGGCACCTACCGACCTGGGGAGTTCATCTTTCAGTGTCCTATCTTTTTGTGTTTTCATGCTATTCATGGGGTTCTCAAGGAAGAATACAGAAGTGGTTTGCCATTCCCTTCTCCAGTGGACCACGTTTTGTCAGAATTCTCCACCATGACCCATCTGTCTTGGTTGGCCCTATGTGGCATGGCTCATAGTTTCATTGAGTTAGAAAAGGCTGTGGTCCATGCTATCAGTTTGATTAGTTTTCTATGATTGTGGTTTTCACTCTGTCTGCCCTCTGATGGATAAGGATAAGAGGCTTATGGAAGCTTCCTGATGGGAGAGACTGAGGGGGAAACTTAGTGAGCTTAGTGAGCTCCTGTTTATCCAGCAACACCCACCCTTCCCTGACTTAAGGCAGAGTTGATGATTCGCTTTTTTGGTTCATCACGTATCACGTGGTTCTTAATAGTTTACTGTCTGTCTTGTCTCCCAGTCTGTGAGGCCTGCTCTTAAGGGCAAAGTGCATGTCTTCTTGGTCATTGCGTCTTTACCATCTGTCAGGGATCCTGGAAAATACCAGATATTTAATAAAAGTGTGTTGAATACTGATTGAAGGAAATATGGGAATTTGTTTAAAAAACATACAGAATTTCTCTGTAAACATAAATGAGGCCCAGTTACCCCCTTCTGTACAGGCGTCAGGGGACAAAAGTAACTGACTATTTTAAAAGGCTGTATGGTTTACAAAGTGCTTTCACATGTTCTATTTTGTTTAATCTCTACAACAGCTTTGTTAAGGGAGTGGAATTGGCCTCACTTTATGGATATGTTGCAGAGAGAAGTCAATTCTGACTCCATGCTGAAACTGTTTCTTTGACTTGCTTTCTGTTGCTTTTGTTATTATAATCACACATGATGGCCAGCCTTAGAGAGTCCCACTCCTCTGCCTGACTGTTGGGCTTCCCTGGTGGTTCAGCTGGCAAATAACCTGCCTGGCAATGCAGGAGGCAAAGAGACGTGGGTTCAATCCCTGGGTTGGGAAGATCCCCTGGAGAAGGGAATGGCAACCCACTCCAGTATTCTTGCCTGGGAAATCCTTTGGGCAGAGGAGCCTGGTGGGCTACAGTCTGTGGGGTCGAAAAGAATCAGACACAACTAAACAACTAACACTTTCACTGCCTGACTGTTAAGCTAAATGCCTTTGCTCATAACCCGGTTCACCTGTAGGTTGCAGGAAGAAAGAAATTAACACATCCCCCTGCCTGAGGCTTGCCATTCTAGGAGATATTTGCAAGATCATTGGCCTTTTCTCTTTGTTTCATCACCACCCCCATCTCTGTCCCAGAAAAGAACCTGGCATCTAGACTCTGACAAGATGGTTATTTTGAGACATTAGGTTGCCATCTTCTCAGACAGCAGGCTCTCCAAATAATGTCTTATTCCTTACCTCAACACCTTGTCTCTCAGATTCATTGGCCCATTGTGTGGCAAGCACTTGTTACAGATCCAGTGTCTCAGGGAGGTTGTGATTTGTCCAAAGTCAAACATCTGGTAAGTATTGTCCTGTAGCAAACCACTTCCATTCTGGAAATTTTACTCTGCTGTTGACTGGAGGTACAAACAGGCATACTATATCCTTTGTGCTAACTGCCCAATCCCCAAACAAATAATATTCTTAAATCCTGATTCACATAGATTTTGACAACTGGCTAAGGCCAGCTTCTTCTTCAACATAGACTCTACTTGACCAAGCCATCTCACTATGAACTTTATCTGATGCGTTATCAGACAGGCAGCATAGCAAGCACATCTTAGTGGGAAAAATGTGGGTTTCTGTGCCAGATGGACCAAGGTGAAAATCCTGGCTTAACCACTAACCAGTTTTTATCTCATGGGGCAATTATTTCATGTCTTTGAGCCTTGATTTGTTTATCTGTAAAACAGGGATTATAATAGTTGTAATATTATGATTTATAATAAGAAATGTATATTTGGTCTTCAACTCAGTTCTGGCACAGAGCTCCTAAAACCTTTGAAATTTCCTAAACAGTAAGAACACTGAAAATGAAAGGAATGGCTGTCTCTTGTTATTCATAATAAGCCCCTTTCTGCCACCCCAAAGTTTATGTTAATGAGGTGACTTTTGAAAAGACCCTAAGGATGGGAGCTAGTTGCCTGGAGAACCTACCATGTTATTCGAGGGTTGGAACTTTCAATCCCACTTCCTAATCTCTGGGGAGGAGGGCACAGATGGATTTTAAATCAGTCACCAATGGCCAGTGATCTAACCAATCATGCTTATATAATGACACCTCCATAAAAATCTAAAAGGGTGGGTGTCTGAGAACTTCCAGGTTGGTGGAATTATGGAAAAATGCTGAGACAGTGTGCTCAGAGAAAGCATGGAAGTCCCTCACCCTTTCCCCACACCTCATTCTATGCCTCTCTTCCATCTGGCTTTTACTGAGTTATATCTCTTTATAATAAACTGATAATCCAGTAATTTCTCTTCCTAGAATGCTTCCTTGGTGGCACAGTGGTAAAGAATCCTCCGGCCAATGCAGAAGATGTAAGAGACACAGGTTCGATCCCTGGGTTGGGAAGATCCCTGAAGTAGGAAATGGCAACCCACTCCAGTGTTCTAGCCTGGGAAATCCCATGGACAGAGGAACCTGGTGGGCGACAGTCTATGGGGTTGCAAAGAGTTGGACACTACTGAGCATGCAGGCATGCTTATTCCTTATTAACCTAGTAATTAAACTGTTCTGAGTTCTGTAAGAAACACTAGCAAGTTAATCAAACCCAAGGAGTGGATACTGGGAACTTTTGACTTATAGCCAGTTGGTCAGAAGGGCAGATGACAATAGAACTTGCAATTGGCGTCTGAAGTGGGGACACTCTTGCAGAACTGAGCCCTTAGCCTGTGGGATCTGATGCTATCCCCAGGCAGATGGTGTCAGAATCAAGTTAGATCGTCAGATTCACAGTTCATGTCACAGAATTGCTTGATGTATGGAAAACTCATACTTCTGATGTCACAAATACAGTAGTATAGTAGGTGAGAGTAAAGGAGAGACACAAAGGAGTGTGTTTTTTCCCTTTAGAATTGTATTTTTCTCATAAGCTTGTTGTGAGGATTAGATGAGGCATGGTGTGCCTACTAGCACACACTGAGTTCCAAGTAAATGTCACTTTCCTGCCATTCCTCTGCCTAAGGACATCCTTGTGTATTATATCTATTTGCCTCATCATGCAGCTTGAGTTTTTTTTTTTTTTTAAGGACTTAAACAGATCTTTTAGAAGAACTTAGAAGATTCTTTTCTCCCACAATGACTCTAAGAAGACTATAGTCTGTAATTTCACTGATAATTACAAGAATCCACTGCCAAACGACAGCTGATTGCCAGGACTGCCTTGCCTGGGACATTTGCCAATCTTAAGGCATGGACAAAAGGGAGGGCAGGAATGCAATCTAGGAGACCAGCTTTCTCAAAGACGTCCTCAGGAGAGAACCGCATGGCATGAATGAATGAATACCAGCACAAGAAGACATCCCTTGAAGCTGAGAGGGTCTCATTGGTTTGGCCTGCATGCAAAAAAAGCAAACTACTGTCTACACCCCTGGGCAGACTGTATTGCTTGCTAAGTTTTGTTTAGTAGAGACACTTTAACATTTTGGGTTTATTCCTATATTGTACACTGGGTCATTCACATCTCAGATGAGCCCTGGTGGACCACAGATAGGGCGACCCTGTCTGGTTGCACCTTCCAATAAACACAGGTAGGAATGAATACCAGATTCCAGGTACTCTCTGAGGCAGTGAACTAAAGAGCATGTGGTCCCTGAGGTGACGTAAAGGTGGACTCAGCAAGGTCTCATTCTTTGATTTTTTTTTTAAGGTTAAAAACTCTAAAGCTGGGAATCCTTCAGTCCTGAGTTTTTGAGGGTGCTCTAAGTGTGGTGTGGGACTTTCCTGGTGGCTCAGTGGGAAAGAATTGGCCTGCTATGCAGGAGACAGAAGAGATGATGCTTGATCCCTGTGTGGGGAAGATCCCCTGGAGTAGGAAATGGCAACCCACTCCGGTATTCTTGCCTGGGAAATTCCATGGACAGAGGAGCCTGGTGGGCTACAGTCCATGGAGTCACAAAGAATCGGACATGACTTAGTGACTTATCAACTTTGGTGTAGAGTGTTCATAGCCAACCCTCATGGAGGGTTAGATAGGTAGGTAGGTAGGTAGATAGGTAGGTAGATAGATAGGTTAGGTAGATACTGTTAACCCAGGAGTGATTCTGGTAGCATCTCTCTCCTGTTCCACCAAAGACAACCTTGCGTTTTCCAGCCCTGCTGTCCTCCATCCTCTGTGTCTGGGGAGAAGCATGGTGGGTCCACGTGTTAAGGGGCTGAGCAGAGGAGGGGCGTGTCACAGGAAGAAAGATGTGAAGCTTGTGAAAGAGAATGAGTTTTTTTCTGGAGGGTGGGGGTGGGGAGGAGGTGAGAGTTGAAGAGAAAGGCTTTGGAGCAGCTGTGGGGTTGCAGTGTCGTGTGCCCATAAACCAGCTCTCTGGTAACGTAAAAGGAGACTTTCCCAGTCCCATGGTGTAAATACTTTCACTGTGGCTGATCACAAGCTGCCAATGTGAAGTCAACTGGCTAGAAAAATTCAGCATACCACCCAGTGGCAGGGAAGTAGAGAAAAAAGAAAAGCTTTAGTTTTTAATCACCTTTCAGGTTTTTTGAGAAACAAGGCTGAAGAATCCTGTTACCTTGAGCTCTTGAACTATGTGTTCGAATTATAAGGCTATTCTGACAGGTTCGAATAAACTTCCTGGTTAATAAGGGCAACTCTCAGAAGGAAAGGGGGAGAGAGACCTAAGCTTGTTGAGTACTTATTATATGTCCAGTATTTCATGTACTTTATGGCATTCACATCTCATAACAACACTAGACCAAGTATGATTGGTTTCATGTTATAAGTAAGAAAATGTAGGTCCAGAGATTTGAAGTAACTTTCCTAAAGTCATACCTCTAGGAAGTATGCCTTGTAGGACATGAATCTGGTCTCCCTTGACTCCAAACTCAGGGTTTGTTCACCACCCTGTATAACCTCGGGCTTCCCTGCTGGCTCAGATGGTAAAGAATCCACCTGCCATGCAGGAGACATGGGTTCAGTCCCTCATCAGGGAGATTCCCTGGAGAAGGGAATGGCTACTCACTCCAGTATTCTTGCCTGGAGAATCCATGGACGGGGGAGCCTGGTGGGCTACAGTCCACGGGGTCTCAAAGAGTCAGATACAACTGAGCAACTAACACCACACAATCTGTTCCACTGTGACCCACAGCAGAAGTCCAGCATGCAGAATCCAGAGGGGTCATTGCATCATCTTCAGTTCCCCATTCATTATTTCCACTAAGAGGATACTTGTTCTCAAAACCTCTGTTCCCATGTATTTGCCTCCTCTCCTCTTCTTCCCCTTTAGTTCTCATATTATTCCAAAGTCCAAAATACACTGTTGTTTCAAGAGCACAACTAACTTTCATCTTGATGTGAGAGTTTTAGAAATACAAACCTTGCATCAGGCAGAACCTGACCTACTCAGGAAGCTTTCCCAAAGCCCCCAATCCTGAACATATCCCTCAACTGCTGTGGCCCATAAGCTTTTGGTCTGAAAACACTTCTAGCTGTTTCTTGAGACTCTAAACCTCTAGATAGTGGTTCTTCTTATTTGTTAAGATCAAGCTTGCTTCTTCAGTCCAACATGAGTTCTCATTTGTGGTAGTTTTTTTCAATCTCTGAGTAAGTAGATGCCTATCTTTCTTCTACTCCCAATCTCCATGGCCTTAGGCATCACCTTCTCAGTGGGTAAGTCTGTGGTCCATTGACTTTCAATGAAACACACATCTCTGGATCTGGCTATTATTCTGTTTTCTGCTAGCTTTCTGTTCTCTGTGTGGTTCCTCTGCAGAAGTTGTCCATTCCAGATACAGATCACCGCCATGTTGGATCACCACCTTGTTGGGAGGATCTGAATCCTGTACTACAGTGTCCCCAGTTTGTGGTTCTTATTATATACCTGCAACTTAGAGGAAATCATTGGCTTGTCTAGGGAAAACCTCATGAACTTTCATCTTATAAAAAGTTAAAAAGTACCCAAATGAGTATTCAGAAAGGCAGAGAGTTTAGGTCTGTTATAGCATGGCTCTGCAGTCACAGGCTACTTAATTTTCATTCCATTTAACAGATGCTGAATCTTTAAATCTCATGATCTTGATCTGTAACATGGGACTATTCATGGAATGTAGCTTAGAGGATTGCTGGGAAGATCAAATGCGATAACACATGCCTAATGCTTAGCACAGTGCCTGGTTAAATGAATACCAACCATGATTATAACTGTTTCTCAGAATGTAGCCCATACATGATAGTTCATAAGGTGTCTTTGACATATGAGATGATCAATAATCATTTATGCTCATATTGCCTTGAAACATCAAGTTTCTGCCTCACAGGAGCACCCTGATCCTCCCTCAGCCAGGAGGTTTAGACTCAGGTGGGGGAAGGCAGTGGGGGAAGGACTTCTCTTACTAGCCTAGTGTTCCAAAGTTGCCTGTCTGAATGGGGGAGAGAGTGTGGGGTGTGGGTAGAAGATGTTCTTTTTGAATCAAAGCAGAGCTTAGATGTATCCCTAGTAGGATTTTCTGGGATAACAAATTATATTCTCCCTGTAGCATTCTTTAATGGAAAACCTTCCCAATTCTATACCTCAAAAAAGCCACAAGCTAACAGCACCATATAGTGTGGACCTAAAATTTACATTTCCCAATGAAGGCAACATAGTAAGCAGTTGCCATGTAAAGTGGAAAGCTATTGTTTCAGCGTTTCTCTTTTACCATTCAAACACTATGACAATAAATAAATACTTAAACAAAAGAAGTACACATATACATCTCAAGTTTCTCACTTCAAAAACTGAAGATTCCATCCCCCTGCAACTTTTCATATTCCATTTGGGGCTTTATTATTTTTACACAATTGTATCTATGACATAAAAAATGTTTGCATTTTACTTTTAAAAAACCTATTACATGATGAGAATTTTCAAATCAACTATAACTTAATATGTATTGTTTATAATACCTGAATATTGTTCAGTTAAGATAATTGACAATGGTTCAATCAATGTTGGAGAAGGGAATGGCAACCCACTCCAGCATTCTTGCCTAGAGAATCCTGTGGACAGAGGAGCCTGGTGGGCTGCTGTCCATAGGGTTGCAGAGTCAGACACGACTGAAGTGACTTAGCAGCAGCAGCAGCAGCAATCAATGTTTTTTATTAGAGAACATTTATGCTGTTTCTAGGGCTTCCCCAGTGGCTCAGCGGTAAAGAATCCGCCTGTGATGCAGGAGTTGCAGGAGACGCAGGTTTGATCCCTGGGTGGGGAGGATCCCTTGGAGGAGGGCATGGCAACCCAGTCTAGTATTCTTGCCTGGAGAATCCCATGGACAGAAGAGCCTGGCAGGTTACAGTCCATGGGGTCACAAAGAGTTGGACAGGACTAAAGGGACTTAGCATGCATGAATGTTATGCAGCTGTTTCTAATCTTAAAATGATGCTCTACGGAAGATCTTTGACTATATATGTAGTTCTATATATATGATATCTTTGTGCATATATATATGTATATATATATGGCTTCCCAGGTGGTGCAGCGGTAAAGAATCTGCCTCCCAATGCAGGAGACACAAGAGACTCAGGTTTGATCCCTGAGTCAGGAAGACCCCTTGGAGTAGAAAATGGCAGTCCACTTCAGCCTTCTTTCCTGCAAAATTCCATAAACAGAGGAGCCTGTGGGCTAGAGTCCGTGGGGTCACAAATGGTTGGACACCACTGAGTGACTGAGCATGCACATGCACATATATACACCCACACATTCACCCGTAAATTTCTTTTATTTGCTTTATTCCCTTGCAAACAATTCTTATATTTCTGGTTATTGACCCAAAGAACAGGAACATTTGCATAGAAGTCAATATTTTAGAGCATTCAACTTGTAAGGATTAATGAAATTACAGAGATCTTTTAGATCCTGGGGTAAAGAGAATTCTCACTGTGCTATAAGCCTAATCCATTACTCTGTGAAACAAAGCCATGTCCAGCTTCCAGGAAAATCACCAGAAACAAATAGCATTTCCTTTCAGCTGAAGCAGTTTTCCTTTGCCTACAGAAGCTGTTGTTTATATAATTATGTTAGTTTGAAATTGGCTGAGCCCTTTAACCTGGAGTGGGGCTATTCCAGGCTGACAGATGTGTTGCTGCTGTGGGTTTGGACTCATGCCCGAGGGCCCCATTAGTGTTTGGTCAGCGGGTCCCTCTCTGGCGCTCGGGTGGCATACTGCCTGCGAAGCAAGCAAGCACGCTAGCTTGCTGGGCCCAGGCCTGAAGCAAAGTGGGAGTCTGGGAAGGCTGACAGAAAACAGGGCTGCTTTGGGGTCATCTCCCAAAAACCTCTGGAACAGTTCACTTCTCACTTCTGTGATAAAATGGGATGCTGCTGAGATGGGGGGAAGGGTCAGAGGCTGCGCTGGCAGCCTTGCAGCTGGGAGACAGATGTCCTTATTAAAATACACGCCTGCACATCCCTTCTGTTTCAACTGCCTTTTTCAAAAGAAGCAAATATAGCTGTTACCTTGTTAGAAAATGAAAGGATTAGCAGCCTCACTGGGGGAACACAATGGTTTCACTCCAAGCTGGCTTTACCCCAGGTTCCAGAGGTACCAATGAATAATGTGTGAGAGAGAGTTGGAGATAATTTACATTCACTGGAATGTGGAAAGGGTAAGAACCCTAGATGCCTGTGAACAAGTTTTCTGCTCCTCAGACACCCTGAGCCCTTCCAGCCAAGTACTTAGGAAAGGTAGTCCTGCATTTTTGTTTGAAGTTCTCGAATCATCTCCCATTATAGCGTCTACTATAATTGGGATTGACACAGTTGTTGCTTCTCCGGAGCATGTGAAGGTCTTGCTGATTCCTGTACTCTGGTCACCTTCCTATTTGTCATGAAAACTTCCTCCCGTGAGCCTGCAGGTTTCATGGCGACAACGTGGGGCATACCTGCCAAAATGACCCCATGTCAATCAGCGTTCCTTATCACTTTACAGGGCTGTGCTGTAACTCCAAGTGGTGAGTAACAGGTGACTCAGCAGAGATGTCGAGCATTTGCTTACTTAAATGAGAATATGAAAATGTGATATATATCACAAGTCTAGCATATCTGTGCAAATAGCAGAAAATCAAGCTTACAGGTATAATCAGATGGCCATGTTAACTCCATACATAGGTAGTGTAAGGGATGCCATGATAAGAAGGTTTAAAACAGGAAAAGTTTGAAGGTACAACCAAAGAAAGCAAAAGGATTGGCTCATGTCCCTCCCTGATTCTGCTAGTTTCCTGGCATGACCAGCTGCTCTCTCCACTCAGCAATACACCCATAGGCACCGACTCCCATGATCACAGAGAACGTGCCAGGCAGGAGGACAGAGCGGAGCAAAACACGTTCCATGTACATGCACATGTATGGCTGAGTCCTTTCACTCTTCACCTGAAAGCATGACAATGTTGTTAATTGACTATTCCCCAGTACAAAATGTTTTGGATGTTAAATAAATAAAAATGGTCTTCCCAGGTGGTGCTGGTGCTAAAGAACCCTCCTCCTGCTAATGCAGGAGATGTGGGCTCCATCCCTGAGTTGGGAAGATTCCCTGGAGGAGGGAACCCACTCTGGTATTCTTACCTGGAGAATCCCTTGGACATAGGAGTCTGGTGGGCTACAGTCCATAGGATCACAAAGAGTAGGACACAACTGAAGTGACATGGCATGAATGCAAATAAAAATGAAATTTAAAAAGAAAATTAACTAATCAATTTTTAAAAAAAGAATGCATAAACATGTTCCACAGAGCCTGCTCTGCCTCCAGTGGCCCCTCCTCGCAACATCCCACAAAGTGTATTATTTCCCAAGAATTACAGGGTCAGTTCTTTCACAGTAGCTCAGGCATGAAAGCAGAGAAGATGCACGGTTGCTATGGTACTTTTACTGTACATCTTTCTAGTCCCCACAAAACTCTGACAAATGCAATTGTCTGTGTCCCTCCCCAGCTGAAACTGGGCTTTATGCCTGCCATCGTTTCCAGATGAATTAAATCTTCAAAGAAACATGCTTTGTCACAGAAGCAAGCATGACCTATCTTTGTCGTTCTGAGTGTCACGTTTCTCTTCCTCTCTGTTCCTCAGTTCTTATTTTGGAGTGAAACAAAAGCTCTGATACATAGGGAACAAGCAGTAGCACTGGGGACACATTTTAATAGTTGCAAAGTTGACAGGCCATGCTTACACATTTTGTCTAGAGTGGCTTTCATGTACAGTGTTAGGCTTCAAAGCTAAATTAATCTCCAATGTTCTATAAGGCAGGGAGTGAGCACAAAGGACGAGAACTCGCGTGACAGATACAGATCCACCTCCAGCTGATTTTGTGATCTTTGATCTTACAGTGCATGGCCTAGACCCAGTCCTTGCACCCATCCATAAAGTGGGAAAGACATATCTCGTGTTTCCCGAGATACAGAGTGTTATGAAGATAAACTTGATTTTATTTATGCTTTTGCTACTTGGCAAAGAATTGCCTTATGTCCCATGGATTTAATGTTTTAGTATTCCCCCACTTTCAAGTTTTATTTTGAAGATAATAAGGCAAATACCAAACATTAGAGACCTCAAATATATAATGTAACACAAAGCACTGCCATTTGTTTGCTTTTTCCAGGCCGAATAGAACTAGAAAGCAGAGCGTAACAGTTTACTCATGCTGCAAACTTTTGGACTGCAGCCTAGATTAAAAAAACAACAACAATACCAACAAACACAAAGGGTACAGTCTCCCCAGCCACAGAGATCTGTTTTATGGGCTCCAATAAATTCTTGGCAAATGAAAAGTATGAAGCAATCCGCAGTCTTTGTTTGGCAGAGGCCAAAGGTTATCCATTTACTGGGATGGAAGATGTTTTTCCTCGAAAGAGATGGGTACTGAGGTTAGGAAGAAAGAGGAAAAAGCGTGCATAGGCCACTGATGCTGGCGGCTCAACAGGGTGTCTTTCTCAGGCTCTGCTAATCCCTCAGTTTTCGTAAGCTTGGGCGGGGGCGGGGGTGGGGGGACCAAAGGCAGCGCTTCAGGCTGCACCCCAGTGGTGAAGGCTGCTAGGCATGCATGGCTGCATCCCAAAGCACAGGGGTCCCTGTGAACTGATGGTCAGAAGGTTTCTCTTTATTTCCAGGCATTACAAGGGAAGTTTATAAACCAGTCTATTGAAAGGCTCCAGTCTGTTGCTCTTTATGGGCATTTTTTCTCATTTCTATTAGAAAACAGGAGAGAAGAAATAGATTCACGTTTTTGTTTTTGTTTTTTTTAAAAGGAAAAAAGAACAGAAAAAAGGAAAAAGTCCAAATGCATTTTTTTAAAATCCAAAGATAAATGTTGATGGAAACTTTACTCTCTGTATTTTCTTTCTTCTTTGTTAATTGAAGAGCTCTCCATGGTTGACCTGGTATCAATTTAGAGCTTAGCCTACCAGCCCTGAAGTAAATCTGCATACATATTTTATGGAAAGTCACCTTTAAAGTTGCTGAAATGGCACTGTTTACAGTGCTAAGGAATGCTGCAAAGAGGGAGAGAGGAAGAGTACCAGTGTGAGAGGGTGTGATTCATTTGGCCAGTCCTAGGGATGGGCAGCCTTGGTGGTGCAGCTTCTGGGATACCATCAAGTCAAGGGGCTCCTGGCCAGCATTCAGAGGTCTGGAAGACTTCTTGTTTGGGTCGTACTTCCCCAACTCAACAGATAAATTTCTGCTCCAGTGCTAAATATGCCATTTTGGCCTCTAAAAGGATGGAACATTGGTGCCAGGGCGACCTTAAGAAAATAAAAGTAAATCAAGAAGAATATAGCATACTTAATAGTTTCTCCATCATAATATATATATAGTTGAACATCTTGTACAAATTTGCCATTTAAATTTTCAGAGTTTCCAAGGAGCTTAATTACACACAGGTCAGTTTCATAAACATATGTGTATGTTCAGTTGCTCAGTCGTGTCCAGCTCTTTGTGACCCCATGGACTCTAGCCCATGAGGCTCCTCTGTCTGTGGGATTCTCCAGGCAAGAATACTGGAGTGAGTAGCCATTCCCTTTTCCAAGGGATCTTCCCAACCCAGGAATCGAACCTGGGTCTCCTGCGTTGTGGGCCAGGCTAATTCTTTACCATCTGAGTCACCAGGGAAGCCCATACATATGTGTCCATATATACTTTTTCCAAACAGTTGAAAGTATGAAATAGACCGTCATTTCATTCTGTGTGTTCATGCAGTTTATGCCTTCAAATGCTTTTAATTGAATAGGTTTGTAACTAAGCCAAACACATCTCTCTAGCGCATTTATATAGAATTAGATGTTAATGTTTGAGTGATATTATGGAACAGAAGGGTAGAAATTAAAAGACCTGGGCAACATTGATAGTATATTCCATCTCCATATAAAGATTCTCTGATGCTTTAAGGTCATGTTACTTAATCTCTCTGAGCCTCAGTTTCCACATTTTTTTAAGTGGGGATTATAGCATACCTACACGGAGCCATTGTAAAGATAAAATAAGGTGCATAACCCAGAGGAGAAGCTCAGTGAAATGTCATTGCTATAATTATGATTGATGATTGTTATTCCTCTAACATAATTATGAACTTACAATTTACTAGGGATCTCTACTTCTGCTTTTCACATTTCCAAATTGTGACTCTTTCTTTCCCTGTTCATACACTGGATGATAACAAAAATAAGGGGGACACGGTGAGCTCTTCCGAAGCCATGAGTGGGTGATTGCTAATGCAGCTCACCAAATATTTCCAGCTCTGTCTTTCCTGGGCACATGGATGAAGGCACTTTTTGATTTTATTTATTGGATGGGACCACATGACATTTACTTGGTATAAGACTTCCAAAGCTCCAGCGCTCTAACTCAGCCAGTACAACGGGCAGGTACTATAATGACAGAAATGTTTTCTATCGGCACTGTCCCACAGAGTAGCCACTGGCCTTCTAGGACAATGAGTACTGGCAATATGACTAGTGCAACTGAGAAATTAATTTTTATTGAATTACTTTTAATTTAAATTATGCAGCCACATGTGGCTGGGCACCACCGTATTGGATGACATAACTCTAGGCCGTGGCTGCTCCATCAGCCTAAGTCCAGGAGTGAGGACGTGATGATATAGGGCCAAGCCCCAACCAACCTGGGACATATAGTATGAGGAAAAAACAAGCCTCTATTGTAAACCATTGAGGTTGGGGGGTTCTTTGTTACAATAGCAGGGCCTAGCCTATACCCACTGATGTAACCATCCAAAGGAAAGTATTGTTACTTTTATTAGAGTCCAATATTGACAAATTATGAATGATTCCTCAGCCACCAGTCCTTCTGTAAGGCACTATGCCTAATCATAGAGATGCGGAGAGGAATCAGCCATGACCTTGGTCCTCATGTGACTGATAAACTCTTTGATGATTTCTTGTGTGTTTATTAAGTTCCATCAGGAGATGAATAGGCCTCCTCTGTCACAGTTGGCTATGAGAGAAACCATCAGAAATGTTACCTTACCCCAAGGCTAGGGAACCCCAGACTCTCCTCAAAATATTTTAGGTCAACTTTCAAGTCAGGGGAATGTGTAGTTAGTCTTTTTGAGAGGACTTATTCTCTGTGTTTCCACATTCTCACCACTTGACAGGAAAAAGGGAAATAACTCTAGATTTGATGGAATGGATACGGACTGCAGTTAAAGACTCTGGAGCTGTGGGGGCAACTGCAGGTACAGAACAGTTCTGCCAAAGCAGAAAATGCAAGAGGTGAGGGTTTGATCCCTGGGTCAGAAAGATCCCCTGGAGGAGGAAATGGCTACTGACTCCAGCATTCTTGCCTGGAAGTCTCATGGACAGAGGAGCCTGGTGGGCTATAGTCCATAGAGTCACAAAAGAGTCTTCAAGAAACTTCTCTCAGTAGACAATAATATTTTTACACTCCAGCGTGTATACATTGAAAACATTTATTTTGACACGGTTTTCTGTTCTTTCAAATCTATTTGTATTGTTACATTTTTTTCTTGGTAGATGCAGTCATCACTCACACATTCACACGCATTAGAAATCTGGGGGCCATCCTTGATTCATCAGCTCCTCACCTCTCACATCCCATCAGCTCTACCATGTTCACCTCCTTCTTCATTCTGACACCATTGTCAAAGCCATTGCGTGTGCTTCTGAGCACTGCCCAAAGGTTTGGCTGAGGGGGATGAGGCTCATCTGCATTCCAGCCGGTGAGGCTCCACAGCCCAGGGGGACGCCTTTTCTTAGTGATGTCCAGAGGGAGTGGCTCTTTCTAAACCCCAGAAATGAGCCAAGTAGGCCAACGACAGCTCTCTCTTTGGCCTTGGTTTGCCCTGAGTGTCTTTCCCTCTGACCAATGAAATCACTTCCTAATCTGCCTCCCAGCTCTTGGTCTCCTCCTACAGCCCATGCTGTAGCCAGAGTGATGGCTCCCAAACACAGATTTAATATTGGCACTCTCTTGCCTGAAAACTTAAATGACTTTCCACTGCCCTCAGAAAGCACACACTTGTTAAGGTGGCCTGGAGAGAGACCTGCGGTGATGCGGCCTTGGTTACCCTCCAGCCTTTCCCTCCCTGTCTTCCCGCACACTCTTCTCCACTCCGTCTGACCTCCTTGTAGAACCTGACCAGGCCCTGGGATCTCTGTCCCCCTGTACCTTCTGCCTAGAATCCCCATCCCCCCAATTCCTGGGTTGCTTTGGGAAGTCTCTTCTTTTGAGACTCCACCAGAGCATCATGTCTTTGATGAAGCTTTTTCTGAACATCCACAAGAAGAACTGTCCTTTCCTGTTTCACACCATCACTGAACTTACTGGAACCTGTGCATTTTAAATTCTCCAATTTGTCTGAACTCCTTGGGGGCAGAGTCTGTCATGCCTTCTTTCACTTTGTGTCCCCTGCCCTCAGCACAACCAGGCAGGGAGTGGGCACTCCACAATTCTCTGTTAAATGAATGAATGCCCATTTCATTACTGGGGGCTGAATGCATAATTTTTCAATGAAACTTCACATAATTGAACTTATTTTAAAATTTTAAGCTTCTGCCACACCTTTTCTTTTAAACACAGTGGTTTAAACTACAAAATTGCCTTTATGAACTTGGTTACTTTCAAAGACCTGTTAGAGTGGCAAAGGGTTGAACTGGAAGGAATTGGGATGAAGGAAGCATAATTGAGTATACTGGTATTTTTCCATCTCCCTTCTCACCTGATCCTCCCCAAATGAAAGTGCAAAGAACAATACTGTATTAAGTTTAAAGAAATAAGGCAATTGTGACCCACAAATGAAATGAAGGAAACAAGATAAGAACATTCATCTAGAATTTTTAAGGGACACTGACTCTAAAGAGCAATTAAAGTGTAGTCAAACAGGAATAGAAAACTTTAAGATGAGAAAATAAAACCTCATGAAAGAAAGGACATATTACAATGTAATTTGAGAAATCAGGATCTTAAAATGTATAGTTGCAAGGGAGATCCTTTCACATTAAATAGAAAAATTCATGCCTAAAGTTCTCATTCAGGTGCTGCAGAAAAGGAATTTAGATTTCTCTATGTAACCTTTCTCCTCCCAAAACCCACGCTGTGCTGGGGAGGTTGCACTGCATAGGCTTTGGAGCCACACTCCTTGAATTCAAATGCTGGGTCTGACATTCCTTAGCTGTATGACCTTAGGTAACTTACATGAACCCCAGTTTCCTTATCCATAAAATGGGTATAATGTTGGCATCTATCCCATGGTGTTTTAGTAATGATTAAATATATATATGCTTGGAATAGTGAGTATCTCACTAATGATATTACATGATATTATTTTATTATTACTGAGGGCCAAAATAATCAAAATTTGCAAAGCAATGCAGCTCCAATGGTCTATTCTCTGAGCCTATTTTTCTTTCATAAGTGATTCTTTTTTGTTTGCATGTTTAGTTTTATATAATCAAATATATTATATACAGAAATAATGAGTAAAAGCAGCCACGTTTGCTTTTTAACTTCTTTTTGATGATTTAGAACTCCATCCAGCTTGGGAGAGAGGATTGCTAGTAGAGAAACCAGGATGCTGATCCTTTAGTCATGGGTCTTTCGGATTGTTCTAACCAGTTTGTTCCGTGGCAGCAATTTTTAAATGTGTCCTTTTCACTCTGCTTAAGGGGTGTCAAGATGCACCCTAAGTTCAACCTGTAGGTCATGTCAGAAAATGGAAATTAATGTGAAGACTTGCAAATAGGGATATCTTTAAAGATGTTTAATGTTTCAAATGAAATTGAACATATATGCCAAAACTAGAGTAAAAACATTTTATACAAAATTAATTTAAAAAACCTATTGGTTATTTAATTAACCCAATTTTACACTGATGATATGATTAGTAATTCTGTTTGTAAATTGACTGAATGTGCTTTATTATCTTATGATTGCTCTGGATAAAGTATCTAGTTCAATATAAAGTATAACTTAAATACTCTCTCTGGCCAGCAATATGAAATATGAAAAAAGAAAATTACACTTTGAGGATTTTACCACAAATGCTACTAGTCATATAAATCTGTATCTGTTATGCTTTATCTTGCAGAATTCAGAAATGAATGAAAAATGAGATTTCGCCCCCTCAGTTTGTAAAGTAAATCAATATTTTGTTATTTATCAAAGTGACGACATGTTTTTATGATTTTAACTATGTCATTTATATGATTAATTGTCTCGGTCTTAATATTTTGTATCCCCAAATTTTTTTGTTTGGGTCTATTTCTGACTTGCTTTCATGATCTCTTTATTTATACTGACTTAGAATTATGTTTTTTAAAAAATTAAATAATTTAATACTTAACTGGTTAATCAAAGAATCATATAACTTTAGAAACAAAGAGATTTGTTTATATTCCAACATCTTGGCTAAGGACATAATTTGTGGCCTTTCAGATATCCCATGTCACTGGGAGAGAGTTTTTGGTGTCAGCTGTTTTGACTCAATATTTTGACCCCAAGGACATTTTTAACATAAACATTTCAGTTAGAATCACACCAACATTAAAAAATTTGATTCAAGAAAGCACTTTTTGGAGTAAAAATCATTAAGACAGTTTAATTCCCTGATTAATTTTCTATAGAGTCCATTTAATGGTTTTCCATATTTTTCCAGTTGCCTTTTTATTTTACTAAAATTATTTTCACCAGAATCAATTCTTTCATTTAAATTTTATGTCAAGTATTCATTTTTGTCATTAATAAGTTATTTCTTAAGTGATTATAGCTTTGGCCATAATGAGTTTTCTCTTTTGGTCATTATTTCTACAAAGTTCAATTTTCTTGTGGGAGTTTTTTTTTAATTAATTTATTTATT